>NC_139983.1:17498635-18721135 GCF_963993115.1 Abramis brama
GTAGTAATTATAGTGACTGCATAGCTAAAGCAGGACTGTGTATGTTGTATTAATACAAACAGGCCTTGCTTAGAATACACAGTCAAGGAATTACTTTTAGATCATAAATGTACCTTACACTGTGGTTAAGTCATATATATATATATATATATATATATATACACACACACACTAACTACGTTACCCAGAGTTCTTAGCCTCAGTTCAGCTGAAGCTAGCGTGTCCAGTCCAATGGAGCCAATCAGGGGAGGGGAGGCTGGAGCATGTCCGTTAACAGTGACATGGTTGAAAGAAGAGGGCACACTGCTGGACTCCAGCCCCAACAGGATCTTGCGCACCTCATACATACTCCCAGCATTCCTTTCCACGCTCTTCACTATCACAGACTGTGAGGAAAACGTGTAGTCAGTGACAGAGTCTAAATGTACCACATATACACAAAAGAGCTGGGCTTTTGTTACCTTGCTGGGTTGTTTCGGTTTCGGTTTAATACTGATGAAGACGTCTAGCTGCTCCATAAGTGTAGTGACGACCTGAGATGCCACCTCCATCTCCTCCTTAATGTCAAACAGCAGCACCAACGGCAAACAACCCTAAAATATACATGCATTCAAACACGCATACAAATCAATTCCGAAAAATCACAAACTTTTATCTTATCAACTTATTCAGCCTAATTATATAATGGGTTTCCTTAAATGTACTGGGTTTAATTTAACCTACATTTATTAAATTTATTTATTTATTCATAATTATTATAATTAATATAATGTATTTATTTATTATTATTATTATTTTACCTCATATATTTTTCAATAGTTCAGTTTATAAAAGCAAAAATCAAGGTTATGATGAGGCACGTACAATAGAAGTGAATATAAAAAGTGGATATAACTTTACACAGAAATGGTTAGTAAGTGATTTTATCACAGTAAAATCATGTTAATATTCATATTGTTCACATCTTGTGGCTGTACTATTAAGCAGAGTATTTTAACATTTATGATTGGCCCCCATTCACTTCCATCATAAGTACCTCACTGTATTCAAGAGAGACGAGTGGAATTTTTTATTTTTTTTTACTTTAACTTTTGAAACCGGACCTTTCCTTTAAGATGGATTAGCGGTGTTGCTATTGTTACATAAAACTACAACTAAAACCAGTAAAAATATTTTTTTGTTAACTGAAATGTGTCTGAAATAAAATAAAATAAAATATAGATATTAAAACTTAAAGCTGCAGTCCGTAGTTTTTCCTCTTTGTTGCCATCTCTGTTTGAAATCTGCAATTGCAGTTATTTGTGGAATTATCAACATTACGTGGGTTGTGCCTCACGGCACGGCAAAGCGCAGATAATTCCAATGTTTTGAGGAGAATGTGCGGCTGTCAGTCACCGCGCCGGTGTGGATACTGTCATTCGGAATCACAGATTCTACTTTTTGGAGGTATGACCAACATAAGAATTTTCACCGGAAAATGTCGTCTGAACAAGTAACATCCACTTTTGTTCTGACCAACTAAGGTGAAAAAAGCATTGCAGTAAATCGCACTGATTAAATCTAATGATCGCTTATCATATCACGTCAAACCGTGCAAATTATATTTGTTCTCAAATTGTTAATGTTAACAACATCAGCATTGCGTGACTACATTTAATGTGTATTAGGGCTACCTGTAGTTCAGTTTCCATTCCTGTGCAGTCTAATTTCACTCTGAAGTCTTTTGCATTTTACAACGGGTGAATCTCCAGTTGTCACTGCTGATTGTCGTTTGAACCTTTCTGGATCCGCCATCAAATTGATAAGTTTAATTATATCAAGTGAAGACATGCTTGAATTTCCTGCGGAAATACACCATTACCACTGGAATTAAAAACATTATTACAAGCTTATCGTTTTGAATCGAGCTGAAGCAAGCAGATAGTTTTGAACACTGGCTGGTTATGTACTTGCTCAAAATGTATTTTGGATAATTTTTAACCCCAAAAAGTTACGGACTGCAGCTTTAAATTTAAAAGGAAATTAGAACTGTTGTCTTGTCAACTAACTGAAATAAAATAAGGTTAATTTGAAGTACTAAAATGACAAAAACTGAAATAAAAATACATTAAGCTAAATAGAAATATATTACAAAATTCCTAAAAATGACAAGCACATATTTCTAAAAGTATAAAAATAAAAGCTAATTCATAGTATATAAATTATACTAAAATAACATTGCTGATTAGTCAACTAGTTCTTCAAGCAATCCACTGATTAATAGATTTTGAAAATATGTAGTTTTGCACATGTCTTATAATTAGACCTCAAAGATTAGATTACAGTTTGAAATGGCAGCGTGGCTAAATCTGCATTTCCTGTTCTGAAAAGAAAAAAGAAAAAAGGAGCAGAGAGGAAAAAATCTGGCAAGAGTTTTGAAATCCCTCTGGTCAGGCACGTTGCTAAAGCCTCGAAGTCTTCATCCAGCCCGGCATGAGTCTCATCATCTGTCAGTACTTACAGACTCTCATCCAAACATCTCTCTCAATGTCATCTCTTTCAACAGAACATGTGTTCTGTTTCGCAGACTGGCCTCAAATATGGAGGGAGATATTAAATTAAAGAGCATAAGACAGAATAGAAAAAAGACAGATAAACTGTTGCCATACCATTAGCTGCTGTCTAGCCGCACATACGCCATCAATGCTGCCCTGTATGTAGACAGCAGAGCGGCTAGTGTGCGCGTTGTGAGTGTTGAGCTCGGGGAAGTGAATATTGGCTCCAGTGCGCTGGGAAATGTGCTTGACGTTGGCTCCGTTGCGGCCCAAAAGGAAGTGGTGGTGCTGGGGCGCAATGTCCAGTTGTGTGCTGACCAGCACTGAGCCGGCCAAAGACCCAGCGAGGTGCTCCAATAACAAAGCCGTACCGCGCTAAAACACACAAACATGTTAGCAGCACACACTTGATATAGATCTGCAGTAACACAAACACACACAGGGATGCCTGCATATAAGCTTACACATACACACACTAATAAAACTGTCGCCCATCTCTTGTAATGTCTTATATTATGTGGTGGAGGCTGCTGTTTTCAGTTTAATTTCTGGCAGCACAACTCGAAAACTAAATCTCTCCATTTCATGAAATGACCTAGTTTCATTCCTTCTCCTATTCAAGAGCTCGCTCATTTCATATCTGCTAATGAATGCCACTTCAGTAGGAGGCTTTGATTGGTTTTATGCACTTTTAGGGGTTGACTTTCACTAATAAATTCAGATTTTACCATTTTATTTTTTGATATATGAAGGTCATCATGTTAAAACTTGTTTTTACCCACCTTTACCATTTATTTTAGTTAATTTGAAATGGTTTTAATACTATAATTCAAATGTTTTTTTTATTTTAAAGAAATGAATACTTTAAGTCAGCAAGAATGCATTAAACTGATCAAACATTCTATACTCTACTTCCACATTTTTACAAAAGTGTTTTATTCTTCAAAGAATCCTCAAAAAATATGCATCAGTTTCCACAAATATGTTAAGCAGCACAACTGTTTTCAACATTGATAATAATAATAAATGTGTCTTTAGCATCAAATCACCATATTAGAATGATTTCTGAAGGATCACGAAACACTGAAGACTGGAGTAATGATACTGAAAACTCAGCTTTGTCATCACAGGAATAAAATATATATTCAAATAGAAAACAGTAATTTTACATTGTAATAATATTCCACATTATTAGTGTTTGTACTGTATTTTTTTGGATGAAATAAACATAGCCTTGGTGAGCATAAGAAACTTCATCCAAAAACATCATAAAATAAAAATGAAAAATCATACTAACCCCAAACCTTTGAACAATATTGTATGTATAAAGTTAATATTTCCACCCTTGTTTTTATATAAGAGATTTTATGAAAGAGTTTTTATTATTTTATCATTTTATTTATTCTATTTTATTATAATATATATATATATATATAGTTGAAAAACCGTCAATGCAAGTGAATGGGAGAAAATAATTATTTTCTGGTCCCGTTTGAATTGTGCCATGAATGTGAACATATGTTGTCTGTGAATTTTTTATATAACTTTTCATGTTACGAGTTTGACAGTATATGGTATGATTCTTCAGCTAGCAGTTGTGGAAAAGACATAACGAGAAAGACTACATGTCGCCTATGTGACGTCACCCCATAAAGTTGACTTACCCGTGGTTTTCACCAACTTCAACGATTTTGTCCTCTCCCTGAAAGAAGGCGGTGAAGTGCACCAAAGACACAGCCATGTTTAGCGGGATCCGTGAGCTAGTCCGTGTGCTAGTGGTGTTGACGTTTCAAACGCGTCGAGAGTTGTAGTCCACAAAGTGCTCTCACACAAAGTCTAACCGTATCAAACTTCTACCCGCTAAATTGTATCATTCTTTACACGAAAAGTTATATAAAAAAATTCACAGACAACATATGTTCACATTCATGGCAAAATTCAAACGGGACCAGAAAATAATTATTTTCTCCCATTCACTTGCATTGACGGTTTTTCAACTTTGAGGTCCAGCGGGGTTTTGCGGAAGGGGCGGGACTTACCAGCTCTATATCTATATATATATCTATATATATATATATATATATATATATATATATATATATATATATATATATATATATATATATATATAAAATTAATCAATTAATTATAATAAAATAGATTAAATAAAATGATAAAATAATTAAATATCTTTCAATTGCAGCATTCATTTGTATATCTATCACTTCATGCCTCACCTTAACACCACTGGCATTGTTCTGGTTGCCACGGACGATGGCAGTGTTGCCATAGAGACGGGAGGGTGCTTTGAAGGAGATGGAGACATTGTAAGTGTGGGAGATATGCTGAACTACAGGAGAGCTACAATCCACATGCTGCACCACCCCACTGCATTCAAACATCAGCATCAACGGCAACAGCTCCTACAGAGAGGATGGGGAAGAGTGATGCTTTTGAGTAGAAAACAACAGACGGGTTGAAGACAACACACATCAAGAAGTTATGACATTTTTAACCACTAGGGTGCAGCACATAAAGCCCCTAATCAATGATTGGCCTTTCAAACTGGGCCACAAGGGGGCGTTAGAGCAGAAAATTAGAAAGGAAAACAGTGTATTTAGGGCTGTTCAAAAGTTATTAGTATAAACATGAGTGCAACTTTGGACAGTTGGTGGCGCTAGAGGGAATGAGTTAAAAGTTATTAATCAAATAGCTTAACATGTTAATGTAGTAATATATTGAAATGGGTTTGAGAAAATATGGGCTTTAAGGCAAAATTATCTGCAAAAGTCCTGTTGTAAGCACTTAAAAATACATTTTATTTAATTTAAAGTGAAAGGGTTTCTCTTCAGGTTTATACATCTAATAGTGGGTAGAAAAAAAGATACGTCAACTTAATTGTGAATATTTGCAAGTAAATATTAAATAATGTAATCCTTGCTACATTATAAATGGGCCTTCATCATATATGGATCATCATATATGAGGTTCAGTGGCATCAGAAAGTTTTAAAACCCCTGGCCTGCACATAGTGACAAGTGACCATGAAAGAAAAGAAGAAAGCAAGCTCATAAACAGAGTCTCACCCGTATTTTAACTCGCGCTGCCTCAACACCAGTCAGCTGTCCCGCAATCGACACCTGACAGAAAAAGAAGGGGACAAAGAGACGATTGTTCTTCATGATTTATTTTTTTCATAATATGTGCAGCTGTTTAATCCTTTCTCTCATCCTGTAAGAATTTTCTTTTAAATAGGACGCAATGTCACGTCCAGACACCTGATTTATTACCAATCGAAACATTAAATAGGAGTATGTGTGTGGCAGTCTGCCAGTCTAAAAAACCTTAATTAAACATCCTGCTGGGATTTTTTTTTTTTCCATCATTTCATCCCGACGACCACACGTTTAATCAAGGCCTGTGAGAATTAATCCCGGTTTGGAACAAGGTGATTCGGCCCAGTTCAGAGAGTCCATCTGGTTTGGCTCTGAAGCCGGTGTTTGTGCATGCGTGCGCTTGTATACGCTACTAACATTCCAAACTGTCTGCACGCCTCGTCAGACCACTCAGCAGTCTATTTAAACCTGAGAGCCATCCAACAGCCAATCAGATCCATCTTACTCCAAACCGTTCTCATCCTCCGGCCAATACAAACTGCCTCGTGTCCCTCAGCCAATAAAATGATTCAGCTAGAGTTCAGCCACTGCTGGATAGTAAAAGTTGGCTGGATGGAAGAGATTTGCTGTGTGCTTGCTAAATTAGCACAAAGAACTAAACATATTCCCATAATGTATTCACCCTCCATTTAATATTTTTGTAAGTAAAAGACCAAAATTTCAGTAAATATTTGCTGGAAATCTTCCCTCTGCTGTAGTAGGTTTGAAACAACACAAGTACCAGTACACCACAGTGAACTTTTACTAAAATAAAAATGAAGATCCTGAAAATGGGTATGAAAAAAAAAAAAAATGTATGACTTGTTGCTGGTCTTGGTTGGGTTGGTGTGTGTGTCTGTACCTGGTTGCTCTTCTCCCCCTGGCTGTGCCTGTTGGAGTCTGGAAAGTGTATGTGACAGCCCGTCTCTTCCATAACTCGTTTGATGTTATTCCCTCCTTTCCCAATAACATGCGAGTGTTCAGTGTGTGATACGTCCATCTTCAGGGTCACACGGTTACTCTGTGGGTGTCAAAGGTCGTAACACAGCATTCATGGAAACCTTTCATAGCTGAATCAAAATCATTTAACCCTGTTCAAAACTCTTAGTAGACCGCATTCAGATACACTGACGTTCAAAAGTTTTTCTAAAACATTTTAAAATGTTCAGTAAATTTTTTTTTTTTTTAAAGAAATTCATATTTTTATTCAGCCAGAAGCCTTTAAATTGATCAACAGAGACAGAAAAGAAAGAACTTTCTATTCATTAACAAATCCTGAAAAAAAGGAATCACACAAACATATTAAGCAGCACAACTGTTTTCATCATTGATGATGATGAGAAATGTTTTTGAGCACCAAATCACCATACTAGAATGAGTTCTGAAGGATCATGTGACACTGAAGACTGGAGTAATGATGCTGAAAATTCAGCTTTGCCATCACAGGAATAAATTACATTTTAAAATAATTTATTTATATAAAAAAAACGTTACTTTAAATTGTAAATATTACTGTATCTTCTGATTGGTATAACATTTCATAGCAGTTTTGCTACATATTTTGCCAGATATTTATGCTGAAAACAAGAAAAAATGTCTCAATGCGGTAAGAAAAAAAAAATCTAATATTCTGCAATTTAGCCTTTAAAGATGTTCGTATATTAACATCCTTGTACTAGGAAATTATAAAAAATGTTTTTTTTTTTATAGTGAACCCAAAAAGACCAAATTTTTCCTGCAGTTACCATGACAATCATATGTTTAGTGCTTACCTTTGTGTCAAGAACGGACATTATTGTCTCTTTGGCCTCTCGCACATCTTCCCTCTTTCCGCTGACCTTAATATGTGGATCTGTGAGGAGGAGAGGAAGAAAGCAGATGAGTACAAGACAAGAGAAGTCATTCATTAATAAAGGTGCTTCACAACACAATTTGCGCTATTATTTTACACAATGAATGAAATCACAACTGGTTTCAAAACCAGTGGTCTCAAGAGTTAACACGTTTCTCTTTCCGTTTTCCACAAAGACACACATCATGAGAAATACAATACATATCTGCTTTACTGCTGCCCTCTAAAAATAGCTCTTGTAACTTGGAATTCTGTTTTTCTCTACACATATTCTCTGACTTACTCACACCCCCTAAAACAGGATTTGGACCTAGAAGAGCAGGGGGGATGAAACAGGAAGGATCACTGTCTTACACACACACACATATGAATTGCACTGTTATTGGGGGAGGTATTATAGTAACACCAGTAGGGGTCTCCTAGTCCAGCCCACCACACTATCCTCTTCCTGCCATGTGGTATTCATCAACTCCAGCATGTGTGTGTGGGGTTGCATTTGTGGCATGTGTTATGAATGGAGAATGTCTATGCATGTCTGTGAAAAATCGAATAGTTCATGCGTGCATATACAAGGTTATTATATCAACACCAATGTCTGTCTTTCATTTGAAGTTCTCAATATAAGGGTGTATGTGTATAAACAAACACATACACACATACTACACACACATATACATACATACATACATACATACATACAAATGTTTGGTCAAAAATATATTCAAACAATAATATTGTGAATATTATTAATTTTTTTAAATAACTGTTTTCTATTTTAGTATATCTTAAAATGTAATTTATTCCTGTGATGGCAAAGCTGAATTTTCAGAAATCATTCTAATATGCTGATTTATTGCTCAAGAAACATTTCTTATTATTATCAATGTTGAAAACGGTTTTGAATCTTGAATATTTTTTGTTTCATCCATGGTCAGTTTTCAAGGATTCTTTGACGAAAATTTCAAAAGAACATTTGTTTGACAGAAATATTTTGTAACATTATAAAAGTCTTCTGTCCAAAAATCTACTGTCACTTTTGATCAATTTAATGTCCTTGTTGAATAAATGTATTAATTTCTTTCAAAAACAAAAATCTTACTGAGCCCAAAGTAACTTATGAATCGTAGTTTATATATTCATTAACAAGCACGCATAGACACGGACACGGTGGCTGGACATGGCTTCAACCAAGTCATATATTCCTGTCAACCAAACTGTCTGGTCTCTCTACACTCCAGTCGAGAGTGATTTTGTTTTGTCCGACAGCCTCATTTAAAAGTGCTTTACTGACTCAGGACAGAGTGGAACAGACATCTCTCAGATTGATAACATCTGTTAAAGAGGCCGAAACATATAAGAAGGAAAAAATAGAGAGAAAATGAGAAAACAGTTTGAGGGAAAGTGAAATTAGTTTAGCATGTGAGTCTAACCGTTAACCCTAACAGTGACCATTATTTACAACAAGATCAACAGGGGACTATACAGAAATACAGAAAGCAGGAAAAAAACAAAGGAGGGAAAATGTGCAGAGAAGAAAAGAAAGAGAGATCTTGGGCACATCCAAAATGACTGATTCTGAAGAAATATGGTACTTTAAGGTCAGAAATAAAGTCAGAATGATATGCACATTTGAATTATTTTAATTTACAACAAATTACCAACAAATTAACTGTTTTAAAGGGATAGTTCGCCTAAAAATTAAAATTCTGTCATCGTTTACTCACCCTCAAGTTGTTTCAAACCTGTATGAATTTCTTTTTTCTGCTGAACACAACATAAGATATTTTGAAAAATGTAGGTAACCAGACAGTTGATGGACCCCATTGACTTCCATAGTATTTTTTTTTCCTACTATGGAAGTCAATGGGGTCCATCAACTGTTTGGTTACCGACATTTTTCAAAACATCTTCTTTTGGTTCAGCAGAAAAAAGAAATTCATACAGGTTTGAAACAACTTGAGGGTGAGTAAATGATGACAGAATTTTCATTTTTGGGCGAACTATCCCTTTAACATATTTCCAGCAAATAAATGGTGCACAAATTTATTTTGGGGGCACCAGACAATGTGGCAGATTGTCTTGGACTTATACTTAGGCCTAGCGACGTGAACGCAAAAGTAAAAGTCTGGTCGGTTACCTATATCATTTT
Source organism: Abramis brama (assembly GCF_963993115.1). Classification (NCBI taxonomy): domain Eukaryota; kingdom Metazoa; phylum Chordata; class Actinopteri; order Cypriniformes; family Leuciscidae; genus Abramis; species Abramis brama. The sequence goes on from NC_139983.1 coordinate 17,508,326, forward strand.
AGAAATGTTCATTAAAAGTCAGTTATGATCAATTTAGATGAGCAAAAGTGTCCAATTTTTGCTGGTGATCTTATGGCAGCCCCCATGAGGTGACCTGTACCATGTCAAATAAATCAGCATTTACAAGGATACTGATAAGACAGTCTTCATCTTATGGGAGTGTACATGATTTCGAGCAGGATTATTAAATTGGCTTGAGAGAGCCAACTTACTGATATTGTAATTAAACTTATTATGTTGGCTTCAGAGAGCCAACTTACTGAAATCCTATTTAAACGTATTATTAGTATTAGGGGCCAAGCACCAAAGGTGCGGAGGCACCTATTGTATCTGTTCCCGTTCTTCTTATTATTATTATTCCGTTTCTTCCGCTCTTGGAGTCTATGGCAGCCCATAGAACCGCTTGTGGGAAAGTTATGAAATTTGGCACACTAATAAAGGACAGGCTGAACTATCAGCATAGCAATTTTGGAGTCTCCAACTCATTCCCTCTAGCGCCACCAACTGTCCAAAGTTGCACTCATGTTTATGCTAATAACTTTTGAACCACATGGGCTAGAAACAAAATTCATTTTTTTCTCTGATTCCTTGGCTCAGGCCGATTCGATTGCATGAAAATTTAACCAGATCATCTCCAGACCATGCCGACAAAAAGTTATGGAATTCAAGTTGATTCGTCAAACCGTTTTCGATAAACGCACAAACAAATTTTACGCATCGCTTGCGAAAACGTAAGGCTGTATATCCGCAATGCTTTATCGGATTCAGACCAAACTTGGTACATGTCATCACAAGCATGACCAAGCTGACAAGCTGCGTTTCGGCGCAGCGTCACCTACTGGTCCGGAGATATGAAAAATTACTATTTTTGCTTATAACTTCTGAACAGTTTGTCCAAAAATCATAAAATGGGCAGGGCAACATGCCAAGTCAACTGATATTCAATTTTACCATATCGGCCATTTTGAATTTTGTGCTAAAATGCTGTATTTTAAGAATGCATGAACGGATTGTTACGAAACTTGGTATGGGTCATCAGCATGATGCTCTGAATGAGCCTGAGAAGTTTCGAACCAGTGTCACCTAGTGGTCAAAAGTTATAACAAAATTTCCAAAAAGGCAAATAACTTTTGAATAAATCTGCCTATTGAAATGCCACTGGTCTTAATAGATTCCTTGGGTCACGCCAAGAACATAGATACCAAGTTTACCTTATTTGGCCGAACTTCCTGTCTGCCATCTTGATTTTCATTCAATACCCACTCTTTCGAAATCCTCCTAGACGTTTGTCTAATTTTCACCAAAATCGGATCGTATCATCTCCAGACTGTGCCGACTAAAAGTTATGGATTTCGTGTCGATAGACGAAACCATTTTCATATACCTCAGCAGCAGAGTTGAGGCATGATGCCAAAATGACTATTCTGGCTTTATCTCTGCAATGCCTTGACATACTGACACCAAACATTGTATGTGTCATTGTCACCTTACTCTGACCACATCACATCAATTTTGTAATTGCGCCACTTATTGGTCGAAAGTGATAATCCATTAAATCATTTTAAATTACTGTTTAAATTATTTTCAGCCATTTCGCCTAAAATCCTCTTTAAATGTCTTTAATTGCTCATTGTTGCAGTTGGTCTGACACTTTCAGCAATGCTGGCATGTCTTGTCGTCTTATTCTGCTTGGCCCCAATAATTGCTGCTTGCAGCTATATTTCTTCTTCCGTTTCTTCTTCTTCTTCTTCCGCTCTTGGAGTCTATGGCAGCCCACTTTAAATTTCTTTAAACTTTAAACTACTTTAAACTACTTTAAACTTTAAACTAATTTAAACTTCAAACTACTTTACACTTCTCCAAACTTCCTGGTCCGGCTTTCTCAAGCCAACTTAAAGTTTGTCTCGACGTACTTTTTAATCTAGATATTATTATTATTATTATTCATTTCTTTAGGGGAAAAAGAAAAATTACTGAGTGCAAGGTGAAATTAACCTCCAAAAACACACTCTTTGAGTCTTTTAGTCATGTGGCAATGAGCCACATAAACAAAAATGTGTGCAAACCTGCACACAGGCAGACAGACAAGCACAAAAACAGCTCGACAAAATATTAGCTACAAAAGTACATTCATATATCGTCAGTTACATGGAAAAGCACATATTAAGAGCCTGTCATCTTTTGAATAAGACTTTTGAGAATTACAGCAAACTGGCCTGTCTTTTAAACATTCAAGGTAGCAAAAACATTAACTTCTTTAGAGAGACCTAATCCATCCAGCTCCATGTCACTCTTCACCCACACTAGATTCGGTTTTACCTAGTGTTGCCAGATCCACTCACATTAATAATTTAGGAAAACCCTTAAGGGACTGATTACATTCTATGTCTTTTTAAAGCCAACATTTCGGTCTGAACTGTTTCCACAGAAAATGAGAGAACTTACAGACTTGCTATACCTAATCTCTGCTACACAATCAGGTGTTAGTTACCATTTACGTTTTATATAAAATGGAAATGTTTTGAAAGCTCATCAAGGCTGCATTTATTTGATCAAAATAGAGTAACAAACAGTAATACTGTGTTGCCTTTTTTATTTGAATGTATTTTAAAGCATAATTTATTCCTGTGATGGCAAAGCTGAATTTTCAGCAGTCATTACTCCAGTCTTCAGTGTCACATGACCCTTCTAATCATTCTAATGGACCATTTTCACAGACTGTGATGATGCGTTTCAACAGTTATCAACACCACAAATCTAGTCAAGTTTATCATATTTCATTTTGAATTTTTTTATATACATTTATTTTGCTATACGTTGTTTAATATTAAACTGGGAATAAACAACAACAAAAAAATAATAATAATTAACGCTACTGCGCGGGTGTTTCTAATACAACGGCTGAGGGAGTGACAGCAAAATTTCACATTTTTCTCCCTTCTGACTGCCATAATCAATCTCTTCATATTTTCCCTCTTTTGGAAAGTCATAAATATCATGATTTTTTTCATTTGCTATCGGAGCAAATGGGTATACAAAAATGATATGTGCTGCTGTCTCCTGTTCACTGCTATAGAAGTTTACCCAACTATGACAACTTCTACTTCGAGAACCCTAGATATGTGAAAAGGATAAAAAGGGAAAAAAATCTTACTGACTCCAAATATTTGAACAGTAATATATCTTTGATCAGGGAACGAAGAACATGCAGTTCCTAGATGGAAAATCAATGTTGAGCATCTATCGAAAATCTTAACTACCTTTTTAAAGCTGTAAGATATTCCAAACAAAACACCAACGGACAGGCTACAAATGACACAAACAACACAAAACACGATTGTGATACTGAAAAAAGACAGCAGGATACCAACTGACTATAACAATATTCTATGTTAGACACGGCTACTTGTGAACAGATTGTAAGTTTATGCTGTGTGACTAGCGCAGAGACTTTTGCCATAACTTCTGTCTGTCTGTGTGCGTGTGTATACCTTTTTTGGACTTTGCTCCAATCTTCAGTTTGGACGGCCAGGCAATCTGAGTGTTTGTTTCATCCATGACCTTAAACACAAAAACTGAACATGAGTGGATGCAAAAGCAATGTAAAACGCTCAAATATGCATTAAAAACACATAGGCTTGCTACGCTAATATTAGCAAATACATGTTTTGTCATTCTCAAACAAACACACAAGAACTTTTTCAGTTATGCCAAAATATTCACACTGACAGAAATGTTCAGGCTGTTTTAACAGAGGTCTTACAATCATAGCTCTCTCTGGCTAAAACATGCCCTACTTTCTCAGTTTCACACACATATACACACAGCTGGCTCAAAAACCTGTGAAACATGTAACAGCCTTGGCAGCGAGCCTTTGACAGGCCTAGCGTGCTAACCAGTAGCATATGTGAAGGAAAATAGAGAAAAAGCAAGAATGGTAATGTGTTTTGTGTCCATATAAAATACACAAAAGAGAAACTTATGGTAATTTGCAAGCTACATGAATATACAGGTTCAAAGTTTTATAAAACTCTGCCATGATTTTGCCTGGAGCTCAATCCTCCTCTGGAAGAAGACAGAGCGCTTCACTATTTTTAGTGGTTTTGTCTTTCATGTAAATTCATTTTTTAGAGAAAACTGCAACTTTGGAAACACACTCCTTTTGTCTCTATTGAAAACACATTTCTTTAACCGTTTTGTGGCACACTCTCTATCTTCCTGCCTTTAAAAACCTCTTGGCTTTCATGGTCAGCAAGGCTTTACTGTACAGCAGTTCTCATGAGAAGTTTTGGCTACAAACCCAATTTCTTTCGGGAAAAAAAAATCTGAGCATGAAACTGTAGCAATTATAAAAACAAAATAAAAAAACTCAAGTGTAGTTTTCCACAGGAACTTTAGGAGAATCTCAGCCTCTCAGCTAATACTAACTAGAATGATATTTATTTTAAATAAACGTGGCATAGATTTGCACCTGCTCCTCAGACAGATTGACTGTATATACTATAATAAGCAGTCATTTAGGCTACTGCTTTATTGCTCATTTATTGTGAACTGGTCACAGTAGTGAACTAAAGATGGCATACGGAAGTAAACATAAAAGCCACTGAAGTGAAGTCAGCACTTAAGCATGTGTCAAACTCCACTTCTAGAGGGCCACTGTCCTACACTGTGAGTGTAGCTTCAACCAGCTCAAACACCTGCCTAGAAGTTTCTAGTAATCCAAAAAACCTTGATTAGTCAGTTCAGGTGTGTTTAATTAGGGTTAGAGCTAAACTCCGCAGGACAGCGGCCTGCAGGAAGTGAGTTTGACACCTCTGTTCTACGGCAACATTCGTCACTTCTAAGATTTTACACACCAAAGTTATCAAGACATTTGCGAAAGGTAGTCAGTGGATGGACAGTGATGTGTCAGAACTATATACTGTACTGTATATATATTGTACTATATACAAGCAAAACACGAGGGCTCGTATCATAAATGTTTAAAAACTCTGCTCTCTTTTTTCGCATCCTCATCTTTGTTTTTTATATTGCCAGCGCATAAATTCACTGGCTTCCGCGGCAGATCACACTATAAATAAATGCGTAATCACTTACTTTAATGTCCTCCATTTTTACTTCCATATGACAGCGTGGTGCTTGACATCTTTTTATAGTTTTTTTTGTACATGTGGGTCACTCCAGGACCATGATCTATTCACACTGGAAAGTGGCCCAAATCAGAATTGAAAATATTAGATTACATGTGGTTTGTGCTGTTCAGTCTGCTATGAAAAAAACAAAAAAACAACCCACACATCTGAGTCACATAATAAGAGCCAAAAAAATAAAATAAATCGGATTTGGTCCACTTTTACCTGCAGTATGAATGTATTCTCCATCCATACCACACACAATCTCTTCAATGACCTTAGAAATGGCGGGCAGAAGTGAGCAATGTCTTAAGAAGGTTACGATCATGCACTTATTGCATGTTTACACACCCAAGCCCGCACATGCTCGAGCATAAACTGGGAACATTCAGTCTCACGTGCTATTCTAAAATTTACGGCCCATACTTTTCCAGGTTTCATTAGTCTTGGACCCGTGGTTCAACAGCAGGCTTCAGTTTTTATTTTGTTTTGACACCCTAAAGGACAAAAGAACATGAGAATGTTTTTTCAACTTAGGGGAACAAGTTTATTAATCTCTCCAGATCTTCTTAAGTCTGTGAATTGCACACACAGCTGTGACACATCCTGTGATTTAGAGTTGTGAAATTACGGCTTGAAAACAGCAAAGTTCAGCAAAGCTACAATAAAACAGCAATGTTCACATCCTTGATACAGTGTGCCTGAATGAAGCTTGCATTTGCTTCTATTTTACAACATGCAAAAACATTACAAACAACTTAACCATTTCACAATTCTGACTATTAAGCCATCAAAATATTTTCTGTCTTTGGCTTTATGAAATTACAAGCCTTTTCAAAGAGTCCAAAATTCAGGGTATCATGCTTGATTCTGCATCATTCTGCATATGTGACATGATGAACAAAAAAGCTACATCTTATGTTCTTTGATCATGTGTTTTTATGTCCTGCAAACATAACCACTGATTTTCCGAATGTATTGTACCATGTTGTAAAAAATTCTGCTGATTTGAATGTCACCAATGTAACAATATGTAACTAGCTAACATAGCAAAACTGCAAGATTTTTTTTTTATATACAATAATACCAAATATAATTATTATTTTATTATTATAATTGTAAATAATAGGAATAATAATAATTATTATTTTTATCTTGCAGTTTTGCTAGATATATATACACTACAGTTCAAAAGTTTGGTGTTTGAACAAGTCTTTTTGAATAAAAAATAAATAATTTTATCCAAAGTCACTTGTAGACACTAGAAACTAGCCACTTGTAAGCTAAAAACAATGTAACTTTATGACTGCAGCAGTAGAAAAAGCCACACTGTAATATTTGCTAGTCTGTACTTTTCAGTTAAGTTTAAATACGGTGTTTCCGTTAAGCAATGCAACAACGTCAGAACTCTCTACACTGATGACCTTGAACCAAACGAAGACACAATCAAACATGCCTGAAGGAAAACTGAACACTTCGGATGGGAAGAAAAGGTGAACGGTGCTGAAAGTTTGCACAGGCAGAGAGCCAGATCCCATTTCCATTCTGTGTGTTTGTGTTGTGCTGCAACGCTGCTGTGCATTCTATAGGTCTTTATTCCCGACCTGCTCTCACTTTCTCTCTTGACTGCTTTCTTTGGCTCCGCTCTGCAGATGATGGAGATTTTTGACAGACCACACAGCAGTTTTGGGGTTTGCGGTTTATTTTTGTGACAGACCAGCACATACCTCTCAAATGGGTCAGACGATTTCAGAAAAATTGGGTTAGCTATACATTTGAAAATGTTACTTTCCTATTCCCCCACACCCAATATCATCCTGTCACAGGAATGTATACACCCACCGTTAACAGGAAAAAGAGTTTCAAACGGCAGTGACTTCAAAGTACCAGTCACACAATCTCTGATCTTCATTAAGTCATTAAAAATGGGCACAGTGATGGAGAGCAGAGTGTTTATATTTGACAAATGATGTGCATGAGAGTGCATGTGAAAGAGCATGTGTATAGAGATCTGCTTCCTGTTTCCTTTGTTGATTCAGCTGAGGAGCACTCAGGAGAACAAGCAAAGAAAAGAGGTGTGAGGAGGAGAAAAGGAGGGAAATGGAACGAGGGAAGGGTTGGGAAAGCCTTTACTTTCAATGGAGGCTAAACTGCACAGGTGTGCACTCTGAAATAAATAAAACACAAATCCATTACAAACACTGCAATATATTTACTGCTCTGTAAGATGGGCTCTTAGTGGCACATTAGGAATTAAAGGGATAATCCACCCAAAAACATTTCTGTCATCATTTACTCACATTCATGTTGTTCTGAAGGTGTATGACTTTCTTTTTCATTGGGAACCAAACAACATTGGAGCCCATTGACTTCCATTGTATAAAGAAAAAACGGACATTTCTCAAAAAATATGTTGCAAAAAAGGACATGAAGTCATTCAGCTTTGGAACAACATGAGGGTGAGTAAATTATGACAGAATTACAATTTTGGGGTCAACTAGTTCTTTAACATGGTGTTTGGTTTGACAGACTGACATATTTTTATTATATAAAATTAATACTTTTTTCACTTAATACTTTTGCATTAATATGATCTTTCTATTCATAAAAGAATCCTAAAATAATTGACATTTTAAAGTGATTAAAAAAGTATTTGTAATAAAAAAAATTATATTTCAAAATATTGTTTTACAAACCTAAACTTTTGAACAGTATTGTATATTTGACATTTATTGATATTCTTACGGTAATTATGCCAGCAGAAGTGTAATTCTCTGTCATGTTAGATGCTGTTTTAAACATTTTTGAGTGAATTGAGTAAATGCAACAGTAAAAGTACAGTGAAGTACTACCGCTGTGGTGATGTTTGAGAAAAGGATAATGATGGAGATTGGAGACAAAGATGGACACAGAGACAGAGAATGGCAGAACAACAGGCATAATCGCAATCCCTTCACTGCAGGGAAGGGAAACTCAAAAGTTTTAATCACTGAAATGATTACTCTCAACTGCCTAACTCCCCCCCCAAAAAATACCACCCATTTCACCACTATCAAAATCATCAGACATTTGTGTGTTTCCTCCATGTATCTTTGCTTGTGGCTGATTCTCAGAAAACCACCATCAAATAGACACCGCCTGAAAGGACAAAATAGCGACAACCGCTGGACAGAACAAAGTTTCCGCTCCTCCTTTTTTCCTTTTTTGATAATCCATTTCACTTGGATGTACGTCATAATGATCTGCCACTACTTCTGTTTCATTGTGACTTAAAAAAAAACTTCACATACAGACCAATCCGCAAACTGACAATAAAGTGATCCTTGCGTCTGCATTGTTTACACATGATACATGAAGAACAGAACCATCAAGTCTGCTGGTATTTGATCTCTAACAAAGCAAACATGACATGCATACAATAAAATATACATATAAAGAGGATACATATACAATTTTAGACTGCCTGAGAACTGGCATTTACAAAGAAAAAATAACCACAGAAGTCTCCTGGATCAACCATGGAAAGTGCAAGTGAGGACAGAAACCAGTGATCATATCAATACTGCAACCAGAGTAGTGCTGTTCATAGACTATATGCAAACCTCAATCATCTGAGCCAAACCAAGAATATTTTGACAATTTCATTGGCCCTTGTTATCTCTGTTTATTAGAAACCTAAGCAGGGATAATTGTTTGGACCAAATCAATCTTCATTCTGAATTGGCCCCTTCATAGAACATCTTTGGTCAGGTTTATTATGTGTTTAAAGAAGCCTCACCACAAGCTCTCTCTCACACACACAAAAAACATGCTAGAAACACCAGCATGCTACTGGAACAAGAATGATGGTTGTGATTTATTTTCTTTTTCTTTTTTAATTACTGACCAAAAGAGCAGGTACACCTGAGATCTCATGGAAATAAGCAAAAATAAACAAATTTATTCTCACCTTCTGAAAAAAATCCTCTCCTCCATTTATCCTCCCCTCACTGGCTGCTGTGTGAGAAAAAGAGAGAGATGTTTACATTACCAATAGCAAGAGAAACTTTATTTCACAATTTTTTCTGTTCTCTAAATTGTTGAACTTTTTGAATGTTATTTAAGCAATAAGGCATGAGAAGCCATGCTATATTGTGAATTAGTTTTAGGTGCCGTTAGGCATAATGTGAGAATCACAGAAGTTTCAATTCCAGGTTCACATACTTACACAAAGATGTATTCAAACACAACCACAAAACACACACAAGAATAAGGCAGCAGCATTCTCACAGCCTTCTGAAACTAAATGTATTTCATATGTCACACACATGTTTGTCTTTTACACACACACACGCAGCTGTATGCAAACTCACACTATCATGAGTTATGGCTGACAAAAAAACACTTCATAAATCTTCATAAACACACACTTGCAGAATCCTACACAGGGTTTATGCATGTAAAGCATGAGTCAAAACTGATCTTTGACACTAGAAAAAAGTCCATTTAAACTAACTACCACAATGATCTAGATACTTTTTTCGACCATTATCAGATTTCGGATCACTTAAATAATGTAATACGCAATTAAAGAGTGATTTTGAAAAACTAAAATGTGTAATGACTCAAAGTCAGGTGGATAAAAACATTGGGTTCACAGGAAAATCTGAGAATTTGTTTGCTTTGGTGGGACGCTGGGTATCCAGATGTTTGGTTTAGATTGTCCTATCATATAAAATTAAACATTCTTGTGTACGTGTGCATAGAGAGTGATTTATCTACCAGCACCAAGCCCTTTCCTGCACTTTTCTTTACCTATAACGTTGAAATATGGATTTCATAGAGAGTTCAGAACAACAAACCCCAAATGGGAGGAAATAAAAGGGTTAGAAATGAGACAATCGTGTCATCTAAACCTCTAAATGACCCTAAAATCACAAGCAAAAGCACATCCACCCATTTCTCCATGAAATTCACTACATTTCCAGATCAAAACAAGGATAGAAAGAGCAACAATTACAAGAAGTTCCCATCTCATTAAACCAAAGTGTGTTGAACCCCTCCTTCCTTCATTGCACAGGCTAGAAGCAATGCTGGGATTTATATGGCAATGCTGAAAATTTGAGATTCTTATTGAAAACAGAGAACTGGTATCATCACAATTTCGCATGATCTGGCATGTAGCAGAGAAAAGGAGAGATGAGAACAACAGTGACGGACAGAGAAGTAGACATAAATGGTTTTAATCTTCCAAACCCATGCATTACCAAAACAAAATCTATTTACATATTTTCATTTATTGATTCTACTTAATTTCAAGCAGAAACACTTTAATTGTACCCAGGTTTAATAAACAAGTTATGTTCCAGATAACCAGCACTAACAGTGTAAAAAACAGCATGAAAGAATCTTAAAAACTTTTTTCCAAATGAGTGAAAGGAGATCCACAGAAAATTGTATTTTGTGTGTGTGTGTGTGTGTGTGTGTGTGTGTGTGTGTGTGTGTGTGTGTGTGTGTGTATATATACAGTGCTGGTCAGAATTATTTGCCTTCTTGGTAAATATGATCAAAGATGGCTGTAAAAAAATAAATCTGCATTGTTAATCATTTTGATATTTTATTAAAAAAAACAGCAAAAATCTAACCTTTCATTGAAGTAAAAGAATTGAAAGTGGGGGGGATATCAAATTATGAAATAAATGTTTTTCTCCAAAACACATTGGGAACAATTATTTGCCCCCTTTTATTAAATACTTTTTGCAACCTATCTTTTTCCAAGATAACAGCTCTGAGTCTTCTCCTATAATGCCTGATGAGTTTGGAGAACAACTGACAAGAGACCAATCCTCCATACAGAATCTCTCCAGATCCTTCAGATTCCCAGATCCACGTTGGCGCTTCTTCTCTTCAGTTCAGCCCACTCATTTTCTATAGCGTTCAGGTCAGGGACTGGGATGGCCATTGCAGATGCTTGGTTTTGTGCTCAGTGACCCATTTTTGTTTTGATTTTGATGTTTGTTTTTGGATCACTGTCCTGTTGGAAGATCCAAACATGGCCCGTTATAAGATTTCTAGCAGAGATTGTCAGGTTTAGATTTTTTATCTGTTGGTATTTGATCGAATCCATGATGCCATGTATCTGAACAAGATGGACCTCTGACAGAAAATTAGGCCCGCAGCATGAAGTCTCAGATATGATACTCACTTTCTAACACACACATCCAATTGAAAACATACTGAGGCACACACAGAGAAAAATATGAAAATAGCAAGTCTTAAACCAGACAGAATGTTAAATGCAGTGTGTGTGTTGATTTCAGCTCTTTCTTGTGCTCTATTTAGGATGTGGGTCACAAAAACACCACAGCGTTTGAGTTTCTGCTCTAATGAAACAGCTTCACGCACAGATGTAGAGTAGTATTTGATTATAGGACAGCTCCTGTAAACTATGTGTGTGTTAGGAATGTGATGAGTAAGTGAGTGTAAGAACAAAACTGTATAATTTTAGTGTATTTCTCCCGAATAATCCTGGAACTTCCCTTCAACTCCGGAGCTCAGAGAGTGGGCGAGAGATCAGAGAAACAGACCCACGATCAGCATCTGGATTCAAATCTTAACTATTAAGAATTGAAGACATTTGCTCTGCAGTCAGATATGTCACGGCCTATACCACAGTTCAAACGTTTGTGGTCAGTAAGATGACGAAAATGACATTTTTTGAACACTTAAATGAACACTTAAATTCAGCAAGGATGCAATAAATTGATCAAAAGCCATTTATCTTGCAAAAGATTTACATTTCAAATAAATGTTTTGTTTTAGCTTTCTATTCATCAAAGAATCCTGAAAAAAGTATCACAGTTTCCACAAAAATATTAAGCAGCACAACTGACCTCAACATTGATAATAATAAGAAATGTTTCTTGAGCAGTAAATCTGCATATTAGAAAGATTACTGAAGGATCATGTGACAGTGGAGTAATGGCTGCTATAAATTCACAGGAATATATATATATTCATATATATTTATTCACTTATTTCTGTCAGCAACGTGTGTGTGTAATCTCAAGTTATGACATTCTACTTATATGTAGCGTGATTTTTTTTTCCTGTCGTGAGAGGCTTTGTGATATTATTGTATTGTAATATTGTGAAATATTATTCCAATTTAAAATAACTGTATATAAATTCACAGGAATAAATAAATATATATAATTGGAATAATATTTCACATTTTATCTTCTCAAACAATTTATTCGCCATGTCATAACTTGAGATTACACACACACGCCGCTGACAGCACATCTATTGCAGACTGGTTGTACAATTCGCAACCTTTTCTTTTGCAACCTCTAAAAGCAAGCAGTCTGCATGAAAGTAAACTCATACTCTAGAGCTCAAAAACAAAAGCCTTTCAGAAACAATGTGTACCACTAAAAGACAAGTCAGTGAAATGATTCAAATTAAGATGGAAAATAGGACAATAATCTGGCAATATAAACAGCAAAAATATTTGGGATTATAACATACAGATGTGCCGAAAACACATTCAAGACCTCTTCCAAGGTATTGACTGAAAAGGATTAGGCTATAATGTGAATTAAATAATGTGAACATCTCATCTCTCCGTGTCGAGACTCGAGAATGAAACTGTATCCTTATAGGTCACGTTATGAACATAGATGAGTTTGCAGCCAAACTAAAACTCTCCCACACCAGATTTGGAGTATTTCTGCCAAACACAAGTCTTAGTAATCCAATAAGTCAGTTCTTTAAGATTTATCTCTCAAGTATTAAGTATCTTATTAAGAGAAACTGATGTATTAAGTCCAAGAAATGGATTTACATTTGTAAACAAAAACAGAAGGCTTCTTAGAAGAAAACTGCACCAACTCTAATTCTACAACGGATTCTAATACTACAACGAGTGATTAATAATTCATAAATACACATCATTGTCTGTTTTATATTAATTTAATGCTTAAGCATCTAAATTAAGACGTAAATGTGCCTTTTAATATTCAAATTGCACATGTATGCATATAAAGAGAACTGATAAGAATGTAAAATGTGTACCTTGAAATGCAATGTAAGTCGCTTTGGATAAAAGCGTCTGCCAAATGAATAAATGTAAATGTAAATAAAGAAATCAAAATCCAAGGTAACAGACTTGTGTTTCCCTGGCAACAGCGCGCTGAGCCATAAGCACATTCCCAAAACACAACGCACTTCCTGTTGCTTCACTCAACATGCCAGACACATGCAGCATGTTAAGAATGATGCACTTAAAGGACAACTCCAGTGAAAAATGAACCTAGGGGTAATTAACACATGGTTACCGAGTCGATCTTTCCCTGGGATGCGTTTTCATGAAAATCGAATGTAAAGAGTTTTATCTCTAAAAACAGTTTGGCTTATAACGCTAGTATATGGGGCACAGAGTAAGTAAAAGTAAATCGCTAGTTAATACCACTAACAAGGCTCAAAATAGCCTCACACTAACACAGTAGCATAATGAGGGTCCCTACATGCAAACCGAAGCATTGAGAACTTTGTAAGTGTACAGACAGTTTAATAAGAAGATACTTTATAAAGACAGTACATTACGCGTTTACATGCAGGAGCCATCTTGGAAAACAGTCTCGTCAAACAAACCCGACCCACACACACATTCACACACAAAAACAAGGATTTAACTGACAGGTGTGAGATGTATTAACATTTAAAGCTTAATATATAGATTCACATCCTACTGTGACGGAGAAAAACCCACAAAACCCACAATTTTGATTACATGGCCACTGAGGGGGCATTTGATTTCCATAAAGTGCCGGAATAAACTCTGCTAAATAAACACTACATTCTTTTTAGAATTTCTTATCACACAGAATAAAAGGTCAGGCCAGCACACATTCCTCTGTTTTTAATCAAATCCAGACATCTGATGTAACAGCCATTGAAGTAAAGAGAAAACTGCATTCTAATATACACACTATTACCATAAAAGTTAGTGAGAAAAAGAAAGTGTAAGAGAGGAGTGCGTTTGCATGTTTTTCCCTTCTAATTTCCACTTGCGTGAGTGATTATTTGACGTAAAGTATGACTATCTTTCTTTGGTGCTTCCCGACAAAACCATAAAGCTGCTCAGATTCCCTTACGTGAACATGAATCATAGGTGATGATCCAATTCCTTCCATTAGTCTTTCTAGTCTATAAAAATGAGTTGATTTAGTTGTGGTCTGGTCAAAGGGGAAAAGCACAAGAATGGGTCTCCCCTCTGTTTCTGCCTCGCTACGTTCGCCAATGTTATTTTTAAGAAAAATGGTTTTAATTGTAACCCTCTCTGTCATGTTTCTCTCAGCCTCTCTCCCATTTCCCGGAAAAGGGGAGCAAAACTTTGCCACACAATAAACCTTCACACAAAAAACACACATCACTGGATTTATGATCACGCCTACTGCTCATCCGACCAATCAAAACAACAACCGTTCAAACACCTCCAGATGTTGCACATCATCCGGAGCAAAGGGATGATTACGAGTCACTGAATCATAGTGTGGGAAAAATGTCCACATCACTACACCAATGATTGTAGAGTAAGTATATAAGTTTGTGTGATGTAAAAGGTGTTGTTGAACATCTCGAAAATCTGGTTGCCTTGCTATGGAAGTTTTCCTGGTGCTCTTGAGGTCTCTCATTTTGAACTGACCTTTGACCTGGGGTCCAAATGTCAGGGAAGCAGTCACTCATGCAATTGCACACATGAACACACTCAAATGTGGTAGAAAGGTGCCGAGGGTCTTAGTTTTTCCATGTTTCCCAATACACAACTACGTAGAATAAATAAAATGCACATACACATATATAAATGAATGTCATCTATGGCCCTAACTACATTGAGTATGGTTGGTTTGAATGCATGTTAACAAAAGTAGTCTTTGTAAACTAGAGGCCCTGCTATAACAGACCAGAACTTTTGTACATGTTTAGAATAGGCCAATACCAAACCACTGACCTCAACTTGTATTACTTAAGCTTGTTTAAAATTCTAATCTGCTGAAGTTACAACAAAAGAAAAACAAAACGAACTGAACATTATTCTGCAGTGAAGTAAACTGTCCATTGCTGACAGACTGACGGTAGAATATGACGCAAATGTTGAATTGAGCTTTAACCATTTGTTTGTGTGTGTTTGTGTACAGGTTTGGCTTTACTTCTTGTCACGTTTGTGAAAATGTCCTCACAAATTTAGTTACATGACTTGTGAAGTGGTCCTTACTATTTGAAATGAATCATAAATAAGCCAAAATGTATTTTACTTCACACAAACCCATTAACATTTTTATATTTGTAGGTCTGGTTTAGGGTTAGAATATAGTAAATATCATTATCCTAGTATAAAAACACTGAATATATAAGAGGGTCTCACAAATATAACTTCAAAAGTCTGTGTTTCTATGCATTATTATGCACGTGAGGCCCAGATATTTGAAAATATTCTCACAAACATAGTGAAACACGTTAGAAATTGACTTGAGGACATTTTTTAAGGGGTCCTCAATATTTGACACACTCATACAGTAACTCAACAAAATCATGTTTTGCTTCAAATCTACATACATAAACAGGTTTTTAATGAGGGATAGTTCAACCGAAAGTCAAGCCAAGCCAAGTTACCTTTATTTATATAGCGCTTTATACAATACAGATTGATTCATAGAAGCTTTATGGTGATAAACAGGAAAATAATAATCAAAAATGAAAATTGTCCTTTCAAACCTGTATGAATTCTTCTGTGGAACATGAAGATATTTTGAGAAATGTCCCCATACAAGTGAAGTCAATGGCAACCAAAATATATTGTGTGTTCCACAAAAGAAAGGCATTCAGGTTTGGACCAACATGAAGGTGAGTAAATGGTGACAGAATTTAAATTTTTGGGTGAACTATTCCTTTAAGTTTGGATCTTCTCACTGGGATAGTGAAACTAGTATGTGTGTGTCGAAAGACTATGACAGTGATGACCTTGATTGATCAGTAATATTGATCTCATATTCATCATATCTTATATATTTACATTTTATTGTGGTACTTTGAAATGACTGGAAATAAGCAAGCATTTCATGTAAATATTTCATGACACTAAAATAAATTAAATACATGAACTTATTTCTTAACCATGATCAGTTACGAAAGTCTAACCTCAACATATTTGTGCTAAATGAACGTGAGAAGCTTAGTGCATGCAAGAGCCTAAGTTCAAATGCCAAGTTCCCAAAAATGATTGTTAGTTAATGTGAATGTCTGTCGTCGTACTTAGCTAAATAAAACATCCCAATACTGGTCTACATGCTCCACACAACAAGCAGCGTAGTCAACACATCTCCTTCGAGATGTAGGCTACTTCGAGGAAACATTGTGATATTTTTAGACAGAACTATTTATGTGACTCGACGCCAAGCAACACTGCAATGTTAGCTAAAAGTATTTTCAAAACATAAAACTGTCTTCCCAGTTCTTTTAGGGAGTTTTTAAGAAGTTAACATACCCAGCAACATAGTTTCTAGTTTCTTGCGGTCAACTCGAAACCTCTCCTCGGTCCAGTCTGGGTCAGGCGGGGAGATGTGCCCGCAGATGCCGCTAGAGTCATCCTCAGACACGGCAGACGGTGAGTCGTCGCTCCGCTCGCTGCTGGAGCAATGATCATGATGCATGAAACTCAGCGGCTCAGCCATTGCACCCATAAAGCGTTTCAAACTTACTAAACGGGGTTCATATGTAAAACAGGCAAACGGCAAGTCAACATTAGGAGAAAAACATTCCGAATTCCAGGCAAGTTTTTTAAGTCCCTTAAAGTTACTGCCCCCGAGAAAATCAATCTGCCCGTTAATTCCTCTCCCCTCCACTTTTCCTCTGGCTCCAGGACCAGAACACACTATAGTTGGAGGACATGGATGCATGGATGGATTATGCTCCTATGGGAGCATTCACGTGTCAGGATAACCGCCCACTCTCCTCCCAAACTTTCTCATCATCATATCCAGTTCGCGCGCCTAGTTTCTCATGCATGCGCAGAAAATAAAACATTCGTAGTGTTTAAAAAAACCACTTTGCATGCACCTCTTCAGTGATTCTGTGATTAGCATGCTTTCTTTAAAATACATTTTTTGGGGAAAAAGAAACGCTGGCAGTGGTGAAATAGTTTTTTTTTAAAGTTTTTTTTATCACTCCCCTTAAAAAATACTCATTTAAATAAACGTTTGTAGTGCGGCCTTGTTTTTGTCATGTGACAGGCGTGTGTGTGTATGATATATATATATATAAGGTGCTAAGGAAGTGTATTTTTTTCTGCTTTATGTGTACATTAAATAACCATTTTTTTTGTAGAAAACTCTATAACATAGACAAAAAGATTATTCTTCTATTAAATCACGTATTTTAAACATTTTTTTTTTAAAGATGTAATTATGAGGACGTCACTGAAACTTATATATAAAAACAACCTTTATAAAAACGCATTTATAAAAGCGTCTCTGCATGAAATGAAATTCTTTATGGTGGGAATCAAACGGAGGAACATCGCCATCTAATGGCACAAATCCACCACGCAGCGTGAGCAGTTTATGTAGTTTGATCCCTGATGTGAACCAATTCCAAATCACACACATATGGAAAACATCTCATTCTCTTTCTTTCTAATAATGCTAGAGTCATCATAAAACAGCTGCAGCCAGACACATATTTTTTAATAACACCTTTTAATGCAAAAACAATAAAAATGATCCAGTATTGTATTTATTTCTATACAATAAAATTACTAAAATGTAGCTAATCCATTTGAAAATAAAACAATATTTTTTTGTTATGTGTTAACTGACACATCCTGGTTGTTCCAGGATGCCTCTGTGAACAGAGACAAGTGACTCAGCCTCCTGAACAAGGATTTTCTGTATAGTTGTGCGTGTATGTATGTATATGTGTGTGTGTGTGTGTGTGTGTGTGTGGTGGGGAGGTTCATCTGTTGGTAAACATCTTGTTTCTGTACAGGTGCATTGTGGAGCCGTGTGCAGTAATAATGTCCATGTGCAATCATTTCAAATCATGCCGTCCAGTTACATTGCGTACTTCTGAGTCCATTCCCTTGCCAGTCTGTTATACCTAAAACACAGGAATAGCCATCTTCATCCAAAACAAAAGTACTCAGCTGATATTAAAATGAGTATTCATGAAGTGCCAGCTTTACAGCTGAAAATTTAGAGTAATTTGGTACTTAAACATTTTACGTATTGTTTGATAGTAATAAAAGAAAGTGTAGAAAAATATGAACCGCACAGAAGAAGATGGTTCATGCAGATTGCTAGTTATTTTAGCAATAAAAACAGTGAAAGAGAGAGAGAGCCATACATACACACAAAGTCACTTACTTATCTTTGTCAGATTTGTAGATGTGTGCAATATCTGGAACTAAAGGGTCATCTGGATTTGGGTCACAAAGTAGTGAGCATATGGATAATAAAACTGGGAAAACAACAACAGAAAACAGCAGAATCGTTTAAGTGGTGTTGATAAAAGTAACGTGAACACTGCTCATATTTTATGAAATAGTCACTTTATGTGCTTAATGCTGAATCCCTTTTAGGTATATATTTATATTCTTTGCAAGGGCAAACTTTCCAATATAAATTCATTTTCCAGTTATACTTACTGTTGACACATTTTCCAGGTTAAATAAACATTATTTCTTACAGTATAAAAAATAAAAATGTTGTTTTGTAATTAATGTTCTATTTATTAAAACCAAGTATATTTCTCATCAAGTTAGTGCCTTATAAGCGTTTTTACATCTTTTTCAAAATAATAACTATAAGAACGCAGTGACAGGCCAAGTATGGTAACCCACACTCGTAATTTGTCCTCTGCATTTAACCCATCCAAAATAGTGCACACACATTAGGAGTAGTGAGCCATTACACACAAAAAGAAGTAATATGGCGTGCTTTTTCTTAACGCTCTGTTGAAAATGTCTTGTGTGTTACATACTCTGGGTTGGTTGAACTTACTCCCGGACGCGTTTTTGGAGCCAGCATACCTTGAGTAAGCCAGGTTAGTTTGATAAGGGTCAGAGCTAAACTCTGCAGGAAAGTATATCTTGAGGGCTAGAGTTGCCCAGCCCTGATGTAGATGTTATCAAATTGGACATGTTTATGATGAAAAGACCATCCAGGTTGGATAAGAGTGTTCTCTAACCTTTGGATACCGTGAGGGCAGGTGACCACTGGGAGCGCAGAATGTCCAAACAGATGCTTCCATTACTGTTGATATTTGGGTGGTAAATTTTTGTTGTGAAGGCAAGCTGTCAGAGAAACATAATGTCAAATATTTAAGATCAGATAATCTATGGATGAGGTAAGAACAGATGTAATTCTCACCTTTGGTGGTTTAAAGGGATAATCAGTCGGGAAATGGATTGTGAGGAAGAAAACCCCTCCTTGATATGGACTATCACCCTAGATGGGAGATAAAGAAAGAGTTTGTGTATGACCGGACCTAATTCCTTTTTTACTGAACCAATTACTAATTCCACAAAATAAACATTGACCTAAAATTATTCATGTGTACTTACTGGGCCCATTATTGTCGCCTGCCAGTGGAACACTGAAAGAGCAAATCAAATATATTGAGAAGACTGTCCTGTCAAAGAATTGAAGGCCATAATTGAGTATGTTGTTGGCGGAGACACTTACAGTCCTCTCCGAGTGGTCCGGCTGAGCACTGCGAGGGTGGATCCCGTTGCAAGTCCTGTAGCTCCTACAAATACAGTAGAAATGGACGAGAACATTTCTATGTGTCAAAAACAGATTTAAGAAGTAAGATTTCAATTCGAACAAGGATAAAGGTTTACGTGCATATTTCTGACAGTTTAAAGTGAAATCAAGTTTTGATATATTCATATTAACATTCGCAAGCTCCAACCCTACTCTTATAAATGCAAGGTTTTAGAAATAATTTGATCATTTTCTTTAGTTTTGGTTTTTAATTATTTCTATTTAGCTTTAATTTATCTTTATTTCTGCTTTAGTTTTAGTAAATTTTTATACAACATATATATATATACACTCACATTATATAATGTTGTCAAGACTTTCAGATTACATTTATTTTTTAATATAACATATAACATATGTTTTATTGTTATATTATTATAACGTAACATTATATTTTACATATTTATGTATTTATGTTTTTAATGTACTCACTGTCTAAACCGACTATTCTTTCTATTTAAATATGGCTAACCTTGTTTAACTACAGCTGCTTAAAACATCCCTCGTCGATGGCATAATTATCACATTTATAATCTATTATTTTCTGATGTCTTAAGACTTGAGTTCGCTTTGTTTTCGACATAAAGATCTTTTCATCTGGCCGAAAAATAAATTCTTCTGATCTTCCGACTTTACATAGTAATGTGGACAGAGAGATAGTTCACTGTATCTGTCGTGTGTAGATCTATTGGATCGACTTAAAGCTAATCTACTTTTAAGACATTTAATCTATTAAGAAATATAAATATTACCTTCTGAATCCTTTTCAAAGCCATCAGATCTCCGCTTCTTTTCTCCGCCTGAGGATGTGAAGAGTACAATAATAAGAGAGCGGACATGAGGGGAGTTTAATTCAAAATAAAAGTCTCTATAACCTGTTATGACGAGGGAGGGAAAAGTGAAAAGCTTCCCATAATAACTGCTGGTCTAGGATCAGTTTTCTCCATAATAATAGCATATTAGCGAAGCAGATTTGGCAGACGATCCGGTGCGTATCTGTGTTTGGGCTCTGGAGAATGTCAAAGGTTTATTTACAATGTGTTTTGTTGATTTCTTGAACGCAAAGGCTAATCAAAAGTGTTGAAGTTAGCACTGAACAAAAACTCAGGCGTTCTCAGCAATGAGTGGATTCTGAGGTCTGCACACAAATCCTCTCATTATTACAAAATAAATAAATAAAAATAGCTATATGCCCGCTAGTAGTAGTAGTAGTAGTGCTACTAAGTCGGGTGATACGAAATACGAATATAAATAGGAGAGAATAATAAGCACGAGTTTGTGTGTTTTAGGAGTTAGTAATAAGGTAAATATGTAACCCGTCTTGATACCTGTAGGGCAAAATGATTCACTGTTTCGAAGCGTTCGGAGACGCCACACGCTGGTGACCCCTGCTGGTCAGAACAGTGTAAATGCAACAAAACTCAGGCCAAACATGCATAAAAACACCTTTTACAAACCCATTGCAAATGTTTGAATGTTAAATATATCAAATGCAATCAACTGATCATCTAATAAGATTAAATAGCAAGTGTCTGTATAATATGTGTTCTTTTAACAGTTTTTGATTGTTACATGGATGGCTCAGCTAAACAGGCCAATAAGAGACTATTAACTTCTATTATTCCTTTAAATATGAATGGCTAATTAAACCGTCTACAAATGTATCGAACTGATCAGAGATCAGGTAAAAACCATAGACACTAGTTAAATGGTTCGACACTGGGTCAGTGCATCCGCATGATTCATTCACACAGCCTACAGTCTATGGTTCACAGAGAGCATCGCCCCCCAGCGGTGAACCATTGAAGTAACGAAGCCTCCTTTACTAAAATCAGATGACTTTGGCAGTTTGATACCAACGGCAACCTTCCGATTTCTCTCTTGAATCCATCACGGAAGTGACTGTGAGGAGGTGATTTTTTTAATAACTCATCCGCTTAATATTAAAGGTGCTCTAAGGCTAAGTGATGTCACGCATTTTTTAGGCCAAAACATTTTTTGTCACATACAGCAAACATCTCCTCACCATCCGCTAGCTGCCTGTCCCCTGAACACACTGTAAAAAAACGCGGTCTCTGTAGACAGCCCAGCCTCCACAAACAGCAACAAAAACAAACTGGGCTAACCTGCACCACGAAACATAAACTGTTCCAGCCAATAACCGACAAGAAGGATTTGGGGGTGGTGTTTGGGTGGTTAGTGCGCGGATGAGGAGGAGGGAGGGTCTAGCTAGCCTCCGTTTTGTTTGACAATACTTTAAAGTCCCTGTAAAGGCAATTAAAAAAAAATTCTAAACACATAATAAATGTTAGAAATGTATTGCTAAAACACATTACAAAGACTATGAACTGTGAAGTACTGAATTGTGGAGTTAGACCGTTAAACAGTTTTTCACCATAGCTGTGTTCAGGATTTTTAGGGCTAAAACGGCGGCTCGATGACGCACTGGAGCCACCGAGTTCCTGGCCCCGCCCCTACTGTTGATAACGCACTGGAGCCACTCAGGATAGTAATAGTACTCGAGCCACTGAGGCTGGCCCCTCCCCTAACAATATAACTAGAGCACATTCGCATCAGTTTGCCGCCGCTCAATCGCGAGTTACTGTCAGTACTAGTAGTTACAACCTTACAGTCTATGGTTACAACCATAGATATCATATATAAACGCTAGATGTCTTATGGCGCAGTCACTTCCGGCATCACCGTTCGGCCATCTTACCACAGTGAAACTGTGCATTAGGTGAGTGATCAGCATGCACACAAATCCTCATATCTCGCTGAAATATTGACGGATTTACAAACGGTTTGGTTTCTTACAAACGTTATTAACGTGGCTATAATTCCGATAATTATTCATATGTATGCAGTGTATGTATGTAGTGTCATAACTACATCTCTGACGTTTATAACAAACCAAACCGTTTGAAAATCGGTAGAAAATTGAGCAAGTTATGGTTATTTAAAAGTATATGCACCATTAAACGAGTGAGCGAGCACACTGTGGCAAGATGGCCGCCACGTGCGGACGTCGACCTGCATTGGCCAGCCGTGCGCACGAGACATCTAGCCTTTATATATGGTATCTATGGTTACAACAGCCGAGCCTACAGTTAACGTAGCTAGCTATGCCTTCGTCACGGAAATGCGTATTACCTGGATGCGATCACGTACAAAACAGATCGGTGTCCTTTATTTAAATTTCCGAAAAACGATCACATCAAGAAAAGGTGGATTAGCAGTAATTTTGTGAAGAGCCACCTTGATGGAGAGCTGAGGATCACCACCAACACCTGTAGTGATCATTTTACACATGATAGTTAAGTTTTATAAACTTTAGTCAGAGACAACTGGGATTCACTGATAATCCGCTGTGTTAGGCCTACTGGTGAATGGGGCCGAACCGACTATCTCCCGCCTCGGCCAGAGTCGGCCTTCATCCTCCCGTCCCGCCGACAACTGGTGCCATCATCGGCAGTGCGTGCCCACCAATGACTGTAAGTTGCCTTGTGTGCTTATATGTTATAATTATAGTAGTATATATATAGTCCATTCCGGCTGTAGCGGTGACAGTTGAGTGTGGCGCCGACGGCAGCTTTCCCGCTTTCCCGCGAGTGGGCGTGGTTTCAGCGCAGCCAGCGGACTTTGCGGGTGACATCACGGACACTACCGCTGAGTCCCAATTCGCCTACTTATACTACGACCTAAAAGTATGTACTTTTTTTGTGAGGAAAAAGTACATACTTTTGAGTGTGTAGCAAAAGAGTATGCACGTTCTGGGACATACTTCGATGACGTCATGCAACGTGAACTTGAACGTGGTTGCCTAGTTACGCACACCTCAACTGTTAACAAAACATTTTACATTTCATTCATTCTTATATGTCCAATATCATTTTATTTACTATTCCCATCTTTTTTTCCACAATACATTTACAATGTGTTTTACCAAATTGAGGAGTGAAGCAGGGCGTCGTCGTCGTAGATCAACCAGACGCAGGTCGTTTGTGAGGCGGCTGGTTCTGACGTTCATGTGCAAATGTGTAACGAAAGCTATTTTCTGAGTTAAAATATTTAAAGTTTAAAGTGTAACTATTGTTTAACGTATTTTATACTTAATCTTATACTTATGTATAATACTTAAAAATACCCCGATGAAAATGAACCATGCTTTTACTATAGTAAAAGTGTATGTGTGTAACCATGTTTCTTTGGTTGGACTGATAAAGTTAACATTTGTACAGCCACAGTATTACTACAAATAAGTCAGACAGAAACATCAAAATAAATACATAAAAAAGACACTTGAATGACACTGTAGAGCCTTTTTATTTATTGTTTTGTAGCCTGCAATGAGGCGCTCAGTATCTTCATCGGACCCTACAAGATAAACACGGTACTTTTTTGGCACAACATAAACCCATTAATATTACGAGACAATAAAATACTTTTATTAGGGTTAAACATTTGAATTCTTAACGTTACACTTAAAAACTGAGGGCGCATCTCCGCTGCTGCATCCGACTGCCAGGTTTACATTACCACAATCACCGCAAAGCTCTTCCCTCCCGCACGCAATGGGTTGTGGGCAATATTAGCCCTAAGAGTGTGCATTGATCTGCACTTCGAATTCTAACCGGAAATAGTAGACCATCCGGGTATCTTTGGAACACTCATTTCAACATGCTACGATTTGGGACGTACTAATTCTAGTTTCGCATACTATTTAGGATGGATAGTATGCGAATTGGGACTCAGCATACGTCCATATTTTTTACAGTCTATGTTTGATACACGCTGACGCTCCGATACACTGATTCGAAACGAAAAATTAGTAAAGATTACGAAGCTTCAGTTCAGTTCAGTTTCAGTTTATTGTCCCCTAAGGGAAACTTGTCTTGCAGCGATAAAGCAGTGTTTCGAAATCTGCCAACGAGGTGGAAAGCTAAAAAATAGGATAACGCTCAACTGCTTCATTATCACCAACTTTGACTGTGACTTCAGCTTCACATACCTGATTTTGCTGCAGATCGGATAAACATCATGTTTATCAACATCAAATGTCCGGCAGCTAAGGAAACCTGTAAAAAATTGTAAGAAAAAATAAATTTTGCTTGTGTCTGTAGAACTATGCAAACTCACACAGTGCATGAAGTAGTAATGCCTGAGTATACGCTACTATTACTTCAAGATACTGATGTAGCCTAAGCAGCACTAAACTCCAATGTACTGTTAAGGTAGAAGCTGGTGCAATTCAGAGGCCTGTTACACAGACACTTGACACTGGTAGCCTACTTTTGTTTCAGTTTTGCCTAAGAGCATGTATGATTACTTTGGGAAATTACTATTACAGCTACCTTAAGTGTGCTTAGTCACTTACTCATGTAATCCAAATAATGTGATCGGCTGCTTGCATGCAACAGTAAAAGACGGCTGCAAATGCTCTGTGAATTATGTGATGGACAAAGTTACTGCATTAATGGGCATGGATCTCTTTAAAGCTCTTAAACTGTGCATTAAAGGAGATACAATCCTGCCAGAGCCTGCCACAACCTCAGCATCTTGCTCTTCAGAACCAGTGTTACAGCTCTCTACTCAAGTGGACTCATCCTCAGTAGGATGTCTTGTAGGGTTTATGCATAAAGTCAAAGTGCCAGATTCAGTCATGCCAGTACGACAGAAATTACGGCACTTGCATTTTATTCTGACAACTGGGACCCCTATTTGCGATGACTGTCAAGGCGATCTCTGAAGGAAGAGGTTTGGGATGAAAAGGCTAAAAGAAAGAAAATATGATGGTTAGATCGAGGTGGTTTTCCAAACAAGGATTTTTGCCCACAAATGTAAAAGAGATCATTCTCATTTTAAAGAAGTGGGACTCACTACACAGCCAATACTGTTTTCTGCTGTAAGACTCACTGCAGAGTCAATGTCCCCATCTGCTGCTGGACTCACTGCAGAGTCAATGTTCTCATCAACTGTGGGACCCACTGTACAGTCAATGTCTTCATCAACTGTGGGACCCACTGTACAGTCAATGTCTTCATCAACTGTGGGACCCACTGTACAGTCAATGTCTTCATCAACTGTGGGACCCACTGTACAGTCAATGTCTTCATCAACTGTGGGACCCACTGTACTGTCAATGTCCCCATCTGCTGCTGGACTCACTGCAGAGTCAATGTTGATAACAACTGTGGATCGGAGATTGGAGAACTTCCATCTCCAGCAGATCCTCAGCAGTGTGGAAGACTTCAGCACTACTGATTCTGTTTTACACACCCTCAAAATTTTTCCAAACATGTATGAATTTCTTGTGAACACAAAAGAAGATATTTTGAAGAATATGGGTAACCAGACATTGAGTTCTGCATATGGATTCAATGGCTACCATCAACTGTTTGGTTACCGACATTCTTCAAAACATCTTTATTTTGTGTTCAGCAGAAGAAAGAAATTCATACAGGTTGGGAACAACTTGAGGATGACAAATTTCTTTTTTGCCCGTTTTCATTGGTGATTAGATTCTGAGTTCAGCACACTTGCAAATCCTCTGATTATAACAATTATGTAAATGAGATTCATTGTGCATTCAGCTTCATTGATTATAACGGAACTTTATAATGGAGATCGCGACGAATTGAGATGAGTGACAGCTTTTTAGTGGTTATAAAGGGAGCGCTCTTTGTGCACTTTCTGCCATGCCAAGTCCCCCATACAGTCGGCCTATATGCTTGCTTTTCTGTTAAAATTAACCGTGGTTTGTGAACGTATACGCTTTATGCTGGGACACATGTTGTGCGGTGACACATAACTTTAACTATTTCATGGCGAAGCCCATCTCCTTAGCTTTACCCTGGAATTGCTTCACCCTCCGCCTAAAAGTGTGTATGTTCCCAGGTAATGATAATCTGTATACCTTGAATACACTAGTATAAAGTGATTTAGATGCATGTAGATGCAGCCCCAAATGTAGCCTATAAACAGGAAGGAAAGGGGACTGGAAGGGCAGAGTGTTTAGTGGATGGGTGGTAAGGGATTACTGTAGGCCTAATTCATTTTTGATGCAGGATGCAGATGTTATGTATGCTAATCGCAAATTAGAGCTAATCCCAATAAACAACATATCAGACAGAATTACTGCCTGCTTCCTCTGCTGTGGACCTTACTTCACTGTGGTGTGTGAGTTACATGTTTACTGGTTGAAAATAATCTGCTTTTGTTTGTGTGGTTTTGTGTCCATATCTTTCATATCACTTGTCTGTCATGTGTGTTCAGAGATACCTTTATGTAATATATGTTACTCATGCAGGATCATTGTTGCCTTGGAGTAAATGTTTTCTTTTGAATATTAACCAGGATTGTATACGAATAGGCTAAGTAATAAATAAATTAATTTGATTTCATTTGTTTGTTTTATTAAATTTATTATATATATATATATATATATATATATATATATATATATATATATATATATATATATGTTATTAACACACATCCTCAGATTAAGCATAAGGTTTAACTGATTTATTTGATTTATTGCAGTTGGGCTTGAGGCATTCTTTCATTCTTTCACTACGAGACCAAAACAACCCTGTTATTGCATCATTATGCATCTCATTGGCTTTAGATTCAGGACATTGAAAAATTGTACAGTATGTGAAAAATTGTAAACAAACACAAATAAATATTAATATAAAGATTTATTAGTGTATTTGTTTACCAGTTGAGGTATAGGCATGCACAGATGATGCTCTCTGATAGAGAACCTTTAGCAGCTGAACTAAAATTGCAACATGGCTAGCACCTGTGCTTTAGTTCTGCATTAAAATGCCAAATGGTCTCGCTTCAGACAACCTTGTCAAATTCATCAGGAAAACGCTGAACCAAATCAGCTTTGTTCAGATATGTGATTCCACAGGGCTTGCCAAAGGACTGTTGTGTGCCAAATGCACATCTGTATGTTTAGAGCTCTTTGCGCTACTAAGCTACTTACAAATTAGCGGTGGACATAATATTTTCAATTCATCATTATCATAAACATCACAGCTTTGATCTCTGCCAATCCCTTCAGCGTTCTCTCTCCCTCTCATACACACACGCACATACAGAAAGTACAACAAACATGGCTAATTTTTACAACTAGTGCTTGGCTCTGGAGCATCTGAAAATCTCCTGTTTGAGGTCAAAGTTAAGCATATTACCAGAACAGATGCTGCATTGGGATATATATATATAATATAATAAATATATATAAATATTTTTTATTTTTGTATATATTTTTTTAATTTTTTTATCTTTTGGAGTACATAGAACATGGATGTTTTTAGTCACGCGGCTCTCTGGAATTGGCCTACTTCTTATTGTTGAATCGTGACATTCAGCTGTCTGATATTTCGCTGTACATCATGTTATTGGGCTACTGTCAGAAAATGAAAACAATAACCTTGTCATAAGTCACACTGTGCACACAGGTGTTTATGTAACTCTATTATATATGCCCTAAAATCAGGTTATTTTGTTTTTCATTAATGGACATTTCTAACAAGGCAGGATTATCTTCCTGTCTAACCCTGTGCATAATAGTTTAAAAAGGACCCATCATCTATAATTGTTATTTTGTTAAGGGCAGTTGGCACGAAAGATTATTGGGATCAGCAGTGATTGATAATATTTTAATAGATTTAATTCCTATGTCCTGAGCTTGTCTCAGGCTGAAGTGTTTTAATCTCTGTTTTCATGCCCCTCTTCTCTGCTAATCTGTTTTTCTATTATTCTCTTTAAAGCCCTAACAAAACAATTACTTTCCTAATGTCATATTATTGAGATTAGATACTATCAAATGGTTTATTTAGCCATTATAAATGATAGTACATTTCAAATAAACTTTATACTAACATGCCAATTAAAATAATAATAATAATCATTATTATGATCTTCATTGTGATTATGTTTATATTAAAGACTATTAAATTAATTGTAAATTGTTGTTTTTAAGTTATGTATTTGTGATCTGAAAATATGAATTATGATGATTATGCTACGGTGTTAGAGCTAAACCATTACATTAAACAATTGGATAATGAAGTAATATTTATAACTACTGATAAACTAAATTTGATAATATAACAAAACATTGTGTTTATCGGTTTCCATTGACCTTCAGTAGGATGTGAGTGTAAAGATCTAAATAAAATCATTCCTCAGAGATAGAATTAAAATAAACATGGTTTCGAGGTGATGTTCTTGCAATGGTGCACTTAACACGCCTGCAGTGGAGTAGAGCCTTTGTTGAGGTTTTTTAAATAAAATAAAAAATATCTGGACAAAGCTCATAAAAGCAGGCTGACATGAATTAAAGATGATTTGGCTATTGAATAGTCTGACAGTTTCTGGGAAACAAATAGCTTAACCTAGTTGTTGTTTGGCTTAAATGTACCTTCATATTTTTTCCCCAGATGGTATTTGTGTAACAGAACATCTAACGGGTCAGCAGCATCCATACTGGAAGCCTTCTTTATACCTTTCTCCTGTCCTTGACAGCAAAAAGACTGGCCCCAGTGATGAAATGAGCCAATTTCTTATCCTTCCATGTGGCAACTCAAGGTAATTCTCTTTGACATGTATTTACTTTTAGTCTACTGAAACAAAGAAACAGAAAGCTGGAATCAAAAGCATAAAATGTTTAATTTTTTGTCATGATGTGGATTTGTTTTTGCTGGTATTATATTGCTCTGATGACACTGATCGATGCAAAACATTCATCATCACAGCAGGTAAAGTGCTTTTAAAATCCTTTCTGGGAACTTTCTGTTCCCCAAAAACACGCCATATTACAACAGGGAAATATTATGACATTCACAATAGTGGTGCTGAACAAGTGGTCACCCTGAAGCGGCTGAGATTTTTTTGACAGAAAAAGAAAGAAACGTATATGAATAATGCCCATGAACGTATCATAAAACATGTAATTTAACACTTTTTACATTAATAATTATTACACATCAAAGATAAAATCATTCAGAATAAAACAGTCTCTAGTATTCAAACATTTGATGAACGACAAAAAAAAAAAAACATAACACAGGAATGCTGACAAACAAAACCATTGTCAAAAGGTGAGATATTGTAAACTGATAGTCCTTGTATATGCACTTCAAAATTGTCCATATTCGTTTGCATATTTAACTCTCATTTTCAGAATCGCTGCTGTCTCCTGTGCGAGGTGGTGATCTTTTCAAAGTGCTTTTACTCTCTTGTTTGGAAGTGCTGGACAAGTCTATTGCCATGTCCTCTGAGTCGTCCGCTCCATTGGCTACGCTTGACCATGTCACGTCGCTGTCTTTCCCCTTGTGTTCCTCTGAATACGAATCTGAGTGCGTCGATTCAGGTGTGCCGGGAGGTTTTTTCCCTATTTCCAGAGACTTTTTGTGCATTCCTAAAAGAATAAAATGCCGACACCATTAAAAATTGTTTTGAAATATTTATAGCTCTTCATTTAATTACAATTACTAGAGGAATAATGTTTAAGCCTAATTCACATATATTTAAGTCTAAACATTCAAGTATGGACAACACCAGACAGACGTTCACAAGACACCTCAGCTATGTATTCAAGTGATCAAATACATATTTGAGTCTTTAAGTACTAAATAGGAAAACCACCTGCTGGCTCACCTAGAAGCCAGGGAGCGCATGAGCCCATCATTCCATTCTTGGCCGAGTTGATGATGGATTCTGGAAGTGGAATCGAGTGACGGACCATGGCACCGTACAGCCCGTATTCTGCCATGACACTGCTGCGGCCCCAGCACTTCTCTCTTTTCCTCCACTTAGCACGGCGGTTTTGAAACCATACCTGGACAGAAACAAACCTGGGCATTAGCTATTTGAGAAAGAGAGAGAAATATCAAGAAAGGAAAAAACTGTGGAAGTCATCCTACCTGTATCCTGTCCTCTGGTAGCTCTGTCTTCATGGCCAGCATTTCTCGTGCGTAAACGTCTGGATAGTGCGCTTCATGGAAGGCTTTCTCCAGCTCCTCAAGCTGATGCGAGGTGAAAACTGTCCTAAAAATCAAAACAAAATGTGTGGTTGAGACACCGACACACCAGATCCTTATAGAATAAACATTTAATGTGACATTTCATTTCTTTACATACCTGTGCCTTCGCTTCTTCCTCTTTTGAGAGTTCCCTGAGTTTTTTCCATCATTGTGATCCCCGGAAAGACAATCATCATCTGTAAATAAATCAGCTTTTTGTTAATAAAAAATAAATTAACATAGGAACATATGTTGGGCAAAGGGCAGACAAAGCTGCATCAAATAAATAAATAAAAAAGTAAAAATGTACACTTAATGTAAAAATGTGCTAAGGTTTTATTTAAATAAATAAAAATAATAATATTACTGAATTATTTTTTAAGAGTGATGTCGAGCAGAAATCTGTTACCAGTTTTCAAAACGTATTAACTGTTAGAAAAAAAAAATCTGATTCCATCAAATTGATAAACAAAGTTTTACGTTAATCAAAAACATAAATTTGCAGGGCCAGTTTCAGCACCAGCTGTTGTGAACAGCTCTTCGGCTCATTCATAACCAAATAAAGTGATTTGTACCGGAATAGGCGTCCCGTTGCTGTTCCATGTTCTGCATGAAGTGGCTCTCTGTCCGTGACTGCAGGAGCGGGATGTGGCTCGGGAGAAAACACGGGGCCCCGGGAGGTTGTTGTGCCGCCAAACTACAGAGAAAACCCAAGCCGAGCGGCAAAGAGCCTCCCGGGAAGGCAAATCCTCCGACCGCCGCGCTCTGCCCCTCTCCATTGACCACTGCGCCCGGACCGGACTGATGCGGCTGAAGATCCGACTCCAGACCGAGCAGGTCTGTGATTGCGAAACCTTTGGACCGAAATCCAGATCCATTGAGGCGTGATTTGTCGATTCCGAATGAGGGATACAGTTTAACCTTAGGTTTTTCGTCTATAGCCTCTTCTCTTCCTGTCATGGTGGCAGTTTGTTTAATTCACTTTCTCTCTGCGGAGGTCAGGCTGGTGGGACGGTTAAGCGCTCTGGCGGGACCATTTATCCTTCTGTCCAATCCAGCAGATCATCGCACTGTCCAATCAGATCTAACTTCAGATGTGTCTTCCAAGAGGAGGCGTTTCCCTTTTTCAATCACAAAGGATTAATTGCCACCAATTTTCCCTTTAATCCGATAAGGATTTTCCTCCGCTGAATTGGTCCTAAGTAGTTTTTCCCTTTAGAGATGGAAGATTTCACTCATGTGCGCAGCCTCTCGTTATTGAAAATGTTTATATGGGACATTTCAGTTGGAATCAGAATGTAGGCTATTAATTATTAGACATGAGAAACCGGAACAAGATCAATATTCAACATTTTAGTGGCTAACTGTGTATGACTATAAAGCCTATAGTTTCGTGATATTTGATGTGTATATCCTAAAGGCTTATTTATCGTTCGATAGCAGTAGCCTATAATCTAATTTCAAATAATTTCTATAATGGCTAAATTACTTTGGAGACTTACTTGGAGACTTTGAAAACTTCACTAGGCTAATAAAGGAAAAAAACGCAGTTTCTCCTCTAGTCTTATATTTTTACATAGGCTAAATTAAGAAAAACTTAAATCTCATTGCCAAGCTTGCACTGGACTGTAGACATTTAGTTTGATTTTAAATACAATTTTAAATTCGTTTTTGCTTTTTGAAGAAATGATTTCGCTGCCTTAATAAGCCCATTAAAAACGAGCCAGACAGGCTAGCGTTTAAAACAATAATAACAATGGCAAAATGATTTTATGTTGGTGAATAATAGCATAATAATAATAAAGTATTATTATTATTAGCCTATTATTATTATTATTAGCTATTATTTTGATATTTACTGTGATAACATAGCCTACATTATTTTATAATATGTCTAAGATTTATCATTATTTAATTAAACTATTATGTATCAGTGAATCAATATTAATGAAACAATATTAATTATATTTATAAAAGACTAGAAAACAACAGCTAAAATTAGTCCTAATGTGCATTTATATTTTACACAAAACGTTCTGGCCATTATTGTTTTTTGTTTTTTTATATTCGCAACATGATTAACACGTGTCCTCACCAAGATCATTTCAGGCAAACCAGTCTCCAGTCGCAGTTATAGATCTAATAATTCCATCTTTAATTTCCTGTTGGCAGATATTGGAATAAAAAAAAAGTAATTATCTTGACGTGATCACAGAATCTGCTTTATTTCGTTCACTGAAGTACTCATCAATGAGGGAACATGAAGCTCCCAATCACCCAATGAATAAAATATGTTGGGAAATGAGGTCAGAGTTACGGTATACTGCTGTCAGAGGCCATCCCAGGTGTTTCACAAACAGCAGGCAAAAACGGTCAACATCTCAGTCTGTTTCGAAAAGAAGCAATTAGAGAAATCGTCTTACACAAGATAATTAAATGAAGTCCATTAAATTCGTTTACAACTTTAATCTGTATCTGTCATATAAAGAGCGCGACTCTGTAAAATCTGCTTTTAGGGCCCGTTTCCACCAGGACGACCTCCAGCATTTTAACTGGCATTTAAGAGAGCTGCTGCAGTAATCCTCATAACACAACGTTAACTAAAACTGAATGCGATCATACCAGAGAAAAAGGAGGGAGATCATTAGTTATCATGCTTGAGAAGAATAATCTCTATTACATTGCACTTATTATTATTATTATTATTATTAGCCTATGTTTTAATAGCCTTTAGAGCAACAGCAACTATACCAACGAATAATTTATTAGCCTATTATTATCATTATTATTAATATATAGCCTACTGTGTTGTATTAACTTTATTAGAACTGGCTACGAATTCCGAAAACATAATGAAGAATTTATTATTTAATCTTAGCCTATTTCTTACTTAAATCAACGAAAAAAAAAATCTTAATAAATGATTTTAATAACGTAGGCTACTTATTTATTAATTTATTTATTTGTAGAAATTATTTCACATATTATGAAATAACGAAAATTGCCATAACGAAAATTCAAGGATGATTTCACAAATATTTTTTTAATATGCCTGTTTATTTATTTGTGTGTTTAATTTAGCCTATTGATTTTACATTGATTATTTAATACTCGACTATATTTGCTGACCAACAGCTTGCAATTTAACATTGCATAAACAGCCTTGTAAATTGTCAAGCAAACTAGTCAATTAACAATTTTTGTTAAATAATTATAAAAAGCATTTCAGTTCAGAGTAGGCCTATAGACTAAACACAAAACTTGACCGTTGATTTCTGGTCCTTCTATTGTTTTTAAGCAGACTGGAACAAACACAACTCGACGGAAACGGACCATTAAAACATCCTTCTATATAATTCATGGCGCTTTTAGTAACTGAATCGAACAACACGCTTAAACTGCGCTGGCTGTAAAGCGAGGAAATAAATTATGTTATTTTAAAGGCCAGATTACAAGGCTGGGTTTCATGGTGTCATCAGATAGGATAATCCAGGATTAAACTAATCAGTAAATGTTTCTCCGCTCATTATTTTCCAGAGAAGATTTCCAACCGATTCTCCACCGCCAAGATTATTAATCTCTTAAAGAGCGTAACATCAAAAAATCGCTCTTTGCTCTAATTTCCTCTGGCCGTGGCGCGCGGCACATGGAGGTTGTTTGACTAATAGACATGCCACGTGCCCTAATTCTGAGCGGGATCCCGCCACTGGGAATCACAGCAGCCCCGCACGCGCGCGCAAACATCACATGCCCCGCCCACCTCTGAGAAACTGTCCACTGGCTGCCAGCAGAATGGCTATTAAGCAATAGGATTTTACATTTGATATGATGGGCAAAATGTAGATTTTATAAATCAAAAAGCTAGGAGAACAAATGTTTTATATACCCATGCAATAATAAGGATCACACTATACTCCAATTTTTCTTTAATGGCTTTGGGGGAACAAGATCCCTCAAAAACGTAATCATGGATTCCCCTTGTCACTGATGCATTTTTGTCACTTTACAACATTGGGCAGATGTTCAAATCTAAATCTAAATCTGGGTAGATGTGTGCTTAAGGGTCGGAGGACTTATGCGTTTGTTGTGCAAACATCTGGGCCCTTACATCTCCAGATGTTTCACCCAATCTATTAAGATCCCTGATTTGTAATCATCACAACACACCGCCATTTAAACTGAGTCTGACCAATGGTCAGAGTGCATATCACTACGACTCCCCGTCGCTCTGGCACTCACTGCTTTTCAACAACACTGGATGATCCCTCCAGACAACTTGTTTAATGTTCCACAAATACGGCGCCAGGATAACTTGGTAGTCTAAGAAATTCAAAAGCGGCTGTGTGTTGCACATAAGCTTCATCCTGAAACGGCAAACAACCTGTAACCCTGCATCCTATTTGTCCCAAATCAGGACAAAATAAAGCGTATATTAATTGTAAGCAAAATGAAATGCCCTTTATCCCAACCCTATATAATCTTTTATATAATAATAATAATGATGAAAAACCGATGCAGATGTCCATTCGGCTGCTTTCAAACATGCAAAGGGAGACCAGCCAGATAATCATTTTGCTGTATTAGAGGAGAACAGGCTTAACAGCATTTGTGTATAAAATTTCGAACTTACCGAGGGCAACGATTTGCGTTTTGACGGGGTAATATTTTGTAAGCTGCTGATCTTTTTTTTTTTTGGAACGTATGCCACATTAATGCCGTGAATTGTAATCACACCAGTGAAGTACCTCGAGTGGTAAATAATTTATGTTGAGATTAGGTTTTTGCATTCTTAGCTCTGCTGGCAGCTTATCTGTCGATGCACAAATCTATGAGATTTAGTAATTCATTTTCTCTGTTTTCGAAATTGGTTTGCCTTTTGTTGCCTCACTATCCTTACATTTACTCTAATGAATGCTCGTCGGCGCCTGACGTTTATTTCCATTGGATCTTTTGAAAGTCCAGTAATAAAAAATGTCTCTATGTGCGTGAAAAAAGTCCGATGATACGAGCTTTCCAAACAATTAATTTTTATTTCACATAGAATTTATGACAGTAAACATCTTTGTAGAGGTTTAATTAAAGTCCAATTCATTCAAAAATGAACATTCAGTCATTACAGTATTTACTCACCTTCATGTTACAAACCTATGAGTTTCTTTTTCCTGCATAACCCAAAATAAGATAATCAAACACTATTGACAAAATATATTTTTAACTTAAACAGAAAATAAAATAAAACTGTCATACAGGTTTAAAACAACATAAGGGTGAGTACATGATGACTGAATTTTCACTTTTAGGTGGACTCTTCTTAAATTTGTATGACATGTTAATGCATGAGACCGGAATACTTGATGACTTGTTGATCACTATTAAATGTGTTTCCTGCTATAGACAAACACCTTTAGAATCTGTTACCAACCACTGAGAGCAATGAAGACCAAAAACAAATGCACACCCACTAACACCCTCAAAAAGATGCATTGTGCGAGGACGTGTGCTACAGAGGCGTTGGGACGCGGTTTTCTCCCTCTCTAGGGAGCAAGTACAAAAGGAGAAGAGCCCATCTGGGACTAAGAGAGCCGGGTTAATTAAAAACCTTCCGCACTCGCACACTTATATTCACACGCAGACACAGAAGGATATCAGAGGTCATCTGATCAGTTACACACAAAAGCAAAGAGAAATTGGCCAGTCAGTTAGAGCTGTGAATCACTTATGTTGTAAATCTGCCCCTTGGGAAGACACTCCAAATTAAGCTGAAATGCTGTTTTAAAATGGATTTTTGAGCACCCATGCTGGAGAATATTAGAATGCGGGTTAGTAATGTCTAATGTCACTACTTTTAGAGCAAGCTGCAGACTTAAGGGTTTCAGTAAATTGTTTTTTAAGTGTCTTTTTAGTTTGTGTTCCACTGAAGAAAGAAATGTGTACAGGTTTGGAACAACAAGGGTGAGTAAATGGGGCAGTAGTGGCCAAATGGTTAGAGAGTCCGACTGGTAATCGATTCTCAGTGCCGGCAGGAAAATGACTGAGGTGCCCTTGAGCAAGGCACCTAACCCCCATTCGCTCCCTGGGAGCCACAGCAAAAATAGCTGCCCACTGCTCCAGGTGTGTGTGCCCACGGTTTACAGTGTGTGTGTGTTCACTACTCACTACTCCTAATGTGTGTGCACTAACTTGGATGGGTTAAATGCAGAGGACAATTTGGGTTCACTCATAAATGAAAATTCTGTCATCATTTAATCACCCTTATCTGGGGTGCATTTCCTGTACAACGCTATAACTTGTTGTTTAACCATCATGCATCGTTATAGAAATTAGCTAGTCACAGCTGTTTCCCGAAACCTGTCGCTTGAACCACATTAGTTCAACAATATAGGGATGTCGTTAATTGTGTCACATGCAGCGGGGGAGTAATAACTTCTGCAATTAATAGATTTTATATTATTATAGATAATTTACTTAAACAACAGAAAGCTGTTTATTTTTAATCACGTTAAAGGGATACTCCACTTTTTTTGGAAATAGGCTCATTTTACAACTCCCCCAGAGTTAAACAGTTGAGTTTTACCGTTTTCGAATCCATTCAGCCGATCTCCGGGTCTGGCGGTACCACTTTTAGCATAGCTTAGCATAGATCATTGAATCGGACAGGACCATTAGCATCTCTCTCAAAAAAATGCGCCTGAAAATAGGTCTAATAGATTAGACAAACTTAGTCCCGGTCACGTTGGAAGTTACCGAGCTGGGGACTATTTTCAGGCGCTGCGTCATATCATTACGCCTGCTGGACTCATGGTACGGCAGCAAAGTTTCTTGATTATTACGCAGGAATGAGAGTATAGTTCCTAGCCATATCAGCCTAGAAAATCGCAACTTTTCATTTTCCGTCGGTCTTAGTACACGATGTAACTACAGAAGAGTCAAGTTTTAAATAGGAAAAATATCGAAACTCTTTGGTCATTTTTTTGAGAGAGATGCTAATGGTCCTGTCCGATTCAATGATCTATGCTAAGCTATGCTAAAAGTGGTACCGCCAGACCCGGAGATCGGCTGAATGGATTCGAAAACGGTAAAACTCAACTGTTTAACTCTGGGGGAGTTGTAAAATGAGCCTATTTCCAAAAAAGTGGAGTATCCCTTTAACATGCAGCATACACTTTACTCCCATATACATGCAGTTGACATGCTGCTGTAACGAACATGCCACCTGAGGACTACTGAGGTTTTTTTCCCCGTCCTTTTTTTATTTATGTTATGTTTGATTCTTCACAGGTTCCCTCTTACGTCATACTCTGGGGTTCCTTATGCACATTCACACTCTTCAAAAACAGTAACCAACATTCTTCAAAATATTATTTTCTACAGAAGAAAGAAAATCATACAGCTTTGGAACGACATGAGGGTGAGCAAAGGGTGAGATTTTTCATTTTTGTATGAACTATACCTTTAGGTATATCATTATACGCATAGCAAGATAATTTATAGTTACATTTATTAAAATATCCTTCAACAGAATCAACATAAGCTTTTATTGTTTAAAGAAAAGGCAATATGGCAGATGGGAAAGGAACTGTTTCATAATGATCTTGCATGTTTGCGCAGCACACTGTAAACGATAGCAGTAATTGCTATAATTCTATATCCAGACAGTGATTATGTCCTGGGTCATATTCAACAATGCCCTATAAACACCAGACCCAACTGAGTTTGTTTTTAATTGTTTAGCTGGTCCATTGTTTATGCTAGATAAGGGGACAACAATAGTCTGGCCACGCGTCACCCCCCACCAATCACACCCCATTCATTGCCTCTGGCCCACTAATTATTCAAAAATGCACATTTATGCAAATAGCCCTCCTTGTAGATTAACCTAATTCAGTGATGTAAACAACGGGTAGTCGTGGGATTAAAGTTTTGTAAATTAGTCAAGGCCACTAATGATCTCTGATGTCTGTAAGTCTGTGGTTTTGGTCTCCCTAGAGTAATGGTAATCTCACATCCGAAGTGAGGCCACGCCATGCAGCGCGCAAGACAAGTTATAAATCTGTCAAAAACATAAACAACTGCACTCGCCGTTATGCGTAACAATTCAGGATTACAGATTACTGGTGGATGCACAGGGTCAGAGGCATTTTATAAACATTGTTAAACCTCTATTAGCCTTCCTTTGTAATTATGTGCGTGTTTATATGCAAATAAGCCACGTGCCATCCGTACACAGCAAGATTCTAGCAAGAGGCTACTTTTGAAAGTTAAAAGGATAGTCTACCTAAAAAGAAAATTGCAATTTACTCAATCTCATGTATTTCCAAACCTGTATGACCTGTATCCTTTCTTCTGTGGAACACACAAAGAAATTGCACAAAAAACAAACAATTTTTTTTTTCAAGTATACATATTTACAATATTTACAAACATATATATATATATATATATATAATATATATACACTTACATTATCAATATATGTCAAATGTATACTTTTTTGCAACATATTAAAACATAAGTCATACTCACAGGTTAATCAAGGAATAGTTGCTTGAGTATCACAGCTTGGGTCATCCTGAGTCACGCATGATTAGCAAAGATATGTGACCCTGATATCATTAAAGCTACACTGTGTAATTTTAAGTAAGTTGATTCTTAGCAAAAAACACTTTGTTCTTTCAAAATTATATGTGCTCATTAATGTGTAATTACTTCTACCAACTAATCAAGTATTCTCGTAAGCGTAGAATCTGCCATTTAGAATACATACGAGCGAGTCGCTCGAATGGCGGCAGCCATGTTGCACCTCCATCTTGAAAATACATTAGCCAAAGAGGGACATACCTGGAAATTCAAGCTTCGCCTTTCGTGTTTTTACACTCAGTGGCACCGTGACGAATGCGAGGGGGAGATTACTCGCGACTGCCGGCAGATTTGAAATAATAGGCTACCGTAGGAGTTAAAACGCCCTCGGAATGGGAGGGGCTAGAAAGTAATATTCAGTTGGTAGTCATAAACAATTTCACCGCTAGATGGGAGAAAATCCTACACAGTGTAGCTTTAATGCACATGTTCAATAATGGGAAGTTTTTCTCCAAAATTTCATATAAACTAAATAAGGGCTGAAATAGTGGTTTTGACATTATGTCTGCATTTTAAAGCAAATACTGGGGAAGCAGCTTACTTTAGCTTGTCAATTAAGCTTATCATAATTGTTCAATTACAGTTAAACTGCACTATTGAAGAATTTGCCAGCTACGAACTACTAACAAAAACGAGCACCAAGACAATACACTACCGTAGATGTTTTTGAAAGCTCTTATGCTCACCAAGGATGCATTTATTTGATCAAAATATATTATAATTTTTTTTTAATATAATTCTATTTCAATATAATCAAAAAAATAATTTATTCCTTTGATGGCAAAGCATCATTACTCCAGTCTTCAGTGTCACATGATCCTTCATAAATCAGTCTAATATGCTGATTTGCTGCTCAACAAACAATTCTTCTTTCAATGTGAAAACAGTGAAACATTTTGTTCAGGATTCTTTGATCAATAGAATTATGTTAATTAATTATAACTGTCACTTTTGATAAATTTAATGCTGAACCCCAAACTTTTGAACTATGTAGTCTACTTAGGGATATAGGCTCTAAAGCTATCACATGCAATAAACACTACTATTTGTAGGAGAAAGTAACTTTGTATTGGATAACGATAAATGTAGTTTATTTGTTACTTCATCTAGTTACTCTCAAACACTGGTTAATACTTACTAGACACCTGATTTCACAATTTCAGACAGAAAAATAGAAAAAGCTGTGGGGGAGGAAAAGCAAGAAGGTCAGACAGAAGGGAAAAGATAAAGGTAACAGTAGGAAGTAGGATGCCATAACCACCAGTTGAGCACTGGTTTGTGTAACGCATAAGCCAGTCCACTAATGACCTTTGTGTGTCCTGTTCAGTTAGCCTTGCTAACAAAGACACTATTCACACGCCATCACAGGCCTGTCTGACTCACTTAACCTATTAGACAGTGATCACTCTCTTTTTCTTTCTCCCACTCCCTTCCCCCTCCCCCTCACTCCTATCTTGCTCTCTCTTTCTTTCTCTTTTCTCTCCCCACTTCCTTAAAGTGTGCTAATTAGAAGGAATCAGGTCAATTATAAGATGGGGACTCATTATGAGGCCGTGATCAGGGACACATTGTGCTGTCCAGACAACCAACCGTCGCTGTGCCGCACCGTGGAGAAAAAGAGATGGTTTCACTTTATGTTGATGGTCCCTTTAACACATTCTGTTGACTATAAGTAACGTTGCACCTACATGTCCACTAACACTCATTAGACTGTTAGTAGAGTTTTAGTAGACTAGTATGGTTTAGAATAAGGTGACATAGTAGCAAAGTTACTTTTAGTCAGTAGAATGTCTGTTGGGGGAGCATCACAATAAAGATGTAGTAGATATTAAGCGCAGTCTACTAATACTCTAATGAGAGTTAGTTGACATGTAACAGAAATAGGGGTACAGTAGGAGTCCATTTCTGTCTCCCAAGGTACAATCTACACTAACGTACCCCATAGGGCTTATTATTGGACCTCAAGGTACATATATGGGGTCAAAAAGGGTCAAAAAGCATTAAAAGGTACATATATGTACCGTTTCTTTTAAAGGTTAAGGTACAATATTGTACCCTTGAGGGTACAGCCCCAGTGACAAGCCATTGTACCGCTAAAGGTACAATTATGTACTTTATTTTCTGAGAGTGTATAGTCAACAGAATGTTCAAAAGGGACCATCAAAATAAAATTAAAAAGCCAATGCACTCTATACCTAAATGAGGCATAAAAAGAGCTTCGTCATCTGGTCTAATATCATAAAATCAACTCAAAAAATAAATAATTTTTATATCAACTCAAATCAATATTCCTTACTTATCCTTACACCAAGTGATGACAAATTTTTCATTCATATACTACCATTCATATACTTAGTTATTAATATAGTATATAACTATATAATTAGTTAATATTAATTTCAACGTTTACTAATACATTATTAAAAACCAAAGGTTGTATTTGTTAACATTAGTTAATGCACTGTGAACTAACATGAACAAACAATGAACAGCTGGATTTAACAAAGATGAATAAATAATAATAAATTATTTATGAGCACCAAATCAGTAGAATGATTTCTGAAGGATCATGTGACACTGAAGACTGCAGTAATGATGCGGAAAATTCAGCTTTGCCATCACAGGAATAAATTACATTTTAAAATATATTAAAATAGAAAATAGTTATTTTAAGTTTTGCTTTTAATGTATTTTTTAATTACATTAAATTACATTATGGCCTATTAATGCAAATTTACCTGCACTGCATAAACATTTCACCAGTATATCTTCCCTGGAAATCAAACCAACGACCTTAGTGAAGCCAGCTGCATTTTCCAATATAAAAATACTTCTTTGCTCTTCTCTAGTCACAGTATGAGGTAGAGGCACAAACTTGAAACAAATAGACTTTTGGTATGGTTTTAAATTTTGCAGTGCAAGGCCAGATGAACTAAAGATGTACACTTTTCACAATATTAAAAATTTGGAAAAGCTGAACTTAATTCGGCCCAGCGCACCCCTGTCCTCAATGGGAGGAGAGAGAGGGGTTTAGCTTTAACTGGCGAGGACTTTTCTGAAAGTGATAGGGAGAAATCATAAGAGTATTATAAAAGAACAATGAAAACAAAATCTGCCTTTG
Source organism: Abramis brama (assembly GCF_963993115.1). Taxonomy (NCBI): domain Eukaryota; kingdom Metazoa; phylum Chordata; class Actinopteri; order Cypriniformes; family Leuciscidae; genus Abramis; species Abramis brama. Next base: position 17,551,062 of record NC_139983.1, read on the forward strand.
ATTTGAATAATAGTTGTGATATTAAATCGGACGAAGGGATTATTAAAAGAATGGAGCGACTATTGTCCTTTTTTATGTCCATCTTAAAAATAATCACATATGTTATGAGGCATATGGTTCATATCTGGGTGAAGGGGAAAGAGCAATCTAGAACATGGATTACCAACTTATATCTGTAAGTATCTTTCCTCGCAATGATGTGATTGTAGTTCAACAAACTATGTCAATATTTCATTTTCATAAAGAGGGTTAAGAAATATATTTATATTTATACAAATAGATCTTTTCTTTTTTTTTTTTATAATAATATAAAATCACCTGTCTGAGGGCAGAGGTAGAGATACATTGCATGATATGAGAAAACTTAAGGAATGAAACAAATTCACATTAACTCCATTAATTAGGGGAACATGGCACTTGGTGAAGTGCCAAGCCCTCTGGCGTTTGGTGCTGAGTGGCAGATGTCATGTGCTAACATTCAATAACTAACCTTGAGGAGCGGGACAGCCTTGCAAGTTCCTATCCCTTGTCAGAATGTCTCCCAATCTGGCTCCAATCTGCCACAGAGATGCAGAAGCTCCATGAGTGCACATGCTTCCCTTTCCCCAAGGCCATCCCATCCACCTCATTCTCATACTGTAAGCGCTAAAGAATAGCTATATAAGATATAAATGCATCTTTTCTATAAGAATGACAAGATAACCAAATGATTTTGGACTCTGGATTGAGGTTCTACAGCCTCAGAATTCACTTAAACTGCTTTTTCAGAACAAATATGGAAGGACCTTAGAGCGATGATACTTTTCAAATAAATATGATCTGAATAGTAAATATGGCTCCTGTCAAACTTCAACATTTTCCTACCGTTTTACTTAAATCATGCAGGAAAAATCTGAAGGTGAGTTGCAAGCAAATTCTTGCGCTTAAACCAACCAGAACCTGAATGTATGAGGGCATGTACGATACATTCAGCTCATTTTCTCAGCTAAGTGCCATTACCCATAATCCACCATAAGCGCCTGTCGCCGTGGCCCTCTGAGTCCCTCTCACCCTGCTTTACCACCATCCACTCACCCGCTGCAGCCACCCCACCCTCTGTGGTGGCAGGATTAGGCCAAATGAGGCTAAGAACAGATTGAAAAAAAAGGAGGAAAAGGAAAATAAGAAGAAAATCGGTTTTAAAAAATGCAAACATTGATTCACAATGGATGACGAATAAATCATCCCTTCCACTCATTTAAAAGTTCAGCATACGGTAAACGAACACACATTTAGGTGAAACCAAACACTGCTTATTCTAAAGACTTTTTACTAAATTTATACAAAGAAGGGTTAAAGTTGTTTTGTCAAGGTCAGGTGAAATGTCTGGAAAAAAAGGATTAAATAAACTGGGAGAAAACATGACAAGGTCAAGCAGGAAAAGTTGCTCGTTACCCTGCTATAATCAGATTAAATCTGATTTTGAAAGATATTACATCTTAACATTGTTTTATATATATAGCATAATAATTTAATATTCGATTATAGTCGATTAAAATATTAATCACGATTAATTACAATTAATCAATTAATAGAGTTAATCACAGATTGTGCATTTGTGGTGAAAATGTCCTTCTGTTTATAATTGTATTCATCTTGTAAAGAATGTAAAGTATTTTATTAGCTATTATTTATACAAAAACTTACGGATGTGTCCTTCATCCGTAACTCAATTGCTGACTCGTTGTTGTCGTGTGTTTAAGGTGCTTACGTGTGTACGCGTTTATGGTGTGTGTCACTGTAATGAACCCAGGCTGCATCTGAAACCACATACTTTCCCAACTATATAGCAGGCGATAAAAGTATGTGTATCCCATGAGGCCACGGGAGAGGATTTATGAATGATAGTGAAGGGATGCAACTGATGCCGGTAGGTCACATGATAATGACAATTTGGCGAATGTTGTACATCCTGATTATATTCATACTACACACATTCGTGTAGAACATGCTTTTTTAGCTGTTGTGAAGTAATTACTTAGGCTATTCAAAATGATTACCTACTCAAGAGAGTATGCGACGTATCGCTAAAGTTCTGACAACCGGTGTTTAGAACTCGACACGGAGGTTAATAAAACAAATTTAATGTCAAAATTGGTAAATGCGTTAAAGGCGATCAAAAAATACTTGTACATTTAATCACTTGTGTCAGCACCTCAATTGTGACCGCACTAATTAAAATATTAAGAAAAGAAAAAAAAACAGAAGTAAAAGTGGGATAATATGGATATAGATATGGGATATGGTTCCTTTTCATGTTTCCAGTGAGGCAGCACTAGTTGTGGCACTGGTCAGACTGCATGTCTATAGTGCGGTCTGCAGGGTTGGCATGAGGATGCAGTGGGGCATGCAGTTATGGCAGCGTTAGAGACCCGTCTGTCTCCCTCCCTGGGGTAAGACAGGCACTCTGTGGCTAATTTTGCGCATATGCTCAATGACAGGCAGCCGGCGTCCTTTGCAGCTGCCAGGATAGAGAGATGGTGATCAGGCAATTTATGAGGGGTTTTTTTTCTTGAAGGACATTCTGCTGTGATTATAAATTAATATTATTAATCTGAAATAGGCCATGCAAAATATGGCTTCAAAACAAAAGAAACACACACTTGGTGTAGTAGGGTGTTTACGAGACGTTTTCTTGTGCTACCAATCAAAAGTTTTTGAAAGAAATGAATAGGGCTGCAACTAACAATTATTTTGATAATCGTTTAATCTGTAGATTATTTATTATTATTATTATTAATTGATTAGTTGGATGAAAATCTAAAATTATTATACATAAAAAATTATTTGTAATTAATTTAATTTTAATCCATTATTTTAAACAATGTTATTGCACATTCTGCCCAATGCTGTCCTCCAAACAATAAAGCCTGTGAATTTATCTATGTAGGCTATGTGGTACATTACAAGCAAAAAAGGGGAAAAAATGCAAACATTACATTCTAAACCTAAAAACAACTGATTGCTTACTATTTTAAAGCATAAGTTAAAACAGTTACATTAAAAATAATAATAAACAAAAACAAACACATCCACTCGTGTTTATAGGCTATTACAGTTGTGGTCAGAATTATTGGCACCCCTGGAAAATATGATCAAAGATGGCTGTAAAAATAAATCTGCATTGTTTATCCTTTTGGTCTTTCATTTAAAAAATAAGCAAAAATTAGTAAAATAATTGAAAGTGGGGGGACAATCACATTATGAAATAAATAGCCTAAATGTTTTTCTCCAAAACACATGTTGGCCACAATTATTGGCACCCCTAGAATTTTTTTTATGAGTAAACTATCTCTGAAGTATATTCCCAATAGTAACATTTTTAGAACACCAGGGTGAACATGAAATTGTCTAGCTATGACTTGTTTCACAAGAGTATAAATATGAGGAAACATAAAGGCCAAATTCCCTTAATCATCCATCATAATGAGTAAAACCAAAGAATATAGTTATTTTATAGTTATAAAAGATTGTTGAGCTTCACAAAATAGAAAGTGGCTGTAAGAAAATAGCTTAAGCATCGAACATTCCCATTTCCACCATCAGGCCAATAATTAAGAAGTTCCAATCAACTAAAGATGTTACGAATCTGCCTGGAAGAGGACGTGTGTCTATATCATCCCAATGCATGGTGAGGAGTTAGTTTGAGTGGACAGACTCTCCAAGGATCACAGATGGAGAATTGCAGAGATTAGTTGAGTCTTGGGGTCAGAAAGCCTTAAAAAATAAACAACCCCTGCATCCCCACATGTTGTTTGGGAGGGTTTCAAGAAAAATCCTCCTTGCTCATCCAAAAACAAACTCCAGCATATTCAGTTGTCAGACACGACTGGAACTTCAGATTCTATGGTCAAATGAAACTAAAAAAGAGTTTTTTGGCAGCAAACACACCAGATGTGTTTGGTGCAAACAAGGATAAAAAGTACCCATGCCCACAGTTAAATATACTGCTGGATCTTTAATGTTGTGGGCCTATTTTATTCTGGAGGTCCTGGACATCTTGTTCAGATACATTGTATCATGGATTCTAGCAAATACTACCAGATAAAAAAATCAAAACCTGACAGCTTCTGCTAGAAATCTTATAATGGGCTGTGGTTGGATCTTTCGTCAGGACAACGATCCAAAACAAACCTCAAAATCAACACAAAAAATGTGTCACTGAGCACAAAATGAGCTTCTGCCATGACCGTCCCAGTCCCCTGACCTGAACCCTATATAGAAAATGAGTGGGGTGAACTGAAGAGGAGAAGCACCAACGTGGATCTGGGAATCTGAAGGATCTGGAGAGATTCTGTATGGAGGAATGGTCTCTGATCTCTTGTCTGGAGTTCTCATCAGGCATTATAGGAGAAGACTCAGAGCCGTTATCTTGGCAAAAGGAGGTTGCAAAAAGTATTTAATAAAAGGGCGCCAATAATTATGGCCAACGTGTTTTGGAGAAAATATTTATTTCATAATGTGAGTTTTCCCACTTTCAATTATTTCACTTCAATGAAAGGTTAGATTTTTGCGCATTTTTTGAATGAAAGATCAAAAGGATAAACAAAGCAGATTTATTTTTTACAGCCATCTTTGATCATATTTATCAAGGGTGCCACAACTGTACATTAATCAATGGGCTATTCCAACAATAGTGCCGTAGCCTACTGTTACTGCTCTCATAACTATAATTACTTGTGTTAAATGTATGTTTTTAAACCTAAAAATATTTGAGCAAAATGTGTATTTTAGTCAGAATTATTGACGCACATCGAACGCTCGTTCACTGAAGTCAGTGAAGTTTTACATGACTTGCTTGCAAAATGGAAATACTCCCAGGACTTTATAATATTTACAGATAAGGCTATAACCAGGTTATAACCAAGTTATGTGCAGAAGAGGTGAGGTATTAAACAGCACACGCATCCGTCAAAGCACAACAGGTCAAGACCAAGCGCTTATTGTTTGAAGTGCTTTATAAATATAAAACATTCTCATGTTTCGGACAACTTGAAACACGTCCCTTTCCCTGAGAAGCTCACTCTAGCCTACTATTGTCCTCCGCTATTTTTCATTTGCATTTTGTCCATAGAATATTCACTACTGTAAAGCAGCGTGACTGGCTGACTGATGTTTCTGAGCACAGCGCGTAGACGCGACTAATCGATAATTAAATTCGGTGTCGATTATTATTTTATTATTTACTCGTGGACGCACCAGTAATCTATAATGTATGCCCATTTTGTTTAAAAGAATGCATACAACTCACTATAAATGATTCCTCATGTGTGTACAGTTACAAAAAGGTGCATTCTGTGCATCAGAAGCTCGCACAGCTGAAATGTCAGCGATATTTAAATATCATTTAATGATAAATAATATCTTATTGATGGAATATCACTTAATTTTATTTAATCGCTTATCTCATTGCAGGCCAGAAATCCAAGTTAACACGGATTAAAATGTCACAGGAAAGACATCAGGAGGCAGACATCTCTATGAGTTAATCTTCTCACCCACTAATGAGTCTTCTACTGGATTGCTTAAATTAAAAGCAAATGTGAAGAGTGATTTGGCTGGCTTGCTGAGAGCCTGCCCCGCTCCGTAACACATTAAGTGATTTGATTTCGCTCTCATTACTGTAATAAAGCCCTGTTAGGACTAAACAATCAAATGACCAGGTTATCCGGATATTAATCTGTTCCTGTTCAGAGCTCAATCAGGGTTAATAGGGTTGCAAAGCCAGCTGAACAAAAGAATAAAGACTTTGGGAGAGGGATATAAGATTTAGGGGTTAATACTACTCGAGCTGCTTGATGTTATTTCATATTTATTGACTTTGAATAGCAATACAAATTGTTTTAAAAGATTTGGGGAAAATGAAGGGAAAAAAAGGGTAAATGTGCAAACATTTCATCCAAAACAGAAGGTCTTGTTCCACTAAAACTGTACAATGTCTTTAACAAGCTCTGAATGCATTTTTTCTCAAATCTGATTGGAACAGCTTTTCCAGTGAAAGCTCCTCTCCTGTTGCTCTTAATATTAAAAAACACTGTAGTGACAGGCTATATGGTTAGGGATCCTTATTTAAGACCTACAACAGTATAAAGCAGAAATATGCTTTTGTTATACTTCTGATTAAAGTTGAGGTCATATGATTTCTGCTTTAGCGCTGATCTTTGTCTGCCGGCTGGCTTCCTGGTGCATGCGAAGGGGATTTTACACAGTGACAGTTATCATCCCTTTTTCATTTTAGAACAAAGAACAGCTAATCCTCATAATTTTTATTGCTAATACCAAATCATTGTTTTTTCCCCTCTTTTTTTCTCTTGTTGTAAAGCATGAAATTGGTAGGGAAAGAGATGTTTAAGTGGACAGACCATCAAATATATTTTATAAATACTAGGTTGTCCCTATAGCAACATGCACTGCAAAGGAAAGTAATGATATTAACCATAATTTTTAATTACAGAATATAGTTTAAATAAAATATTTATTCATTTTGCCAGAAGCTAATATATACATACTATTGTAATTTTGTTTTTTCAATTTATCAAGTTCATATTTAAATAATGTAACTCAATTGCCAATACATACTGTTTTTATTAATGGTTGGTATGACAGAAGATCTATTGCACCCAACATGCAGAGGGCAGAAAGAATTTAGAAGATGGGCTAAATTCACCTTTGACCTCTGGACAAGTCAGTCTTTTCTTCATGTGGATTTCCTCAGTGTTATCATCTTCCAGTGTTTCAGGCTTTTAGTGTGTTTTGGTGGTAGGTCAGATAATGTGCACTATTATTCCCCCTTCCTTTTTTTTGGCCGTAGTCTTGTCCAAATGAACTAAAGTGATTGGTGGTGAGAGAGTCAGAGAGGATTTACTTTTAGTTGGGATTCTCCCTGTTTTTGTGATTTTACGGAGCGTTTCCTTCAGATTAGCCATGCCCACGCAGAGTACATTAACTAAAGTAAATTTATTTAAATTATTCCATTATTTTTATTATAATTCCCCTTGTCTGCCCTCAGAAAAACATTATATAATGAATCAAAAAGGCATTAACTGCTTTATCCTTTTATTTTCCATCTATAAAAGGTAGTATGTTTGGTGGATGAGAATTGGATTTGAACAGGCTAATGCCATCCATAACAAATGAGAGTCTGGATGAGGTTTTAACGTACAGCAGAGCATCATGGGAAATCTCAGAGCTATTATCTTCAGTAAGGACAAATGGATTTTTTTTTTTATTTTTTATTTTTTATCAAAACCATATTGTGGTATACTCCAAAAATGATTATTTTATCAAGTAAATAATGCAAAAAATATGTTTGCTTATTGAGGTTTGGTTTACTGTTCTAAAGTAACATACTGTACAACTTTCAGGAACAGGAAAATTAATGTATCATAATGTATGATAATATGATGTATGATAATATGATAATGATACATAATCATAATAGTAATAAAAGTTGAACCACAAGCATAGTTTTTATTGCTAATACCAAAGTATTGTTGTTTTTCCCCCTTTTTTCTCTTGTTAAAGCATGAAATTGGTAGGGAAAGGTTGTATAAATGTGTGGTTTTCAATAGTCATGAATAATTAAATTATCAATCTAATAACAAATTTGAAGTCATAGGAACTGCATATATTCAGTCAAGATATAACACCACATTATGGTGTAAGATTTCTGTAAGATACTTTGACAAATTTTACAAGTCTTCTTTGACTTTTAGCTTATAATTATTAACAATTACAGGTGCTTGAATGATCTCAGATAACATTACATCAACCTTTGAAATGCTTTCAGAATGGGTTCTAGATAAAAATCTCTCTGCCGTTTTAAATACATCTATAAATACTTTGCCTTAATCAAAAAATACTGGAAGACGGGCAATACCATGTGACTCCCCCACTCTCTTCACGTACACTCTTTAACATACATGTAATACACATGATCCTGTAAGGAGGATTATTAGAAAGGATTTAGAGCAGGATTTTATTCACAATAAGTATATTCAAATAATTGTTAATCGATGACTCCTATTACATCTTTTAAATCCTCAGGTGGAGAACATCTGGACAGCGAAAAATGTCTAATTTCTTCAATTTATCCTCCAGTTATTGTATATACGTTGTCCACGAAGGACATATACACACAGTATTATTAAATGTGACTAAGCCTGTTTCTCATGTTCAGATATGTGGTGGAACAGTTTGGTTGTAATTGCTTGCGTGTCATTCATCTCTGCTCATTCTGTTACATAGAGAGCAACAGTGTTAGACAGATTCTTAAATGAAAGTATTTGAAAAGACAAAAAAACCAAAAAAAAACATGACCTAATCCCATTGGATTATTTACGCTGCCTTCTACACGATTAAGCTACAAAAATGAAATTAAAATGTGTGTTCAATGGGATTTTCGGGGAATTTCCTGAAACATTGCTTGAAAAAAACCACACTGATAATAAGGAACAATAACTAATTCTGGTATAGTAGATCTGATGTTATTTCGCCCCCCTCCAAACATGCACACACTACGGCATCAGAGTCTTGTTTTCTCAGATTAACAATTGGCAGCAGGATTAGACTATTGTTTCATTCTAGGAAGATCTTAGATAATGTCTTATTTTTTGTTTGTGCATTAAAGCTGTGAAAAAAAGTAATCTAAGCTATTACGAAATAAAACAGCCTGTATAAGCATTCAAATGACAAGGGGTTTAAACATCAGGATAAAGTACAGGTTTACACAGAAGCATGATCCACTGAATGCTATTTAATTAAGAGAAAAATCTTAATTTTTAAAATCTTAAGTTTATATGCAAATTTGTGATTTAAATATGCAAAATCCACATTAATTGGTTTAAATTTGTTTAACAATTTTAGACCTTTGTGGAAAACCCATCTGGATTATGAGAACTTGTTTAGAAATGATGAAACAACTTCATATGAGTCACTGTTTCACTTTCAATAACTTTCCTTTTTAAAAAAAATTCAAGGCAGATTAATGTATGTGGGTATATCGGTGAAGGTATAAGTATCTCCACCCATTTTACGTCAGTTGGGACAAAGTGAACTGGATTAGTGGTCTTACTATAGAGAGTGGCTCTTAAAATTTTGTCGGAATTGCTATGAATTTGCTTTTAATGGTTATGCAGACCACATCACTAATGGTCTAATCATTATTGTTAAAAATGTGAGCAGAGATTAAGGGACCATTAAACATTAAATTGCTAAAAGCTATTAAGAGCTTATGTTAAATAAATACACTCTGATGCTCTATACAGGAATTTTGGAGTAGTTTGTTTAACCTGTTAACTGTCACCACCCTGAATGCTTTGAAATGAACACTCTTAAAAGGTTAAGTTGGGTTCCATATAGAACCCTATAGGGTTCTTGACTCAATAAAGAATCCTTGATGCCAAAAATATAAGGAGAAATGTTTTAAATGATTGCATAACATTTTTTCTAGTGATAAAATATGTTTACTAGCTGTTTAATTCACTAAATTTAACTAAAATAAAAAAAATATTAAAACTAAATCCATAAAATGATCCCATGATGGGAACCTCTAAAAGGTTCTATATATGAAGCTCTTAGAACCCAGTTTAAGGTAAAAATGAGCAAAAAATGAAAATGTAAAAAAGTTATTATAAAGGTTTACTGTAAAGCAAATGTACTGAATAAATATAATTATATTCAAAAGATATATTCAAAATTTTGTAAAAAATTGATCCTGCTGAAAGTTTTACAGTAATTTTTCTAATGTAACGCAATGTCCAATTCCAAAACAATGTTCACAGGATGGATTTTGAACATTTAAGCTTTTGAATGATACCTATGTATGATGATTACTAAAATATGTGATATGGATAAAAGGCGATAAAAAAATGCACCGAGTGTCCTGCTACCAGGAAACACTTTTTTTGGAAGATTAATGAATACATCTTGTGGTGGAGAATATGCAGCTAAATATTTCTTCAGCTAGAAAAATGAACAGCAGAAGCTTTGCAAAAACCTCTTTTATTACTAATACATTTGTTGATCTTCCCTCCCTTTTTTCTCTTCACAATCCCTGTGCAGTATGCAAACTGCCACTCAGCCCATTATTGGTGAGTAAAAAGACAGAGATCAGGTCATTTATTAAGGGCTGAGGGGCGACGAGGAGGGGGCGTTTTGCTTTCTGCTGCAACTGTTGAGGTACGTCTGTAATGACTGCTTAAGTTATAATGGGGGAAGTCATGTATGCATCGCTCTTTGAGGGGGGGCGGTCAGAGTGCAACAGTTTGGAGGGATGGCCATCGTCCCCTTCCCCCTTAAAAAGTCCGCCCACATTGATTTTTGATAAGTGAGAATGGTCTTATATTAGGCGGTCCGTTGCCCCTCACCCCCTGCTGGACCTTGTGTCCTAGATAGATGCGCTCACACACATACCCTCATGTAAAAAGAGAGCATATGGTCCTTTCAAGCTTGCACTGTGCTCGCAGACACTCAATGGAAAGCGTCAAATGAATATCATCAAAACCATCTCGACCCCCCTCGCAGGGACCTCTCATTATAGGTCACTCATTGGCTGAAATTCAAGCTCAGATGGGGGTGTCGCATGTTGCATGAGAAAGTGTAGGAGGGAACCACAGATTGGCCCATATAGCAGGCCTAATGATGGTTAATTAAGGTAATGAATGGAGATGTGCCACAGGTCATGTATAGCTGCCACAGCCTGGTAAACTTTAACAAAACTCACAGGGCCTCGGTGGAGAGACCAGCTGGTGCCATATTGAAAACAGCACAATGAAAGTGTAATTGGCTCTCTGGGTCTCAGGAGGTAGGGAAGCATTGAACAGTCAAAATGTGGCTTGAAAATGGCAATAGAACTTGTGCTGCAACTGTTGCTCTTATAACAAAAAACAAGCATATCTTTCAAGCAAAACATTTCATCAATAGAAGATTAACTGATGTCAATCATAAAAATATAGATGCCTACTGTTCAAGATGAAGACAAAATGTATTTGGACTAATGCCATAATTTGTTTGCAGACAGATGCCACTTGGTTTGATGTTTTGTTTCCTAATGCAATGGAAATTCATATATTTAAAATGTGGTTTACGTGTCCAAATGCTTTTTTGGCCCACCTAGGCCTTAACTTGATTCAGATGGAATCAGCTCAAATTAAATGAATTATCAAAAGATTCAAATTTAGGCAAAACCATGTGTGAGTGAATTTTTTTTTTTTTTTTTTTTTTTTTTGGATACTGCTATTCAGAACCAATTACTTTCCTAGGGATTTAATTTCAGTAAATTCCATCATGTATTTTCCTTACCCAAAACGAATGGGCTCAAATGGGAATCATAAAGAAAAAAGTAGTAGGCTACAGAATAAGTAAACCATTTATAAACCATTATCTAAATGGAAACTAAATAGGCTAATTATAAATCCAGTAACATTATTAATGTTCGTTTTGGGCGTGCCATCATGAATAGACTATAGGGGGAAAGCAAAGTAGCCTAGCCTAACATTTAAGCCGATTTAACAACTGTATAACTATGGATTTGCCTAGCAAAGGGATTTGAACGTAACAAAAAATATCTGAGGAATACTTATTGTCTTTTCATAAACAGTATTTATCATTATAACACTGCTGTAAGCAAGTGTTACTGGTTGTGTGAGGGCGCGTCGGTCTTCTCTTTGGAACGCGTGACGTACGTGTTCGCTCCACGTCATCTCCACGTTGCAGGATTCTATATTACTGACGTAATCAAAACGAGACCAGAGGAGTTTGACAATTTTTCCATAAGGAATAACATGTCAAAATCTCACCATGGCTATTCGTCGATACCGAAAACACGACTCGGATCCGAAGGAATATGATCTTGCTACAGAGAACTAGGTATAACGATCTTAGAAACACCAAACACGGATAATGACATTGTTGTTTCATAACTAACGTTATGAGATTTATCTATCTGACCGATACAAAACATAATGTATCGAATATGTGTTATAAGTATTGACAAATCTAGAGTTCACTTAAATTAATTACTTAAATAACTCCATATATTAAACTGTCATCACAGTAAGAAAATCTTACAATGCTGACAAAAATAACCATATTGTTCATATAGCGCATACATTAATTGCAGCAGCTGTTTTGTTTTTCAGGTGTTGCTAGGTATTATTAGTAATTCCTTTACAAGTTATGTGACGTCATAGTTGTGGCAGAAAATATAAGGACATTATTTGTTATATTTGAATTTATTTCATGTATTGTTTTGAGTGAGAACAGGTTAATACTGTATGTCTTGGCTGTGTTAAATCTGTAAATCTGTTAGCTTCGTTAGTCATAGCTTCTCATTAAAATTTGTATTCACTTGGGTCGGTGATATTTCATACTTCTTTATCTCACAGGAAATTTGAACTCCTTTTTATATGATATTTTTTTGGTGTGTGTTTTTTTCTGTAGGTAGTGGAGAGAGCTGTTGAGCCTTCTGTATTGGGAAATTGACTCCACATCATGTCTGCCATTAAGAGGTTCCCAAAGTTAGCTTTCATCTTTATGTTTGTGGGATGCCTGGTGGTCTACCTCACCTACGTCAAACGCCATTATGATGACTCCAAGCCACCGGTATCTGACCAGCTGCCCCAGTATAGGATGGATACCCATAAACATCCAACCTCATCTCAGGTGGTCAGTGAAAATTTCCAGTATGGTATTATGTTTGATGCTGGAAGCACTGGAACCAGGATTCATATCTTCAAATTTCAGATGGAGCCAAATGGTATGTTCAAATTTAAGAGGTATTTGAGTCCACTCAAAGACTAATAATCGAAAAGTTCAAATTAAGGGCATTAAGGCTCTCTAAAAGGGTCAAAGCAACACACTGCAAATAAGACCACATAAAAAAAGCTTTTTCATAACAATGACGTAAAAAAAAAAATCAGTCTTTAAATATTTATGTACAACAGACAAGAAAGCAGTGTTGTTCTCGTCAATTGATACAAAGCTAAAATAAAATAGAAATATTAAACTTAAATATAAATTAGAAATTTTGCTTTGGCAACTTACTAAAATTGATGTTGAAGTGCTAAAATTACTAACACTGAAATAATACATTAAAGCTAGATTAAGATCTAAAAATGTAAAATATAAAAATAAAAGCTAATTAAATTTTTTAATAAATACTAAAATAGTTTTTAAATAGTACTAAAATAACACTGTGGCAAACATATTTTGCACTAAAATACCATAGTTACTAAAGTTATTGATAAAAGGTAAATGTCAAAGTTATTACAATACATCTAATAAATATGAATTCATGTTAATGTTAATAAATTATGATTTTGTAGTAGTGCCAATAAATATGGCCATGGTGTTTTGTTGAAAATTATGGTTACTGTGGTAAAAAAAGATGTAAGGGCTTGTTAGGTCACTGTAATTATTTATATAAAACTTGAAAACTCGTAGCCTACTAGCACACTTCCTAATTATTTATTTATTTTAAATCTACAACCTTACCGCCAAAATACCATAGTGTTACTATAGTAAAACCAGGGGTATGTTGACTGTGTGGGTGTTATCCACAGATATTAGGTTTACTGCCTAGCGCAGCCCTGATCGTCCAATGGCTTAGTTATTGCATCCCAATTCTGAGCTAAATCAGTTAAGTGCTGCTTTAGCCTTTATTGTTAAACCTATGATTGTCATATTATAATGGACATCAAGTAGTCTATGCTATCAGGCACGCTCTCTCATGCACACACATCCTAGCTAAGCCTGATGGACAAAGGTCACACCGAAGAGTATGGTTTGATTTGATCAGTGGCTGAAACATTTGTTTATATCGTTTATTATGCAAACTTTGATATAAGCCATGTGGAACCCTACTACTGCAGTTAATCAGTGTTACACATATCCTTTTATGAATTTTATTTCATATACCCTACCGTTCAAAAGTTTGGGGTTGGTGAAATGTTCACCAAGGCTGCATTTATTTGAATATACACTAATATTCTTAAACATTATTACAAATTAAAATAACAGTTTTATATTTAATACATTTTCAAATTTAATTTATTCCTCTGATGGCACAGCTGAAGTTTCAGCAGCCATTACTCCAGTGTCACATGATCCTTCAGAAAACATCCTAAATATGCTGATCTGCTGCTCAAGAAACACTTATTATTATCAGTGTTAAAAAGTTTTTTTTGTAAATCATGATAGTTTGTTTCAGGCTTCTGAAAACGAATAGAAAGTGCGAAAGAACAGCATTAATTAGAATTTTTTTACTGCCACTTGATCAATTTAATGCATCCTTTCTGATTAAAGTATTCATTTCTTTTAAAAACCCCACAAATTTTAGTGTGTAAATATATTTCACTGTTTTAAAAGCTAACATTTGTCTTTGTGTGTTAACAGAAGCTCCAAAATTAGCCCACGAGACATTTAGAGCTATAAAACCTGGACTGTCTGCATATGCTGATGACCCAGAAAAGGTAACCAGTAAAATGTGGTCAAGTTTTATAGTTTTGAACCCTTCACAAATGCCTTTGCAAAAGTTTTGTCATAGTATCTTTTCTGTCTACAGTTTGATGGTCATATTAATGTAGCCAGTGCTGTTGTTTTACAGAGTAAGGAGGGGCTGTTGGGACTGTTAAAGGTTGCTAAAGACACGGTTCCTGAAACGTTATGGAGTTCTTCCCCTCTCATGCTCAGAGCCACGGCAGGGCTCAGACTGCTGCCTGGTGAGAAGGCCACCATCCTGCTGGACAAGGTCAGAGATCCATCAGTCGCCAAACAGACTTTCACTGTATAGAGTGGTGCAGGGATGACGTCAAAACCCAGAAGATCGATTCGCCAGTGGTTCCCTCAAGATTTTCCTATGGGGTTTTTCAATTTATGAATAAAATAAGGTCTGTGGTAAACAACTTGACGATACTTGAACATTTTGCTCTACAATGTAAATTTTGAAGCTGTTATTTTTTTTAAACAACATATGTTTCTAATAAGTCACTAGATACGAACGCTTGTAGTGTAAGTGAGGAGTTTACGTTGTAGAACAAAACATTCAAGTATCGTCAAGTTATGTTTACCGGAGGCTAGTGTTGTCAAAAATATCAATATTTTGAGATGTATCGATACTTAAATATCTGAAATGGTTCCAATACTTCTTTTCTGCAGTATTGATACACCGATGCCAACTGCGCATTCTCTCTATCTTCTCTCCGATGGCGAATTGACACACACCCGCCTCCTGTCACTCACTCATCTCATTCACATTAAGCGTAATTTTACTCGTTCCCACAGGTTTCGCGCTCTCACCAAAAGAACGCTCACCACTGATAGCACTCTCATAAAGCCGCCCTCAAACAGATCGCGAGTACTAAATTGTCTTCTTTTTCGTGGCTTATTGTGATTTAAATGGTCAATAGTAACACTATTGGTGTAACAGTATATTGGATCCATGCCTGAGCTCTTAAAGTGACAGCAGTCTAATAAACCTGCTGCTGTCTGTCATGTTAATCAAAGAACAAAAGACAAAGAGAAAATCACTTGCTGATCTTGTTTTGTAACTTTAATTTAATTAATTTAAATAAAAAATGATCTATATGCTGGTATATATGGAAGTTTTTTACTGTGGTATCGAAAATGTATTCAAGTATCGAATATCAATATTTGTCAAGGTATCGTATCGAAGTTGGAAATTCCAGTATATATCCAGTATATATAAATGAATAAATAAACATTATAGAACCCCATAGAAAAATCTCTATACCCTCTTACAGCTAGTACACAGGGCTAGTGTATTCGGTTACTATATCATAAAATTTCAGTTTCATTTACATTTGTTCATTTAGCAGATGTTGTCTTTATAAATGAGGAATACTTCAACACAATTTTAAGGAGACAGTGACATTAGACATGCAGTACAAAGTTACTGTAAAGGGTGGAGTAAAAGTTTTATTTTTTTTAATACACTAAAGGTTTAGTAAGGTTGTAGAGATGAGGGCTGTCTTCAGGCATTTCTTGTTCTTCAGCCTGTCATCTCAGTATTTCCTAACCATGCTAAACCTAAAATCTCTCTGCTGCAGGTGAGGGAGGTGTTTAGCGAATCCTTGTTCTTCTATAGACCGGACAGTGTGTCAATCATGGATGGCACAGACGAAGGTACCTTGTCAATTACTCCTTTGCCCTACTTAATAATGTCAGATTCGTAATAAACAAGAGTGTTCGTTTTCAAATTGTAATAGAATATTCTACAACTTTAAAAAAAAATCTAAACCAAACAACCTTAATATACTTTTGTAGTCAAAAACATGACTTTACAGTCTCAGCTAACAAATCACTTTGAGCATTTTAGGGTTATTTTTTTAACATTAGGAAAACTGAGGAAGCACATCCTGAAAGTTCTAACTGATGACAAAAGTTCTCGTTTCTATGATTGTAATGTTGCAGTGTTTTGCTGAGATATGATCCATGCAGGAGTCTGTCCGTCTGGAATGTGAAACCGGCAGATGTTACTGTACATCTCCAGCTCGTCAAAAGCTTCTGGCCGCACTGCGGTCAAGCATTTGCGCTTCTGGCATAAAGATATAAATTGTAAATTGAAATTTTCTTCAGTAATGGCTTGAGCTGTGTGTGTATATTAACGATAGATAATGCGTATATGGGACTTTAATCCAATCCTTTAAAATAGTTCACACAAGTAATAATGAGCCCAGAGGATAATGTCCCATGTGCACTATAATCTCAGCAAACAGATTAGCGGCCATTAATTTGCTAGGCAGTAAATTGCTTTTAAAGGAACAAAACTAGCATGGGCAAACAGTGTTTAGCAAAAGCCAGGTTAATACTGCTTTTTTGTTGATATACAAGTTGTCTTTGCTTAATGGGTAGCAATTTGTGTTTGAAATTTTGTAAAATTAATGCTTAAACTCTGCAGGTCCCGTAACTGGATAATCTCAGTCTCATTATCAGCGTGAGTCTAAACTCTCCTGGACACACAAGCTTACCCAACCAGATTAGTCCATCACAGCAAATCATGCAGACTTATTGTTAATGCTGTGCCAAAGTGGTATATGTGAGGGAACGGGATGGAGTGATGGAGTTTATAGATACTAAGTGAGTTTGGTTATTTCTGAGAGCTAAAGCCCCTTACTTTGTTAAGAAGCAACCTACATTCAAAACAAACATACAGTTTAGCACAAAGATCCAATGATGCACTCACTCGCCATAGTCTTTGTGATCTGGCCGGACCATGACTATATTTTAATGCTGAACTCTCTAAATGTATGGAATCCACCAGCATACAGTGTACAGTACTGTTCAAAGGTTTTGGGTCAGTACTTGTTTGTTTTTTCAGCATGGACACATTAAATTGATGACAGTAAAGACATTTATAATGTTAATTAATATTAGACTATTTCAAATAAAGCTGTTCATCAAAGAATCCTGAAAAGAATAGCACAGTTTCCACAAAAATATTAAGCAGCACTGGTTTTCAGCTGTATCAACATTGATAATAAGAAATGTTTCTTAAAAGCCTAGTTCATCCAAAAATGTTAATTCTGTCATAATTTACTCCCCCTCAAGTTGTTCCAAACCTGTATGAGTGTCTTTTTCTCTGTTGAACACAGAACAACAGCTGTAGTTGTAGTATTTTTTTTCCTACTATGGCTCAATGGCTACTGTCAACTGTCTAGTTACTAACATTCTTCAAAATATCTTCTTTTTAGTTCAACAGAAGAATGAATCACATACTGGTTTGGAACAACTTGAGGGAGTAAATTATGACAGAATTAAAATTTTCGGGTGAGGTATCCCTTTTAGCACTAAATCACCATATTAGAATGATTTCTGAAGGATCATGTTACGCTAAAGACTGGAGTAATAAAGCTGAAAATTCAGATCTTGTTAAATAACAACTGCTTGTTTCTGATGTTGGGATCTGTCGGATGGATCTGCATACCTGCAGGTGCTACACACTGCCAGGAGTTTATTCTTATTCTCTTTATTCCACAGTTTATTCTTAGAAGTAGCTCTTTTGTGTTAAGAATAATGATGCATCTTTCTCTGTATTATATCACTGCGACTGGTCCGGCCATAAATGTGTAAGTGTGGGTAATAAATGATTAATGTATTGTTCTGCTTGAAATGTTTTTTGCAGCTTAGCTTTAGTAGGACTGTGAAAAAGTAGTTTTTTTTATTATTGTACATTGTTTTATTGCGCTAACAATTAATGTACATTTGTATTTACACAGGCATGTCAGCTTGGATTACCATAAACTTTTTAATAGGTAAGCAATTTTAGTAGTCATGTTATACTGTATGTCACGACAATTTAATCAATGAACATCAACAGATCAATAACAAAGATTAATCTGGACACAAATATATGATTATTGTCACCCTGCCCACGTGCAAACTTTTTTCTTTTGTTTTCTTCTTTACTTTTACTTGAAAATGTTTGGTTTGTTCCTTAGAATGATTAGTCAGAGTGATTTAAAAAGTCTCTCCTTCACAGGTAGTCTTCATGGCACTGAGACTCCTACAGTAGGCATGCTGGATTTAGGAGGAGGCTCGACCCAGATCACCTTTGCTCTACAGGATGAAGTGAGCCGTGTACATGCATATATATACACAAATATCTGTAGACCCATGTTAATGAAGTCATGTCTCTCTTAACAAACTACCGTGATGTTCTCCCATCCCATGCATTAATCCGCAAATGTCCTGTTAATCCCATAGGCCTTGTAAATGAAGGTTGTTGTACATTGGATGGAGAGAGTTAGAGAGATTCTTTCTCTTGAACTAGGTCAGGTCCTGTACAGGCGGTTTGGATTGAGGACCAATTTATTATGTCATTACACAGTTTCTCCGAGAGCTCTAGTTCCAAACATGAGCTCAGAGAGGAACTGCTCTACAGATTGCAGCTTACTTGAAGTTGCTGACAGATGTTGTGTTATAGTCTGGACTTCAAACTGCTACACTAGGCAGTTGCTGACTAATGTTGTTTTAAAAAAGTATACTGGACAAAAAAAAGCAGTGATGAGACTAGTACAAACTAGAATTGTAACATTTGTCATTCTACCAGATTCCTGCTCAAGAAGATAGGAATGCTACCTTTATACATCAATATTTGCTTGTTTGTGTTTCGTTCCTATACAGAAAACCATCCAGACCTCACCCATTGATTATGTGACATCGTTTCAGATGTTCAACATCAGTCATGCCCTCTACTCACACAGGTAAAGGGGGGCAGGGCATAAGTTAGTGGTAAAGAATGTAGCGAATAAAGCAATATATTATGCTGTTGAATTCTGTAGAAGAGATCCTTCTGTAAAATCTTTTAACATGTGTAAAAAAAAAAAAAAAAGGCATTTTCTTTCTTCTTTTTTTACATGTACACATTCTCACTGAGCAATCTGAGAAAAAATATTATTTCTGACTTAATGGCAAATTTTAAAATTATATACTATTTTGTAAAAATAAATAAAACATGAAAGATTAACGACAGAAATCAACTATTTTAAATGCTGCAAGTAAATTTTAGGCATCACAACATTATAACGCACAGCATGAAAAATGGATATCCATTTTTAGATTGGTTGAAGATTACTTTTTTTTTTTCTTACATTAAGTTGTTAAACTGTTTTTAAAGATTTTTAGAGGATGGTAATATTTAATGTAAAAATATAGAAAATGAGCACGAACAATTAAATATCCAATATCCTCATGCAAGTCTTTAGTACATCCATTTTAAGTTATAGTGATAGTTTCAGCATATTACTGTTTAAAGGGGTCCTATTATGCACTTTTACGAAGTCTTGATTTTGTTTTTGGGGTGTACTAGAATATGCTTTCTTGCTTGATTGTTTAAATAATGCATTGTTTTTCACATATTTTACATTATTGTCTCAAACACGCCAATTTCGATGAAGCCCCTCCTTCCGAAATACGAAATGTGCTGTGATTGGTTAGGTTTCCCCAGTGTGTTGTGATTGGCACCGTTTAGCGCGCGTTTGGGAAATGTCCCTCCCCTTCATAACTGCGAGTTCTTCTCTAGTGTAAAAATGAATAAGGATGGCGTCAATTTCAAACCAATTTGAGCCCGATTCAGACCCTGACAATGTTAACAAGAGGATCGTGCAGAACTGATTTCATGGACAGATTTCATAGGACGTTTCAGAGTGGTATGTTTTTACTAATTTTCTTATACATTATAGATACGATGTTATCCACCATTTAATCGTGATATTTGTCAGAAAACTAAGCTAATAAAAACAGTAATCGATCAATACACATGTACACAGTCACCGTCCTATAAAAGCGATAGGCGAGCTGTTCACCATAAAATGTGCAGTGCACAGATAAACGTTGGGATTATAATGTTCAGGAACAGTTTTTAAAATACACTTTAACCACCAGCCTTAGGAAGGCCAAACCCTTTTTGCGTATTCCGTGGGCGGGGATTATTTAAATGAGTAACATTATGACTGTATGAATGTGTTGCATGAATATGAGTAACATTATGAATGTGTTGCAGTCCAAACGAGCCGTTCGTTGTATCTCTCTTTAGAGTGAATTTTGAGCTTTGTAACCTTGCAGATCTTTTTTATGCTCAAACAGCAACATTACACTCTAAAGCTGAAAAAGTGGGAAAGCATTATAGGACCCCTTCAGAAAAACTTCAGCTTTTCAGTCCAACAGTGATGTTACGCAACTTGCAGTCTTTTAGCACCAGGATCAAAGCTCTGCCTGATGTTTGACACCACCACCCGTTGGTTGCTGTGCTTGGTCAGGGTTGTCCAGGGCTTTCTAGGTTATGTTAGCTCAATGATTAGTGCATGACAAGTGTTTATGAGGAAGTGTGTGTTTGCCTCGCCTCGCTCTCCTGATTAGAGTGTAATCACACAAGCCTCCAATTACAATCCCATCGTGGGACTCATCTCCAGATTACTAGAATTACTAGTTATTTACTGCAAGAGATTTGACGCAACAAACCCTCCAGCAGAGGCCAACCAAACAGACTCTTTACTCATTGATGTTTAAATGGCAAGATAGTGTTGGATGAGGAATCACTTATGGTGTATGACTCTTGCTCCAAAGTATGCAATCTCATATCTCATACTTTCATATGAAATGCTGAAATATTTGTGGTTTATAGTTAAATGTTATAAAATACGTATATATACACGTTACCGTTCAAAAGTTAAGGGTCAGTAAGACTTTTCAAATGCTTTTGAAAGAAGCCTCTGTTCACCAGAGCTGCGTTTATTTGACCAAAATACAGTAAAAACAGCAATATTGTAAAATATTATTACTATTTAAAATGTAATTTATTCCTGTGATGCAAAGCTGAATTTTCAGCATCATTCATCCAGTCTTCAGTGTCACATGATCCTTCAGAAATCATTCTAATATGATGATTTTCTGCTCAAGAAACATTTCTTATTATTATCAATGTTGAGCTGCTTAGTATCTTTGTGGAAGCTATGATACATTTGTTCAGGATTCTTTGATGAATAGAAAGATCAAAAGAAGAGCACTTTTTTATTTAAAACCCTACATTTTTGATCAGTAGTGTATTTGTATTTTTTTGTATCTTGCATATTCATCCCTTTAATGTCTCTGGTCTTTCTCTGCAGTTACCTTGGCCTGGGCTTGATGTCAGCCAGACTTGCTGTGTTGGGAGGGTTTGAAGGACAGCCTTGTATGTGGTCTACAATCTCTCTTCATCTCTTGCTTTTAAAGACCTCATTCACTAGATAAATAAGCCATTATCTAATCTCTTAATAACGCACTGAAGATTAATTCCTTGGTGGCCAGCTGTTGCACTGATTTAGTTGAGGCCAAAGAGAGAAACTGCCATCAGTGCAATAGCTTCTACATGCAGTTTACTGCTGAGATTTACATTTAGTACACTACAGATGTAATCAGATTTCTTTGTTTATAGTTTTGTCCATTGTATGAGTGCTTCTCTCAGAGTGGGTTTTAAGGTTATTGTGAGCAAGACATGCATGTATTTGTGTAAACGTGCTTTTATGTTTGGCCACCAGGTGGCACTGCAGAACTCATGTTTGGATTTGTCTTCTTCAGCAGTGTCACAGTTACTCCACATAGTGGCAGTAAAAACGCTAATATGCATAAATAAATCCTTCTTCTTCTTCAGTAGCAGGACCCCAAGAGCTGATTAGTCCATGTCTAGCCTCAGATTACTCTGGACAGTGGGAGCATGCAGAAGTACTCTATACTGTGAAAGGCCAGAAAGCAGGTATGAAATATGTTGTCTGTATGGGTTAGGTTTTTGTATTTATTTAACCTTTAAAGTCCCCCCTCTTTGATCACTGCCCCGTCTCCACTATGGTCTCCACTCACTCGAGTTCAGAATACCTGGTCCTCTCTGTCAACTTTACTGTAGTAAACGCTGCACAATGGCAAGTGGAAATACTGGTTTCAGCCATAATATATTTGAACCAGAAACTGATTCTTCAGAAAAGGTGGAAGAGTGAATTATAGGGTTGTCTACAAGTCGATGTATCAGAATGGTAATGCGTTTATGTATCACTGTCTACAATGTCAGACACAAAACGGTAATTAATATGATACCTTTTGCTTGACTAGGTTATCAAACAGCTAATAATGTGTTGCTAATGTTACACAATCTGTCTGCCTTCTAAAAATCAGTATCCTTAGAAAAGATTTAAACAACTTAGAATGTCAGTGGAGAAAGGCATATAGTTTATCATAACATCATAATATAAATATAAATCTACCCGATTTTTTAAATCAACAAAAATATAGCAGGATAACCTGGCTTCTCTTGAGACTCCCCTGCTTCAGAACATAGTTATGATGATATGCTAAAGCCCACCGGCATGTTGACGTGATTGGTTACAAGGTAGTTTGTGAAATTTGAAACACCAGCGATTTTAAACCGTGCAGTTTTAAAGAAAAAATACTCTGCAATGGTGTTGACCTATGAATTTGCACATGGTTTGTCTTAAAGCATATAAAAAACACCACATAGACATATAAACAACATTAAAAACTTGATTTTCACCACAGGGGGGTGTTTAATTACTCCCCAGAATTTTATCATATATAAGATCTTATAAAAATGTATATATAATGTGGATGTGTGTAATATATAATAAACAGAGTGAACCTGTGTGTGTTTTATTTGAATCACTGTATGTGCTCTGTTCCAGGGGAGCCCATCTATGAGTCTTGCCTTAAAAAAGTGGAAAAGATGATCTACAAACGGGTGAGAAAAACAGAGGAAGTAAAAGACATAGACTTCTACGCATTCTCTTACTACTACGACAAGGCTGTGGATCTGGGCCTCATTGGTGAGAGATTAGTCTGATTGCTGTCATTTGATCTGATTCAAACATTGTCTTTTTTTCTAAGATTTAAGAGTAGCAAATGAGTCATATACAAATAGTTTGTCTCTGTCTCAGATGAAAGCAAAGGGGGAACTGTCAGAGTCAGTGATTACATTGAAGGAGCCAAAAAAGGTAAGTGTTTGGATATGGTTGTATTAGTCTGATTATATTTGTGCAAGTAACTCTTAATTAAATGCACTACCATTCAAAAGTTTTTTTATTTATTTTTTTGGAAAGAAATAAATTAATACGTTTAGTCAGCAAGATGCATAAATTGATCAAAAGGGACAGTAAAGACTTTTACATTGTTACAAAAGATTCCAAATAAATGCTGTTCTTTTGAATTTCCTATTCATTAAAAAATCTGGAAAAAATGCATCTCTGTTTCCACAAAAATATTTTTCAAAAAACAATGAAGACTGCAGTAATGGCTGCTGAAAATCACTTTGCCATCACTGGAATAAATTACATTTTAAAATATATTAAAATAGAAAACATTTTTAATAGTAATAATATTTCACGATATTACTGTTTTTCACTCTGTTTTTGATCAAATAAAGGCAGCTTTGGTGAGAGCTAATGACTTTTCAAAAACAAGCAAAAAATCTTACCAACTTATTGTGTCAGGTATAAGTTATCAGGATGTCATTATTGCTGTAATATTAGATTTAAAAAAAAATCACTTGGTTTACCTTAACTCAACAAAAAATGAATCTCTTCTTTGTGGTGCAGTGTGTAATAACATGTCAGCCGGAGGAATAAATGAGACTCCGTTCCTGTGTTTGGATCTGACCTACATCTCTGTACTACTTCAGGAGCTTGACTTCCCGCCTGATAAAGAGCTGAAGGTGTGCTACTCTTGATTTATGATTCCTATGAATGTCATGACTCATGGGCGAACTGTGATTTTCTTTAACTGTATCATTCTGTTTAAATTTCAGCTGGCAAGACAAATAAATAATGTGGAGACTAGCTGGGCCCTCGGCGCCACTTTCCAGTGCATAGAGTCACTCCGTAAGCACGGAACGTGCTGAAAACACAGACACGCTCCACAACCCAGTAAAGCACTGACTGGTTTTAATTCTCTGGGAAAAAATATCTACATTGATTGTATTTGCCATTTTGTCATTGAACTTATTGAAAATGTGAGTTTTTATACATACCTCTGACTTTATGAATGTTTCTTATTAGGGTGTTAAACTATGTGTGAGGGTAAAATGTATGTACTGGTCTGGGTGTTTACAGCATGTCAGAATCATATCAGTCAGGGTTAACTATACATAACTGATCAAAAAAAGTATTTCCCTCAAGTTGAAGTTATTTCATTTGTATCTTGTGTTTAATTATTTTTGTAGCTTTTAGATCGGTTTAATATATTCCATATGTTTAAACAAATCATATACTTCTTATTAAATATCTACTCTCAGAGGGAGGGAAAAAAAAACTTTTTTACCAACTTTTCTGTTGGTAAGAACAGACCTGAGCTGTTGCAGTCATGTCCATGTATTTTTCTCAGATATTTATTAACTTGCTGTTTGATGAGGCCATGTTCTTTACTATTAAATGTATTATGTTTATATGAAATGACATAAAAAAAAAAACTGAGTCTGTTGAAAACTTTGCTTCCAATATTGAGAAAGTGCAATTTCACACGAAGGTCATAGAATGAGACAGCAGGATGTGGTCTGGCTTGTGTTTGCTCCAGTCACGTCTTTCAGCTGTACAAACTTGCTGCTGTTTGTTCTTGGCACCAGCAGGTGTCGCAACACTAAGGCCTGCAGGGCTTGGGCAGTCCGAATGTCACAATATATTACTCAGGTTTACTCATAGAATGTTGTATTGAGGTTTTTAGAAAGGGCACTTCATTTTCTAACCTGTATAGCATTTACAAAATATGAGTTTCCTTGTCCTTAAGGGTCTGTAAACATAACTTGCCTTGTAATTAACTATCTTTGGGAGCAAATGATGGGTATCGACAAGGCAGTGGAAGCCATTGACCATATATTGAAAACGGTATAAAAATACATTTGCATGTGCCTGAGAGCACAGCGACTTGGATTCCTGTCTGAACTCCATAAATCGGGGATTTTCAAAATTAGGTCCGGGGATCCCAAGGGGCCCACAAAGGAGTGCCGGGGGTCTGTGGAATAGTTAAAAAAACTAACTAATATATGAATTGATTTAAATAAACAATACATCTACGTCTGCAATAATGCAACATAATAGAAACAATGGATGCCTTTTCGATTTTAATTCTAGGATGGAAGGAAGCCTTTGCACTAGGATGATCATATCTGGGACGAGTTAAGTTTGGTATAATTATAACTGTTTGGAAATAGTTCTAGATCAAGAATAGTCCGTCACGCTACTCTCACTGCTTTGGCGCTTTTCCATTACCAGTACCAGCTCGACTCAGCTCGGCTCGGCTCGCTTTTCGCTCCGTTTTCCATTGCAGATAGTACCTCCACAATAGTACCTGGTCGTCATAGCGACGCCGCAGGAAACTGCCGTGACTTAATCTTTTACGCGAGACACACCCGCTACCCACACACACAGGACAATGGAGGAAATCGAGTGTATGCTGTTTTTGGATGTTTTTGTTTTTGTTTTTGCTGTTTTTTATTCAGGATACTGCGTCTGGCGCGTGCAATGATGACGCAGTGAATAGTGACGATTCTCTCTGACCAATCAGCAGTCTGCCGTGATTTCACGTCACATTTTAGTATCGCCTCAGCTCGCCTCAGCCCGCTTAGAACCTCGCCGGAGGTGGTACGAAAAAAAGTACCTGGAAGCAGGTACAGGTACAACTTTTACACAGTGGAAAACCAAACAGAGCCGAGTCGAGTCGAGCCGAGCCGAGCCGAGGCGAGCTGGTACTGTGTAGTGGAAAAGCGCCACAAGTCAACTACAGTACCCACACTTACAACCAGACTTCACTTCTAAATCCGACTCCTCCCACCATTTCTAAATGTTTTCTATTGGGTGCTTGAAGGCTCCATATACGGCCAGATTGTGGATCGAAATCAATCATGAACTGAATCAATTAGTAAAAAGTATACCTATAATAATGGAAACTCTGCTCGTATGAAACGCAAGGATATGGGCAAGTCTACATAAGTCATCTTTCCTTCGAGCTGAAAAAGGCAATGGTGTTACAAAATGTTATATTATTATGTTATAATAGTTGCTGGCCCAAATGCAGATGATTATTATACACAAACCGACTCGCCTAGGTCAGAATACATTAGTAAACGTGTAGCTAGTAAGCGTTGCATGGATGATTGACGTCTCACGCAACCTATGGGAACGCAATTGCGATAGTATCACTGGCCAATAAACAGGCGGGATTTAAGCCCGCCCACCTTCTTCTCCAGTTGACACAGGGGTGTGTCTCAAAGCCAGGGAACAGTGCGTGTAAAGTCCTTCTCCATCGCACCAAGCTGTGCACAAGTCAGGTGTCCAACATTTTCATTCTTTGCTTTTTAAACGCGTTGGCAACATGTCCAAACCTCTTACCGATCAGGAAAAGCGCAAGCAGATCAGTGTTCGTGGTATAGCTGGACTGGGGGATGTTGCCGAAATCAAAAAGAGCTTCAACAGGCATCTTCACTTCACCCTTGTGAAGGACCGCAATGTGGCCACCCCGCGGGATTATTACTTCGCCCTGGCACACACGGTGCGGGATCACCTGGTGGGCCGCTGGATCCGCACTCAGCAGTATTACTATGAGAAAGACCCGAAGGTACGGATCTCTTCCTCCTCCTCTTGCAGCGAGGAAGTGGCATGGTTTGTGCACTAGTGGGATAAGTTACATGAAATGCTTTTAATGTGGAATTAATGTTTACGAATTTAAACATTTTGTTTATGCATTTGGCAAGTTTGGGCCTCCATAATTGCATTACTGCAGAATTGCACACTGCTGTGTGTCTTCTTTAGTTCAAATTAAGTGCACAAACCATAATCATATTCATAGTGCATTGTAAATGTTAGTGAATATGACCTGGACAGTCATTTCCTCATTTATTGTGAGTCAGTCATTAATTTCACTGTTTTCTGGGGAAGAGTTATAGGCCTGTATTTGTTTCCTCAGCTTGGTGTTCTTTGCATTGGCCATCCATTGCTGTTAAAAAAGTGTGATCTCTTCCTTAGGGCATCATTAGTTAAGTGTTTTGCAACCACTTATTCTCTGTGCTCACTAGGGGAAGTACAGATTGCAGTATACTGTCAAAACCAGTTGAAGATAATAGGTTGTATCTAATGCTTTGACATGATCCATGTGCAGCATCACTTGTGGCTATTAATAGACAACTATTACCTGGGTGCTTAATGAGTTGGGAGGTTTTTTTGGAGAGTAACTAGGAGAACGTGCTTCTTTTCTTAGTCTTTTGTGGCTCCATTGATGTGGCTGTGAAGCTTATTGTGACTTGTTTGTTGATGAACATGGAATCTAACCATGTATTTTGAATTAAAGCAGCATTACATGGTAATTTTCAGTACTTTAGGTCTTTTGGAAAGCTGTCAAGGCTTTTCCTTTTCTGGCCTTGACAGCTTTCCAGAGATGTGTGTGCTTAATTTCAGCAGTCATTTGAGTCAGTAATGAAAGCCTGTGGTTGTTGTCTAGATATCTCTTAACGGAAGCAGATAGCTTTATATGGTTGAGCACACCAATATGTGAAGCACTTCCAGGAACTTCACTCTTGTCAAGCACTACGCTTGTTGAAGCTCAGACCCTTGGAAAACAGTAAAACACTGTCACTTTATTTAAACCCACAGTATGCACTATGCAGTGATTAAGCCCCATCTCAGCATGTTAAACTGAAGCATGCATTTATTTATTACTGTGGTATTCAGATGTTGTTCAATGTGTATTTGAGGCCTTCAGCAGTCTGTAAACTTCTCCCAGGGCAGACCTCTAATGAATGAACACTTATGAAAAGTTGATACCAAGCCAACAAGATCAAATGTTGTACTTCAGTAACATACCAGAGAGTATAGGCAGTAAACCATATAAAAAGTGCGAAAATACAAGCTTTCACTGCCTGCAAAAAATCATTTTAAAGTTATTTATTTATTCTAAGAGTTGATTTAATTCAAACTATTTTAACATATGTCTGTGGAGAATACACATTTCCTGTTCTCAAATATTTTTATAAAATATTTAAATAAATGTTATAATATTGGCGTAAATTCATATAATATGAACAGCCAATTTGAGGGAAAAAAAACAACATATTGGTTGACCTTTTGTTTCAGTTCATATACTGATTAATTGTAGTGTTATAAGATAGTATAATGTTATAATTTTATCAGACAGTAAAATGTTGCATCTTCTAATCACTGTAAGCTTGTATTGTCACATCTTTTCTATGGTCTTCTGGTTCAGATATCTCTGTGCACATGCAGTGAGGTTTTATTTGTGTGTTTTTTGTTGCAGCGCATCCACTATCTGTCTCTGGAGTTCTACATGGGCAGAACTCTACAGAACACCATGATAAATCTTGGGCTGCAGAATACCTGTGATGAGGCCATCTACCAGGTAAAATGCATCACTGACATAGCAAACTTAATGCTCTTGTAAAGCATTTGTTACTGAATTGCAGAACTGTCCCAGAGCTCTGTTACTTAAACATCCTGAAACTTTAGAAACAGCTGTTGTTTTTCCCCTGCTCACCCACAGAGCGCTCATGGGGGATGTAGACCAGTTGCCACAGGCTTGCAAAACTCTTAGTCTAAACCCTTCCTTGTTTGAATGAGAGAACAGGGAAATTTGCATAATCGGTTGAAATTGTGTTGCCCAATGTGATTTTTTTTTTAACATGATCTGTTCTGAAATCTATTGACCTTCAGCTTGGACTGGATTTGGAAGAATTAGAGGAGATTGAGGAGGATGCAGGGCTGGGAAACGGAGGGCTCGGGCGTCTTGCAGGTACCTACATTTAAAACTCCCTACATCCTAGTACATGTCCCCGACATATTGGACGTTTGATGTCTGCTTTCTCTCTCAGCTTGTTTCCTGGACTCAATGGCATCTCTGGGTTTGGCAGCATATGGTTATGGCATTCGATATGAGTTTGGGATCTTCAATCAGAAGATCGCCAGTGGCTGGCAGGTAAACCAAAACTGAAAAATAGTATTTATATTGGTAATTTTCAGTATATGTTAACCCATGCATTTCATTTTATTTAAATAGTAGATCAAATATTGAAAATATGAATACAATTATTATTATTTATTTTTTTTAGGTTGAGGAAGCTGACGATTGGCTTCGTTATGGTAACCCTTGGGAGAAGGCCCGTCCCGAGTACATGCTTCCTGTGCATTTCTATGGCCGAGTGGAGCATACTCATGAGGGACCAAAGTGGGTTGACACTCAGGTCAGTCAGTGATGATCTAGTGCCGTGGGATATCAAGGGGAAAACATAGCTATAGAAAAAAAAAAACTTCAACCTCATTCACTATCATTCAAAAGATTGTAATATTTCTGAAAGAAGTCTGTTATGCTCATGGCTGCATTGATTTGAAGAAAAATACAGTTAAACAGTAATATTATTTCTAATTATTATAAAAATATTTTCATAAATAAAATGATTACAATAAAAAAATAACTTTAATACTTTAATAACTTTATTCTTATGGCAAAGCTGAATTTTCAGCAACATTACTCCAGTTTTCGGTGTCACATCCTTCAGAAATCATTCTAATATGCTGATTTGGTGCTCAAGAATCATTTTTTATTAATATCAATGTTGAAAACAGTTGTGCTACCTAATAAGTTTGGAAACCGTTATACATGTTTTTTTTTCAACAGAAAGGTAAAAAAGAACATAATTTATTTAAAATAGATTTTTTTTGTAACACTTGATTAAATTAATGCGTCCTTCATTTCTTTTAACAAAAAAAACCAACCTTACTGAGCTTTTGAATGTTACTGTAATTGTGGATAAATAGGATGGCAAAATTAAAGTCCGTTCATGTCTATATTTTACTGTACCGCTCTGTCTTTTCTCTGGCAGGTGGTGCTTGCAATGCCTTATGACACTCCTGTGCCTGGTTATAAAAACAACACTGTGAATACTATGAGACTGTGGTCTGCCAAAGCTCCTAATGATTTCAACCTGCAAGAATGTGAGTCAACACAATGATCAGCTTTAAATTAAGTGAGCTTCTCTGTCCTGGTTTGTTTGGAGGATTCCAGGTGAGCTTTGTGTGAGCTTAGATTATTACATGCTTGAAATTTCCAGTTGCTTGCAGTATTATTGAAATAGTCTTTTATATTACTGTTAGTTTGATTGAGTCGACACTTACCTTCTCAGTTGAGTTTATATAAAAGTGAACTTGTTTCCTGGGAGAATGGTTTCTGTGTAGAATACTAAATATAGGCCTCTTCACCAGAGCAATGCATCAGCAGCACAGAAACAGGAGAGCAGCTGGCAACAGGCCAGCGTTACCCATAGATACGCCTGCTGTTGAGAGTGTGCTTCATGATTGTTGGGCCTCTGAGCTCTACAGTCAATGTCTCAATCTATATTAGACACATACTCGTAAGGTTTATACATGCATACAATGATTTATTTATATATATATATATATATATATATATATATATATATATATATATATATATATATATATATATATATATATATATATAGATAGATATAGATATAGATATAGATACACACACACACACACACACACACACACACACACACACACTAGTACTGTCAATCGATTAAAAATAGTCTCTTATCGTTAATTTAAGACTTCATTTAACTAATTTAAGACTGTGCTTGCAAGGAATACTCGACAAAACAGGCATTTTAGCATGTAATTTTGAAATACTCTCTCTTACTTGTAGTCAATGTGGGAGATTACATCCAGGCTGTATTGGACCGAAACCTGGCAGAGAACATCTCCCGGGTGCTCTACCCCAATGACAATGTACGTACACCCACTTTGCAATCCTATAAAACTCTTGCTGAGGATGCTTGATGGTCTGATGGACAGAATGTACACACACAGAGAGAGAGAGAGAGAGAACAGAGAGCAGGAATTTGAATGTGATATGCGTTAAGTTACTATAATAAACACTGACAATCATATGTGTGTAAATTTAGACTCTGTCGATTCTGGTATGCAAAATAAGCTTTAGCTGACCGGCGTGAGCAGATTTCAGCAGAGAAAACTCTTATCTTGTGCAACAGTGCCACTGACATGTGTAATACATTGAGGAAGTTGTCTATGTCTATGTGTCATGATACAGTATTGTATATTGTTTTTATTCACACAACTACTAAACTAAGAAAACACAATGCTTGGTTATTCTGTCTGAAAAACTGACAGTAAATGGAATGTGTTGCTGTTTGTAAAGCTTTCAGTGTGTCTGTATTTAATATTGAATGTGCATGCGTTAGTTTTTCGAAGGGAAGGAGCTCCGTTTAAAGCAGGAGTACTTTGTGGTGGCTGCTACTCTGCAGGACATCATCAGACGCTTTAAATCTTCGAAGTTTGGCTGCAGGGATCCCGTGCGCACCTCTTTTGAGGCTTTCCCTGAAAAGGTTATATGACATGAAATACATTAATTGACTGAATTTTCAGTCACAAATGTAAAAACAGCAAAGGTTTTTGCTCTCACGAAGAATAACGGTTTCAAAACCACTCTCTCAGGTGGCGATTCAACTGAATGATACTCATCCGGCTCTGGCGATTCCTGAACTCATGAGAATCCTGGTGGATATAGAGCAGCTGGACTGGGAAAAGGTGTGATGTTCAGGCTGTCAAACTGTGTTTTAAGATAATTCCTTCACAGCTGTTTTGTTGTTCAGTATTTGTATTTTTCTGCCTAGTCATGTTGACATGAGTAATAGACAAAGAATTGCTAATACAATGAAAAGTATTGTTCATTCAGCCAGACAACTTTTTTTTAAATAACATTTTCTTGGAAGTTATTTTATTATTTTATTCATTTTGTCATTTTATTTGTAATAGAACTTTCCAAAATCCGCATTAAAGTGCGCATGTGTGTATGTAGGCATGGGAGATTACCACAAAGACGTGTGCGTACACAAACCACACGGTGTTACCCGAGGCTCTGGAGCGCTGGCCTGTCTACATGTTTGAGAAGCTTCTGCCACGACACCTGCAGATCGTCTACGAGATCAACCGGCGGCATCTGGATGTGAGGAAACGCACGCATACACTAACTCAAGATCATCATAGTTATTTCTATTTGTTCTGATGGACTCTCTGTTGTAGAGAATTGCTGCGCTGTATCCAGGCGACCATGATCGTTTGCGCAGGATGTCTCTGATCGAGGAGGGCGATCCAAAGAGGATCAACATGGCTCACCTTTGTGTGGTCGGGTCACACGCCGTCAATGGAGTTGCACGGATTCACTCAGACATTGTCAAAACCACTGTGTGAGTAGAGTGAATAAGTCTATATACAAAAATATTTGACC
This sequence comes from Abramis brama, assembly GCF_963993115.1. Lineage (NCBI taxonomy): Eukaryota > Metazoa > Chordata > Actinopteri > Cypriniformes > Leuciscidae > Abramis > Abramis brama. Next base: position 17,583,924 of record NC_139983.1, read on the forward strand.
GCGAGTGAATTATTTCCAGGTCGCCATGGAAGCATTTTTATTTTAATGCTATTTAGGTCATGTGTGTATTGACATTAAGTACTTTTGAATATTTGAGTACATTTAGAACTTGCAGAAATTAATGAATTTTTTTAACTGGTTTAAGATTTAAGGATTTCTGTGACGTTGAGCCGGAGAAGTTTCAGAACAAGACAAACGGCATCACACCTCGTCGCTGGCTGCTGCTCTGCAACCCTGGCCTGGCTGACATCATCGCTGAGGTGGCCTCCTTAACTTATTATTCATGCAGTTGGTGTAAAGTTGTGTAGTATTTTATTTAAAATGTTATTTATTTTATTTGTTCCAGCTCTTGCTCACTCTACCCCCACAGTTTTTGTTTCTGTCCCTCACTATCTTTTCGTTTCAGAAAATTGGCGAGGACTTCCTGACGGATCTGTTCCAACTAAGAAAACTTTTGGACTTCATCAATGATGAAATGTTCATTCGGGATGTGGCTAAAGTGAAGCAGGTCTACATTTAAATTATTATTATTTTTTAAATAAATAAAGACATGCCTTCTTCGATTTTGATATTTATAATGTATTTTTCAAAATTTAAAAAGACAGAAGAATTAAAAAAGAGAGAGAATTTTTGGCTTCATGTTTAAAGGTTTATTTATTTATTTTTTTGTAATTTTTAGGAGAATAAGCAGAAGTTTGCAGCTTATCTGGAGAATGAGTACAAAGTAAAGATAAACCCTGAGTCCATCTTTGACATCCATGTCAAAAGAATCCATGAGTACAAGAGACAACTGCTCAACTGCCTTCATGTCATCACTTTATACAACAGTACGAAAATACACAAAGAAAAACACAGCAATGTATTCAAGATAGAAGATCAGTGCTTGAACACCGCCACCTATCTGAGCACTGATGAACTGACCAAAGAGAACATTGCACTTTTTTTTTGTTTTGTTTTATCATAATTATTTTGTAGATTCTTTTTTAAAATGGCTCAAATTAATAAATGATTTACTGAGTGATTTTATAAATTACTTTATTCTGCACTTTTCTAGGGATCAAGAAAGAACCAAACAAGAAGTTTGTTCCCAGGACCGTAATGATTGGAGGAAAGGTATTTGAATTAATTAATAAATAAATATATATATGGGATTCTGAATAATATTAGTATGTGATAACTGTCATTATGGAATTTTGTGTACTTTAGATTGACATGATTTAAAGCAGTAGTTTTCAATTAGGAGGTCTCGACAAACTTAATCAAACTTTGCTGAAATGCTGAAAAAAAAAAACCAAGGTGTAAACTTTATATTTCTTTTTGTCTCCCCCAGTCATTTACAAATATTGATTTATTAATGAACATACTGTTTGTGAAACTTCTGGAATCAGTAAAATAAATAGCTTAATATATTGACACTCAGTTTCTGTTAAAAAGTTTGAAAACAAGCAGCTCGGAAATTGCTTTTTCTCTGATCCTGCACTGCCTCCTGCAGGCGGCACCAGGCTATCACATGGCAAAGATTATCATTAAACTGATCACCTCAGTGGGGGAGGTGGTCAACCATGATCCTGTGGTGGGAGACAGACTGAAGGTCATTTTCCTGGAGAACTATAGAGTCTCATTAGCTGAGAAGGGTGAGTAAACGCATTAACAACTGTTGATGGATAGCCATAAAAATATCAGATATTTGTCAAGATAATCGAATTATTTTAGCTAAAGTTGCATCATAGTTACTTTATTTATTGGATGTCATAGATTATAATGGAATTTGAATTTGTCATGTGCTTTGCTCTTCAGTGATCCCCGCTGCCGACCTGTCCGAGCAGATCTCCACGGCGGGCACTGAAGCCTCCGGGACGGGAAACATGAAGTTCATGCTTAACGGCGCTCTGACCATCGGCACCATGGACGGCGCCAACGTGGAGATGGCAGAAGAAGCTGGAGAGGAAAACCTGTTCATCTTTGGCATGCGGGTCGAGGATGTGGAGGCCATGGACAAAAAGGGGTGAGAAAGAGTGAATGGATATAACCGAATAAGATAGAGAACATAGGTCTAGATGGGAGGAATGATAAAGTCAAACACTTTACAATAAGGTTCTATTAGGTAATGCATTTGCTAAAATTACCTAACAATAAGCACTTCATTTTTTTACAGTATTTATTCATCTTTTCTAACATTAGTTATTAAAAGTATAACTGTTCATTGATCGTTTGTTACAGTTCTGGACCATTTTAATAGTTTATTAGTAAATTTTGAAGTTAACATCAAGTAAGATTAATAAATGCATTAGAATTATCGTTCATTGTTAGTTCATGGTAAGTAATGTAGTTGACTAATGTTAACCAACCTTGTAGTAAAGTGTTACCAAACATAAATGTAACTTCCTGATTGTGACATTTGTGGAATTATTTTCTTCTGACTGGAATTGTTTTGTGATCACTGTTATTTTAGTGTTATTTATATAGGAGTGAATTAAGGGTGATTGGGACATAAGGTCAAATGGGATAGTATAACTATACAGAGATTATTTTCAGAAAGTAAAACCTTTTTTGCCGAGCCCTAGCTGTGAGACCTCATTGTAAAAATTGTAGGTGGGCGGAGCAGGCATCAAACAGGAAGTTGACCCTCAAATGCATGAGGAAAATTACTAGCTTTTGCTAGTTTTCGTAATAAGGTCCTAAAATTGTCATAACTACTATTTTCCACAAACCTTTGATGGAAACATGAATATGATGCTCTACTGCAACAAAATCAATAAGAAATTTAGAATTGGGTTGTTTTTATTTTGTCACAATTTAGGTGGATGGGACAGCATGATTCTGGGTGATTGGGACAGTGCTTAAAGGCTTTGCTAATTAAGAAAATTACCAAACTTGCAATAGAGAACCATTGTTTAAATGCTCGAAATTGTTTTTTCCCAACCTCTTCATTTGTGCAAGAGCTAGCTGGATTATGCTAAAGTAAAAAAAAACTAATTCTGAAAAGGGTTTTGGCTCATTTACAGAAAAAAGTATGTCACGCATCCTTTCATTATAATATAAACTTGTTACACAACTTTTTACACAAGGCGGAAATTCAAAAACCATCCCAATCACCTTTAATTCACCCCTACTGTTATAGTTTTTATGTTAAGCTTTTTTTCTTTAAAATTTTGGTTATTCATTTTAGTTATGTGATTTTTGGGGGGGGGGGGTTTGTTGCCATTTTAGGTTTTTTAATACTTTTTTGTTTTTACATATTTACTTTTTCACGAGTTCATTTTTTTCAAGTTTTTCATCTGTTTATCTTCTATTTGATTTCAGTGACTGAAAAACAACTTTTAATAGTTTAAGTTTGAGTCTACAATAACATCACTGTTTGTGATCTAGATACAATGCCAGGGAATACTACGAGCGTCTGCCTGAACTCAAACAGGTGATGGATCAAATCAGCACTGGGTTCTTCAGCCCCAAAGAGCCTGAACTCTTCAAAGACATTGTCAACATGCTCATGAATCATGACAGGTGGGCAGCAAAGAGTGCACTTGTCTGAATGTAATTTATTGCTTCACTCCTTCTTTGAAATAGTTTGCATTTTCTGGTGTTATGTATGTAAAGTTTATGGAATTTGAATGCAACAATTACCCATTATCGCATTTATTTTTTAATTTGTAGGAGGTGTCTGACTTCTGTTGTTTTTCTCTCTCAGGTTCAAGGTTTTTGCAGACTATGAATCATATATCAGTAGTCAAGAAAAAGTAAATGAACTCTACAAGGTGAGTTAAGATGGTTTGGATGGTCTACCAATATGGGTTTTTCAATGGCTATTTCATAATTTGAACATTTTAAATATTTTTTTTCTGTATGATCTATATTAAACCTATAATTACTGTATATAATTTTAAACTGCATTTTTAATGATCTGTTATAAACTATCATTATATAAAATACTTGAGAACAGAAAATGTTTTTGTAATTGACACAAGTGGGTGCCTAACACTCCTTTTAACTGTTAGCTGATGGTCATAATCTGAAAATGACCATTTATTGGCTGATTGATCTACTTGGAGTCTTCCACTGCTCAAAATGTACTGATTTTATTTATTGATTTAAATTAAAAATCGAAACTGATTTTTGAGAAATAGATGTATGGGCAAAACTGCTTGTTTCCCAATAGCAACTTTTTTTAAAAGCTTTGTTCATTCATTATAAGTAAAAATCCCCACTCTTTATTTTTATTTTTAATCAGAACCCAAAAGAATGGACCAAAACAGTGATCAGGAACATTGCTGCTTCTGGAAAGTTCTCCAGTGACCGCACCATCACGGAGTACGCCCGTGAGATCTGGGGAGTGGAGCCGTCGGACGTCAAGATCCCGCCACCTAATGAGCCACTGGAATGAGGGAGCAGGGAACACTGGGTCTGCTTGCCTGTTCCTCAACCATTCCCAGTGTGTTGGTGTGCCTTCAGGTTTCTCTCACTATGCAGAACACCACATGGAACCCCTTTGAATTTCACGACTGTAGTGTACCCCCAATATACACACAAACTAACCCCTCCATGTGCACTTACACTGTAGTACATTTAAAATCACTGTTACTTTCACTTGCCCATACTCCATTTTCATGAATTCGGTTATGCCGATTCAATTTGTTGCTCATCTGAGACTAATTTATTGAAGCTTAATTTAGTCAGAGCTTAGTCTAGCTTCAGTTTACAGCTGTATTGATGCATGTCAATTCTCAATTTTGGTGCATTCCTTGTATCACTTTTAAGGGTGGCCATTCTGACTGATTATAACAGAGATGCCAAGACTATAGTTCTGTCCCAGTTTTATGTATTTCAGGAAGTGAAATCAGCAACTGGAAAACATTGGAGACCTAACTATCATTTGCATCCTGGACTATTTCTTAGTAGCTTCAGGAAATATTTGATCATCAGCCACCTTTGGTTTGTTTAAATTCAGTAGAATTAGTCTCCCTGCCCTAAAATACAGTATATAACCAGTCAGAAACAACCATCTCAAAAGTGGCAAATGGCAGTAATGACCGAATTACCGTTTTATTCAAGCTTTCTGACGCAGGTTAAAGGGTGCCTTGTGTGCATACTGTGCAATATTAACAACAATAATGTAAATATTTCATAAAACAATGAGAATAGAGGATGTATGGCAGCTGCCTGATGTAAACTCACAGGAATCCATCAAATAGTACATTATATTTTCTATTTTGTCAGGGTGAGCTGATGTCAATTTGTGCTCTATTTTGCATAGTATTACCAAGTGATGATATGTTTGCGCTAATGTATCTGTAGCTTGAACTATGACCCTTTTCATAAAGCAAACTCTGATTCAGCATTTCAGATTCCAGGCTGTCATTTGAATGTATGCTTATGGATGTCATCTTTTGAACATTCACACTTGTACTGAGGCCTTGTTTTCTTGTTGTTGTTTTTTTACACAAGTACTGTAAGGAAATTACCTTGTTAACAAATAATAAATAAAAACAGTATGCTGTTGACTTAAATGACTAAACAAGGCAATTCCAATTGCAAGTTGGAGAATCTGTTCATTGTTGTGAAGATTGAAGGCTGTTGTCTTGTTACGCCACATTCATATCACTCAGTGTAGTAATGAATGGCTTGAACAGGTGTCGGGTAAGCATTGCCTAAACCTGATACATTATTTAAAAATTTTTAAAACTAACCCCAAGCTTCCCTGTAGTATAACTAGTTTACCTGGATTTGAGTTTGTCCCTGTCTATTAAAATTGTTCACATTGTGGTTTATATGTATATGCATTGTGTATTCTGCTACATGGGGAAAAAAGTCAGTCAGTGAGGTACTTAAAAAAATTATGCCGTCCTGGGATTCAGTATAAAAGTTTTAAAAATAGTGGAAATCAGAAAGCGATACATATTTCTATTCCAGTCCTTTATTGTTTACAAACAAACATACTGTACTTGCATCTGTGCATGTGTCCAGTAAGGTTTAGCAGCTTAGAAGAAAACAAACATTGTAAACCACGCATGATATAGTCTGCAAAAAGTAACAGTTGCTGTTGAAATAACTGGGCAGTATTTCATTTCATTACAAAAAAATAATTTTAAAATATAAGTGTTCAATTCAAATATGCAAAGTTTGGTCAACATCAACGACGACGACAGAATAAAATCTGTGTTCAGAGCAGTGACATCCAAATATACAGTGGTCCATTTTTACATTCTAACAAAACAGGATACATAATTAAGTGGCTTCATTTATACCCCTATATAGTTTGTTTTTGGTCTTACATACAGTATTGTCCTTCGGCTTTAGATAAGAATATTGCACTTCTCTAAGACCTGGTGGTCTCGCTAAAACTTGATCATTTCTACATAATCCTTTGCAAATTAAGAGATTTTGGTTGTTTTGCTTTCAGTCCATCATGAGCCCACACTGGCAGAAGAAAACAAAAAATATTGGGATGCAATTTCTTTCTGAGAGTAACATTGACTGTACAAACAGAGCCTTGAGACGATCCAAGCTTTCATGCACACATGACCTTCCTATCATTACCAGCCCAAAAAATGTCTGACAAATATAACCTGACCCACAGAGCAACAATACAGCAGATCTCGATTTTCAGAAGGCCTGTATTACAGTGAAATTGACTTGTGTTCGCAGATAAGAATTATCAGATGGTCAGTGCACACTGGGAAGAAAATATGTTCATCAAATATACATGACAAGATGTCAGAGCAAATCAAAGATATGTGTCGTTATTGCTCAAAATTTTATAGAGTCAATATTCAGCCAAATTAGAGAACACAACTATAAAACATTGGAAGATACGCTAAAAGTGAAGTTTGGGTCAGAATGATCTTGTTAGAAAAAATATTTTTTTTTTCAACTGTAAACAAAGTATACTACTGTTCAAAAGTTTTGGTTCAGAATTATCTTTTTTCCAAGTCATTAAGGATGCATTAAATTGATCAGAAGTGACAAATGTTACAAAAGATTTCAAATAAAGTTTTTTTTTTTGCTATTCATAAAACAAAACTTGCAAAAAAATATCATGGTTTACACAATATTAACTGTTTTCAAGTTGTTTTCAATATTAGAATGATTTCTGAAAGATCATGTGACACTGAAGACTGCAGTAATGATGCTGAAAATTCAGATTAGCATCACAGGAATAAATTATAGTTTAAAAATATGTTGTAATATTATGCAATATAATATATTGTAATACAGGGTTCCTACACATTTTCCATTAAAAAAATTCAGACCATATTTAACATAAATGGTGCATACAACACTATTTTCAGTACTATATTTGATACACAGTACAGTCATCTATAATTTGAATTTTTAATCGGTTTTCTAGAAGTGATAACATGCGCTGGCATGATGAGAAGAAACCGAAAGTGCTTTATAACCTTCATGTATTCACCTCTGGCACAGTTTGATACTGTAAATGTGGTTTGAGTGGCACACGCATTCTTTTAATGAGCTTATGGCAAAGACAAACAGTTTTGTGTAACGAAAATGTGCGCCTTAAATTCATTCAGTCGTGTTACACAATCACTAAATGATCAATTTTGCCATGAAACTGCTCTGCTTGTATAGGTTTAGAAATTCTTAATTTTTAGATTTTTCCATACTTTTCCAGACTTGGAAAATACTCAAATAAAATCCCATACTTCTCCAAACTGCATAGGAACCCTTTCACAATTTGACTTTTTACTGTATTTTTGCCTTGGAGAACATAAAAGAAAAACTTACTGACCCCAAACTTTTGAACAGTAGTGTACATCAGTTTTTGGCTCTATATAATAAAGGGGAGGGCATGAATTTAATGTAATATTAATAAAAAATAAGTTGTCAAGATTTTTTTTATTTGGGTATCCAACATATTATGGTAACAAGGAATTATTGTTTTTAATATATTATTTTTTGGAATGTGCAAAGTGAGTATAAACACCAAAGAAAATATATAACCCACATAACAAAGAAAAGAAAATGATTTTGCATACAGTTTTTTCTTTTGAGAGTGCAACAATCTCTTTTTTTTTCCCAGTAACTGGCATGCAAACTAGCATAGATAAACCAAATGCATTAAAATAATGAAACATTGGGAATTTGGGGAGGGAAATGTCATGTCAAAAGCTCATTCAGTTCTGATTGCAGTTGGGTTGCATATGTACCAAGCAAACATTACAGCATAAACACAATACACAATAAACCCCATAAAAAAGTCAGAGTTTTAATGCCAAGGCAGCACAAAAATCTGCACTTTAAAATCATTCAGGAGACGCGTCATTTAAATGGGAAGAAACAAAAAAGAAAGAAGACATTTTATTGTACATAATTCAAGTTCAACCTAAAACAACTCGCTGTTCACATTGAGTGGATTTCAGGTCCATGATATTGTTAATAAGTCGGTTATTGTACGTTCGTAAAAACAAAACAGTGAATCGCAGTCAGCAAGCACTGACGGTGACATTATTATAGCAAGTTGTCCTGATTCGTCCCTTTGACCTTGATCCTTGTGTGGTCTTCTCAGTGCCGTCGTTAAAACTTCATCTGTACTTCTTTCCTTTGAAGAGGCTCGATGACTTAAGCATTAATTTCAGTGCATATTTGCATATTATTTTGCATACTTTGTGCTCCAGCTGCCCCTTCAGATCTGTTACCATGACAACAGGAGGCAGTGAAACAAATAACTTTCTCCCTCCGTAGGTTGTTAACAAAGGAATGCAAAAGGAACCGGTGCATCTTCAGTCCATGCTTGTGTGTGTGTGTGTGTGCACATGTACACATGATGTACACGGTGCGGATAATGTACATTGTGTGTGTGTTTAACTGACAGTGTGTGAGAGAGGGCAGTCAGGTAAAATGATCTTGACTACATGTGAGGAAGCGTCGCACTGAGAAAATCACTGAGACAGAGAGACAAAGAGAACAAAAACACATTAGATTTCTCAAAATCTAATAGAAATAAAACTTGACCGGGATTTGCTACAGTTGTAGAAATGCTGTTAACTAAACAAAAATATACATTTAAATCAATATAAATTACATTAAATGCATCTATAAAAACACTGATAAATATGTACAAAAATATGTATAATAGTATACACAAATATCTATAAAAGTATAGAAGGATTCTGATGCTTTAGCCACACTTCAGTGTCATATATAAAGATAGATAGCAAAATATTTCACAGAAGAATTGTAATGTTTTAAATTATAAAACCATAGATATACAGTTAAAAATGTAGACAATTTGTCCAGAAAACATAACCTTCGGAGTCGGACTAGTTGAAAAAAACAGTAATTGAAAAAGAAAACATGTCCATGAAAGGTAGTTAGTTCTTGGGAAAAGTCTTGCAGACTTTAATGCATAAAGTTTAAGAGTTGTCTCAGTGTCCAAATATATTCAGGTGTATTTAATATAGAATTAATAATTTAAAAAAGTGATCAAATTAAAATAACACTTAACTCAACAAAGAATCAGTCATTCAATTATGAACTCAATTTAATACATTTAGAAAACTAAAGGTTATTACTTAAAATCTCAGGCTATTTCAAATAAATAATTTTGATCACAGTGGTTCAGTTGACAAAATGTTTGAGAACCCCACCTCTAGTGTTTACTAAAGAAATGTAAAGGTCTGTCTCCCTAAAGAAATCATTACCAATAACCCCATCTCAAATAAAACCAGATCTGTTTGTTGGTTCAGTTCCAGCACAAACTGGAACAGAGAGGAATGACAGTGATTTATGTATGTCTGAATTACTATTGCCTCGGCTGTTGGTCAGGGACCTGGAGCAGAATGTCAAAATTACACCACCTGGCACAATCCTAAAAATAGCTCGTATTCACACCCAAAAAATAAAAAATAAGATTAATGTTGCTGAACTGTTTTGTCAGCACCGAGCACTGGACAAAAGTTCAGATGGCAACTTTTGTAAAGTGTACAGTACATACCTGAGTATATTTGGTAGCTGTGGGCTCTTGTAGATGAACTTGTGTCTGTATCCCAGAGAGCTGGAGAACGGGATGAACTGAACCTTATGTCCATTCAGACTCTTACTCTGAGCCGCCAAATCATACAGCTGTGGATAAACAGAGAGAACAGCATCTTTCAAACAAACGTATTAGCAGGTACCATTTTATATTATTACTGTTGTTGTTATTATTAATACTAATAATGATTATATTATATTATATTATATTATATTATATGTGACCCTGGATCACAAAACCAGTCATAAGTCGCACGGGTATATTTGTGGCAATAGCCAACAATACATTGTATGGGTCAAAATTATCGATTTTTATTTTATGCCAAAAATCATTAGGATATTAAGTAAAGATCATGTTTCATTAAGATATTTTGTAAATTTACTACCGTAAATATATAAAACATTTATTTTTATGAGTGAATACAGCATAATAGTGAACATAAATGGACAACTTTAAAAGCGATTTGACAATGTTTTGATTTTTTGCATCCTCAGATTCCAGATTTTCAAATTGTTGTATCTCAGCCAAATATTGTCCCATTCTAACAAACCATACATCAACCGAAAGCTTATTTATCCAGCTTTCAGATGATGAATAAATCTCAATTTCATAAAATTGACCCATGTGACTGGTTTTGTGGTCCAGGGTCACATATTATATTAATTATATTTTTATAATATAATTATTATTATATATAAAATATAAATGTATAATAATATTGTTTTTTTTAATTATTATTATTATTATTATTATTATTATTACAGAGAACAAACCATCTTAAAAAAACAAATGCATTAGCAGCTACCATATATTATTATTGTTGTATAAAAACCAGTGTTATTTTAGTAGCACTGAGATTATAATAATTTCATTGTCATTTTGTTGTGTGTTTTGACTTTTTTAGTAGTTTTTATGTATGTATATATGTATATATATATATATATGTATATATATATATATATATATATATATATATATATATATGTATATATATATATATATATATATATATATATATATATATATATATATATATATATATATATATATATATATATATATATATATATATATATGTATATATATATATATGTGTATATATATATATATATATATATATATATATATATGTATATATGTATGTATGTCATGTTCACTACACACACACACAGTCCAACACGTGTTCATATACTCATGTTCACTACACACACACACAGTCCAACACGTGTTCATGTATGTATGTATGTATATATGTATATATGTATATATATATATATATATGTATATATATGTATATATATGTATATATATGTATATATATATATATATATATATATATATATGTATATATATATGTATATATATATATATATATATTAGGGCTGTCAAAAGATTAATCGCGATTAATCGCATCCAAAATAAAAGTTTGTGTTTAAATAATATATGTGAGTGTACTGTATGAGGGGCCGTACAAGCCAAAATCCATTCTTCTACTCTCACACACATACATTCTCCTTTCACATACATACATTTCTATACGCACACACATACATTCTCCTTTCACATACATTTCTATACGCACACACATACATTCTCCTTTCACATACATACATTTCTACTCTCTCACACACATACATTCCTACTCTCACACACATACATTCTCCTTTCACATACATACATTTCTACTCTCTCACACACATACATTCCTACTCTCACACACATACATTCTCCTTTCACATACATATACATTTCTACTCTCATACACAAACATTCTCCTTTCATATATATACATTTTACTCTTATGCAAATGTATTAAAAGTATGCATTTATTATTATAAATAATAAATGTATGTAAGAAGAAAATGTATGTATGTCTGAAAAAAATGTGTGTATGTAAGAGAATAATGTATGTATGTGTGAGAGAAAGTATAGTGGAAACGGAAGGTGTATAATGGAAACGGAAGGCAGGTCTGGCGCGATCGGGGTCACCGGACTATGGTCAAGCGAGCCACGGTTTGAAAATACACGGTCAAGCCATGGGTCAATCCAGCCGCCAAAAAATGGGTGTGCGTTTATTAAGCCGCCTTTCCACTGCACATGACAAACGATAGCCCTTTGACCGGAAGTCATTTATTTCCAATGGAGAGTCGTACGGGAGCTGCGTGGAGTTCCGATCATATACGTTCAGCGAACGTCTACTATGATTACGGTAAATTCAGGAACTGCAGCAAGATAACTTTTTTTCATCCGACTACGTTAACTACTCAGGCGGATGTCCGCGGCCGCGCTGTCGGATGTCGTGCGGGAGATCGCGACTTGACAGTGTTTAAAAGAGATTCATTTTCAGTGCACTCAATGTTTTTGTAAAGAGAGTTTACAGTTATAAAGTTAAATAGCTACGTTAAGTGCTTGTATAGAGTTGGTGTATGTTAATTGGGCTTTATCTGATTACTGAAATGTTAATGTCAGTATTGTTTTATTTGGTGGAATACACGGTTTCATTTTCTGTGACCATACAGTTCAGATAAATGTGTAATGTGAGTTTACTGAAAGAGCGTTTCACTTTTTGACAAGAAGTCACACTGCCAGCTATTTCAACGCTGTGAAACGAAAACGAATTTATCGTTGTCTTTGTTGAATTTGCAGATTGTACAGTGTGTGACAGAAATAAAAATTATATGTGCCACCAGAAAAACAGCCTCTTCTGTGTGTGCAACAGGACATAACTGTTCTCAGACCTGATTCTTTGTATGAATTCATAAGCAGTCTGCACTACATTTAGACATCCATATAAGGACTCCAATGTATTTACTGCTGCTCTATTTCTTGAATCCTCAACAAATCTTGAGACTGACAGAAATCCACATAGGGTTTGAATGTGATCACAAAGATCTCAATGCAGCCTATCATGCACAAAATAATCAGTTTCTCTTTGCATTTGGTCAATACATTGGTCAGCACATTATTAAAAAAATGTCTGATTTCATGTTCATTGCTACCTACTCCAAAAAGTAAAAACTGTAACTGAAAAGAAAACAAGATTACTTTGAATAGCATTAGCATCATTGTAAAGTTGTGATGAAGAGCTGAGCAAGTCTTGCATATGTATTTCCGGGTCTGAGAGTGTATATGTATATATATATATATGAAAGGAGAATGTATGTGTGTGTGAGAGTAGAAATGTATGTATGTGAAAGGAGTATGTATGTGTGTGACAGTATAAATGTATGTACTTGAAAGGAGAATGTATGTGTGTGTGCATATAGAAATGTCTGTATGTGAAAGGAGAATGTATGTGTGTGTGCGTGTAGAAATGAATGTATGTGAAAGGAGTATGTATGTGTGCGAGAGTATAAATGTATGTATGTGAAAGGAGATTGTATGTGTGTGTGCGTATAGAAATGTATGTATGTGAAAGGAGTATGTATGTGTGTGAGAGTAGAAATATATGTATGTGAAAGGAGTATGTATGTGTGTGAGAGTAGAAATATATGTATGTGAAAGGAGAATGTATGTGTGTGCGTATAGAAATGTATGTATGTGAAAGGAGTATGTATGTGTGTGACAGTAGAAATGTATGTATGTGAAAGGAGAATGTATGTGTGTGAGAGTAGAAGAATGGATTTTGGCTTGTACGGCCCCTCATAGTACTGTGTGTAATTAAATTTGTATCTAGAAATACACACACATGCATGTATATATTTAAGAAAAATGTGTTATTTATATATAAAAAAAAAATATTTCTATATAATATAAATTATATATAAATATATACAGTATATGTATGCAAATATTTCTTAAATATATACATGCATGTGTGTGTATTTATATATACAAAATAATTATACACAGTACACACACATATATTATTTAAACACAAACTTTTATTTTGGATGCGATTAATCGCGATTAATCTTTTGACAGCCCTAATATATATATATATATATATATATATATACATATATATATATATATATATATATATATATATATATATATATACATATACATATACATATACATATATATATATATATATATATATATACACACATATACATATATACATATATATATATATAGATAGATAGATAGATAGATAGATAGATAGATATATATATATATATATATATATATATATATATATATATACAGTGAGGAAAATAAGTATTTGAACACCCTGCTATTTTGCAAGTTCTCCCACTTGGAAATCATGGAGGGGTCTGAAATTGTCATCGTAGGTGCATGTCCACTGTGAGAGACATAATCTAAAATAAAAAAATCCAGAAATCATAATATATGATTTTTTAACTATTTCTTTGTATGATACAGCTGCAAATAAGTATTTGAACACCTATCTATCAGCTAGAATTCTGACCCTCAAAGACCTGTTAGTCTGCCTTTAAAATGTCCACCTCCACTCCATTTATTATCCTAAATTAGATGCACCTGTTTGAGGTCGTTAGCTGCATAAAGACACCTGTCCACCCCATACAATCAGTAAGAATCCAACTACTAACATGGCCAAGACCAAAGAGCTGTCCAAAGACACTAGAGACAAAATTGTACACCTCCACAAGGCTGGAAAGGGCTACGGGGAAATTGCCAAGCAGCTTGGTGAAAAAAGGTCCACTGTTGGAGCAATCATTAGAAAATGGAAGAAGCTAAACATGACTGTCAATCTCCCTATGACTGGGACTCCATGCAAGATCTCACCTCGTGGGGTCTCAATGATCCTAAGAAAGGTGAGAAATCAGCCCAGAACTACACGGGAGGAGCTGGTCAATGACCTGAAAAGAGCTGGGACCATCGTTTCCAAGGTTACTGTTGGTAATACACTAAGACGTCATGGTTTGAAATCATGCATGGCACGGAAGGTTCCCGTGCTTAAACCAGCACATGTCAAGGCCCGTCTTAAGTTTGCCAATGACCATTTGGATGATCAAGAGGAGTCATGGGAGAAAGTCATGTGGTCAGATGAGACCAAAATAGAACATTTTGGTCATAATTCCACTAAACGTGTTTGGAGGAAGAAGAATGATGAGTACCATCCCAAGAACACCATCCCTACTGTGAAGCATGGGGGTGGTAGCATCATGCTTTGGGGGTGTTTTTCTGCACATGGGACAGGGCGACTGCACTGTATTAAGGAGAGGATGACCGGGGCCATGTATTGCGAGATTTTGGGGAACAACCTCCTTCCCTCAGTTAGAGCATTGAAGATGGGTCGAGGCTGGGTCTTCCAACATGACAATGACCCGAAGCACACAGCCAGGATAACCAAGGAGTGGCTCTGTAAGAAGCATATCAAGGTTCTGGCGTGGCCTAGCCAGTCTCCAGACCTAAACCCAATAGAGAATCTTTGGAGGGAGCTCAAACTCCGTGTTTCTCAGCGACAGCCCAGAAACCTGACTGATCTAGAGAAGATCTGTGTGGAGGACTGGGCCAAAATCCCTCCTGCAGTGTGTGCAAACCTGGTGAAAAACTACAGGAAACGTTTGACCTCTGTAATTGCAAACAAAGGCTACTGTACCAAATATTAACATTGATTTTCTCAGGTGTTCAAATACTTATTTGCAGCTGTATCATACAAATAAATAGTTAAAAAATCATACATTGTGATTTCTGGATTTTTTTTTTTAGATTATGTCTTTCACAGTGGACATGCACCTACGATGACAATTTCAGACCCCTCCATGATTTCTAAGTGGGAGAACTTGCAAAATAGCAGGGTGTTCAAATACTTATTTTCCTCACTGTATATATATGACTATTATCAAGATAAACAAAATAAAATTGAGAAATGTTGCTTTAGCAACTAGCTGAAATAAAATACATTTACGGTTTTTATATTTTATTTCAGTTAATGTTTACTTTATTTCAAGTAACAGATTTTTTTTATGGTTTTAGTAAACTATAATAACCCTACATCAAACAGCTATAAGTAACACCGTGGTTGTGTTCTATATAGTATAATAATGTTAGTTAATATTAAAAAAGAAACAAATTGAGACCAATGGTTTGTAATGAAGATATATTTAGGTTAAGGTTATTTCTGAACAAAACAAAACCTATTTTTACTGCAACTTTGACTTAACTAGCCATTCTACAGTTTTAAATGAACCCTGTCATTGTTTGACGTTGATGCTTTACCTTCTTTCCCAGCTGGAAGGGTACGACTGTGTCATCTTCTGCATGCAGGATCAGAACCGGACAGGATATGTGCTTGACACTAAGAGACAGACAGACACATTTGCAGGTGTTTGAAATACTCAAAAGTACTCAAAAGAGGTACAACCTTATAGGGATTTCATAGGTCTTGTGTTATTACAGCCTGGGAACTTGCACTGGAGGTCTGTGTAATGAACTGCATGCTCACTGCATCTATGTCTGAAGAATCAACGGTCACGTGGGGCTGAATACTAAAGTGCTCTCTTTACAGTATACAAGCATTACAGTATACAAGCATTCACATTAAGTCTGTTTCTAAAACAAATTCTCAGAGGAAGATGAAGCCTCCAGCATGTAAAATGCTACAGAACAGAGAGCCGAGATTATTATCTCAACACAGCTGTGAAGACACAGTGATGTGTAAACACTCAACAGTTTCCCTTGGTGGACACAGGGTAAACAAACTATCACACTTAAACTTGCAGAGAAACAAACAAAATAGAAGACAAGAAGAACCTACTTCTCATCACTGGCAAATCGGATGTCATTTGCAGTAATTGAATCCAGGAAGAACCAGTCAAAGCCTGGTAGATATCTGTAAACCTGTTACACATTTATAATAAATGAACATATATCAAAGTCCAAGGGCAGTTCTGCTTTTATTCGTGGCACAAAGGCAATACATGATACTTTGACAGTGAACAGGAACTTGATTTCTCACCATAGAGAAGGGATGGCTCTTGGCTTCCTCTCTGATATTGGTAAAGGGCGACTCTAAAATCAGCGAGTCAGGGGGCGTTCCTGTAAACACAGAGGAAGTCTGCATAATTCCTTCAAGTTTTGTAACAGCGGCTCAAATACAGGCTTATGTAACTTAAAGACTTGAAGTGCTTGCTGATTACATAAGTTCACTCTTAATCTAGTCAGTGCCTATTAAAGCATGTCTATTTCTGAAACGTCAAATCAGAGTCGCAGCTTCCTTACTGACAAGAAATAAAGAAATTATATTCCTTAACTCTTGATGGCGATCAGGGCACTTCAATTTACATTCATCGTTCTTTATGTGAGCCAATTATAATTATTATCAAATAATATTAACAAATGTTTTAGACTCAAATTTGACATTTAGGGTTTCCACACTTTCTGACAATGCTTTTCCAGAATTAGCCATCACTTTTCCAGTCATTTGTGAGGATTGGAAGGATTTTGAAAAATGGCTTGATATAGATCACACTCACAAACAGTAAACTCTAGCCAAATAAATACTTTAGAAGCATATTGAGAAAATTTTACACTTTTGTTTAAAATGTTTTTGAAAAAAGTCTCTTTTGCTCACCAAAGATGAATTTATTTAATCAGAAATAGATTAAAAACCTAATATTACAATAAAAAAAAACTGTTTTCTATTTTAATTATATATATATATATATATATATATATATATATATATATATATATATATATATATATATATATATATATATATATATATATATATATATAATTATTCCTGTGATTCAAAGCTGAATTTTCAGCATCATTACTCCAGTCTTGATCAATTTAATGCCTCCTTGCTGAATAGAATTATTGATTGGCCCCAAACTTTTGAATAGCAGTGTATATTGACTATAGAAATGTCCATGACCTTTTAAGATTGTATTAATTTCCACAACTTTTACAGCCCTGGAAATCACACTTTTGGATTTTCAATCATTTCATTTGGGAACATGTCTCCAAGAATGTGCTTGGCTCATGAATAATAATGAGGTGACATAGAATTCATCCCTTTATTCAATGTGATTTCTTTGAAGGTAGGTAAATGGGTGCTAGCCATTGAAGGATAAAGGTTCAGCCGACTGTAACCAGCTGTCGGAAGTTTCTACTTGGTCTCAAATTGTAGTTTTACACTGCTGGCTATGCTGCTTTGTTCTCAGTTTCAACATTCCTGCCCATAAGTATTCACAAACTAATGATCACGTACCCCTGTCACACAGCCGTCTCACTAGGTTAGTGGCCACTCTGGAAAAACAGGAATGTACAGCATCAGCAGCAGTTCAAATATGCCACAGGGAGTTACACAATCAATTCCTTTGTGTCAAATGAATGCCAAAATATTATTCCAAGAACAAGAAGTTCCACTTCTAGAGAAAGGAACACTATCCTCAGAGCTCTTTGAGCTGGCTCCGGCGAGTTCATCTCACCCTGTGCCGAGTGAATGACCCCAGATGTGCAGGGGCTTCTGGCCAATCCGCTGCTTTATCCACTGGTAGAGGAAGAGGGCGTCTGACGTCATCCCTTTCTCTGAAGGGCTGCCCTCAGAGTCACCCCAACCTGCACAAACAAACAAAACCACATGGTGCTTCAATCCGGCACTGGGAATGGGATTCTGACTCAAATAATAGGATAATGCTTTAAAAATGACACCCAACATACCTCTATAATCAAATGTGACTACATGGTAGCCTAATGAACTAAGAACCTGCAGAGACAGGAAAAGAAAATGTCTGACATTACTCAGAATGACAATGGACAAAAAAGGGTTCCTGCTCATTTTCCATTAAAAAAAATAAAAATTCCATACTTTTCCAGACTCAAATTTCCAGAACTTCTCTGTAGATTCTTCAGACCATTTTTAAAATGGAAAAAGGAAAAATCAAAAGGAAAAATTTCCTGATCATTTCCTCACTCCAAGGCCATCCAAAATGTATATGGCTTTCTTTCACAGAGCAGGACCAAGGTGAGCATTTGTAGTTAAAAATTATATAATTTTTTATTTGTTTCTAAAAATGACTCATTATCTGGCTAGAGAAGACCCTTATTTGTCAGCTGGGGTTGTGTGGAGCCCTTTGAAGCTGCCTAAATATGGATTTTGGGACCGTCAGAAATGGTTTACATTGGGCAACTTTCACTTGCATTAGATGGAGAAAAATCCTGGAATGGTTCCCTCCAAAACCTAAATTTGTCTTCAGCTGAGGAAAGAAAGTCATATACATCTTGGTTGGCATTGGGGTGAGTAAATACTCAGGAAATTTAAATTTTTGGGAGAACTATTCCTTTAAAATCCAGCTGTTAACATGCTATTAAGTTGCCAAATAATTGCCGGAAGTTTATAACTACTGTAGCTCAAACAAATCAATTAACACCAAACCCAGACATGTTCAATGCACAACATTTTATTAAAACTCCAATGCTAAAACAGTGCAAATGTTATTCATTTTTGTCATGTAAATTTAAATAACAGTAAACCTTCAATCCCTGCTGCAACAGAAGGAATGTTTATGTCCATTCACTTTGCTTCATTGGCTGTTAGATAAAGCATAAAAATACTTGTAAACACTGTTAAATAAATAATTACACTTCATTTTAACAACCAATCACAGCAGAGAGTCCCTCCAGCAGATCCAGCCTAGCACTGATCTTTTGGCAGCCTGCTCTAAACGCCATGGGGAAAAGAACTCTGCTTGTATGATCAATTTATTTGTAGAAATTATTATTTTTATATTTTAGAAAACTGAATAAGTGCAATAGTCTGGAAACACAAATATTTTCCAAACTCATCCAAACCTAGAAATGATTTGGGGAAAATTTTGGGGCTGGTAATTTTTTTTTAAATGTTTTTTTCAAAGATTTATCTGATAAAAAATACAGTAAAGCAGTAATATTGTGAAATGTTGATTTGATACTCAAACTATTTTTGTTGATATTGAAAAAAGCTTTTTCCTGGAAATCATGATACTTTTTTGTCAGGATTCATGGATGAATAGAAAGTTCAAAAGAACAGCCTTTACTTGAAATAGCAGTCTTTTGTAACATTACTGCCACTTTTTTCAATTTAATGCACCTTTGCTGAACAAAATAATTTTTTTTTTTTACAAAAATACCTTGAAAATTTAAGGCAATTGTTTTTTAATTTTTTTACCTTGTAGAGCTGAACTCTGTGATCCCCTCCTCTGAAACACACACACACAAACATACTCAAGTAAAGTGACCAAACAACTGCATTTGACAGAATCCTTATAAAGCCTGGAATACACTACATGACTTTTCAAATTTGAACAGATTTTAAAACATCAGGCATCCGACATTTGCCGACTTTGTAAAATGGTAACAGAGAAAAATGGGTGTCAATACTATCATTTTACATCATGTCCTGAACACAACAAACTCTGACAAATGAAGGCTGGAATCATAGTCTGAAGCAAAAAATCTGAGTCTGTGGCCATCACACACAATACGATTTTCTGTGAAACTGGCAACTAGCATCGACGACTCTTGACTGTAAATTGTGAGAAAAATCTGGGCAAAAGCTGTGTATTGTATTCCAGCCTTAAGGCCAATTCACATTACACCTACAGACGGCGAACAACACAGACAATCACCAGATTAAGGAATGTCAATTTCCACGACCCAACAAACATGTTCAATGAGCAAAAACAACAGCAACATATGCTGATGGCTAACACACACGGATCTGACAAAACCTGACAAACTGTTGGTGCAGTGTGAACTGGCCTTTAACGGACACTGAATCATTTCTGAGATTGAGTGGGATTTAGAAAGTGGTGTTGATCCCGTGTCCCTGAGTGTTTGTTTACCTTGTTCCAGCATTACCATGGAGATACAGGATGACAGGGTGATTGGACTGGAAGCTTTTGTCGAACCATTCAGGATCTCTTGCCTGAGCCTCCCTCCACATCACTGTAGGTACTGTGTGCCTGAGAGAGAGAGTCTTCAGTGTCACATGATCCTTCAGAAATCATTCTATTATGCTGATTTGTTCAAGAAACTAGTATTATAGTTGTCAATGTTGAACACTGTTTTTTTTTTTTTTTTTCAAGATTCTTTGATGAATTCTTACTAACTCCAAACATAGTAATGTACTCTTTCAAGACTTCACCAAGAATTTATTACAAAAGATTCTCCTATTCAATACTGAATATGACCAGTACACTAATGAGCTTATTTACGGAGAGAAAACAAAAGCATCAGTGCCAGGAGGCTTATATGGCCCTTTCCACTGTTACTCAGTAAAAGTCAAACACACACATTCACAGTCACACCCAATGGCCAGCATCCACGGGCCCGTGCAGTCCTCTGTCACTACGGATTTACATACTTTGGGCCACAGGCTGTGTTTCAATAAGTGCGCCCTTCAGAAAGACAGCCATGGCCATAGGCAGAGAGAGAGAGAGGGACAGAAACTGTAGGGTAGAGAATGTGAGGACAGAGAGACAGAGAGATAGCGAGTGGAGGTAAGCCAGGCTGTGTCTGTATTTTAGCCGTAGTCTGTGTCTGTGCTCTCACCACACTCCAATGTTGATTCCTTCCTCCGGCTGTAGGTAGAAGTTGTGAGTGTGATTCAAGCCCTGATCCTGTGGTCTCTTCAGATCTATAAAATACGGCACTCGCACTGAAAGAGAGTGAAACAGAGAAAAATCAGTCAATGTGAAGCTGTTTCTGATGCATTTCTCAGTTAAACAGGATATTCCATGGAAAAAAGAAAGTAGGTCAGAATTTTTTTATTTTGATTTTATGCAACGGGAATTGATGGGATCTTGGAAAGTCTGCATCAGATACCAGAATGGAATCGTCAGTTGAAATCGAAATAAGTTAAAATAGTGTCACTTTTTATTTCATGTTGCCTTTAACATTTGACCACTGAGATTTATACATCTCCAAGAAACTTCTGCATGGCTCAGTTAATATTAATGCACTTTAATTTTGTATTGTGTTACACAGCAGCAAATTTTGTTTGATAGATTTATCAATTTATCTAATAGACGTCAGTTTAATCTATGCTAGTACTTGTAGATTATTCAATCATAACAAACGTAATGTACACTATATTAAAAGTTTGGGGTTAGTACGATTTTTAAAAAAGAAATTAATACTCATATTTAGCAAGGACGCATTAAACCGATCAAAAGTGACAGTAAAGACATTTTTAATGCGACAAAAGATTTCAAATATTATTTTTTTTATCTTTCTTTTTATCAAAGAATCCTGGAAAAAAAAGTTTGATTTCCACAAAAATATTAAGCAGCACAACTGTTATCAACATCGATAAATATAAGACATCAGCATAATAGATCATGTGACACTGAAGACTGAAGTAATGATGCTGAAAATTCAGCTTTGTTTGCCTTGCCATCACAGGAATAAATTAATTTTTAAAAATTAATAAAATAGAAAAACTGTAAAAATATTTTAAAATATGACTGTTTTTCCTGTATATTTGATCAAATAAAAGCAGCCTAGGTGAACATAAGAGACTTCTTTCAAAAACATTTAAAAAATCTTACTGACACCAAACATTCGATCGGTGGTGTACTTATAGGAGTCTTAAAGGTACAGAAGCAAAAAAAAAAAAAAGATTGTTTAGTTCTAGTTTAACTCTAATGTATTTATAAATACCATTTTCCATACAAATAGCTGATGAGATTTAAGATGAGTGAGTGAGTTTTAATTTTACACTCTCTTCAATAAAGACAAATTTTGATGAAATAATAAATCGTTATTGAAATGAAGTAATCATGCTGGTAAATCATTTCATACGAAGGTTTTTGCAATTCTGCAAGTCTGGTCACAGTAAGACTGGTAAACAGTCACGCGAATCTATATAATGACTGTCTGTGCTGCAAGAACCTACGAATAACATTCGGTTTGCCTTTTAAAGGCAGGGTAGGTAGGACTATATAAAAATAAAAGATCCACATTTGTTAAAACTTTCTATATATATCAATACATAATTAAAATGTAAGTACTCTGAAAAAAAGAGTATAAAAATCAAGTGACTCTAGACCGTTTAATCTGTATTAAACACAGCTCATTATTTCGATTCGGGACGAATCAAAGGATTGGCTTAGGCGACTGTCACTCTCTCTCGCAACCATGGCAACCACCCTTTTGCCACGGGATCTGCCCACTTGCGCGCGCACGTTTGATTTGAGGAATTCGAGAGGCACGGAACCTAGGAATAGCAAAACAATGGCAGAGAAAGAGCAATCAAAATTCACATTACCGGCATGCAGTTAGTGAAGGCAAACAAGGCAAAAAAAGAAGACAGTACAAGAAAAGGTAATGAACAAAAAGTCTTTGGATAAACAAAGAAATAAAACGCGTGTCAATATCGGCGTAGCTTTCCAGCGACCACTCCGTCCTCAGCCTCTACTTCCTCGGACCCTAGTTGCACGCCACGGCCTCTTGCACGACCTCCTCTGCTTCGCCCTAAAATTATTTTTATTTTACAAAAGGACATTTTACAAACCTACATTTTGCGCATGTGCTCCTGCACGCACTTTTCCAGTCACAACACAGCAATCAAAGGAGGACGCGCTGAAAACTGTAATGCTGTTCTCTTCCTTCATAACTCGTACTGAGAAGGTTTGAGTTGCAGAGGAATTTGTGACTGTTTCAGCTGTTCAACCACATCAAAGTTTCGTAATTAGTAAGTCCGTGCTTTTTCTCTTTTTGTTCTTATGTGCTGAAGGGCTGCTGTGCCTTGGTGAAACGGTGTTTGTACGTGAAGAGCTCTTTTCCAAAACGCCATAAACCTAAAAAGCTGCCTCAAAGAACCAGCAAAAGTAATGATTATGAATGTGTAAAATATTGCAATAAGACATTTTAATTGTTTATTAATTTCTGTGTCGGCTGCAAAGATGAAGTTGACGATATTTGACTCGCGATCTTCGCAGTAGGCTAGTGAACGCATGCACCGGAGAAATGCACATTTATTAGGCTACATAGTTTTATTTTGTTTTGGATGGTTTTGTTTAGAACCAGATTTCTGTAAATATATTCCACATTTTTTAGGCCTGTGAGGCGAGGCTACGGTTCGGTTCACGATGATATAATCTCCAGTTCAAGCACCTTATGTTGTGATTGATAGCCTATATTTACTTTATGTATTTAATCCAGGAATGAAAATATTAATGAATTAATGAAAAAAAAAAATATTAAAATTAAGATACAATTAATACAAAACGAAATTCGTTTTAAAGAAAGGCTTTGTGCTTTCTGTTTTGAGGTCTCTGTTAAAGTTTGAAAGTCTTAGTGCAGCTTTCAGAGCGCTGGCGTCCATAATGGAGAAATGTCAAGTAATATTGTTTTTTCCTCATAAATGCAAACACGAAAAATAAAAGACAAAAACTTTTTTAAAAAGACAAACCATAAATTTAGAAAAAAAAAAAGAAAAAAAAAAGGATTTATAGCGTTTTGGGGGAAAAATGAATGGATTTATACCGTTTTGAAAATGTTGATTGATCATCAACAATATTGTTGTTTGATTTAATAATCACTGTTGCAAGAAGTGCCTAGTTAAGTGTTTTTTTTTTTTTTTTTTTTTGTAAGTGGAAAAAGTAGGGGCTGCCACAGATTCTGTTTAGTTAGCTCCTTTATTGTTTTTTTCTATAGCCTAGAATAATACAGGTCAAATGCAGCAAGTCAAAAGACCAACTGGACCTTCTTTGCCAGTTTGCTCACATTTCTTTGAAGGATGGCAAAAATATCGCCTGAATATCGATATCTAGATATTGGAAAAAAATATCGAGATATTCATTTTTGTCAATATCTCCCACCCCTACATGCAGAACACCATATATGTTATGAATCTTACACGAAATTCATCTTCATCACAATATACCTGATGGTAATGTAAAAAAGTGTATCAATGCAACCTGTTTTTAGCTTATATAACTAGCTCGTTAGCGAATCAAAAAATATATATTTTAAATTTACCAATATCAATATGCTAGCTTGATAGTGAGTACTAAAATACATCTTATTTGTTTATTTTCATAAGCAATTAGCGTTAGATTTTTTTATTACATGTGATTCTGACATGATGTCACTACATGCACTGTGCTCCTTCCTCTCTGCTTGTCTCAGGTAAATAATGCGTCTTCAGCTCAGCGGTTGGAGTCGCGCGTTCATGTGTTTTGGGGGCGTGGCTTTGGAAGGAGCCCAGAAGGGAGGGGGTGGAGTGAATGGAAATAATGAACTGTCTTTAAAACAGTCCTGAGAGGTCTACAGACACTCGATTTTTATACTTTCTTTTTCAGAGTACTTACATTTTAATTATGTATTGATATGTACATAAAGTTTAAACAAATTTGAAAAAGAAGTTTTTTAGACCATTCCTACCTACCCTGCCTTTAAGAACTGAAAGTGTGCCACAAGCTTTCTCAGGAGACTGATGACTAGACTAAATTCACCAACCTTAGTCACAGATTTCTCTCTAAGTAAAGCAGACACAGGGATGCTTACAGTCTCACTTTTACACAGAGTCTGTCCATTATTAGTTTAGACTGCAAACAGAAGCAGAACATAGTGTGGGGAAACACATCAGCTGACAGAAGCGGTGTGACACTGCTGACAATGCTAATGCTAACATCAGCCCAAAACACCACAGAACCATGACTAATATCAGAGAAATGAAACTATGATGTGACAACATAGGAATAATCTGATAAAACCGAGAGACATGTGAGAGGCTGTTGAAGTGAAACAGGATCTCAGTGTTGAACAGAGTGGGCATTTAAACTGGATTGATGGATGAATGACGGCTTTGTTTGGTCGTCACAACAAAAGGTAGCCTAGAAATCTAGACGCACCCTAGCGGCAGCAAATGTAATGTAATGTTGTAAACCAACATCTTGATGTGGGTCTGGCTTGCCAGGCTAAACAAAACGCTGACTATAAACCCAAACTGCAACTGTGTATCCAACTTTAATATTCTTATTAATGTCATGATGTCCAGCAGAGTCTGTTCTGTAATTGACAACACTTTTATATACCAAAAGACATTATGTTGCAAAAGTGCTGAGGCTTCAGTACAAGAGGACAAAGTAGAGACTGTGGATCAGCGTTACTGAACACTCACAGGTACACTACCATTCAAAAGTTTGGGGGTCAGTAGGATTTTTGAAAGAAATTAAGTTTTATTCAACAAGGATGCATTATATTGATCAAAAGTGACAGTAAAAACTTACATTGTTAAAAAAATATCTCCATTTCAAATAAATGCTGTTTTTTTTATACTTTGTATTCATTAACTCTTTCCCCGCCAGCATTTTTTTTTTTTAAATAGTTACCAGCCACCACCAGCATTTTTTTTAATCATTTTTGATAAAAACAAAAACAAAACATCTTATTCTAGCTTCATTCATTCTTTGTTTAGCAATACTTGAATATGGGTAAGTTTCATTTAAAAAAAGCAACATTTTGAACAAAAAGCAGACCCTAAACAAGTTTTTTTCAAAGACTACAACATGTGCATAGGCAATAGTGGTGCAGGTATGACGTCACTTTGTAGGCCAAAAGCGCAGAAACAAGTTAGCATTTTAGCACTTCTGGTTCCATCGTCCCTAAGTCAATGTTTTTTTTAAATGGGATTTTGGTTAAATGGCTGAAATAAGGTCTGTTGTGAACACAAGCTCAAGACACTTTCACGTTGTATTCTACGACATAAAATACATTGTCTTGAAAAAGGCGTTGCTAACAAGTGGATAAACGGGACTACAGGGGCTGTCGAGGAGATTAAGTGTTTTCACGCCAAACAGGTCAACTAAGTCCGCTTTATTATGCTTATAATTGTGCTCTCATAAACTATTCTAACTCAAACTTTCTGGGAAAATGTTTTAGATAAAAACTGAAAGAGTTGTCGGAAGCTTAGTAGTGGTTACGTTGAAGTCGTGGGACCATGGTGTAGTTAGCTTTGTTAGCTCACATTACTAGTCTTGTGGTGTACAATTAACCTGTGCAAGTTATTCCACAGAAAAAAATAGTTTGTTGTGGTAATCTTTAATCAAAATTAGCTTCTGCTCTGGAATGGCGTTCCTTCTCTGATGATGTCAGTTTGATGGCTTGGGTAGAATAACATTAACCACTCCCCTCCAACCATCAGTCCGCTATGAGCGAGGGATGAAGAGGAGGTGCGCCAAAACAGCACCCTGCCCTCTATTCAATATTCCGTCAACAATGCAACTTCAGCTTCAGATGTTTCTTGAGCACCAACTCAACATATTAAAAAAGGATATCTTTCTATAACATTTAAAAAATCTTACCAACCTCAAACTGTAAAATTACCATGAAAGAGGTACATAAATTATTGAAAAAATTCACATTTGTATCCAAAAAGTTTCTTCATAAATTTTGAAATGCCACAGAGTGTAGTTATTTCTCAACTCCGAAACAGGCAAAATATTTGATTTTATGAAGATGCACTATGCTGTTTTTATTTGATGACTTTAAGTGTGTGTGACTGAATGTGTCTTCAGAGTTGTTCTGAGCATGCTGAATATTTCACGGGGGAAAATGCAGTGTAACAATCTCCTTGGATACTACATTTCCCTTGAGGTGTTTTGCCCTAAGCTTGCCCTAGTCCTTGCAGCCGCAGATAATAATGGAAACTGACCCATCAAGTTACTGTATTAAATTATACATCAACAGAAACTGATGCAGCAACCAAAATAATGACAGCTTAACTTTGCTTGAATAACAAAATGCAAATGCAAAACGATTGGTCTGGGCATTGCAAAACATAAAAAATACTCACAAGAATTAGTTTAGTTTAAACATACTGACATGAATATCAAAGTTTACAAAGACGGTCCAAAGCACTTGTTTAAGATAACAAAAGTATATCCAAAACACACACACACACACACACACACACACACACACACACTTTGGACTCTTGTCCAAAGAATGCCCCAAGTATATGGCAAACGTCTGGCTTTCATCCCAAAATGTATATATAGTTTGGCCAAGTTGAAAAGATTGGATAAGAAAACTCACCAAAGTTTAAAAATACTAATTTTGCTTGTATTGCTGGACAGAGTTTGATGATAACAGGGATAGCGATATAGATTCCCAGCACCCAGATCAGTATCCTCCTCATCCTCCACATCAGACCACCCCTGCGAGAGCAAAGAGAGAACTGATTATATAAAACACATATTCCTTTAACACACATAATACATTAATGTACTACAGATTAACAAAAAAAGATCTAAAAATTAAATCGTACCACACACCAAGTTCTATTTTGTCCTGCAATAATTGGTTAAGAACAACATTCCCTCACATTTGATGGGCTAAAACACTTCAGGGCCAGTTAAAGAATATATTATGGAAATATTAAAGCATGTTTTTTGTAATAAAAATCTCATGGAAGGTTTACCATGTGTAAGTACAAGATGTGAACAAAAGTGCTGGTTTGGGAATGAAGAGTTAATGGTCCTCATAACAAGGCCTGTCCTCTCACGGTCTCCCTCACACTCAGAGGTCAGACAGTGTGCATCTTTGCGGCCAGTGGTGACCTCTAAATTGTGCCGGGGAGTATAAAGTGTCATGATTAAAATTAGAGAAAGTAGGAGATAGATCACTTAGAGGAACAAACTCACCCTGTCTGACTTACTGCCCTGAGCTGTACTGTAAGGTCTGTGTGTGTGTGTGTGTGTGTATGTGTGTTTGTGTCTGGCTGATATACAGATTAAACTGTGAATTTCCAGTGCTAAGAGGTTTCTTTTCATTTCTGTTTCATTTCCTCCTTTGCATCTTAAACTGAGAGAGGAATTTTCCTACCTTGCTCATGACCAGCGGATTACTTAAACCACACACACACACACACACGTCTGGTTCACTATCTTTGTGGGGACTCTCCATAGACGTAATGTTTTTATACTGTACAAACTGTATATTCTGTCCCCTTACACCAACACTAACCCTACCCCTAAACCTACCCATCACACAGAACTTTCTGCATTTTTACATTTTCAAAAAATATATAATTTTGTATGTTTATTAACCCATTATTAACCTGGTCCCTACAATGTAGGTGATCTCAGGTTTTACTATCCATGTGGGGGCATTTGGTCACCACAATGTAATATAAACCTGTACACACACACACACACACACACACTACGTAAGTAAAACGGTATCACAAATTCCACAAAAATATTAAGCAGCAAAATGTATAACATTGATAATAACAAATGTTTCTTGAGCAGCAAATCAGCATATTGGAATGATTTCTGAAGGATCATATGAGACTGAACACTAGGGTAATAGCGGTTGAATATTTAGCTTTGCCATCACGGGGGAAAAATATATTTAAACACATTTAAACTGTAATGATGCAGTATTTTAAAACATTATTGTTTTTACTGTATGTTAATCAAATAAATGCAGCCTTGATGAGCATAAGAGATTTCTTTCAAAACAATAACAAATCGTACTAACCCCAAATTTTTGAACAGTAGTGTATAGATACACTTTAATTTATTGCAGTAAATGGTACCCATAAAGATGCAGTCATATGAAATCTAATCACAGGACATAAAGATAGGTGAGAGGGCATCCCAGACAGGGGGAAAGTAGAGTCAAAGCAATAATCCAGGAAGCAAGCCAGAGCTGAGCATCCGGTTTGATCCGGCTGATCCTGGATCAGTTCCACCACAACATTTAAACGTCCCCATGACCTTTCCTCTGCCTCCTTCAGATCACACCTGCTAACTTTGATCAAATGGTACTGTAAATGACTAGTATGAAGAACTAAAGACAGGTTTAAATTTCTATTTACAATGTAAAATAAACTGGAACAAATTGAATAATAGAATCAATTGCTTGCGGCAACAATATATGGAAAGGGGTAGTAGAGAGAAGACAGGAAATTAGGTGAGTGAGTTCTCTATTCTCTTCTCCCATCTTAATGTGTTAGCATGCCAACAACCAATAAGCCACAGCTCTGACTGCATTATACTTGAATACTTATTCCAGGTGATTAATGCAGGTGGCTGATCTCAAATTCCCTGCAGAGATAAGACGTTTGGTCACCAGAAGGACTGATCTGAGCGTGTGTGTTTGTGCCAATGAGGTCCGTTTGAGAGTTTTTGCTTGTGTGTGAGAGTGCAAGGTGATTGTGATAAAGAGAGAGAGCAAGACTATTGTGTAACAACAGAGCTAAATACAGCACACACAGGCTGCACTGAGACTCATTACCGTACAGTGCTTACATAGATACTGCCATTGTGCCGTTTATGAGTGTGTGTTACCTTTCAGGATGTTGCTGATTATATACAAATTATTATGTAGTAGAACTAGCCATTTGTTTGTCTATGTGGCTTGATAGATGTTCAAGATATGTTTACTGGTTAGGTTATAAGATAAGACGTGCAATTCAGGGTTTGTACATGCCGTTTTTGCAGGTTCATGTTTGCACAGAGCATCCTAACCAGAGCTTTAAACCTTCAGGGTAACACTAATATGTTAAGCCATGCTGATCCAATGCCATATGGGCATTATTACGGCTGTCTGGGCATGAGGAGTCCAGTCTGCACTGGGACAAAGAGTTTCTGACTTGTGCATTGAGCAAAAATATGGGAAGGAATTAGAGATGCACCAACATTTCAGCTGAGAAAACATGCTGACATCTTGGCAAAAAATATGAACAGAGATAGGATAACATTTTTAACAGATTGGATAACAGAAAGTTTGTCTGTATTTAAATTAAGTCTAAAAATTATATGTAATTATAATGCATATCCTTCCGAATACTGACAGATTAATAAAGAATGGTTCACGTTCTCAAACAGATTGCACACATACATTTGTCTGCCTTGTGCATTATACAGACAGTGTGTCTGTATAATCAGAATCTCATGTAATATATTGTAGGCTACAGATATTGTATGGTACAAAAATATAAAGTAGCACAACTGCTTTTAACATTGATAATGATAATAATTTTCTTGAGCAGCAAATCAGCATATTAGAATGATTTCTGAAGGATCATGTGACACTGAAGAGATGCTGAAAATTCAGCTTTGCATCACAGGAATAAATTACGTTTCAATACTAAAATAAAAACAGTTATTTCACATTCTAACAATATTTTATAATATTACTGTTTTACTGTATTTGTAATCAAACAGTAGCAACCTTGGTGAATATAGGAGACCTCTTTCAAAAACAGTAAAAAAAATCTTAGCAACCCCAGACTTTTGAATGGTAGTGTACTTGAAGAGATGCGAAGGTCTACTCGGTTTACCATGACACAGTTGAGCATCACACAATGATTCATTTTTCAGTGCTGTTTGCTGTTTAACTGTAATTTGACCTGCTTTAGAGCACCATCTTG
Source organism: Abramis brama (assembly GCF_963993115.1). Taxonomy (NCBI): domain Eukaryota; kingdom Metazoa; phylum Chordata; class Actinopteri; order Cypriniformes; family Leuciscidae; genus Abramis; species Abramis brama. The sequence goes on from NC_139983.1 coordinate 17,615,228, forward strand.
GTAATTTAGCTCTATTTGTGTGTATGTGTGATTCAGTCTCACTCTCTGCATTGGACAGGATGTAAGTCTCTAAAAATGATCACCACCAACACACTACACCCACACATACAAACACTCATACACAGTAACACTTTACAATCTGAAATCCCCAAGTCAAGTGCATGTCTTAAAATGGAAAGGGATGAACATTTATTTTTCATCCTTAAAATAAAAACACTAATGAGTTTATTTAAAGTCTGCAGAGTGGCAGCAGTTGGCTGTCTTAATACCATATATGAAGACATCAATCTCTCAATAACCCATTAACAACTCATTAGCTATTAATTCAATATTTATAAGAGAATACCTCCACATTTCATTGATCAGTCTAAACTCCTAAAGTGACACGAGTAACGCTCAAATGATAAAACTATGCACTTGTTTGACAACCATTTAGCCATTTTAGTGTAATTATATATACCTGGCATTAACAATGCAGGAAAAGTGAAACCTTAAGTGCACGTCTGATTCTACATGAATAAATAATTAGGTCATTTTCAGGTCAATGTATTTGACAGAGAACAGATGCATGATTCTGTGTATTACCAGAGCAGACAGGCAATAAGACCTGCTGTACTAAACGATAAGCCTACTTTAGGATTAACTTTAGGACTGAATTACACAAGAACACTGAAGTATGCAAGAAACAAAATGAACAACATTTTATACCCATACTACAATACAGCACCATAAACATAAGAGAAGCACACAAAAGAAGATATTTTGAAGAATTTTACCATCCAAACACTGGATCGCAGTAACTTTTTGTTCAAAATATCTTCTTTTGTGTTCCACAAAAAAAAAAAAAAAAAAAGTCAGGCTACGTTCTGCAGATTTGACGTGTTCTTGACAGATCCCACGGGCTTTAGATTCAAAGGCATCTTTCTAAATCCAAACAAAACCAGTGTATCCTCTCTGCCAACCTCAAACTGTGAGCCCTTATTTCTTGAAAGCCACAGTTAGATCACTTCCACTCAATTCTAAGAAGCCAGATTCAAAACATCTCAGGAAAACTTTTCTGTCTCTTCCTTCTCTTTCTGTCGGACGCCAAAGGCTTGTCTGGTGTCTTCGGGCACCAGACAACAGCTATTAAGTGGCAGAGGATATGCTTTCAGAGCTCTCAGCTGCAGCTACCCAAATCAATGTCCTAAATATCCTGGTCTGGTAGTAGACCACCAAATGCCAAATACCTGCTCTATCAGTGACCATGATCAATTAGTGGTCAGAGTTCTGACTGACATACAATGTCTGGAGTGACTTAAGAACACATATACAAAGTTCTGTCATGAAACTCTAGGTCCCTAACTCAACCTGCTTGCAATCACATCATCTTTATAGCGCACAGCTGATTGATTCCTGCAGTATCAGTAGCCAGTGAGGTCACATGTTCAACCTTCAAATACTTGGTCAGCATTTGCCTTAGCAGTGCAGCACACTGTCTCTTGGGCTGCTTTTACACTGGCACAAAAAATAAAAGTTTTTATTCATGTCTGACATAAATTGTACATTGTTGCACACGTGTAAACACAACATTAACATGGTTTGTTATTCAGTGAAGGAGGCAGGAACCGGCCAGCATTTCACAACTTAAACACAAAACGAAAGTAAAAGCGGCAGCCCCTCATGGACGACAGCCCCACACACACAATCAAAACATAACATCAAATAGTCCAGGCCTGGTCCTCTCTCGTCCTTCACTGTCATCGCTCCTCCTTTTGTGCTTCCGAAGTTGTTTTAAGTGAATATAAACAAATGGGGAAACATGTATATGGTCAAAAGATCTGTGCATTATGCTTTGCAGTTTAAATGCAGCATTATGCCTCACCAAGACTGTATTTATTTGATCAAAAATACAGTAAAAACAGTAAAATTGTGAAATAGTGTTACAAATTAAAAGTAATACTTTCTATTTTAATATATTTTGTAATTGTACTTTATTCCTATGATGGCAAAATTGAATGTAAAAGTCTTTACTGTCACTATTTTTAGAAACTTCTGATTGAATCTGATTGAATTCTGATAGAAATAATAATAAAAAAGGACTAGACATGAGACAAAGAAAGGCTTGCAATTGACGGTTAAACTGTGAAGAATGAAGATGATGCAGAAGAAGCAGTAGAAGTAGAGAAAAGTGGAGCCCTTTCACCAACCTGCAGCTACATGTAATAGATTATGACAGGTCTGAGGGACAGGACTCTCTGAGAGCACTAAGGTGACACTGAGACAACACAGCTTTGTCTTTTACCAAGCCGGATCTTCTGGTAACATTATACAGGAAGTGAACTATTAGCTTCTCCCATTAGACAAAATGAAATGGTATTTATAATGCATTTAACTTGTGTAATGTGACGTTTTTAGGTGGAAACTAGCTTTAGGGTGGTAATTCCCCTCTTATTAAACACTTTGTTTCTTGGAATGAATCAATCATGGCTGACTGTGTCTTTCTTGTTCACAACTCACAGACAAGACCAATGACATTTATTAAGGAAGTAAAAAAGGTCAGTTTTGATTTCCTGTTGTTTTTAAACAACAGCTGATATGGAATTGCAAGCCGCACAGTATGTCCTGGCACTACTATTCCACCATAATGCAAATGGCCTGAGATGAGTTAAGTCTGGACAGGCACGTGAAGGGTATGTGAAACTGTAGACACTGCACTCTTAAGGATGAGAGAGACACGTGCTACATTTCAGGCTCTCTACTTCCCCCCTCTCTCCTTTCTTCCTCCCTTTCACTCGCCCTAATGAGTGTCTCTGACCGCTCAGCGGAGGTTGGAAGAGCAGTTTTGACAGTGATGCCAGAGTTAGTTACCGCTCTGTCTAACCCAAGATTAGTCTTCTTCAAACCACCCTAATGAAGAAACACCACCGCCATTTCACCAACCCAGTTTGGGGAAGGGCAAAACAACATATTCAGTATCAACAAATCAGTGGGTCGCCTATAAAAAGGCTGGCTTCGAGTCACTTGATGTTTTTGCGCTCAAAAACAGCTAGATAAAGCTGATGGAACAGAATAGAGGAATCAAAGCTTTTTTAAATATTTTAAGCTTTCTGACAGGCAAAAAACAGCTTTGTTCAAAATGTCACTTTTTTATGAAACTTTACAACATAAAAGAATGCACAAAGACAGAATAAAATAGTTTAAGAATAAAACAATATATTTTCTTTAAAAGCAGAGGCTCTGTTCTTTCTTTTGATATATTGCATGTTCAGATATTCATACAACAATATATTCTGGGGCCCATGAAAATTTTGTGAAAATGATCAAAAATGATGATGGAAATCCTTTCTTAAGAAATGCTGGAGGAAAGAGTTAACACACTCTTAGCATGTTTCTCCAATAAGTCATTGTCAAGATCTGTTATTAGTCTTCCTGAAATCTAAAAAAAGATTTCAAAAGAAGAAACCTTGTCAAGACTTCTTTTTCCAATCAAACCTGACATACTTTCAAAGGAAGAGCTAAAATAAGACACCAAATTGTCACGATTAGGACGCCTCTTGGGTCTACATTTGATCTAGAGCTCCTGATCCCAGGATGCAAGAAAAGACCAGAATTTCAGGTTGAAATGTGCAGAGTGAATAACTGACATGGTTTACAGGCATTATTTAGGCTGAAGGCTAGCCACCCCTTCTTGAGATGAATGTCTTTAAGAACAAGGGAATGCAACCAAAAACAACCTATTTAAATTTGGCCCCGTAAAATCAAGAGATTATTTTATGCCTTTTAGCTTTAGGCATGATGTAACGGAAGTAGCAACAGATCTTTTCGGCCATATTGTGATGTACATCTGAATGAAATGGTTCTACGCATCCATTGTTGATTGGATGGAGGCAGATCTGAATCCGAGCAGTCGACTATAAGAAAGGAGAAGCGGACAAAATGATTAAAGTCCGACATGCATCACAGAGAGAAGTCTGTTATTTTATCAAGTTTTGATATTTTAATAAAAAAAATTAAGAGTCAAAAGAAAATTGTACAAGTGAAACATGCATGGATGAATAGTTGACAGTAAGATCAATCACATGCATTTAGAAAACAAGAGTGAATTTTCATTTCATGGCGACTTTAAGTCATCTTGGGCTCTGTTTACACCTGGTATTAAGATTTGTAGATGTTTAGATGATTTTAAGATGTTTTGATCGATCAGTTCCCAAGCAGACGAGGGAGACACATTCCTGTTTGCACCTGATGTTTTAATACGTCTCTTTTGTCCACTCTTTCATTTCTGCACTGACAGCGGAAAGACCACACAGAACGCGGTGAGAGCGTGTTAGAAATCAGGAATGGTGAGAACATCGTGCTTGGTACGTTTTTCCTCTTCAAACCAAACTTGGGTCTTCAGCCAACAAAGTTTAAATCCGTCTGGCCGGCTTCCCTTAATGTTTACGCATTAGATCAGTAGGAGGAGAGTAGGCCGTATTTTGTGGCTGTTCAAACTAGAAAACTATGAAAGCAACCCGGTCAAATGCGTTTTCGACTTCCTCTGGAAGTGGTCGATAGTAAACGACCTGTTTACACCTGTATTCAGCGTCGTCCACTTGTGATCCGGTCGACGAAAACGCATCTTAATACCAGGTGTAAACAGCCTAAATGCTAGTTAAAAAAATGACAGACATATGTATTTAAATGTACGATTTTCTATAGCAAGAAAAAACACCAAAGTATTACCAACCATCCTGTTTCAATAAAAAAAAAGTCAACACTGTTCTCCTCAAGCAATGTAATGAAGTCTTTAACTTCCATGTCTAAAATGTTGCATGGGATTTCAGCTAATTTACTTAATTTACAGATCCTGTGAATTAAAGCTGATCTGACCCTTTTAACCTTGAAACCGGCCAGCCACACAAAGGTCACTGCAACCAGACTAACCAGCGGCAGCTCCTGTGTCGGACACATGACCGGCTCCACCACCCAATACCCCAGACCCATACAGCACCGGAGGAGAGTCCGATTACTGCGGCATCGGATACAGTGCAATAGTAGAGCGGCAGTTCAAATGAGATGTGATGGTAGAACTTTACCATACCATTTCCTGCTAGAGTTTCATGCTAATTTGACAAACAACGTCTTCTATAACAGGACATTTTACAGGTTAGTTACAATCTTTTAATGGAATCTTTCACAACAACTGCTCAATTGAAACTAACTGCAATAATTTGTAACATTATTGTAGTTAAGAGCTGTAAGCATTTCCTTATAAAGCTAAATCCCACTATGAATCAGATTAATCAGAGCTCTAGCTTATTTCTAATAGCCACTATTCACATACACTAGTGTTTAAAAGTTTGCGGCCGGTAAGAGGTTTTAAATGTTTTTGAAAGAAGTCTCTTATGCTCACAAAAGCTGCATTTATTTGAACAAAAATAAAGTAAAAACAGTAATATTAAACAACTATAAAACAACTGTTTTCCATACATATTTTACATATTTTAAAATGTAATTTATTCCTGTGATGTCAAAGCTGAATTTTCAGCATCATTACTCCATTCTTCAATGTCACATGATCCTTCAGAAATCATTCTAATATGCTGAGTTGGTGCTCAAGAAACATTTCTTATTAATATCAATGCTGAAAACAGTTGTGCTGCATAATATATTTGTGGAAACTGATATACTTTGATCTAAGAATATAGATTCAGAATATAGAATTTACTAAGAAAGTAAAATAAAAAAAGAAAAGAAAATTATTTTAAACAAATGTTTTATAACATTATAAATGTTTTTACTGTCACTTTTGATCAATTTAGTGCATCCTTGTTGAATGAAAGTATTTATTTATTTAAGAAAAAAAACTTGCTGACCTCAAACTTTTGAATGGTAGTGCAACATTAAGCAAACATGAGGCATACGCACATGTCCTCCAGGATCAAAGGTCACAGGCAATTCACTCAAAAGCAGTGTGTATTTCCACATGATGTGGCAACAATAAAACCTAGTACAATCCTCTAATCTTAAAAGCATTTTTGGGTTGTGACCCACAAGCTAAGCATTGATCTGTAGGAACTCCTCCAGGTTCCCAATCAGCAATATATTCTGGCAGTACTTATTGTTTCTTTGCTGAGTGTACAATATTTTAACACCATATTGCTGGACCAGAATGTCCAGTAATGCCCCACCTTCCTCCAACTTTCATCTGCAGAGCAAGTACTGGCCGAGAAGAATAACATCACTAAACACACCTTAGTTACTCCTTAGAAATTTCTAGAATCTTTGCATTTAAGGCCTAATATTAAGGCCAAATAATATCCCTTATAATCTGAGCAGAGATATGCCTGGACAACAGCTGAACATGACTATTGCATCCTCCTGCAGTGATGTAATCTAACATTATTTTAATTTTAGCAGTAAAAAACATGAACTGTATAAGTACGTCTACAGATGATATCACCTTGCTGCCACTTAACCATGCATTAGAAAACTGACTCTCTTTTTCCATGTAGGGGATCTCCAATGGACTCCAAATCTGGCTTTAAGATCTTTCCACTTGACTGAGACTGAAATACTTTAGCTATTATGTACAAGGTCAGTGCGATAAAAAAACATGAATTACTTCCCAAAAAGCACAATACTTTGAATTGTGTGCCTCAAATTCCTTAACAATGGAATTGTAAAACAACAATTTAGGGTTTGTTGAGTCTGAACTGGAATTTGAGTTACAGTGAACAAAAAAAGTGTAACATGATTCTTGAGATGCTTGTGCATTCGTGCGAACAGATCAGACCTCATGAAAGTTCTTGTGACATTTCTTACTGAGACAGGACGTTTGGACGAGATATTGATCTTGATTGGTCTTGTGTTTTATTAAATAAATAAATAACCCAATATGATTGGACAAAAAAATCTGTGAAAGAGCAGGATGAGTCATCAACATTTTGGGGGGTTTTTTAATAAATTTTAAATGCGCATATCTGTATATTTTGTGTAACAAGTGTATTTTGTCAACATTTAGGAGTGGATTAAACAGGCCTCAAAGCTAAATGATGAAGAATAAAAGCAGTCTTCACATGTTTTTTAAGCTTTGCACAAACATCCCAAACTTACAATCACTTCACACTCCACCCAGAAGTTGCTGAACTAGTTTTGCAATGGAACAGCCTGAATACCCTTTAGAGCAGAGGTCTTCAATTCTCCTCCTGGAGGACCACTGTCCTGCAGAGTTTAGTTCCAACCCTAATCAAACACACCTGAATCAGCTAAACACGCCTTCGCATTGTTTTAAAGCAGGCTGGAACTAAACTCTGCAGGACAGTGGCCCTCCAGGAGCAGGATTGAAGACCTCTGCTTTAGAGTCTCAAGAGAGTCACATGGGACTGTGATTCAATCACAGAGAATAATATGTATGGCTCTGTGCCTCATAAGAGTTTAAAACCACTAGGATCTCAGAGGAATGCCAATAATGCATGTAATATCATATTAACAAATGCATCAAACGGGACTCTATGATGAAAATACACAAAAAACCCCACATAACTTAAAAACAACTTCGAGCCAGGCTTTCAAAACAGGAGTCATCGGAGAAGATATAATACTGCATATATCTGGTAATTTGTATATAAAACAGTTCCATGCCATTATTATTTATTAACAGATTTATATTAGGGTTCCATGGGACTGTGTAAGTTGATGTAAAGCAAAGACAAGTCTTGAGCAAGCTTTCCAGAAACTTATACTGATATAAACTGGTCATCAGTGTCTCACCTCCTGTAGCGTCTCCCCATCGCTGTCCCAGAGCCTCCTGGATCAGAAGCAGCGTCTGTCTTTTTGTGGCACTGCTTTAGATCGGAGCCGTCCAGTAGTGTACCCGTGAACGAGCTGTCATGATCTTCGTTGGCTTTTCGCTTTCGCATCACTGAAATGTGAAACAGCAAAGGTAAACAGTAACACAGATGAGACAGGAAATATTATACTGCAGTCCTGCGCGTATCCTCTCTGAATCTGGCGGCAAGGCCGAGCAAAATCTTGCAACCGTGTTAGATCCGGTCGTTCCGCAACGGTCTGTGTGATCCGGTGTTTCTCCTCCCGGCAATTGTGTCATTCAGCACTTTTTCTCCCTACATTGTTTTGTAGGAGTCAGATATCTGCAGAGACCAGCTGATCAGTTCAGCCTTTCCCCCTCCGTCCCTCCACTCGGCCAATCGCACACCGCCGCTCGGCCCACTCCGTCGCGTCAACAGCCAATCACACTCCGCTCTGTTCCGCCGACAACTAATCACAGAGCTGTAGCGCCCCCTCTTGTTCGGTTAAATCGTGAAGTGTAGGGTTGCCATGTCGCTTCTGTTGTGTATATTTTTTCTTAATATGTCACATTAACTGCTTGCATTCTAGCTCTAGAGGTCGCTGCACGCTTTCTTAATGTAAAAATGTTACATATTTACAAAGCAAATTTAGGGATTTTATTTTAAAAGATCTGGCAACATCCCATCTGTAGACTTCCGTACAGACCAAACATGTTCAGCCTGCTTTACTGGGTGACTTAAAACATGTAAGTCTTCGTGTAATTATAGACAACCTTTTTAACAAACAAGTCTTAGATTTCGTATATTTCAGTGTAATTTAGTAACTACATGAGCAACATATGTAAGATATCTTTTAACTAGTTTAACTATCGAGAAAACCGTCACACGCGGCGGGTCGATGTTAAAATAAAGAAATACACACTGTAACTTACATGTACTGTACTACGGTATGCAATAAACGGCATTTTAAAACTCGAAATATAAATGCATATATTAGAGAATAATTAGCCTATTTCCAAAACAGCCGTAAACGCATCAACATTAAAGCACGAGGATCAAACCAGTAGGCTACATGCATGTAAAAACATTATAAACATCCAAGTCCATGCAAATGAAGCTGTAGTAAGGAACTCTGTAATTATATAAATCATAAAACCTAACCCAGTCATTCCAGCTGATGGGATTTCATTGTAGATGTGTTTTGACACGACGCGTGCACTAGTAAGTTTAAAAAAATGAGTTTCCTCTCACGTGACCACAACAAACTATTCAGCGGAAGGAACATGCAAGCTCCTCTTTCCACACTGCCATTAAAGTAGTGGCAAAGTGGGTGGGGGGGTGTTGTATGTAGGCCTATGTATGAATATATAAGTTGGCCCTATAGGCTACTAATTGACATTTTATATAAAAAGATAGGCATGTTATATATTTTTTTTATTAAATCTATGTTCAAGAAAATATATTACAAGAAACATATTTACATTTAGGGGCAGTTAATCGCCCTCTATCTTCATTTAATGAATTTAAAGAGGCTACATGCAACTTTTTCCCCAAAATAAACGTAACAATAGCCTTTTTATTTGACCATTTATGACTCAAACATCTCCTGATGAGCATACTGACACCTTGTCAGCTCACAGTGGGTGCACCTATAAGCCTGTATCCTATTTTTCCTATTTTCTGTCGGGTCGGATTTTTCGCGCGCTGTCTGCGGATGTGACGTCAAGCGCGTTCATGTTAAACGTTTCAGATCACTCTGCCACCACCGCTAGTCAGCAAACAAACTTAGTTTCTCAAAAATATATGTATTTGACTGTTCTTACCTCTGTAAACATAATGTTGACTTCTTTGCAGCGGATGACTTGTGAAGTGTGCACGTACGAGAGCGAGCAGAAAGGAAGAGCAGTTCCGTTTTTTGGCCACAGGTGTCAGTCGCGAGTTTAAATTTCAGAAAATCGCATGTAGCCTCTTTAAGACATTAAATTTAAAAAAAATATATATATTCCTTCTTGTATTTTCTCTCTGTTTTACATTTACTGTCATTATTGGAAAAAAATTCTACACATGTGGTAACAGATCATCTTGAGCAGGTAGATCAGATTTGTCACCTCTCCGTAGCCTCCTATGGTAGCCTCACGTTGGGTTTTGGGTTGTTTTGGGCAAAAGGTGGCAGTATACCATCACTTTGTTCTCTCTGCAGTTTCACTGTGAAGCAGGGCAATCATTTCACCCAACTCCTTTCACACACACACACACACGCAAAAAACAACAACAAAAAACACTAAAAGGGTGGCTTTTATGGACAACACTCTCAAGACACACATCCTCTGTGCCGTTTTAGATAACAGTGTCCCACCTGTCTGGATTGGTTTGGTTTGGTTTAATATCCCACATTTAAAAATGTACAATATCATATGGCAAACATATTCTCAATAAGCTTCTTCTACTTCTAAGCCAAACAAATACTGTATTATTTGTGATTTCACAAACCCTGGCTGATGGAACACATGCTGAATGAATACATGCTGATTGATTTTATAGTTATAGGGAGTTATAGGGATATAATGCTCAGTCGATAGGAAAGCATTTCTCCCATCCATTAGCTCTAGTGCTTTTCTCTCCTGAAGCCATTCTTCTCATTGAGACTGTTTTTAACACCCAAATTAAAAGCAGTTACTGTTGTTCATCTGAATGCTGCTGTATGTGACATGTGGGTGTATGAGCCATCCATGTCCATTGAAGCCTCTGTTCCTCTGTCTGCGTTATAGGGTTGACGTGACTCGCGAAAAGTCTCTCCATATTGATGATGACAGAATTTCTGTTGCTTTTGTGCAAACAGCAGTCAGATTGGGCTCTAAATTACATGTTAACGGTCCTCTGATCCTTTTCACATCTCCGCTCAAAGTGCAAGCCCTCTTTTAATATGTCACACGCATGAGTGTCATTTCTAAAGGCTGCTTGAGTGGGTATGTGTGTGACGCACTCTCATTAATCTGTCCCATGCTGCTCTCTGCTTTATGAAGTCCTGATTGCCTGCTCATTGTTTTCTCATTCACTTGTTTGAATACCCAACCTATAATCAAAGCTGTAAAAATAAGGCATTAAAAAGGCATGCTGCCATTTTCATGGTGACACTAACAAAGTACATTTGCATTCACACTGACTTTTTACTCATTTAAGCCATCAAAACTCACAATGCCCATCAGAACAATCTGCAGGCTTCAGCTCCCAGTAAAACTGCATTATGGTATTAGAATCTGAATTGAACCGTGGCAAGTGATGAGGAGGGGTTCAATGCCCTTAAATTTGCACTCATCTCTCTCTCTCACACTGTCACTCTTTCTCTTCATTTTTTTTATTTCTTCATTGCGCACAAAGCTAATGATAACATAGATCTCTGATTCCAGTAATTACTGTGGCTTATCAGAAAGAATATCCGGATGACAGAATCTATGTTTCACTGTTCCCATGAATAGAAGAATGGAAAGTTTGAAAACAAGCTTCTGGCCGATTTGTCCAGGCTTTGCCACAGTTTCAGTATTCTTAGTAAAACTTCATGTTCTGTGGTCAAGAGCTGTATGGCAGAAGGCTACGCTTTAGCCACACTTGAAGATTCCTTATTTTTTTAAGGATAGTAACCAGGCTTTTCAAGCAGAACATTTCACAAAAAAAGATTCAAGTCACACCTAAAAAATTCTAAATGTAAAAATATTATTTTATATTATATATCAAAGCCAATTGCATTATTGATTTAAAACTAAAGTGTACAAAAATTGGACTCTTTAGTGAAAATGTATGTGATATATGAAATGACCTCAAGTTAATGGCTTTGAAGTTACTGCGCAGAAGTTACTGTAGTTTTAAGAAAATAATTTGTTATTTGCCACTTGGTTTGATATTTTATTTCTGCACTGAAATTTATTCATTTCAAATGTGAGATACCCCAAATACTTATTGGGGCCACTGTATATTTAAAGTAGTAAATAAATGCAGTCTCGGTGAGCATAACACTTTCAAAAACATAAAAAAAAAAAACTTAACTCTAAACTTTTGAACGGTTGTGTATAGTTGATTTTTTTTTTTTTTATGTTTTTGAAAGTATTATGCTCACTGAGACTGCATTTATTTAATCAAAAATACAGTACAGCACCATACTAAACAGTAATATTGTGAAATATTATTAGCAGTCATTACTAGTCTTCAGTGTCACGTGATCCTTAAAGGGATAGTTCACCCAAAAATGAAAATTCTGTAATTAATTACTCACCCTCATGTCGTTCCAAATTCGTAAGACCTTCGTTCATCTTCAGAACACAAATTAATATCTTTTTGATGAAATCTAAGAGATTTCTGTCTCTCCATTGACAGTCTTCGCAACTGACACTTTCAAAAGTTCATAAATAGATTGTAAAACTAATCCATGTGAATTGAGCGGATTAGTACAAATTTTCTGAAGAGACACGATCGCCTTATATGATAAACAGATTGAATTCAGGCTTTTATTCACATTTAAACATTCATTAACTCATAAATCAGTTGTGGTAAACTGAAACTCAAACCTGTTTGCTTGGCGTGCGAGAACAAATGAGGTTCATTCTCGTGTTACGAAGTTACGCACGTTTGAGCTTCTGTTTAAGTTTACTGGTAAATGTTTTTATGTGAATAAAAGCCTAAATTCAATCTTTTATCGAAGAATATAAAGCGATTGAGTCTCTTCAGAAAATTTGGAATAACCCGTTCAATTAATATGGATTAGTTTTACACTTTCTTTATGGACTTTTTGAAGTGGCAAAGTTTCAGTTGCATAGCTGTCAATGGAGCGAAGAGAAAGCTCTCAGATTCCATCAGTTGTGTTCTTTAATTTGTGGTCTTATGAGTTTGGAACGATATGAGGGTGAGTAATTAATGACAGAATGTGAACTAACCCTTTAAGAATTTTTGTGCTCAAGAAACATTTCTAATTATTATCAATGTTGAAAACAGTTGCACTGCTTAATATTGTTGTGGAAGTCGTGACACATATTTTCAGGATTCTTCAATGAATAAAGTTCAAAAGAACAGCATTTGAAATAGAAATATTTCATAACAATGTGATTTTTTATCAATTTAACACGCCCTGCTGAATATTTCTTTTATTTCTTTTAAAAATAAATCTTACTGACCATAATTTCATAATGTAATGAACATGATATCCAGCTCTGTTCTGCCAGTGTGCTCACCACTAGACATATACAGTAGGCCTATACATATTAATGATGTGTAGCTTGACTTCTGATGCAGCGAGTTTGCTTCCTTCTTCTCTGAGAAAATCAATAATATCGGAAAGGCGATCAGCATATCCTCGTGTGGCACTGAGGTCAGACAAATCAGACCACATCTGCAGAAATTTACTATGTCTGTTTTGAAGAAATTAATGGTAAAATTTTGGAAGAAACAGTACAGCACTTTAAAACATCAACCTGCGCCCGACACAATCCCCACTTCCTTTTTCTGAAGTGTGTTAAACTGCTTAGAAGCAGATCTCCTAGAAGTGATAAACTCCTCACTTCTCTATGGGACTTTTCCAAAGTCTGCATGGCGACAAACTGCAGTTGTCAAGCCCCTCCTGAAAAAGAGCAATCTGGATAGCAACATATTGAGCAATTACAGACCAATCTCAAATCTTCCTTTCATAGGCAAGATCATTGAAAAAGTTGTCTTCAATCAACTGAACAAATTCTTAATCTCAAATGGATACTTTGACAATTTTCAATCTGGTTTCCGACCGCACCACAGCACAGAGACAGCGCTCATAAACATAATAAACGATATTCGTTTAAATACTGATACAGGCAAAACATCAATTCTGGTACTACTCGACCTCAGTGCTGCATTTGTCACTGTCGATCAGGCTGGAAAACTGGGTCAGGCTTAGTCCTAAACTGTTCAGGTCATACTTAGATGGGAGAGGTTATTGTGTGAGTATAGGAGACCAAGTCTGAGTGGACATCCATGACATGTGGAGTCCCTCAAGGCTCGATTCTTGTGCCACTCCTGTTCAACCTGTATATGCTCCCAATGAGCCAAATAATGAAAAAGAACCAAATTGCTTACCACAGCTATGCAGACGACACACAGATTTACTTAGCCCTATCGCCTAATGATTACAGCCCCATTGACTCCCTGTGCCAATGCATTGATGAAGTCAACAGTTGGATGTGCCAAAACTTTCTTCAGTTAAACAAAGACAAAACTGAAGTCATTGCATTTGGAAACAAAGATGAAGTTCTCAAGGTGAACGCATACCTTGACCAAGGGGGTCAAACAACTAAAAATCAAGTCAGGAATCTCGATGTGATTCTGGAGTCAGACCTTAGTTTCAGTAGTCATGTCAAAGCAATAACTAAATCAGCATACTATCATCTCAAAAATATTGCAAGAAATAGATGCTTTGTTTCCAGACAAGACTTAGAGAAACTTGTTCATGCTTTCATCACCAGCAGGGTGGATTATTGTAATGGACTCCTCACTGGCCTTCCCAAAAAAACCATAAGACAGTTGCAGCTCATACAGAACGCTGCCGCCAGGATTCTGAGCAGAACCAGAAAATATGAACATATCACACCAGTCCTCAGGTCTTTACACTGGCTCCCAGTTACTGTACATTTAGGATTGATTTTAAAGTATTATTACTGGTATATAAATCATTCAATGGCCTTGGACCTCAATATATTGCAGATATGCTTACTGAATATAAACCCAACAGATCACTCAGATCATTAGGATCATATCAGCTAGAAATACCAAGGGTTCACTCTATGGCGAATCTGCTTTTAGCTATTATGCCAGCCGCAGCTGGAACCAGCTTCCAGAGGAGATCAGATGTGCTCCTACAGTAGTCACATTCAAATCCAGACTCAAAACACTTCTGTTTAGCTGTGCATTTAATGAATGAGCACTGTGCCACTGTGCGTCCGACTGATTACACTGTATTTTATCTCTGCATCCTCCTTTTGATTCTAAACTCAAATGGCACTGAAAATTGGATAAGAGACAAATACTACTAATTCATTTTTATAACTGTATCATTTATCTCTTTTAATTCCTTTTATAACTGTTTTAATTTCCCTTGCTTTTATTTTGTGCTTATTTTCTATGCAAAGCACTTTGAATTTCCATAGTGTGATATTTTAATTCCTTTCTATGTAAAGCATTTTGAATTGCCAAAGTGAATGAAATGTGCTATATAAATAAACTTGCCTTGCCTTGATATTGTATGCCCATGTTAAATCATTTCAGCTCTCATCTCAGTTTTCAAGGCCCTTGTATCGGTTAGTTGTGGGTGTTTCTGTTAAATAAACAAATAATCAGACAATTAAATAATTACAGGATTACCTGATAGAGGGGTGAGGAACATTATGCTTCACAATGCTGCAAATGTGTCAAGCGGCCACTTCTGCAGATCATGATTCTGTTGGTGACAGAGCCGTATGTGGGCAGTACCCCTGAAGGGGCATTTTCAGAGAGATACACTACCCTCTCACAATCACCCTAGCAACCAGCCCAATTCTCACTGATGTCTGATGATCTCACCTCTTTGGTAAGCTTCCTAAATCTCTGTCTCTCTCTCTCACACACACACACACACATTCACAGAGAGACCCTGTCCTGTTTGAAGTTGAGTGGTCCTCCACTCCCTCCTCTGTTAAAATAACACATACACCCCTGCCGCTTGTACAAATTGAATCAGAAGTGCTTTGCGTTTAGACTCATATTCAGATGGGGTGGGATCCTGGACGAGGGTGCTTGAGTCTAACTATAATTGCTGGGTTTTCATAATAAAATCCTTTTATTAATACTTACCTGCCGCGTATGGACGGGGACTAGTGAGGATGATGTTTTAAGTACTCTCTCAGCCCTGGAAAAAGGACCCACAAATGGACAGTGAATGATATTAAACTACCTCACACACCCGGTTCTTTTGTTCTGTATACCCCTGAAATGTCAGGTAACTCCAGACACAGCATTTCAAATATCAAAAGTAGTATGTGTTTTTGTTTGTTTTGTTTTAATATTTATATATATATATTATATTTTAAATATATTATATTATATTATTATTCTACTATTTTTATTATTTTCTAATTTAATTATTTCCTAATCATGGCGCAGTAACTGGCGAGTCACTTGTCTACGCATATAAATGACACTAGGGGGCAGTGTTGACTCTTTAAAAATTCTCCTTGCCTTAACGGTCAAATTTCATCAGATTTTATTTGTCGAATGCCAGGAATTACCACGATGCATAAATTACGTTTAATAAATAACGAAGCTGAGTAATTATTACCCCAAAGGTAGGCAAGAGTTTAGTTCAATACATATATGCCCAGTGAATTTGTATTTGGTGTGAGGGGTTTTGAATAGAGGGTGATGGGAGAACTTCCATAGGCCTATATTTTTTTTTTTCTCTCAGGCCAGACAGAGTAGGCCAAATGAGCCTTTTGAAGTAAACAAGACCATGCTCTTGGATATGTTGATTTAGCTGTCATTTAATATTTTGCTTAATCAAAATAATTCTGCAATATGTCCCAGTAGATCTGTCACTCTTTACATTAGCAATTGCTCTTTTGTACCAAAGATCATGATCGTTCTATGGCTTCTAATTACTGTCTTTTTGAATTCTTGCGTCGCCATCTTGTAGTCATAAAGCCAGGCAATGTCTTATACAATCAGTCTCAACAAGTGTCTAAAAGAGTCTTCAAGAGTTTTAATTGTTCATAAGCTGTACGCTCAAATTTGTCAGCCCAGTCTAAAGAGGACCATACGGTGGCCGAGAGAGCTCAACGCGCTGCAACTGAAGAAAACACATGTAAATAGAAAAAACACCCGCAAATTAAGAAAACATCTTCATCAGTTTCACAACACATGTGTGCTCCAAATACTCACAACACAACCAAATACAGAAACGCTCTGCAAAAGTTCACAACACAAACAAATACAGAAACGCGCTGCAAATAAGACAGAACACAACGGAAATGTTTCCGGGGAACCCAATAAGTGACGGACGGACGGCTGGGACGTGCTTATTGCTCGTGAGCTTTACCTATGCCCTACCAGAGAATGTCTAATAAGGCGAGAAGTTTCACTCTCAGTACACTTCCGGCTTTTGAACTGGTTGCAGTTCCACTCTGATTCCATATGAGGGCGCTCACAGGACGAGTGCAGAATGAATGGAGGTCTATGGCGCTATACACATCAAAATCCACTTTTCTCAGGATATAATTTTTTGTGTAGTAATTTGAATGTTGTATTCGAAAGGAGATGCAAAGAAATTACACATTGCTGGGTGTTAGATTTTTTAGAGTCACTTATTTGCTTTAAAAAGTATTTTAAAGTGTCAATGACGTCATACACATCGTACGACCAGAGATGCTGCTTTACGGCAATCCTTCAGTCACTTTGGTGCTTTCGCGTTTTGCACTTTCTTTTCACTCGAGGCATCGACAACACAGCTGACACAGGTAAATACACGTGCTAGAAGAGCTTTTGTTTTGTTTGTTTCTGGTCCCGCTTCGGATGCCACGATGCCATCAAGCAGCATCTCTGGTCGTAATCAGTCCTTCACTGACCAATCAGCGTTCATTAGCAGAATGCTAGCGTGTTATGGGCAACAACAACTCAACCTGTAAGAAATCAAAAGGACATAAGTACTCGTTCATTCAACTTTCGACCTATAACCCATGTTGAACTTGCAAAACCTACAATCAAATCTGAGATTTCTCAACGGCAATCGTGTGAAAGAGACAAATTTAGCCGTATAGCCCCATAGACTCCCATTCATTCTGCACTCATGGACGATCGCCCCCAGTGGATCTCTGGTGGAACTACAACCAAAATTCGGTACAATAGGACTTAATAGGGAGTGGGCAGGCTCTCCGTAGACGGGCTCTGGCCCTACTCTCTTAAAAGGGCAGACGGCAGAGCCCTTGAATTGGGCACTTTGGAGGGAGCGGGGCACTTGTGTGCCATTATGTTGATGAAGGGAGCAACGAAAGACAACGTAATTTCCTCATTATTTTCACCTGGGATGTTCCCATGACAACGCAGCGCATGTCCATCAGCTGAATAGCTGTTCTTACCAGAAATATAGTATTATTGCTGTTAACATAACTGTTGCAAATAAATATACATTTTATACAACAAAGTTTTTAAAATATGCGTTATATCTGTGTGTGAGTGTCTCAACTTTAAAACTTGCCGTCTCATATTTGGACCCTAGCTGCATTCTAACATTTCTTATGAAACTTATTTTAACATAACATGACAAAATGTGTACAATGTAACTGATGTATAGATTAATGTCTTTCCCTCGTGTTCTTTTTCTCTCTTTTTTTATTTATTTATTTTAGTCTTCAGCTCATTGTTCTTTTTAGTATTCTTATGACATTGAACATATTGTAAATACATTTTGTATATTGTATACAAAGTTGTATGTCATAAACGTGTCATCTCTGTATGTTTTGCAAAAAAAATTAAATAATAATAAAAGTAGACAGCTGTAAGCACGTCCCAGCCGGGTCCGTCACTTATTGGGTTCCCCGGAAACATTTCCGTTGTGTTCTGTCCTATTTGCAGCGCGTTTTTGTATTTGTTTGTGTTGTGAACTTTTGCAGCGCGTTTCTGTATTTGGTTGTGAGTATTTGGAGCACACATGTGTTGTGAAACTGATGAAGATGTTTTCTTAATTTGCAGGTGTTTTTCTATTTGCATGTGTTTTCTTCAGTTGCAGCGCGTTGAGCTCTCTCGGCCACCGTAGGGGACCAAGATGTCCTTGATTTCAAATAATACAGTTATATATTCTTGCTGGAACAAGAAAGCAGTGGCATTTCTCTTTTGAACTGAATCAGTCAATCTTTGCAGGACACAAGAGTTAAGTGGCCACTTCTGCGTATAAAAACAGGTTACAGTTCAATGTCTCATACATCATAGCTCATTGCTGAAGGGCCTAAAATGTACTCTCGCCCCAACAAAAAAGGACCCTTTTCCCTCTATAAACAAAAGCATATACTCTTGACAGATCCATAGAAAATGAATAACGGCTTCTAAACTCTTAAAATCTGGGGCCATTATGTACTTTAAGTTGATGTGTCAATGAACTAAATTAAAGTATGTGAGATTATTGATTTTATTTGTGTATAGAATGGTAGAATTTACAGATGGGGAATAAGGCTTTACAATTAAATGGCTCTTTTCAAATAGGAACAGTGGATGTACATGACTGAAGAAATTCTGCATGTTGAATTGCATATGGAAGAGATCTGCCAAGTCAAGGTCTCTATGGATGTTTCAAAAGGTAGCAAAAATATTTTAATTTTCTTTTTACCATTTAGAAATTGCTTTGAACAGGTGATGTAAAGTGTGTCAGAGTTCAAACGAGCAGCATCCAGATTTTTTCAAATCCTGTTAACCTTCACGAGGATGCCGACGCACTGAATCCTTTTTTTTAAAAATTAGTTTAAAGTTACTGTTAGATTTAATGTAATTATACCTTGATAAACTTATAGTGACAGTTATTCTTAATTCTTAACAGTTAGTCTTAATTTGTGTCAGGAGTTATGAAAATGAAATAAGTTGATCCCTTTAATATGAATTATGATCATCAGCCGCTCCCATTCAGAAAAAAAACTCCTCTGGGTTTTTAGCTCAAAATTTTGCAGATTTGGAGAAATATTGATAGATTCCCATATGTGTACAAAAATTATACAGAGGAGTAATATTTATAAATTCATTTAAGTTGACCCAAAATGCACCGATGTAATAATTATGAGCGCTGGATACTCTGATGAACTGTGTTTTCATTTCAAACTGGCAGCCTGGGGGTGCTGTATGCACATTTAGTCCACAAATGGCACTCGTGATGAACAGGCACATCATGTGACATTCCAGGAAGTCCCTTACATAAAGCTTCCAGAGATTGCTGTAACAGTGACACGCAGATAAAGACGTTTTGGAGACAGTAAACACATGATTGCAACACACGACTGCAAAGATATATGATTTATCTGTTCTTCAAGCCATGTCAGGTATTTTCATAACAAGATGATTGGATGATTAGATGGTTGAAATTTGCTATTGCTGTGATCTCATGTAACAGTTCGTCCCGCTCTCACACCAGTAAACACGTCATCAGAGAAAAGATGTCATTGCAAGAGGGAGGGGAAATTACTTTAATTATGAGCAAACATGAATTAAAATAAAATGATGTGCATGGTTACATCATTAATAATAATTCCATAAAAAATAAGAATGGTCAATTTTTTTCTTCTAAAAATGTACATTTCTGCACAAATCTCATATGTTTTAACATGAAATCGTCACCTCGTAAAATTGGTAGTTTCTTGTGAATTTGGGTTGAAATTATGCATAAAATGCCAATACGGAAGCTCCATTAATGCGCATAACGAGCGATTTTCAAGTGGGATTTCCATTCCTCTTGCCACTATATTGAGCATTTTCTTCCATTCATAAATGGAATTTATGCGTTCATTATGCCTTTAAAGTGTCTGGCAGATTTTAGTTTTTATCTAAGAAAAATTAAATATAAATTTCATGAAATAATAATGACATTTTTAACTCTTAAGAAAGAATCTCACTGAAGAATTAGCCCCTCTCACATTTAAAATAGAAGAATGTTTTAGCACAAGGTCACTCATTTCATACACAAGGAACTCAACTCTGCCGTTTTTTGAAATAACACATACTTTTTATTGGATGACATTTTGGCTGTTAGTAGGTACTTGGCATTGATTGAAATACAGTTGCAAATCTTTTTTGATGTGCATATGGCAAGAGCAGTGACACTTTATCCAATAATTAAAAACAACCCAGTAGGTATAGTTTGTGAGTTTACACAGCGTCGGCTCTAGGGGTGAGCAGCCATCTTGGATCTAAGTGAATGATTAGGTGACTTTCAAGCATTTAAAGCACAGAATCTAGCAAACAGTGAAATTCCTTTGTTTTTTCACACCCTTTGACCTGGTCCACTTTTAGCTAAACCAAGTTAAATAAAAATAATGCTGAAAAAGCTATCAAAATCAAATTCACAGTGAATTTTTAGCAAACGCCGCCCCAACAGGGATGAGCATTTTAATACTTTAGACACAGTGAAGAAACTGAAAAACAAAAGAACAAAATGATAGTGCTTTTTATGTGATTTTACAAGCATATCATAGCAATAACTACATTTTATAAAGAGGCTATACATTGTGTTAATCAATAAAAAAAATAATAATAATAATAGCAAAGCTGCCCATGAAATGGTATGGTGCAAAACAAGTTAAAAACAAAAGGAAAACTTTAAACCAGCAGAACAATATTTTATTTTTTAACATTCACCCCATCACTACTCTCAGAGCAAAAAAGGTGTGCTTACTTCACAAATCTGCACATGTTTGTAAAGGTGTATGTCTTTGTGTGTAATGTATATATTACACATGATGACATCCCTCCTTCGCCTTGCACAGCCAATGATGAGAGAGTGATTTGTGGTAGCTCAGGTTTTACTATCCATTTTGTTTAAAATAGAATATTTAAATAAACCTAACCAAAAAAGAAAAAAATGTTTGTTTGGTCACTCATGCGAATCGTGCAGAGCAGATGCAATTATTTGCAATTAATCACATGAGCGGCAAATTCAGATTACATTTAGAGAAGCGTTAGCATTTAGTCTGTTGCTTGCTATTTTTCATTTTCAGTGATATTACATTGTTTGATGATATTTTATTCACAATCTGGCAGATGCTCGGTGTGATTTGAGAAAAACTTTTGATCCATCATGTTTTTGATCCAGGATCTGTGCTATTATCACATATTTTAACTGTCCTGTGCAAGAATGATTTGGCGCTTCTTGTCTTACGTTGCTATGCAAATCTATAGAAAAGCAATTGGCTGACGCATATTTTTCCAGGAACGCCAAAAATAACCGTTACATTGTTCCACATGCTGACTTTCAAATAACATGTGAAAAAATTATGAAAATGTTCACCTCAGTGATCTAAAAATGTTAATTAATACAATTTCATAGCAACATTACAATTTTGCAGCTGAAGCTTTGACACGGACGTCACACTGGCAGAATAGCATGATGGAGCAAGTGGGAATAAAATGTGGAACGTCACATTGCAAAACTTTATTGCTTTCATTTTTTAGTGTTGCATTTATCTCAGTATCTTCCAAACCTAAAGCACAACTATTGCCTGTGATTTGTGGTATCATCTACAGAATAAGATTTGACCACATACACACCATAAACTATCAGTCACCTCATTTCCCCAAACCAAAATATTCCACAATGTTACACGTCTTATTTCAAATGATAACTGCGAGTAAAGTTTTTAAGGTCAAAGGTTTTCAAGTCTTGTGATACTAAAAATAGAGCAACATAGGCAATTCACAAAGCCGCATATGAGATTGGGAAACAGGTTTGTTTAGGGTTAAGATCAAAAGCGAGTTTAAAATTGAATTATTTTGGTCGGGGTTATGGTTTTGGGAATGGGATTAAGTTTCAGTTTTTGTGGTTTGGATTAGGGTAAAATCTGAATTTACTATCCATGTGAAGGCTGGTGAGAGTGGAAAAAAGAATGTGTGCTCTTAAGGCCTGCATACACACACTGCTCATAAAGCTGCTAATGTTAAAACAATGCTAAAAATCTGTACAATATCTTTAAATACTGTATATACAGAAATAAACATTTTCATTTGACACATATACTCCAAAATAATCTCCTAAATAAAAATACAAAATAAAAACAGAAGAAAAAAAAAAAAAATCAGTGGCATCTCTTTCTATAAGAGCAGGATTAAAGGCAACTAGCATATAGCGATGGCTATCCTTTCAAATCATGTTGTAGGTGCAGCTCTGTCGCTGCCACTTCAAATAAATGATGATTTAAATTCACATTCTAGGATTTATGCTTTCTCATTCCGCTTAGAGCGACATACTGACCAACAATATGAAAAGATATGCTGCATTTTGGGACAAACGAAATGGCGCCCTAAACTTCTGCCAAGTGGAGTCAATGTAAGTGTCCAGAACTCCTAAAATGCCTTGACATGCATAAAATAAACACACAATCTAGATAATGAAACGTAAGAACAATACAAACAAAAAATATGAGATTTATGTTGTTTTGCCGCGTAGCACTAGTGTGAAAAACTGACAGTAATTTTGTCATGGACATCAGCACCTTTGTGATGTGTAGCGGTACCGGTACCGTTCTTGAAGTTAGTCGAGTTTCTGTTTCAGACTAACAATTTGGTCACCAGTCCAGCAGCCCAAACCATCTGCTTTACCTCCTCCTCATTGTAACCTAAATGAATGAACTGGTTCTGGACTGGGCCTTGGAGGTAATAGGCCAGAGTTTCAGAGCAAAGCAGTACATTTCGTAAGAGAACAATGTTATATTGTGAGTATAAGACTGATGTAGCTGCCTTAACCTGAACTTGACTTGCTAAGTTAATACAATGTGCTATCCCAAATTGCACTACTAGCAATACGCAGCTGTATTTTGGCTCTATCCATGCAGAGTTTGCATCTCTGTGCAGAAAATAGCCATAGCCAGACAATACAATACACAAATAGACTGTAATACAAGCATACAGAGAATAACGGACTGAGTCTAGATGAAGAGAGAGCATTGGTAAAAATGAACAGAATGAACTCAAAATGAATTTCTTTCTTAAGTTGATTCCAGTTGTGTTTCTGGAAAATGAAATAACCGAATAAAAGAACACGAATGGCACAGTTATTCAAGCGAATGTCACATGGAAAGTCAGCAAACATGGTGTATTAGTTGAGACTCCAAACCTACAAACTTCATCTCTTGCTCAATCTCTATTTTTAGTTTTCTCTTTCTTTTCTCTATCCTTCTACACTGCAAAAAATATTTTAATCAGTATTTTGTCTTGTTTTCCAGTCAAAATATCTAAACATCCTGCATAACTGCATGAGACATGAGACCATTTTATTTTTATTACCCTGTAGTTTTTTGTTTCTTGTAAGTATAAATCTACAATTTAGTGGTTAATGTTTATAACAAGAAAATAAAACAATTTGCAAATAAATGTAATTCAATATGCAACCGATTAAAAGTTTGGGGTTTTTGAAAAGTCTCTGCATTTATGTGATCAAAAATACAGTAAAACATTTATTTTCTGTAATTGTGTAAAAATATAAATATTATTACCATTTTTAATTTATTCATGTGATGGCAAAGCTGAATTTTCAGCATCATTACTCCAGTTTTCAGTGTCACATGATCCTTCAGAAATCATTTTAATATGCTGATTTCCTGCTCAAGGAACATTTCTTGAAAACAGTTGTTCTGCTTAATCTTCCGTAACATTATAAATGTCTTTACTGTCACTTTTGATCAACGTATGCATCCTTGCTGAATAAAAGTATTAATTTCTTTCAGAAAAAAAAAAAATGAAGCAATTTTAAAAGTAACAATTGGATCTTGTTTTAAGGATGTTGGGACATTTTACTGGAAAACATGACTAAAATACTGAGTTTCTGCAGTGTCGTTTACTCATCCCTCATCTTTTTCTATTGACTAAGGAAATCGATGCTAGCTTTGACACTGCGAGAGGTCGCCACATCGATAGCCATGGCTCTTATCTCCGTGTCTCCGAACTGCATGAGCGTCTGGATCTCTCTTCGCGCCGCTGGACTCTCGGTACCGCTCACATCCAGCTTCAGCGTACCGCACTTCCTCACACCTGGGTCTGAGATGAAAATGGCAGACTCTTTTTCTGAGCAGTATACGTGGATGACAATCACCTGCTGTGACGGCTTTGCCGGCGTGTAGCTGCGTTTTACCGTTTCACCCAGCGCCACCGACTGATCGGCAGAGATGAACGTATCGAAAACGTCGGTGCACCAGCGCGTACCGTCCTTCACAAGCATCTTCTCAGGCGGGTGCTTCCCTTCTACAAAACGGTTAAGGACGCCAACGCCGTAAGTGAGCGGAGAGCGCCGCACCTTTATGACGCTGGGATCCAGGCCGAACAACACCGCCCCCTTGAGGATGGTCAAGCCCACATCATGCGGAATAATAATTCGGCTGCGGCCCTGAAGCATATTCTGAACCGCCTGCTGCAGCAGTGGAGACTCTGCGAATCCACCCACCAGGAAAAGGAACTTGATGTCTGTCACCTCCGGCCTGTCGAATAACTCAGCTGGAGAACATATAGAAGAACGAAAGCAGGGAGAGAAAGAGAAACATGATTTTGACAAACGTCATTACAAGATTTATTACAAAACAATTGAACTCACTGCATGTTACACATTCCTCCGGTTTTCATCAAAATGCCAAAAATTCAGTTCATTGGCCGGGGTGTTTCTGCTTGTAGTTTTTGTTTGAACAGATCACAGCTGTGCTCAACCAACATGAGAGCAGTGGGACTGAGTTCTGACCCAGTTCTGTGTGTGCTGGAGTATTTTGGGCAGATGGTCGAGACTCCCCTGACTGGGCCAACGCATGCCCTAATTGTGCTTTCCAACGGCCCATTAGTTTATACAGCTTTGCAGATTCTACTCAAGGCTGGAATACACTACACAACTTTTGCCCAGATTTTTGCCCCAATTTGCAGTCAGGAGGAGTCAATGCTAGCTGTCGAATATCATTGCCAATCTGCAAATATTGGGCAGAGAAAATTACGTAGTGTATGATGAACACAGACTACAATGTTTTAGCTTCAGACTATAGGCCAATTCGGACTGCACTGAAAGATGCCGACCAAAGTGAACAATCACCAGATTACAGTATATGTTCAATCCAACGCCAATAGACGGTGACGGGTAACACACTGACACACCGTCCAAATGTCTGTTGGCGTTGGACGGTGTCTGCTGGTGCAGTGTGAATTGGCCTTTTGATTCCATTCCAACACAACATGATCACACTCTTATTCATGCAAAAGCTTTTAAACCATTCAAGCGCGATAAGACACAAATGAGACGGCAACGCAGTGTTGGTGCATCTGTGAATCTCCTGTCGGTGTGACACACGACTTGTGCGCATTGAAAGCTGCTTAACACAGCGCTTGAATGGACAAAAAAAACAAAATTATGCCTAAACGCCTGTTTTGTCGGGTATTCCTCGCAAGCAGTCTTAAATGAGTTAAATGAAGTCTTAAATGAACATAAAGAGTTGTGAGGAAACGTGTCAAATCCATGTCATGTGCGGCAGGTCAAAGAGCCTAATAAACCCGCTGCTGTCTGTCATTAAGGATAATCAAAGAACAAAAGAAAAGGAGAAACTGCTGCTCTTGACTGAATAACTTTTGTAAGTTTTAATAAGGATTAATCTATATGTCATTTATGATTTATGCAGTGAAGACTGAAGTGTTTGATAACTTTATTCAATTTCTGTATATATCCTACCTGTTTGACCTACCCGAAAATCTTAAAGCACTGTTTACAAGGTTACATGGGTCAAAAACAATGAAAACAATAACTTTTTGTGCATTTTGACAGGGCAAGTAAAAATCTGAACCGATCTGTCTGGGCCAATAGAAAAAACTGAGCCCTGATATATTGAAGGGCAGGTAAATGTGACATTTATTATAATGGGTTTATGTGAATATTGTTTTAAGTTCACTTAAATTAAAAGTCGTTATATTTTTTAAAGCCTAATAAATGTAAAAATTGATAGTTTTCAATTATACTGTAATGCTAATTGGCTATAATTAATGGCCAAAATTGAGAAAAAAAATCAATTTCATAGAGAGTATTAGTAGTATTAGTGGCACATTGTTCCAGTAGAACAGGGCGAGTACTCACTCAGGTGTTGTATAATGTGGTCTATAGTTGGTTTGAACAGTGCATTCATTGCATCTGGACTCATTCTCAGCATTCCCTGCGAAGACCACTTCACAAAGTCCACACTGCAGAAGAGAGACAAAAAGAGAAACAGCGAGAGTTATAGACTGAAAATAAATAATAACAGTGTCCTCATTTGGCCTCGGTGCAGTTTAAAAGCTTTCTTCACATATAGAAGACTACTGAGACACCTGATATTATTGAGTTTATGTTATAAGGTTTTACACTGCTATAAAAGGTGCTAATAGCTGTGGTTTCCAGTAAGCAGATGCACATATTCCCATAATGCAGCGCAGTGCAGTGTGATGCAGGGCTGAACGAGTGCTCAGAGATGCATGACTCGCCTGCTTGTTGGAAAAACTGTCCCCTGAGAGACATAAGAGCTAAAAATCTATAACATGCAAGTTAGAGTAGTCTTGCTCATGGCTCTTGACTGATTACCTCATTACTGTGTTAGGAGGAAAGAATAAATTTAACTCTTAAATAATATAACAGCATGACATTTTTGAAAAAAATGCTAGAATGATAAAACTAGATTCTGATGCCATTATAACTGGTTTTAGAAGACTACTATTTTAAGTCATTTTCGGAGAATCTTTTTGCTTGGCCGTGATGTAAAAATATTGTAGCCGGATGCATACAATTATAACTTTAACTTTGCCCACTCTCCCCCCCCCCTCACCTCATCAAACACAATTATGAGTGTTTAGCACATAGTCAGCAATCACACACACACACAAACATGGTATTCATTTAGCTGACTTGGCCATCTTTATACAGGGCATGATGGCTAATTGAAAGCCTGTGTATACGGTATTGACAGCAGTCATGAATAGACAGATTAACTCTCCAGGGGCTGTAGGTCACACATGCCCAACCTCAAAAGAGACAGACAACAATTACCGCAAAGTCAGAGAGTCAGCAGGACTTTCTCCATTATATGTTTTTCTCCATTGCCATAAACTGGGGACTGTTTCCTACTGACTCTCTGCCTTTGCGGTAATTGTTGTATATTACCGTGTAGTGTATATATATATACCGTGTGTGTGTGTGTGTGTATGTATGTGTATATATATATACACACACACACGACTTGACATTAACTTTTTGCTCTTTTTTTTTTGCTCTCCAGTCACTGTGGCTAGAAGTTTCCCAAAGTTACTAGTTACGAGACGTCGAACTCGAAGCCAGTTGTCGACTGTAGACGCAGAGCTAGAGTATAAAGATTATTAAGTGTCGACTGTAGACGCTTGGGTGTCGACCGGAGACGCCCCAGGTAATTAGGTTCCAGGTACTTAAGAAAAATCTACCACACTAGTCACTCAGCATTTTCACTAGCCATCAATCAATATAATGGGGAAAAACTGCCATATAGATATTTTTAATATCACCTCATAATTTGACGCACAAATCCATTATACTGTTACACGTTTTCTTTCTCAACTGTTTACATTCACTTAAAACATAACTGACTGTGTTTGTGAATACTCGCCAAGACAGGCATTTTGACATTATTTTGTGTGTATTTGATTTTTTAAGTGCAATAAGCAGCGAAAACAAACTCAATTTAGAGATGGCTTTATGTGTGCGCACTTTGGGTGTGACGACAAAATCTGCAGGAATGAGTAAAATTATGCGTAATAAGTGCAATCCCACGACAAAATTCAAGTCCTGTAACACCAACAATATTCATCCGGAGTAAATGAAATGAGCGAGTGAAGGGAGAAGGGTTTGTGTGTCAACTCGCTGTCGGAGAGATGAGAGAGTGAGAAAGCAGAGCTGGTATAGTGTATATATTCTGTGGAAAATTGGAAGCGTTTCAGATATTTCAGCATCGATATGCATTGAAAAATCGATATTTCTGACAACACTACCTTGGCACTTAGTTTATTATACATTTTGCAATTGTAGTCTTTTAAATAGGTACAGCTATTATATATAAAATTCAACCCACCAAAGTGGCTAGTAGGAGTGACTGCTTTACAAGGCAATGCTGAAATCCACCCGCGTTTGGCGGGTGTTGTTAATGTCAAGCCTGAGTAAATATATATATATATATACACACACATAGGATATAATGAAAAGTAAAATGTATAAATAATAATATTTATTTATTTCATAATTTATTAAGAACTTTTTTTTTTAGAAATGCATATGGATATTTAAATTATTATTTGAATCAAGCAAAGTTGCAAATAAACTTGATAGCCAGTTGATCACAATGCATTTCTATTTTATGGAAAAAGCAGCTATTCCAAAGGGGGAAAAAACAAATGTTTCAAGCAACATGAAAGTGGATAGATAATGACGAAACTGCCTGTAAATAATCTGTGTTTGGTGCAACCTGACTGAACTGTGATCATGGGTGATTTCAGCCACATTTAGACACTCACTTGCTCTTCCTCAGTGCATGCTCCACACTGTGTCCTCTGAATTTCTTGTAGTAGTCAATGAAAGAGAAGGGCAGGTTAATATTCAGCGGGTTGCTTCGGTCAGGAGCTGCGGCCCTCTTACGAGACTCAAACGCGATCATCAGATCCACCCAGGCGGCCGGACGCTTTATCTTAAACTGGTCGATGAAATCCTGCCCGAATATCTTACATAGGAGCTTCTCAAATTCATAATCTATACCGATAGAGCCGTGCGGGCCTCCTACGGAGAGGATGGAAAGATGAAAATGACTTCAGATGATTGGAAATAAGATTTTCAGTTATTACATATTTAAGAATAGCAGTTATCTTTTAAATAAAAGCTTCTTTAAGCTAAATGTGAATCTCAAGGTACCAGTCATAAGAGTTGTGTCTTGTACCTGAAGCTTTGTAAAGCTCCTTCAAGTGCCCTTCCGGCAGCCGGATCTGATGCACAGTGAGATCCACTGTCCCTCCTCCACAATCCACCACCACATAACGGTCACCTACAGCAGCAGAAACAACATTTGAGGCTCACCAGGAAAAAGAAATTAGTGGATCTACATCTTGTCTGGTGACATTTTATACTTTTCCACAAACTCTCTGCAGATGTTGGATGTGAGTGACGGAAAAGTCCGGCAAGTGCTTTTGCACGGTGTCAGGGGAACGGTGACCTACATTTAGGGTTCACTGGTTGGGATTTCAAATAGAAGTCTTTGGAATGAAAGTTTTATGTAGATTTTGTATATTATTTACTATATTTACTATAAAACTATCATTATTTACTCACTAATATCTTCTTAAAAACATACAGGCGTGGAACAACATTCAGGTGAGTAAATGATGACAATTTTCCATTTTTGAATGAACTATCCCTTTAACACTGAAAATGTAGTGAAATTTGGAATGATTTTGAATAACATTAATTTGCATGGAGGTTATTCCAGCAGTGATGAATAGCAAAGTTTGCCGAGGCAATTCTGACGGTTGAGCAACTGCTAATTCAGACAGCAGAATAAGTCAGGGTTCACCAGAGCAGGGCTTTCAAACTAAGCATCTTCCTTATGCTCTCAGCTAGGGTGCATCTAGTCTGGCACATCCAGGGATTACTTTACTTTATTACTTTTGGACAGACTAAAATTCTAAACACAATGTCTATACACATCCGTGCATAAAAACAAACCATACTGTAATGCGAGTCAGTCTCTTCATATCTGATTGGATGATTCTTAGCCAGAATAAGCTGCGTCGAGGTCTGTTTTTTTGTTGAAAGGTCTAGCTATTTGAGACTAGTGCATCCTTCTCAAGAGCTTCAGGCTTTCTTAACTTATGACAGCAGCATTAGAAACAGCAGGAGCAAAATACTAAAAGAAAAGTGTGTGAGAAGACAAAGACTCTACCTTCAGTGAGTTCAGACCAGAGCTCTCCTATGACATTCTCCACCAGAAAGGTGCGGCTCTGTCGGTTACGGCGCACATGCTCCTTGGCTGGTTATTGACAGAGAGAGAGACAGGAAGTGTGTGTGAGAGGGAATGCAGCGTGAAGCTGTGTGTGTGTGTGTGTGTGTGTGTGTGTATATATGTGGCAGTTCTATAGGCAAGGCGACAGGATGAGAAAGGAACATGGGCTGCATGTGATTTCTTTAAGCAGGGTGATGCTGCTGGAAAAAAGCAGACTCCTTTATTTTCAAGGAAATTTATGAAATTTAAAGAAAAGCAGTAAAATAGCTGGCATTTTTATGTTATTTACTAATTTGAAACTTAAATTTTAAAGGGATGCACGATATTAAAATTCCAGTTGAAACTGCTAGCTCATCATTATTTTCATGTTGCGGCTGAAAATAAAATTATATTACATTTTTGTCCAAATAAATAACAACTAAAACACTAACTAAAATCAATCATTTTAAATGCTACAAGTCATAACATTATAATGTACAATATATAAAAAAAGGATATTTATTTTGCTATTGATTCCATTTAACAGTGTTAAGAAATTAGATGTTGGATGACAGTAAATGTAATTTATGTAAAAATGTGAATTAAAAAAGAAAAAAGAAATGAGCATGCATAATTCAATATCTAAAATCACCTTTGTCTAATATTGGATGAACATGCAACATCCTTTTTTATCTTTCCAGAAATATTTGATTAAAAAACTTCCTCTCTTTTTCACTTTTGTGAACTTCCTGACTGGAACCGGAATGCAAAAGTCTCTGTTCCTTCACTGCAGAGGGGGGAGAGTGTCCTGGTCTGATAAAGGGCAGTTGGTCTGATGACATCAGAGGATAATGGCCATCCTGACAGTTGTAAACATTCCCAAACAGGAAGTGTTAGCTCTACGGGAGAGTAACTGCATGGAGATTGATGTCAGATGGACATTTCCTCCAACCCACAGAAAACAATGCAGACATTTTAGTACATGGCAGGTTCTGATGGGGCGTGGGAGACCTAACCGCTCCATCTAACAGTGTTTTCACCACACAACAGACCCACATCTGAAATTCCTTTCCCACCCTGATAGCGAATTCACAACTCATTAGCTGCACTCACAGGGAACCACAGTCTAGATTAGATTATCGAAATATCAAGGCATTGAACTACATATGTGGACAAAACGATGCAACAAAAACCATAAACAAAATTATTTGGTTTTGTGGAAAAGTTTAGGAGAACATAATTTACTTCAGATGTGCTGTATATCAATTCTTCATTGATTCCTAAATGGTTACATTTGGTCAACTCTAATGATAATTTCAATTTGTTAATATTGACTAACAATAAACAATATTAGTTAATGCACTGTGAACTAACATGAACATTTTTATTAAGTAACATTAACAAATATTATTAAATGCTGTAAAAATACATTTACTCATTGTTAGTCTATGTTAACGAATTAACTAGTGTTAAGAAAAGGAGACCTTATTGTAAAGTGTTAACGATTCATCAACAGTAAAGACATTTATAATGTTACAAAAGATTTCTATTTCAAATAAAGGCTGTTCTTTTGAACTTTCTATTCATCAAAGAATCTATTCAAAGAAAAGAAAGAAAAGACATCAAAGAAAAAAAATTAACATGGTTTCCACAAAAATATTAAGAAGTGATAACGCCTGTTTCACACTGGACGTGCAAGCAGTGCGTATGCAGAGCGGGAGCAGCAAGTGCCCATTGTGCTTTCACAGGTTGAGTATGCGAGCCCATTGGCTACTGATACAGCAGGAACCAATCAGCTGTGCCCTATAGATAACGATGTGATTACAAGCAGGTTGAGTTAAGGATCTATTGCCCTGCGCCATCTAGAGTTTCATGACAGAACTTTGTATTAATCTTAAAGTTAAGATGTACCTGGCAATAATGTGTTTTCGTTTAGTTTAGTTTTCTGAATGTCATACGGTGACCGTGAAACTGGGAACACCTCACTTACTGAAATTTGTTATTTTTCATGTTAACTGCATTTTGACCAAGAACAATGCTCTGTGGCTTTAATTCAGCATAAGCGGCACAGCAAAAATACAAATAGACTTGGCGCTGAAATGATCGCAGCACTGCCACTTCTGCTCTGCCAAGCCACCTCAGTGTGAAATGCTCTAATCTGTAAACATAGGCGCCGAAAAATACAGGCGTAATAAGAAACACCAAATCAGGATCATGAGACACTGAAGACTGGAGTAATTGAAATCATTTTAATAGTAATTTTAAATTGAAAATTCAGCTTTGCCATCCCAGGAATAAATTACATTTTAAAATATATTAAAATAGAAAACAGCTATTTTAAATTGTAATATTTCACAATATTACAGTACTATTTTGGTCAAATAAATGCAGCCTTAGTGAACACAAGATACTTCTTTCAAAAACATTAAAAATGATCATAAAAAAAATCCCTCAGGGCATATTATCTCCAGCCAGTGTCTTTAGAGATGGAGTAGATCTATGGCTGTCACCTCACACAACTGCTTCCCGTCTCAGGCTCTCTAAAAATAACCATGTTCAAATATACAGACTATCAGAGCACAAATACTACTACTGCTAAAATAATCAATAAACACTCCTTTGTCCTTCATCCATTCTTTTTCTCTCTCTATCTATAGAACAGCGTATGAGCACATGTAATTTTAGACTTTCTTTCTATGCATCATAATCTCTTTTTTCACCACACCACCATTACTTCAACAAGTAACTGTTATTTTCATCTTTACTGCACAAAATCCATCTGGTCATATTATTTCTGTGTCACATCTTTTGTAAGGTTTAGAGTTACAGATGTGCTTGCTGATGTCATCAGACTGAGGTCACTGATGTCACATGTCCCCTGATATAGTATTTTACAGGAATGATAGTTCTGCTTTAGCTGTTTCAGACATACAGTTTAATGGACCAAATAACATTCTTATCATAACATTCTTAAATGTTGACATCAACCAATAACAATTAAACTCTTTACAAATGTGGTTAATTGTGCAAATGGTTCAGACACAGATTGTTAACATTTTTTGGTATAATTAAAATTGTTTTCTTTCCAAGGGAATGGAAGGCATGACCTCAAACAATTGCATGATTATGAATAAATGTGCATGCAAACTTCAATAGAAAGAGAGAGAGAGAGAGAGAGAAATAAATTTATGAGGCAGGGGGATTGTAAATTTGCCGAAGCTGTTTCTCATGCTGGCATCACCATTCAGAAGTGGCCCAAATGACTGTTGCCTTCTGAATGCACATGAAAAATTACTTTTCAATGTCATTTCTAAAATCACAGACCGCTGAAGTACAATGTACTAGTCTGAAAATGCGTTTTTTAATACATAGCAGACTGTGTATGTGCATGCGCTGTCAGTCGCTCATAAGGACATGAGCTGGGCAATGGAGGTGAACTGGAATGGACTGGAAGGGGAAAGGAGAAGAAGATGCACTCGGCTCTGCTTCTATACCAAAGCACCTTTACTTCTGAGGTTTGAATTTGACGCAATTACATTATACTTTGGTGTGTGACATAAACTGGCAAGACATACCATGTCCTGATTTACTGTGGAATGTAATGAGGTGTTTCTTCAACTATGGGCACTTTAATTGATTAATTTACATATTTTAAGATTGAATTTGGATTGCACACTTTTTTGTATATATTTCTTTCAAAGTAAAAAATAAATGACAAAATAAAAGATAAATTAAATAAATAAATAATTGAATTATAAAATGTAAACATTAACCCTTGGGAAAGTAAAAGTGTCCATAGTTGAGTAACCATCTGTTCATGTATGGTTGTAAATACACTACTGTTTTGGGGTCTGTTTCTCATGCTCACCAAGGCTGCATTTATTTGATGAAAAATACAGTAAATAATTGTATATTTTATCCTATTTAAAAAAATAATTTATTCCTGTGATGGCAAAGCTGATCTTTTTTTTTTTTTTTTTGGGTGCTCAAGAAACATTTCTTATTATTATAAATGTTGAAAACCGTCGTGCTGCTCAATATTTTTGTGGAAACCATGATACATTTTTCAGGATTATTTGATGAGTAGAAAGTTCAAAAGAACATTAAAACATTATAAATGTCTTTGTCACTTTTGATTAATTTAATGTGTTCTTGCTGAATAATTTCTTTAAAGAAATCTTACTGACCCCAAACTTTTGAACTGTAGTGTATATGTGATATATCTATTTACATTATGCAGACAAACACATGCATGGTCGAACAAAAATATATTAGTCATCTAAAATGAGCTTAAATTAAACGCTCCATTCCTCACTCCCAATGATTTCTGAATGCATCATCAGCTTCTCCCTCAATGCGGTGAGAGTTTAATAAGCATTCTGCAGCTCTAGTTCAGAAGTAAATTCCATTTCAGTGCTAGTTTAAGTTGAATAATTTCCATTTCAATTTATAACACTGTTTTGGGAAAGAGTGGATGTTGTAAAAATTGGGTCATTTCATATTGAAGAACAGAACATCTTTACAGTTCACTGCTTTACTATATATAGCTAAAAAATAAATAATTGTATCTTTCTGGTCTTTCTCACTCTCAAAGACACACCATGACTAGCCGAACAACTATAGCCCCCTTTAAAACTGAATTTTCAACCATACCTAATAACTAGCCTCACCAGCAGCAGTTTGTTCACTCACTATCTGAACTTTACTGATCTGCCAAGCTGTGATTTGACTGGCTTACTATTCACAGTAACTTATGCCTTTTGAAGAACTAATCACTGGCCAGGTTAGTGGCATCAAAACACATGGACAACATTATCCACAAGCATTTAAGTGCTGTAGCATAAACTTGAGCATAACTAGAACAGTATGAGTGTGCACCTGTAATATGGTAAAAGACTGTATGGGTAGCTTACCCTGGGTCATTCCAGCCCCAACGTTCTCCGTTGGGCTGTAACCGTTCAGGGCTGTTTTGGTGCCCAAATCAACCATTTGGTGGAGGCGGAGCTTCCTGCAGTAAATGGACGCAGCCTCTGGTTCCAGAGCAATGATCAGCTGATCAGGGTTGTCGCGAGAAACCAGACCAGCCTAGATGAGTACAAAACACCAAATGACAAGACATTAAACCAGGAATATGAAACCCAGGCTCATATTTGCTAAAAACATGTGAATGAAGATAATACATTTTTACTCGTTAACTTAACAATAGTATTTAACTTGTTGGAAAACAAAAAATATGGCGCTGGTGAATGTGGCATGCCGGCTCGCTGCTCGAAGCCTTCGGCCCATTCTCCCAGATTCTCCTTTGACGATCCCCTGCTACCCTCCTATCAGTGTTTGCCGCGGTGGAGCTACTCTTCCTTGAATAGAGTCTCTGCTCCCGTTATCTCTGACTCTGTACCACCTTCCAGGATGGCTCTGATTAATGCTCGGTCGCTAGCCAATAAGACGTTCATTTTAAATGACATTTTTACTACCCACAACCTTGGATTTTATATGCATCACAGAAGCTTGGACGAAGGATGGTGATGAGTCGTTTCTCTGACTTGATTCCGGCAGGCTGCACATTTTTTAACTCTCCTCGCTCTTCTGGCCGCGGGGGTGGTCTAGTGGTAATTTTAAAAAACAGTTTTAGTAGCTACTGTCGTTCTGTTCCATCTACAATTTACAGTAGCTTTGAAGTACAGCTGTTGCGATTCGAATGTGATGATCCTGTTCTGTTAGCGCTGGTGTATCGGCCCCCTCACCTAGTGAAAGATTTTATAAATGAATTTACTGCTTTTGTGGGTGAATGTATAACTAATTATAACAATATTCTTCTGCTAGGGGACTTTAATATCTATGTGTGCTGTCAGTCAAAACCTGAGTTTTTAAATCTCATTGATTCATTTAACATGGTTCAGTGGGTGAAAGATCCTACGCATACTCATGGACATACTTTAGACCTGGTTCTTTCTCATGGTTTTTCCATTACTGATGCTCAGGTTTTTGACACTCTGATCTCAGATCATATGACTGTATTGTTTTCTATCACTGCTCCTCTAAAACCTAAGAAGTTAAAACCTAAAACTGAACCATGGCTCATTTCCTATGAAATGCTCAGAAACTGTTTTGGTGCTTTCAGAAAGCTATGAAATCTGCTAAGTCTAAGTATTTATCTAATTTAATTGCAAAAAAATCATCATAGTTCTAAAGACTTATTTTCTGTGTTAAATTCTGCTCTAAATCCTCCTGTAAATGTGATTTCAAATCCCTCAGTATCATTATGTGAAGGTTTCTCAAGGTATTTCTGTGATAAGATCACCTCTCTAAGATCTCAGTTACAACCATCTGCTAATGTTCCACCTGAACTTTGTTGTTCTTCAGCCATATGGAGTGTTTTTGACCCAGTTTCTCTCAGAGAAATTATTGACCATTTGAAACCTTCCTTCTGCTCTCATGATGTTCTTTCTCCCCGTTGGACCATGTTTGGTGTCTTTTCTGAATAAATGCTTGTGCTCAGGGACTATCCCTGATAGCCTAAAACAAGCTACTGTTACACCTCTTCTCAAGAAACCTTCACTTGATAATAGGGATTTGAATAATTTTAGACCTATCTCGACACTTTCTTTTATTACCAAAGCATTGGAGAAAAATGTTCTCATTCAACTCCAGTCTTTTCTTAGCTCAAATCAAATCTTTGAAACTTTCCAGTCTGGCTTTAAGCCTTTGGACAGCACAGAGTCGCCTTTATTACGGGTTTTTAACGATACACTTAAGTGACTGACTCTCGGCTTTTGATACAGTTGAAACATAAAATTCTCTTTTCCCGTCTAGAATGTTTTGTGGGCATCCAGGGAACTGTCCACAGTTGGTTTAAGTCATATTTAACGAATAGAAGTTTCTCTGTTAAACTGGGCAAATTTTCTTCCTCGCCTGCTCAACTCTCCTGTGGAGTGCCACAGGGTTCAATTCTCGCACCTATTCTTTTTTCCCTGTATTTACTTCCTCTGGGCTCCATTTTCAGAAAGCATGGTGTATCATTTCACTGCTATGCATACCCAAATTTATTTACCTCTGAAACGCAACCATGCTGCTCTGAAATCCCTTTTTGCATGCCTAGATGAAGTGAAAATGTGGTTCTCTCAAAATGTATATTTCTGAATGAATCTAAAACCGAGGTTATAGTCTTTGGCCCCATGAAAACTTTAAGAGCAGTAACATTGACCTGGATTACCTTGCTCCTTTTACTTCGTCCTGCATTAAGAAGTTAGGTGTTTTCTGGGATTAGAACCTCAAATTTGAAAAACAAATAAATGCGGTGATTAGTTCTTGTTTTTTCCAGCTACGTCTTCTCTCTAAGATTAAATTCTCTCTCTCTGAGAAAACCTTAGAGATTGCTATCCATGCGCTCATTACATATCGTTTGGATTATTGCAACTCTCTTTACTATGGCATGTCCAAATACTCTATTACTCGTCTCCAATTAGTACAAAATGGCGCTGCAAATTACCTCAAAAGAAAACATAAATTTGATCATGTTTCTACAATTTTGAAATCGCTGCATTGGCTACCTCCTTAAATAATTTGGCACCGAGCTACTCTGTCCATACAATCCCACACGAAATCTGAGGTCTGTTGATAAGAGACTTTTATCTGTCCCCGGATCACGATTAAAGCATAGAGGAGATAGAGCCTTTGCTATTGCCGGCCCTAGGCTGTGGAACAGCCTTCCGGTTTACATCAGATCGGCAGTCTTTAGCTGTTTTTAAATCTTCTC
Organism: Abramis brama; assembly: GCF_963993115.1. Lineage (NCBI taxonomy): Eukaryota > Metazoa > Chordata > Actinopteri > Cypriniformes > Leuciscidae > Abramis > Abramis brama. Next base: position 17,653,468 of record NC_139983.1, read on the forward strand.
TTAAAACCTACTTTTTTTCTTTAGCTTTTAATTCATTGTGAGCTTCTGTCATGAATGTGTGGTTCGCCCTTGTCTCTTTATCTTGTGTTTTGTTCAGCACTTTGCTCAGCCATGTTTGCCGTTTTAAAAATGTGCTATATAAATAAAAACAAACTTGATTTAAGACTCCATTAAATTCACATTTACTGCAATTTATAAATAAATAGTCTTCCCACAAACCTTATAGTAATTATTGTTAACTAAAACTAAAAAAAAAAATTTGTAAATTGAGACAAAGCTGAAATAAATACCAGATAAAAAAAAAAAAAAACAACTATACAAAAATGAGAAATGTTGCCTTGGCAACTAACTGAAATAATAAGTTTAAGTTTTAAATTACTAACTGGAAATAAATAAAAACCAAAACTAAATAAATTAAATTAAAAAAAAATACATAAAAATGACAAGCACAAAACAATCACTAAAAAAACCCCCCACAAACTACAATAGTATATAATAACACTAAAATAATACTGGTCACACACACAAGCATATTTCTGTCTATATTATTATAGGATGGCCTAAAAATCTATAGGCAATTTAAGATATTTCATAAATATTTTCTAATAAAACCAATTCAGAAGCCCCCAAACTGTTTTAGCTAACGGCTGACCTCTCAAGTGAGTATATTTTTCACTATTTTATTTACCTTTGAGTATTTTAAATTAATATAAATAAAACTGTATTTTGACAAACTGTATTTGAATGTCACACTGCAGGATTCTGCTGTTATTGCCTGAAGTCAACTACCTATAAAATCTAAAACAGTTATTGCAGCACAACCCAAAACATCCCCACCTAAATATTACCTGTCATGACTCACTTATCGGGTAAAGGAATGTGTAAATAACGCAAACGGATGGACAGATACATCAAGATCATATTACCTCACTTCAAATATGAGGGAGTGTAAAAATGTAAAGAAACACCACACTCACACACACGCTGTGCTGAGTGACACTGTTTGTTGTGAGTGCTGCAGGATTCGGTGAGATATGGGACGGCAGTGTGAGCAAAAAAGGATGCAGAGAGCGAGACAGGGGTAAGGGTGAATGCAGTGTCCTTTCTTTCAATTCTCCTGATCCAGCAGATGAAGAGCTGAGTCACTGCACACACACACACACGCACGCTCCTGAGGCAAGCTTTGCAGGAATTCCCACTGCAGTTATCAAGTGTTGCAGATTCCCTATTTTTCTCTGCTCTCTTTTTCCCACTGTTCTCTCTTTTTTCTTACTGTGTATTGATGTAGCTCACCCACTCTTGCCTTCCCCGCCTCATTTCTTCTTTGCTTTGGATTGAGATGAGAGACGCCGAGGCCACACCCTGCTCTTCCTCCCTTTCTGTCTCTCTTCAGTGCGAGAAAATTCACCCCTCTGTTTACTACTTGCTTGTCAACCAATCACTTCGCTACAAGGCTTTACATTTCAAAAAGAATTATTCACAAAACATCTTCAATATGACTAATATGAATGATAAACTTAAGCTGCATATCAAAACCAGGTGTAAACAACACCTGACCACTTGTAATCACTATAAATATCTCAATAATGCAGCTCATATGACTACCGTACACACACACAGGCCACATGTCTCGACTACAGATCCACAAACAAAGACTCACAATGCTGCCAGCAGTGACACAGACAAACAGCGAGTCAGCGATACAGTACCACATTGTATGGGGTCTCTATAGGTGGTCCAGTTAAGAGACAGTGAAAACAAACAAACAGAGGCTGTATCTAAGGGATGAGATAAGTGTCTTTCCTTTTTCCTTTTCCGTTAATCTCTGCCTTTCCTCTCTTCCTCTATTTCAAGTTAACGGCTCAACTAAAGCGTTGCAGTACCTTAAAACATCCAACAGGGATCTGTACAACCCATACTTCAAACTTGTGCTTAATGTGCTTTCAATTAATGTAATGACTCAAGGGTTTCACACATTACACATAGACCTCTCTCCAATTTCAAAACACAAAGTAGGTTGTTTATCAAAGCGAGACGTGCATTTTTGAGCATATGCGGCTGTGAGAAAGAAACGCTATACCTTATACGCTGCCTCTCTCATAAACTGCTTGGCCGGCATCTTCCAGATGGCCGGTACAGTGATGACCCATCTGACATCAGCATTGTCAAAATCCGCCCCTGCTTGGTCGCTCAGCTCCTGTATCCAATGAGAAATATCCATTTTGAGGTCAGTAAATACTTTTATTCAGGAAGAAAATGGTTTCATGTATCATGGTTTCCACAAAAGTATTAAGCAGCACAACTGTTTTCAACTGTGATGATAATAATAAGAAATGGTTTCTTGAGCACCAAATATGCAAATTAGAATGATTTCTGAACGATCATGAAGACTGGAGTAATGATGCTGGAAATTCAGCTTTGCATCACAGGTTTAAATTACATTTTAAAATATATTCAAATAGAAAATATAATAATATTTCACAATATAACTGTTTTTACTGTATTTTTGATTTAACAAAAAAAATGCAGCCTTGGCGAGCATACGAGACTTCTTTCTAAAACTTTAAAAATATTTTACCGACCTCAAACTTTCAAACAGTAGAGTACATGATAACATGATGTGAATTGACTGGGTTTCACATAGCATTCTGTATGATCATGATCATCAGGAGTAAGACATACCTTAAGAGCCTGCTCCTTAAAAAAGGCCAGCGCATAAGCAAAAATATCCAGAGCTTTCACCCTTTTCCCATTGGCCGCATGTAAATCCGTATCAATGGACAGATTCTGCAAAAGATAAAATGACAATAAATGCCTCTCAGAAACAAGAAAGAGCTTGACATGTAAAATCAAAATGTATTTGTACTTCAACAGACTTATCACATCATTCACAGTGAGGGAAATATACTGTATAACAGTTTAGAGACTTCATTTAGATTTAATAAAACTAGACAACTCCTTAACAGCATTGCTTCAGTGTCTTAAAGCTTTGATAGGTTCACCTGTTAATAATGAGTTTGTTTGCATTACTTGTTAAGTTATGCAGTAGCCAGCAATTTATGAATATATCCCTGCAGTATCAGGCAGAAGACCATGTCCTCACATTTATGATCAATAATTCCCTCAATGCATAGTTGTGCTGGGACGCCAAGTCAACACTAATAAAAAATATCGTAGGAATGTGTCCTTACTGCAGTGGTGTGTAGTTTCATTTTAAACTTCTCCAAATAGAGCCATTGCTTAGACTCGGTGGGATCCAAGTCATGGTAAAAATCTCGGGCTGCATAACCAAAACTGTGGAACTTCTTGTCTGGGGTCAGTAGAATGGTGGTGGGCGTCTTCTGATTGGACACACCTGGGTCTCCACCCTCCCAGCGCCTAGCAACACAGGAAAAACAACCAATGAGAGAGTGAATTCTACAGAGATCTGATGGGATCAGGAAATAATTTCATTGGGTAGAAGCTTTTAGCTTTTCACTTCTTCTCCTAATTAGAAGAGAACCCTTTCAACTTACCTAAGATGACCTACAGTATCACGCAACCAAATCATGCATCATACAGATGATGATTATCCATCATTATCCATATCAAGGCAGTCATAAAACCAGCTCAAGCATTATACAGAGACAGAGGGATTTAAAATATTCATGGCCTTTTACTTCCAGGACGAAGGACCTCAGTGGAAAAACAGAACATGCGCCTCGACTACAGACTGTCTGAACTGACAGAGAGAGAATTGCATATGCCAAACTACATGCACCCTATAATAATAAAGAGATGTCATGGATCCACTAAAACTACATTAGGACCAATTGGTAAAAAGGTTATCATCTGTTTGCTGCTTTGTTTGATATTTTGTTATGTAAAGCATTGACATTTATAGATATTACATGTCTAAATACTGTACATTTTGGGGGAACTATATAACCAAACTTATTACTGTAATTACAAGTCAATTGGCAATTATTGGCATAACTGTAATAGTCCATGACGTATCAGCTTACCAGAGTTAATAAAATGGGTCTCTGTGAACAAACCAAAAAATTACTCTGGGATTCTGTGGAATCAGGACAGACTTGAAGTTGATCCATTCATCTCCTGTTAACCAACTCAAAGCAGCTGTCTTCTTGACTATAAACAGATTTAGTAAATGAGTTGTGTGAGTTTTTACAAGGAAAGCTGAGTTTATGTAAAGGTTTAGGGACTAGACTATCAGTCCAACCCAAATAATCTCAGAGGCCTTGGGCTATTTGTGCTTGTAAATCTGTAGCAGCAGTCAAAACACTATTCGAATTAACCAGATTTTCCAAAGAAGAGCAGTCTCAATTTAACTCATTCCTTTTTTCCTTCCATTCACGCTTGTATTCAAACCATCTTTTAATATGTGAATATATGTGCGCACACCCTCTACAGCTGTACTTGTGCGGTTTAACAAATAGAATCCTATTTCTGACTTTCATAATGAGTCTGATGCCTAAAATGAAACCCACATGCCCATTTGGGCGGGAAACACGTGGCTGACTCTGCCCAGCAGGTACTCTGGAGAGCTGACCTTGGAGTCAAAGGTCACATGACCAAGTAGGTCAGGGTAGCAGAGCAGCTGCGGGTTTATCTTCATATACAACACACGCATCCACTAATGTTACGTGGTTCAGACCATTATACACGCAGTGGGACTGTATATATCTAATGAATTTTAATGGGGCATCTAAGTGCCCAGAGAGAAAGACACCTGTACGTTTGACTTAAATAGAGACATGACCTTCTAATGGCCAATCATATTAAAGGTCCCGTATTATGCCCCTTTTCACAAGATGTAAAGGTCCCCAGAGTGTGTATGTGAAGTTTCAGCTCAAATTACCCAACAGATAATTTTTTACAGCATGTTTAAATTGTCATTTTTTGGGGCACAGAAAAACGCGCTGTTTTAGTGTGTGCCCTTTAAATGCAAATAAGCGGCTGCTGGACGACCCAGGGGGCGGAGCTTCATGAGCTCGCGCTCAGTCTGTCAGGATAGTTTCATCTCACGGAATGATGATAATATCAGAAACTCTCAGTAACGGTGTTCATTTCGAGTCGGACAATAATGCCTACAGAGTCAGAGTGCTGTATAGAGATGAAACAGGTATAGTTTAGTAGTTTAATTACGGTTATTATAACGTATTTGTCATCTGCTTGTATGTATCCATTATTTATTAATAGCCTACAAGTCTGCTGTCTGAATGATGATCAAACATATACTGATGAGTTTAATAAAGTTTATTGTACATCACACAAAAGATGAAGCGTCAGTTTTACTTCAGAAAATCACCGTAAGAGCTGAGTAAACACAGTAAGTTATAAGAAGTGCGCAAGTACATAAACGAATTTCGGTAGAGTTGAGGGAGCATTCCTGTGGGCGGAGGTTAGTCAAAAAACGGTTCTAGTGACGTCATTAAAGAAGGAAGTAGAGGGATGTAGTCCAAACGGGCCGTTCAATGTAGGCGACTTCTGTTAAATAAAATATCTCGCTTGGCATTGAACTTTAAACTTTATAATTTTACAGATATTATTTATGCTCTAACAGCAACATTACACACTAACTAAAGTTTGAAACATGGGATCACGAAGAACGGGACCTTTAATGTCTTCAGAAGAGATGGACTACACATACAGTATAGGAGTACACTGTTGAGGACAGTTTTCTTGAATGCTCTGTTCGAACATAATTTACTCAAAACTGTACTGAAGGATAGAAAAAAAGAAAAAAAAGGTACTTTCTACATAAAATAATGTTACTCAAGCAAATCTAAAATAAAATCTAAAATATAGGAATAAAATAATAGGAATATAAAAAACTACTTTTATATTATTTTAAAATTGTTAATAAATAATAATTTATAATTAATTATAAAATTATATTAATGAATAATAATATATAAACCTTGAAGAAGAAAAAAGAAAGAAAAAATGTCTTTTTTTAAGAGTCCTTTTAGGAATCTCATTTGAGCTTTTCTTTTACAGGTACACCCCCACTCTATCCCTGCCCCTTTTGTCTCACCTCATAGTGTGAATGCACTCCGGTTCTTTATTGAAGGCATATGCGTAGCCACTGGAGGTGGTGCCAAAGTCGATGGCCACCACCACCACATAGGGGTGCCTCGTAGGCTCATTCTCTTCTGAGGCATTCTGTAGAAAGACAAAAGGGAAAAGAAGCAGAGGGAAACTGAGAGACATGAAAAGAGGTAGAGAGATACTGTCAAGTATATGTCAAGCATTAAATTGTTGCATGTAATTGCAGCTCAGGGTAAATAAGACTATCCATTAAGGCCCCATTTGCACACCGGACATTTCCTTCATGTAATGGGTGACGTCATGCTGGCAATAAAAAGCTGAGCTCACCAGTACATGTGTGGGGGAAAGTGGCGTGATGCCTGGGTCGCCCATACTCTTGGCTGGAGATGGAGTAGCCATTGCATCTGCAAAGTGAAAGAAACAGAAGAAAGAAAGTTTAACATTCGAATCAAACATTCAAACTACAAAGACAAGCCTATATTCAAGTTAATAATTTAGTGCATTGTTGGGCTTATACAGATAATGATAATATTAATACATTTCAGTGTTTTAAAGACAATTTTGTTTGCCTTTGTATAATAAACATTTTTGGTTTTGGTTGTCAGTTGAGAAACAATGTATTGAGGTGAAGCTGTTTTAAGGTGCCATTTGTGAAATGTCTACTGTTCATAGTGTAGCGATATATGAAGCACAGCTCAAACCTAGCAGATTTCTGCTTCTCAATCTGTGAATCCGCAATACCAACTTAAATCTGTTGCGAAATCTTTCAACCTCAAGAGTGATTGGGATCACATGGATTCAAATTTAAATGAAAATCAATATGACCACACCTTTAGTCTACAGTAGGTTCTCCATTTGAATGTTTTTTTTTTTCCCGAACACATGAATGTTTCTCTGTTTTATATTGCGTCAGTTGGACCTTTTTGAAAATGAGTCAAAATACTGCAATTCTTGAAGATAGCCAAAAACTTTTCTTTTGGGTTGCCATTAAAATACATTTAAATGGCATTGGGAATATCAGAAAGCACTCTAAGGCTCAGTTTCATGATCACAGATGGAGACCAGGACTAAATGGCACCATCAATGGTGATTCTTCTGGAAATTATTTTCAGTGGGAACGAGACTTAAAAGCCTCAATTAATGCTCAGCGAATTCGTCTGAAAGACCATTCATTTGGCCATACCTTTTTTTATAACATCGCTTATGTCTAACATTTTACATTATTTGGTCATAAAATCATCAAATCCTTTAAGAGCTTTAGACCACTACAGCAACAGCTGCTCCCCTCCACACTGACATTTGAATCGAATTAGAGGTTGTATTTGTCCATTCCCGTCGTCCTCATTAGCCGGGCCTAATAGCTTCGCTAAAACACTTGGATGCTGAGCACCCTGAACACTAAACGAGCGCCCGGGTTCCTCACTCCGCGGGATGCCACGTTTTTCTGAGCATTCATCCTTTTTTCCCGCCTTTACCCCATACTGAGCGGCAGAGTGAACAGAATAAGCGTGGCGCTCTTCAGCGAGTAATTACGGGTTGAGTGACTGGCTACCTGCAGCTCGCACTTCATTTCAACCACTCACCACATGCACAAGCTCCAGCTACCGAGATTGATTTTAAAATGGGACAATGGAACATCAAAATCAATACTGAAGGAGTAAAATGATTGTCTATAATGATAAATGCCTATAAGTGAAGTGTTATTCAGAAACACACACTTGACCATCTTTTTATACTTTTCCGCGAATGGATTTGCGGGTTAAAGGAACTTAAGTTTGTTTACATGGCAACACGGCTCACTGTACTTCATTATAACACATTAAAGTTGCGTGAAGGTAATTACACAACGTCAATGGCGACCGTTTCCCTGGCGGCTGATTGAGAGCTATACTTGATTAGGGCTGTGATTGTGTTTTGTATGTGTGTGTATGTGTATTACACGTCTTTTCAATAAGGCTCTTTAAGTCACAACAGAGAATCCAAACATGCGTGGGAACTGGAAAGCAGAAAATGGGCATAAACGGTGGGAAATTACTTGCATTATGACCAGAGTGTGAAATGGATCTATTCCTTTGATTTTCCTGCTGTTTTAAAGACTTATTTACACATAAGCATGAAAATAAATGTATCTATAAGACTGGCTTGACCTGAATAGATGTACCTTGAATTGTTGTCAACAAGAAAAAAAACTATGTAAATCAATTCTTTTACTCAGGATTGGCTGACATAATGAGCTGTTTTAACACAAAACCTACACAAATAAAATATAATATAGTAAAAAACTATCAAGATGAAGTTATCACTTCAAGTTGTTGGCCATTTAGGTGCATTATTATTATTATTGAGCAAAATTTTGAATGTTTACTCAGCAGGTTTTTGGAAAAGTTCAAATCCAACTCACATCTAAAGTTTCAGAAAACACAGAACACAAAAGGACTCTTTCAATGAGGCGATCATATACTAGACCCAATACACATGCGTTGATCCAAGCAGCAAAAATAAACACAAATGATAGAGAGGATGGAGGGAGAAAAAGTATCCTGTTTTCACCCCTCCTCTTGTCCACAAGAGAAAGGGAGTGAATAAACGGGGTGTTCAAGCTCAGTTCTGGAATGTTATACAAAATTCTGACAGGAAGCAGGAGGAGTCAGAGGTCATCCCTCCTCTGTGGAATTACAAATTCAGAAGAATTCCAAGCAGCCCAGTACACAGAAATAATAGAGTTCAGAGACATATGGACCACTGACATGCACAGACAAAAGCGATCTTAGGTCTGGAATCTATTATCTATAAAATATGCAACATTGTGATATAGTTGAGTCAAAGTGAAGAGTGAGAATCAGAGATCTGAGATATGTTTAAATATGAAGAAGGTTGTACAATCAACTCAAAATGCCAGTCATAAATGTGACTTTCCTGTTTTTTTTTTTTTATTATTATTTTTTTATAATTAGATATCAATAGAAAAATGTTATGTGAATGGGCTTTTTCTGCCATTCTCAAAAAGCATTCTGCTTCCTCCCCCCCCACTCCTTACTGAGGAACTTTTACTTACTTTGAGGTCACATGCCTCATTTCCCCAGACAAAACAAAATTAGAAAGAAAAAACAAATATTAATGCTAGACTGTTCTCTTATATCAAATGAAAATGCAGGACAAATGTTTGGACTGTTCATGGCACCATTATTTTCGTAAGGCAAATGTCAGGACTGAAGCAGACAAAAGGGAATTTGGCAAAATCAGAGAAAAGAAGAAAACAAACATATTAACAGGTTATAGTTATCACGTTTTTAAAGTTGCGCAGAGAGAACAAGGGTTTTCTTTTAGAACGGTGTCGTGTTAGCGGCCCCTAAGTTAATAACTAATGATCGTTGCGACGGAAGTGAATCAATCAAAACTAACTTTGTCTGGACAATAACTTTATTCTAGAGCTGCTGTAAAGTCAAAACAATCGCTGTTACTTTAATTTCCTATTATCACTGTAAAGCTGCTTTGAAACAATCTATGTTGTTAAAAGCGCTATTTAAATGAAGGTGACTTGACTTATAGTTGCAAAATTAATTGTAATATTATAAAGTCAAAAACTCTTAATTAATTCTTAATCATAACTTAATTAAACGCCATGTCTTCAGAAAAACTCTTCAGTGGCTTTTTGTTGAGTTTATGTTCATATTCATCAAATCTTCAACAGATCAACATGGGAGCAGCTGGGGTACTTGTAAGGTTAGGATACTTAAGTTAGTTGTTCTTTAGGCTGCTAATTTTTGTTCATGGTATTCAGGTTTTGCCAAAAGACACAGAATAAATATGTTTGATATCTAAATGCTTGACTTTTTGTTTTTTACCATGTTGGAATCGAAACTGGGAATCAATAAAAATCAGAACTGATAAGCGGAATTGGAATCGAAATTGCTAAAATTCTAACGATACCTAACCGGTACTTGTATTTTGAACTTCCAAAGAGAGAAATAGCTTCAAGTGCCTTCGATCTGGTTGATGATTTTATTCCATGGCTAGCACACACAGACAGAGACATCTGTAAAATATTACAACTCTGGATCACACACTACAGTTTTGATCCATTATGAATTATATATATTTTTTTACAGTTCTCAAATCTCAACATGTCTGAGACAAATGGCCTCTTACTCTATAACTTTTGGTTTGAATTTTTTCCAAAAATAATAACCAAATGCAGAGATACAAAAAAGCGAATCCATCATGATGTCAAGTAAAGAATTCCCTGGTAAATGAAAACAGATCAGGAAAAGGGAAAATGTAAAGTGTATCCATATCTCAAGCTGAAAAACAAGTGTTTTTTTTTGTTTTGTTTTTTTAATAAACATAACTTTCCAATGAATTCTGTGTGAACAGTACAGTTTACAGCAGAAGCTACACTGTAGTGTGTGATCCCGAGTTGTAATTTTGTACAGACCCCTCTGTCTGTGTATGCTAGCAATGAAATAAATTCATTAACCAGATTAAAGGCACTTGAAGCTAATTCTCTCTTTGGTCAAAATACAAGTACCTAGGGTTAGGTAATGTTTGAATTTTAGCGATTTCGATTCCAATTCCAATTGTAAGTCGCTTTGGATAAAAGCATCTGCTAAATGATTAAATGTAGCCTAAATTTTTAAGGCCTGAAAGCAAAACACACTGAGCTCAGTTATATACTATCAAGCCGCTAACAGCTATCAAGACAAGCCATCTCAAAGACATGCCATTGACAGGGCAGGGCTGCTCCAGTTCACGTGTATGTGAAGGTCCATTCAGAAACACAGCACTATAAAAGCCAAAAACACAGCCGTCCGGTCATCTCGCTCACACTAACTGTGTCCAGCTGGCCCTATTCACTCACAAACACATGCACACAAATAAACACTCACATTCATACACAAACACTCCTCCCACACACAGTGGGTGAGAGAAGCCACACAACAGCTGCGACTGCTGCAATCTTATTACTTTCTCTCTGTCTGTTAGGGTTGTCAGTAGGGATGCGAATGATTAATCGATGACCGCGACATAGTTACTTATTATAAATGTATTAATGTCTTGAAGCCATTCGATGGATTAGGTATGCTAGCAGTTTATTTTGAAACATAATTAACCAAGAGTCCAAAACCGGTAATTTTACTGAACATAAGAACTACTTACTTGTGTAAACACCACAATAAAAGTACATAGAATAAACTAATGAGAGGTGATCTTCCAGTGCTTTTTCAGCAATGCGCTCCTATTCTATGGTGCATAGTAAATCAAGACCTGTCAATCTGGGGTGCGTTTCCCAAAGCCAAATATGGTCGCAAGTTCAGTTGTTATCAATACAATTGATATCGCTATCAATGAGCGATCAATCCAATTCAGCTGTAAAACAGTGTCCAATTGGTCTCTACACATCGTCCCTACCCACTAACTTTATACCCACATAGCACACCTGAGATCCATTGGTTTCCATTGGTTGAACTTTCAAATGACATTGGAAAACATTGCATTATATTTGTGACGGATTAGATACTGGAAGTCCTATAGCTTTAGCCAAGCAGCATGTCATTTCACTCCGTGATCTATGCATTGTCTTATGTTCTGTTTGGGCTCAATCGAGACCACCTGCTCTAAATAAGCCAGAAACAGACGCTCTCAGCGCTGTCATATTATATAACAACTATTCAGTGTTTTCAACCACATAAGTTTTATTTTAGGTTTCAGACATTTAAATACACATAAGTACTAGCAAAACAACATTTATAGTTTGTAAAATACACACTGTCTATGGAAGCGGCAATAACAATCCTTTCAATTATAAATTGATGACGTGTTTAGATACACATTGTGAAGGTAACTATACAACTATACTCTGTTCTTCTCACACTTCACCAGCCACTTACTTTAATGTATTTCGGGAGAAGTGGATGAATTGACGTGTTGTAGATCTAAATCTAACAGATAAAATTCTCTGAACTGCAGTGCGTGCTAACATGGCGCTAGGGTTGGGCAACGATTAATTGCGATTAATCGCATCCGAAATAAAAGTTTGTGTTTACATAATATATGTGTGTGTACTGCGTATAATTATTTTGTATATATAAATACACACATATGTATGTGTATATTTAAGAAAAATGTGCATGTATATACTGTAGATATATTTATACATAATTTATATTATATATGAATATTTTATATATAAATACCAAATTTTTCTTAAATATACACATACAGTATATGTGTATTTATATAGACTAAATAACTATACACAGTACACACACATATATTATGTAAACACAAACTTTTATTATGGATGCGATTAATCACGATTAATCGTTGCCCAACCCTATGGCGACGGCGCCCATTGTGCGTTATAGATCAACTAAAATGAATCATGATCATTATAAAGGTTTCTTAAATGACAAAACACATTCACATGTATTTAAGAATAAAAATATCAGCCAAGGACTGACTGACATGTAACGCAACCAATCACTGTTCGTTTTGTTCCGCGTCATGTTTAGTGTAAAAAGGTAAGGTCGATGTCCATACAATAACAGACCGGCATACATCTAACAAATTATTCATTCAAAAACGTTGTGAAAGTTTACTGCAACAATAGAGCCGCGAACCTCACGTACTTTTGAAAATCCAGCATGACGGCGTTCTTCTTCCACGAGGGGTTTACGGCATTTAAGGTGATGCATTCTAAAATAACGCTCACCTTATGCAGGACATGCAATAAGTCAGAAGAGGTGTCGTATTTGGCCAGAAAAGGAAAAAAATGTGAAAAGAATTGCTAAAATTTAAAGATGGTTTGTAGCATACTGAATACTAGGCTACTTAGCTGTTATTGGTACTGTAGTGTTATTTAGTGTTAAATTATTGTATTTGTAAATCTGTTGTGTTTTGCATTTCGACTAGTTATATTTATATATTTACTCTACAATTTTAATATATTCAATTTTAAGAATTTTTTATTTGATATTTTTCAATAAAAAAGCCATTATTTAATGTCATTCACCATCGTTTTGAGGCTCTCTCTTTTTTAAAAGTATCAGTTCAGGCAACGGTACTGTTTTAAAAGTATCGATTTGGCACCGGTATCGAAAAAAAACCGATACCCAACCCTAGTAGTCACCACCCTAAACCTAAAGCCATAACTCATAAATAGCATTACAAATGCTTTTTCGACTGTTTAGAGGGGCATGAGACACACATTATCTCATATGAACAGCCTCCTCCCAAATCAACCAGTGCCCCATTACCTCAGAGATACATGATACATGAGAGGAGCAGAAAGAGAGAATTGATTTTTTGCAGTGCTGAATAGAGATGCAAGTTAACCTGCAGTCATCTACACAACAGAGCAGCTTTCCCTTTGCAACGTTATACTAGAATAGTTGAGAGATCAGAGTCGCCTGTGAACTCAGCAAGATCCAGCAGCAGTGTCAGTCAAATGGAGCTGTGTAAGCTCTGTGGGATGATGATACTGCAAAACTGCCATCAGTTCAAGGTGGGTTCAAACAGAAGATATCAGGATTCATTCATTCAGGATTCACTGTAATCATGTCTGCCTGGTGCAATCTACAGAAACTGATGAAACCAAGTTGTTCTGGGTTCCAAAACCTGTCTGATATTGATTCACCAACTGAAGTTTACCTTTTTGGTCAGAGAAATTTAATTGATTCAATTAAATTGATCAAAAGTGACAGTGCAGACATATATTATAAATCAGATTATTATTATGATTATAATATTCCTTTTTCAAATAAATGCTGCCATTTTAAACATGATTATTATGTTTCTTGAGCACCAAATCAACAAAGTAATGATGCTGAAAATTCAGCTTTGCCATCACAGGAATAAATTGCATTGTAAAATACATTAAAATAAAGTTATTTTAAATTGTATTTCACAATATTACTGTTGATACATTATTTAATTATGATCAAATAAATGCAGACTTGGTGAGCATTAGATACGTCTTAAAAAAAATATAAAAGAATTAACCTCTAACCTTATCTGCACGTCAGATGGAATTTTGTTAATAAAAAAGAACACTTACTAAGATCAAATGTAATGTGGTAAACAGAGAAATGAGGGATTCCTTGAACTTGAAAGAAGTACTGTGTCCAAATATGCCTACTTCCATATATACAATAGGCGAAAAACGAGTAGTATCGAATTAATAGTATTCATAAAACACTAGGTGAAAAATCCTTGGATGACCCATTACTCCGGCGAGACTCTGAAGTGTGCACTGCATACGATGGACACTTTACTCTCCCGTGAGGCCACAGGAGAGGATTTGTGAATGGCAGTGAAGCTAAGCAACTGACGCTGATAATGACAACATAGCCGATCTAGTACATCCGGATTTCATTCATACTACACACACACTCATACTATAGAACATACTTTTTTAACGGTCGTGAATTAAGTTTTAAACCAAATGAAGGACCTACTATACAGTATGGGATTTCGGACGTACCAAAGGTGTATCGCCCAATGTACCCTGGGAGAACACAGATGGTTTAGATCTAAACTGTCAGAGGAGCACAGGCTCCAGTTCAGAACAATAAAGAGGCTTTTGAAAGAGAGGAAGACACCCAAAAGTTGAAAGTTGAAGTATTTCTATGTATTTGTGTGCTTGTTGTGTCTCCGTAAGGAAATTCTAAAAATGGCCTCTTGGAGTTACAATAGTCTTCCTTCCTGTGCATCTGGTTTTGGACAGCCCGATTACAGCTGCTACACAAAGCGTGAAGAAACCTCTCAAACTCAAACAATCACAAATGACACAATCCACAGTAAATGGTAAATCAGCAACTTTCAGACCGTGCATTTTCTTGAAAAACATTTAGTTCAACAAATGTTTTGTATTCAAAACAAGTAACATTCTGTCGATTACCACGTAGGCCTAAATCATTTTGATTCATTTGAAAGTACAGCCACAAGAAAGACTATAAAGTGACATTATAGGCTAGGCAAAATAACGAAAGAGTAGTGTGATAAAATTGCTTACTAATCTTGTTGGAGCAAAGTTAGTCAATCTCTCAACTCTTGTCATAATCATACTTAATCCAAACATGTATGACTTTCTTCCTTCTGTGCAACACACACACAAAAAAAAACTATTTTGAGAATGTCTGTTTTTTGTTTCTGGTAACCAACATTCTTCAATATAATTATCTTCTTCCACGGAAGAAAGAAAAGTAACAAGTTTGGAATAACGTGAGACAGAGTAAGTAGATGATGACATCATCATTATATGCCTTCAATTTCTGCATAGTATTGACTAAATATATCTTAAATTAGGCCTATTTCCACCTCCAAATCTAAACTCCATGCAAACAGCCTAGATTCCTGGAGTCATGCTAGGAGTCTGAAGGTCAGGCTAAACTCTGTGCAGCACACATGAAGTACATGCTTCCCTATAATGCCATTATAAGCTACTGAGTATATATATATATATATATATATATATATATATATATATATATATATATATATATATATATATATATATATATATATATATATATACATACATACATACATCAACCCCCCATTGCCCCTGAGACTAAAGGCCAGACACAGCTTGACTGTATTATTGGCATTTCTTTTCACGCTGGAGGGGTTGGTTTTCCTCACATAGTGCAGTCAAGTCCACAGGGAATACACTACAACAAATCAAGGCTTCCTGGCGGCATGTAAATGCTTATTTTCACACCCACCATTTGCAGTAAGCTACAAAAATAAGACCACAATTTCGGATTAAAGGCGTCTGAGGCAGCTCAAATGTGTCAATACCATCCTGTGATCCAGCTAAATACATCAATGTCAATTTTTATACCCAAACTGAAGATAAATTTGTCTCCGAACTAAGAGTAAAATCTGTGTGGCTGCCTGGCTGGTCACACCACCTCTCTTGATACTACCAAAAGGAGTACCTGAATTATTCACATATGTGAAATTATTCAAACCGTCTCCAATGCAAAGTGAACCAACAGCACAGTGCATGACAGACCCAGTAACTCTCAGATTTGGGTCAGAACTGAGTTAGGTCATACAAACCAAATTTGCTCTCAAACACATATACACACACACACAGTAAACATATATATTGGACATCTGTGTCGACTGTCTGCTAAGTTATTCTAAGGTTTAAGAATGTTTTTCTGATTTTTGTTTTAGTAAAACCTTTCTGTACTTCACAGCACAAAAAAACACTCAATACCTGATTTTAAAAAATGTCACTGTGACAAAAATGCCATAGATATTTCAAACGTGGAGGGAAAAAAAAATCCCATTTTGTAAGTTTATTGAATATTTCATATTACTGTATCCTAGGCCGTTCTAGTAATGGGTTTAGCAGACACATCTGCAGTGACAATTTAGATAGAGTCTTTTATTATGTTATGATATCTTGGTTTAATTTAAAATATAACAGGCATAATCGTTCACACTTAGAATTTGTGTGCTTTTAAATACACTACTGTTCAAAGGTTGAGTCAGTACGATTCTATTCCAAATAAATGCCGTTCTTTTGAACTTCCTATTAATCAAAGAATCCTGAAAAAAGTATGACTAATACAGGCCCTAATATGGTTCAAGTACACAGCCTCTTAATAAAGAAGTTAATTTGTGAATCTGCCTAGATGCACATGATTTACTGAGCTGACGGTCACTGACGTACAGCATGAGAACATATGTGCTGGGTGGAGTTTTCTTGGCCTGAATGGCTGTCTCTTGGCAGGCACGTATTGTAAATAAAAGCTTGACTGTATAAAGGGTGCTAAAAAGTGATATATTTTCAGTTGTGGAGACTCATATAGGTTTTTAATGGAACATCCAAATGGCGTAACATTCTTATTATCACGTAGATGGTCTGTTGACACTAAAGACGCCCCTGCTCCCCCCTTTTATAACTTCTCTCTCCTTCTCTTTGGGAACCGAGGCAACCGCAGCTAATACCTATACCATGACGTAATGCCAGAATGGAATTTTTGGGCTTTTGTGAGTGTCGTAGCAGGTTTCCAAATGTCTACATCATTCACAGGACGTTTTTCAATTAGAAATAAACACCATCCCATTTGCAAGTTTTTATGCCTCAAAACTCTGCGGATATAGTCACTAAGATTTGTATTTTAGCTCAAATGAATTGCATCCAAAGCTAGAGATTTGTAGAACAGATTTTCAAGTTGCCATTAAGGCCTAAATAAAAATATAAAATTACAAGTCTAAACCATGAGGGATATAATAAACATTTTGGAGATCAAAACCTTATTCCAGCACTGATTGTATTAAAAGAGAACTCTGAGGAGGAGAAACAGCGAATGAGAGAGAGAGAGAGAGAACGAGAGTGAGTTTGACCTACACAGATGCTGACCACAGACTGCACTCATCAAATTGAGACGTTCTAAGCGAACGTGTGTGTGTGTGTGTGAAGCTAAAAAGCATTGAGCTGACCTCAAACAGAGACGCTAATGGCTCCGCTTTAAATTACATCACCGTGTCGTCCTGCCTCTCCAAACACACACCCAGGGCCCAGACACCCCCTGCCAGTTAAAGAACAAGACTTGCAGTTGACTCGCGGAGCACATGATGAATGTAGAAAATATTGCAAAATTATTTATTTATTTATTTGAAATATTATATATTTCTAAAGACCAATACCATCACTGCATATTCTCTCCTCAGCCATGTGTCTGGACTGTGGCTATTTAAACAGATGTGGATCCACATCACGTCTTGTGGCCACACCCTGACAGTGGACATTATCATTGCTCTCTTGGTCACGTCATACTGCTGAGCCCAGAGTTACAGGCATCTGGGCGTGCATGTGTTAGTTTGTGCATGTTTGTTTGCCACACACATATGTGTATTTGCTGTTAGTTGGTCACAGTTTGTGTGTGTTTGTATGCATGAATGCTGCAGACAGGCATGAATACCCCCCATCTCATCCATGCTGACTAAGCAGTCCTGCCCTAGCCACGTGCATCAGACTGTTTAACTGCACCAGGCAGTCCACTGCAACCATGTTCACCGCCCCACTGTACTCCAAATGCATGCTGTTGTGTGGCTAATGGTCACGCACCCTGGTTGATCCATTATAAAGGTTTAGCAAACAGATTCAAATACTTCTTAACCAAATACATAAAATGCAATCATATGTAAACATCAGTGCAATCATCTCTATCAATAGTTTATATGCAACAAACTGAAGAAATGTCTCTAAAGTCTCTCTGTTTGTTTACATAGGGCTTCCACATGCAATACGCACAACTACCCATCTAATAAACCATTTCTGAGTCTAGTCTTCTCTTCTGTACCCGGCTCTACGTGCTACCTATGAGGCCTTTTCCCCTTGACTCAAACAATGACTCCTTTATACTCCAGCCCGAAGTGGCACCGTGGGAATGTGCTGGGGGGTTGGGGGGGTGTTTTCATTCTGCCATTGGCACCCTGACCAGAGGCTGCCGACGCAAAGGTTAAAACTGTTACACACAAACACTCAAGGCAGTAGGTGTGGACATTATGGAGTTCATTTGCACATTTCACCAGGCAAATGGTCCAAAAAACATTTGGCAGCAAGTTCAATGTTCCTATGCAAATTTCCCAGTGCGTTGCAATTAGCACGCCAGTGTCAGATCTTCAACATCCTGGTCTATTGAAAACGTTTACAGCACGACTCATTTCAGCTAATCGATTCTTTAAGAATCATCAAAAATGATTCAGTTATACACCGCTACGAATTAACTACGTCATCACGTGGTCTCCGATATGTGCCCTTTAAATGTAAAACGTGCAATAAATGCGTATGAAAACAAATGGTTTTCATTTTCTCTCGTAAAAACTTAGAACCAAAATATATGTGTATTTACATCTCTTGTTTGAAAAGATTTTTGTACTTTTAAATAAAATGCTATTTATTAAAACACAACTTTAGAATTCGTGTTGATAAAACTAATACAATCAAGTCATAAACATGCATTTATTACGTTTAATTTGTAACTGCAGCTATCAAATTTAACTTTTCGATCCATCAACACACTCATCAGTTCTCGGTTCATAACGAATCGGTTCTCGTTTTAACGAGTCAGTGATCCGCTCAGACACAATAAGTCCGATTGGTGAACGATTCATCCAGACAGAACCGGTTCATCCGATCTAGTGAAAAGATCCGATACAAAAGAACAATTCATTCACGATTTGTACGAAAAGACGGCAATGTCGTAAAGATGTACGCATCTTCGAATATCACCTTGATGCTGCTGTCTAATGCTGTCTACTGCACAAACAGTCTCTAGGAATCATACTCATGATGACTAGGCTATCTTACAGATGCTCTTGATGTGTCAGAGATGCGCCCATCCTGAATCATATTACATCACATCAGCAGTCAAACTGGCGTCCTTCCTAAAGGACAGACAAGAAGCAGTGCATGTGCTAATTTACCTTCCCATGCGCAAAACTGTCAGAAACATACCAAACCTTAAAGCCAGCAAAATAAACATCCGCGCTACTGTAGGAAATGCTGTTGTGATCCCAGAGCTATGTAAACGGTCGCATTACTACATTTCTCTGCATTGCGATTGTTCCGTGTCAAAACGAGTACTGAACCGTTTTAATATGCGTTATGAAAGTATATTTAAGCTCTGTGGTGAGTTTGGGTCGGTGGTTGAGGAGCCCTACCTCGTTCCAGCTTCACCTGGGATGATGATGGTGGAGCGTGCAGACTTTTGCTGCATTGACTCAAAGCTCCCAGGAGTGAGACCACGTGACCCAACTCTGCACCGCTACTATCTCAGTCACCCAAGTCCACACTGCGCTTTTAAAGTCACAAGCAGATTTGCCCCGGCGAGGGCATATATGCCATAAAGAGTCGTGCAGGGAATAAATGTCTTAAAAGATAAGGCTAAGAATGCGCTAGAGGTGGAATATTATGTTTACATCCATTCCAATGCAATACAGATTGCAGCGTGCAGCAAGCTAAATGTGCTTTCCAGGAATAGGCTACACTGTAGAAATTGTTCAGCCTACGGTAAAAAGCTGCCAGCTTGCCTATAGTAAAATACTGAGACGACAATAAATGTGTCATTAAATCATATAACTTAAGATAGTCCTATAATTACTTCAGAATCCAAAAGTTAACCATTTTTTGTAGTAGTAGCGTACACATTTTACTGTAGTAGCCTATATTTTTACATTATTTCCCGTTTAAATTAACGTAGGCTACTTTTTTATACAGTGCATCTATATGCCATAAAATAATCTAGCCCATCGCAGATATAGGCTAGTACGACTATTATTAAAAAGCGGTGTGTGGATGTTTCTCAGAAGGGTACAGTAATGATATCATGTGTGCTCTGACACTGTGGGCGTTGATAACGGGTTGCATCATAGAATAAACTGCTCAAACTTTCTAAAATGCGATTTATCTTACCTGTTATGATGTCGTCAATCACCAACTCTTTCTCAGTCATCATTCAAATCTTCAGGTTTTCTTATCCGTAAAGATCCCGCTTAATGTCTAACTTTTTGCGCGGTTCATTAGATTACAGAAAGCTCCCTACTTCTCAAGCTGTGCTACCCCGTCCCGTTACTCTATTAGGCTACTCCCACCAAACTTCCAGCCCTAAACTATTTAAAACTAACGCTTTGGAGCGCATTTAAAATAAAGTATCTCGAGTTTGACCCACAGTTGAGTTTTCCTCAGACTGTCTGACATCCAGAGAAAAGAAGTGTAGCCTACAGATCCAGACTTCACGTCTGTTGGCTCGGGCCCCGCCCTTCAGCTCGACTCCATGTGCAAGACTAATGAAGGCAGAAACAGAGTAAACACAGGCCAAGAACAACTAAAAAAACTTAAAAGGGACACCTAATTATTTTGTAGCTTAGCAATTCTTCTATATCCACAGTCGTGATCAGGCTATTTAAACAAAATAAGAGGTATCATACAAAAATGCAGGTTATTTTTTATTTAGTACTGTCCTGAATAAGATATTTTACATAAAAGATGTTCACATATAGTCCACAAGACAAAAAAATAACTGAATTTATAAAAATGACCCCGTTCGAAAGTTTATGCTGCTCTTGAGTGCCTTGTTTGTCCTAAATAGTTAAACTGCCCAGAGTTCTTCAGAAAATTCCTCCAGATCCTGCAAATTCTTTGATTTTCAAGCATGTATTGCACATTTGATCCCTTTCCAGAAGAGACTGTATGATTTCGAAATCCATCTTTTCTCACTGAGGACAATTGAGCGACTAAAATAACTTTTTGAATTTGAAGATCATGGTAAATTGTACTTAATTTATATTCTGTTGCTTTCGAAGAGAAGTAATATGCTATTCAAACAAAATAAGAACAACTTGGACATCTTCATCCTGTTCAAAAGTTTTCACCCCCGTTTCTTAATGCATCGTGTTTCCTTTTGGAATAATTTACATTTTGCGTACTGTATGTAAACTTTTGAGCACGACTGTGTACTGTGAAGATATAGTCAAATAATTGTGTATATAGTTTGTTTATATCTATCAGTCTTTAATTAAACCGTTAATTAAAAAATTGTATTCAAGGGAGTATAATTATGAAACACTGATCTATAGAATGTTATCAAATAACAAACCATATTCCCAGGAAATTGCACATGGTGAAATAATACTGCATCACACCATGTACAGTATTGCATGGAAAAGTCATATAGTACACTATAGGTCCTTTTGTCATCTATGGTTCCTTGAAGAACCTGCATTGCACAGAAAAACAAGGGGGGGGGGGGGGGGGCGGGCATTTTGGAAGCTTTATTTTTGTATAGTCAATTAATGGATTAATAGGATAACATATTCGTTTTAGATATAATGTTTACATTGATTGATTGATTGATTGATTGATTGGAATAGTATTGCATACCTGCAATATGCATGTTCAAAGCTATTTTAAAAAAAGAAGCTGGATTATTTGTTGACTCGGGAGGGGGTTCCTCCAGGCCTGAGCACAGGTTTTATCTCAAAGGGTGGAGTTTACTTGACAATTGTTGTCACTGAAAGCAGTGAGATTTTCCTGATATCAGAATCGCACTTAACACATGCATGTCTTCAGCAGACACTTTCAACAAAATTAAGTCACTCAAGAATGAAGAGGTTACTTTCAGTCACTCACGGGCAGAAAAAAAATGTGTAATTCAGCATTAAATTTTAGCCAACAAATTATAAATATTTATTTATACATACAACATGATCACATTTTTCAAAATGAATTAGTAAACTAAACTTCAGCTGACCTCGGGATATCAAATGGAAGTTAGAAGAGGAAGGCCAATGGCCAGCGCTGGTCACCTCCTCTGGCATTGCAGTTATAAAAAGGCTCAATGCCCCATCTAGTGGTCAATATGAATTTGACCCACAAGACCCTGAACCTGCCAATCAAACCCCAAACAAACATTGCATTTACACACCTAATCTAAAGAATTTTAAATGTTCAAAGCTTCCCTGAACATAAACGTTACATATTTTGTTCATATTTATATGTGCATCAACAAAAAAAAAAATCTGATTTTTTGATGGTTTTCTATTTATTGAAGATTTCTTGCCGTTTCATTTCAAGGAGCTTGTTTTGATACTTTACTAAGCCTCCTGTTTACTCCTTCACAAAAATGAAGAGATATTACATCAATACTGTGTAAAATCTAAAATCAAATTGCTGCCCCATTACTGCCAATGCTGGAATTTAAAAAAGTACTGAATTAGACTTCATAAACTCACTTACAATTAATTAGATACAGTAAAAGATGTGCGTATTTGGTGTGCTGTCCGAGGGAAGGGCTCCGAGCTCGCAATGTGGCCCGAACCCAGAGTGCTCCCCCGTATCTGGGATAGGAACTGTAGCAGAGTGAGGAGTCAGAGTGGAGGAGGGATGCAGAAAAGACTGTTGAGGAACGAAGGTGAGTCAGATATAGGCCTCCAATCATACTGATTGGGTAGATCATTTGAACGTGATCCTCTCAAACTTTGTTAATAAACCATCATATTTCGAACTGCACACTGTAATATATTATTGTTGGTTTAACTTAAAAAAAGAGAGTAAGTAACATTGCCTTAAAATTATAAGTTCATTGAAATTAAAAAAAATTGTTAATACAATGAAGGAGATTGGTTTAATCAATAGAAACTCAAAATATTATGTTATCTGAACCACTTAAATTATAATTAAGTTGATTTGACTTTTTTTTTGTGATATCATGAAATTTTTATTTTACAGTGGTACCACTGTAAATTGTGACTAAGCTTTTTTTTTTCTTTTTTTTTAACAATTCTAACAAATATCAACAGCGTAACAGTGTCTTTCACTTTAGGAACATTGGTTTATGAAAAAAGCTGCAAACCTTGTATTTTAAATGGTTATTTGACAGCTTAGCCAGTTCAATGCACTCTCAAAAACAGTTTGGAAGT
Source organism: Abramis brama (assembly GCF_963993115.1). Lineage (NCBI taxonomy): Eukaryota > Metazoa > Chordata > Actinopteri > Cypriniformes > Leuciscidae > Abramis > Abramis brama. The sequence goes on from NC_139983.1 coordinate 17,676,964, forward strand.
CCTACAGTATCCATCATTTATTGCAAAGACTGGTTCTTTTGTTATTAACCATCATTTTGGAGAGATTTATATGTTATGTGTTACATATTATTATGTGTTATGGCAATTATGTGCCATAACACATTATTATGTGTTATGGCACATTATGTGTTATGGCATAAATCATTTCTTAAAAGATTTCTTAAAAACATCAACAACAACAACTACAACAACAAAAACAACTCAAAGCCTTGACATTAGCACAACATGCCCTCAAGTCCACAAGGGGGAAGTGTTCATACAGAATGCCAAAACCGGTAGGCCTATACAAGACTTTGTACATTTTAGGTAGCTTCAAAATAAACAAACTGATATATTTTCACTCTTATTGACAATGACAAATGCACAAGAACTAAATAAGGAAGAGTTATTGCGACATCTTTCAGTGAAGGGTTTTATTCAAGCCTATTGAAAGGATTGCCAATTATGCTGGGCCTATTAAATCATAGGCACCTGAACATTAGGCCTACATCTCTCTCAACAGATTCTCTCAATCGATTGGCTGGTGTTAGCCGGTTGTGGCCATATCGTGCGCAATACAGTTTTCTTCGACTAACTCCCGCGGCAGCATGCTGAACTGTTTAAGCCACAAACAACATATGTCCACACACACACACACACACACACACACACACACACACACACACACACAACTCTTTTGGTCCCAAATAAAGACTCGCGCAGTGCAATAGCCTATGCGTATGCTAGGCTAACTGATTATCGCACGCTCATTTCCATATTAATTTAGGCTACGTTAGACTAGAAGTAGGCTATAGCCTACAGTTAATGCTGTGGATTTTGTAGGCCTACCTTAAAATGTTAATGATGTCATGTCGTAAGTGTTAAAATAGACACAATGTGATCATGGCTATAAGTTAATAAACAGATTGAGGCCGATGTTTAAGTGCGGTGATAATGCTATTTGACTGATCATTCATTTCCTAAACTTTGCACTTCGCCACATGCTTTATTTCAACCATTGAAAGTTTAAGGTTACTTGTTTAAGGTAGCCTACATGACACCTGCTTAATATGAGAAACGTTAAATTTACAAAGTATATTTTTATATATTGATTTAAAGACAGTATGAATAAGAAAGAATGAAAAAAAAAGACAGACGACAAATTGTTGAATTTGTAGGCCAGTTCATGATTTCTTTGATGTCGTCAAGACGTTTCATTCATATAGCCTATATATATATAAAAAAAAAAATTAACGAATATTTATGATAGGCCTGCAGTTTTTGATTTCTTTGCCAAATTAAATGGGTTTAAATAGCCTAGTCCTCTTCTTTTCAGCTAACGCTATCCATGTTCTAAGTTAATAAAAACACACAAGCTATAGCTTATATATGTTTTGAAAGATTCTGTAGGCTATGTGACTATAGCCTACGATTTTTTTGTCCTCAGTTGTCATTGTGCGCACAGCAGGGTTAAATATCACTTGTCTCTTATTTTCCCAGGAAGAAAATACATACTCATACGGATAGCCTACATGCGAAGGTTAAGGGTTTGAGCTTACTTGTGTGTTTGCCAGATGGCAGCAAGCAAAGAAAGAAGCGAATAATTCAACAAATCTCTCTCTCTCTCTTTCTCTCTGGGTCCAGGTATCAGAGCAATGCGCGCGACCTGTCCGTGAACCCTCTTTAGTGAGCCTAGGAGAGTGACTTAAACGAGATCGGCTCATTGTGGCAGGAACTCATTAAGGCTCTTAAGAGTAGGTTATTTCAGATTTTTTTTTAAATCAGTTTTATACGTAGGCTAACAACATTTTTTTCCCGTCTGTTTGCAGATGTTGTCCTCATTTTGTTGAAACCGTTGTATTTAGGCTATCTGCTAATATATTTTTGATCATTGTTTAGGAATTGCATTCTAATGCACAATATTTACCTAGCTTTAAACACTTTTCATTTTCAAAAGTTCTGTTATTAAATATATTTTACACAAGCCCTTAAAATGTGGTGTTTCTGAAGAGTGTTAATTCGGTGTTATTTCTCATTATATGCTATTATAGGATTATATATTAATTCATATTGAAGTAGGCCTACTCTTAAAATGTGTAATCTATTGCATGTCTATTGCATGCATTGTTTTGCCCCCGAATATTTTCAGTATAGGCTATTCATTTAGAAGCAAATGTAGCATTCCCAGATTTAAAAATAAATAAAATCATTTTAGTTTGAGCTCGAAAAAATAGGCAATTTTTCTCTTTCTCTGTAACCTTTTTACGCTTGAATAATGACTTTTAGTTACAGACTAATAAAGGGGTTTGGACGTTTAGAACTGCATGTATGCTCGTGTAACTGCACGTGCACGTAAAATAAAAATAAAAAGTTAGCAGCAAAACTGTGTTAGTTTTGCATGAGGTCTGCATTACCAAATCAAAACAAAACGCAATTCTTAAGTTATAAAACACCCCAAATCTTCAGTGAATGGTAAGGAATTCATCACTGAGTCCTTGTGGTCGTATTAATTCAGGATGAAACACAAACTGAAAAAGACAAAACAAAACAAAAAAACAAATCTATTGGTGTTCATTCAGATGACACCTGGCAAAGTTTGAAGACATGACTGGACAAGTGCGCGGTTCTGAAAGCATCAGGGCATCTGGTGATGCATGTGGAGACTTAAGGATGGGAGAAGACGCGCTAATTAGGTAGAAATTGCCCTTTTTCCCCCGTGACCCATGGGAGACCCTTGGAAAGCTGTTTAACATTAGGTAAGTAATTAAAACGCCTAAATGCAAATGTAGGTTTTGGTGAAAGATCCGGCCGTGGCGTAATGTGCATTATATTCCGTGTTTGTTATGATCCACATGATGGATGCCTTATATGAGGTCACAATGTATTATGACGGCATGACAAAAACGCAATTACTGGCATAACAAAGCAACAAGTGGTTGAGTGCGAGATGGTTCGTCTGTGCTTGACACGAATAAAAAAATCATAAAACTTTAAAATTACTTTCTAGAACCTTATGAAAACCAAATAATACAAATGTGACAACATTGTTTTAGAGCTTCTACAAAGAGGAACAAAACAGACATGCAAATGTAGGCTATCTGGGAGTGTCTGACCCACTGGCAGTCACATGTCTTGACAATGTGGATGTTTCCAGGAGCCTGGACTTCTTTACAGGGCCCAGCGGTCGCCCCAAAACAGGCACAGCTCTGTTTAAACGGTGCTTTAGCCACAGCTTAGCAGGGCATTACGATTCCTCTGTGTTTGTGCTTTTTACGATTCTCTTATGCAGTATAGAGCTGGAGATATGGACTTGGTTTGTCTGTATCACCTTTCGGGTTGTCCTAAATGGAGTGTCTATGGATGTATCATCAACAGAATGTAAGTCAATAAACATTAATTAATTTAACAGTAGTGAATTTTAATTTATTTATAGCATAACGTTTTGCATTATTGTTGTTGTAGCCTAGTTAATTAAGAATTGTATTATAGATTATATAGGCTATTGCTTGATTTAGCCTGTAGGCTACATCTAATCAATCACTGCAACCTAAATTACATAAATATTATATTGATCTATAGGCCTAGTTGTATGGCAGTTAACCTGAATTTTGTGAAGCGTGTTCAACGCAAAATGCGCATGTTCTCGTAGGCGGGATAATATATGAAAGAAACTACATAATAGCTTTTGAGTGCATGCGTATATTGAACTTGAGAGTGCGCAGACGTGACCGGCTGGTGGCGACAGACATGCAGGCATGCTCACTTGAACTCCACTGTGACCGCGCAGTGGATACATTAATATGCTATCTGCTTAAATCATTTTTTTAGGTCAAGAAATAGATTTGAAAACATTTATGTGATTTTTTTTTTTTATATCTTAATGAATTTGAGTGGAATAATAGGCCTAGGCTAAATACAGAGGTGTTTTTCCTTCTTAACTTAGGACTGCATCCTCCTAACTAATTCCTCTGTGAATGTTTACTGTTTCACCCTGCAATGCTCTAGTCTGCGTAGTGATGCGCAGAAGAAAAAAAATGCAACATTGATACCTGATTCCTCTAAAATCATACTGCTTTTGCTCCATGCGGAAAACATTTTGTTGTGTCAGATATTATTTGTGTCCCCCCAATCTGCACTACCCAGCCAAGCGCAGGAAAAGCCAATGAAACGCGCTCTAGTCCGTGACGTCAGTGACGCTGGTGCCCTCTCGATGACTTCCTGTCCTGAAGCGACTAACCTCCGCGTGAACCTGAGCCCGGTCTCGAGCAGAAGCGCGTGCCACACAGGCATTTCATTTGGAAAACGGAAAAAGAGATTGTTTATATAGACTTCATATTGTTCCATGTTAATAATGCTCTCAATTCATTCTGATAATGCTATTATGTTAAGATGGCGTTAATTTCCACCGGCTAATCCCTTTTAATAATCAAACCCTACGAATATCTAGCCTAATCTAGCATGTCGTGAAAAAATAAAAACCATAAACTCACTTTCCCTCGTTAATCAAGGCACCGACCTTTACGTTACTGAACTAACAACAACGCAAGTTGATTTGTAGGCTATAGGCAGCTCATAGTTTTCGCCAACGAATTCTAACTTGGGTGAAAATATCCTAACCTGAAAAATGTAATGCAAATCTAATATAAATTAATTCTCACTTTAGCTCGTACAAATATAGGCCTATGATAAAAGTCTGGATAGAAAACTGTGCCGTTGACGCTGCTGTGCTCTAATTTCATACCTTTAGACGCATCCTGGATTTTGGGATAAAGTAATAGCTCACAACATTGCAGACTAAATGTTTTATTAATACGGCACAGGAACACAGAAAAAAAATGAATAAATTAATATTAAACAGTCAACAGGGAGAACAAAAATTTGATATATGTGGTGGCAAAATAAATATTTAATAAACCTCTCTTTAAACTCCTAAATCAAAACATTTCAATATACGTGTTTAGTTACTAATAATTCCCATAATTTATTGCTATACTGCTTGCAAAATTGTATAGGATATCGTTAAAAAGCTATATGCACTCACAGCTATAAATGTTATGTTTGAAGAAATTCATGCAAATGCAAGATTTAAAATGTAGATTCAGAAAAAGCCTATAAAATTAAATTATACTTTAAACTTTAAAATAATATCTTTGTAATAATTCATACTTTATATTGGACTTAGAATTACATGCTTTGTTCCATGAACGTCCTGGTGAATTTTAAAAAGGAACCAAAACAAATGTATTCACATTGCAGCCTTTTCTTCACTAGTGTGAAATATACCAGTGATAAGATAATATATTCGCATATAATATAAGATAATAACTTCGCATGTTATAGCTAGCATTAATTGCAAATTATTTTGTTTATTTATTTTTAAACCTTTAAATATTTGAAAACAAGACGCATTAAAAGTCCTGAAACTGAGGTTTAGGCTAAGTATAGCCTGTCTTTTCAGACATGTAAATATTTTATAACATTGTTTTGTTGACATTAATATATATTGGCATATGCTAAATGTAACATGAAATGGAAACAACTCTTGCACTTGGTAGAATAATTAATGTGGAGTGCAATAGATTAGATAGCCTACAATCAATAATTTTGTATAGTCTACGCTTACATTGATATAGCTTATCAGATGGGCTAAGCAGCAGCAACAAATCCACACTTTGAAGCATTTATAATAATAATAATAATATCTGACTATGTTATGACTTTCGCGGTGTTTTTTATTTTTTACCTTACCGCCTTTTTCGTTGTTTTTGTTTTATTTTGAACACGTAGAATAATCAAATTCAGTTTTTTTTCCATTACAGTAAACTATTTATAGACATAAAGGCTTTATAAAAACGTAACAGAAATGCCTGGTGAAACAAAGCGTTAAATTATCTATTATAGACATTTTACTCACGTGAAATTTAAAATGCCTTATAAAATTGGAGACCCTATACTGACACGACACCAGGGTATCTTTGATAACATTATAATATTTTCAACTAAACGGACGTTCTCTTGAACACTGAATAATCCTTATTGTATTGCAATTTTCATTGATATCACATGGGCCGCGCCCGCGAGTGTAAGATTAACGTCAATAAGTGTTAAATCCGCAGGTTCCGTAAAGCTCTTAACCAACAGCCTGACACTTAGAACCAAATCACAAATTAATGCGGCCAAATATTTTGATATGGTGAAGTTTATGGCTCATGTTTTTCTTAAATAGAATAGAAATAAAAAAATAATAATTTATATAAATAAATAAAATATAGGCTACATAGGCTATATGCCACTACAAAACTATTTTAGCCTAGGCCTTATTGTTAAGGCTACGAAGGATGGTGCCAGTTCTTCATCTCAACGTTTGCGAGTGCATGTAGTTTTTTTTTTCTTCTTAAATTAAGTTTGATAATGCATAAAATTACAATAAATGACAAAAAAATAATATTTATAATATTTATCATATTGTTAAGAGTTACTAGGCACCTAAAACACTGTGCATCAATGAACATAGCATTTTACGTCAAGAGGGATTGGAGGGTCCTGTAGATTTATGGAGGCCACAACAGCGTCAAAATGGATATTGAACTCGTTCCAATTAAATGCGTTTTGAAAGAGAAACGCTTTCTCAATTCTCGCGGTGTTACATCTGAGGTTGCCGAGCAACCACAGATCATCAACAAACCCTGCGAAGACGCGCACATGACAGTGAAAGACTGTAAACAAATGCAGAAATTCTGTCGTAAACCAAAACAACCATGTCATATAAAGGATTCGTGAGCCACAGCAGAGTATCAAAAGAGGACCAGGAGTTTTACGACTTGAAGAACAAAGCCGCAGAGTATTACAGGTCCAACGGGGTGCCGCGGAAGATAGAGAGCGTCTTGAACGAGATGTTTTGGCAGAAGCCGGATGATATCTATGGTTATCTGGTGGGACAAATCAACATACTTATGCTTTTGAGATATGACAATTGTAAACGTTTCGTCTTAGAATTATAGTGATGCCCGTTTTAGAATTACGGATGGCATTTTTGACATTACGTCTAGTCCATTTGACATGTTATTCTAACGTTACCAGAATGAAGTCAGTATTTATGTAGGTCAGATCCCCATCATTAACTTACACACCAACATAATGATGCGAAATCAATAACTGCTCTTTCAGGCAAACTATTTTTCCAGGCTCTCCTGTACTCCAGTGATTAGTAAAATCACCGGAAGGCAGGTGTTCGACGGAAGAGGATTGACAGCAGTTCAGACCAAAGTGCACTGCATCATCAGAAATGAGGAAAAGGTAGATTCTGAAATCATCCACATGTTTTTCCTGCATTTCAGAGCAGCTACCAATTTGTCACATGTATGGGGTTTAGCTGTATTACAGTAAGCAGGCCTAAAATAATTAAATTAACATCAGTCAGATGTTGATTTTGTAGGCAACAAAGATCTAAGTGTCTCTGTTTTGAAGGTTATGGGGAACCAGAAACTGGTCGTCCACCATGTAACCTTTGCACCATGCTGTACAGTTCACAGGAGAAATTTGTAGTGACACAGTGATGAATTTAGGTCACAGCGTGTCCACATACTCATGCACACAGACAAACACAGAACAATTAGAGTAGGAGAGCTTGTGCGTTTGTACAGTGACGCACGTGCCTCAGCAACCAACCACTATGTGTGACCATCAGATCACTCTCCGTCTCTCATTCTCCGTCTGTTTTGATCTCTCTCTGAAGCTCTGTTTGTGTTTGCGAGGTAAGCATTATGCCTTCTGGCACGGTGGCCATATTGCAGTTGAGAGCGCTGCTGTTTTGGTTCGGCACATTCAGAGCTCACGACGGTAATACAGCGGGACAGGGAACAGCCGACTGTAGGCATGAGCTGGGGGGAGGAGAGGAGAGGTGAAAGGAGGAGGGGAGGAGAACAGCACATAAGAGGGATAGAAAAGTTGGGAGAAAAGCTGTTAGAAAGAGAGGATTGCAAACACTGCCCAGGTTCAAATCAGTGTTTTGGCAGTATTGGAACGTGATGTCACACTTTTCAAAGGAACTTTCTGAATGCATTAGCATTAGCCAAACCCAAACACACTCATCTTCAGCTTCTACTGAAGCAATCGCTCATCTACAGCACTGTTTAGTATGAGTGTAGAGATAAAGAACAGGATAAATGAAGCATCCTCATTACATTTCTATTGTAAGAAATTGTTAAATCCACACATTTTGACATCAAAATCCAAAGATCTTGACATCAAGTAACAAACACCAGCACACATCAGATCAACAGTTCATGTGCAGATTATTATATTCAGATCTTGATCTTTTCCTGATCATGAACCTGTTTATTAATTCATTTTTTAGAAGAAACAGCAGAATATCTCTTAAAAGGCTGAAGCTGTGTGCGCGAATAAGTGCTGTAATTAACTTTTTTATTATATCTTTATATTATTATTATTATTGTTGTTATTTTTATTATTTCTCTAGAAATGATTTTTTAATCTATACAAGAGCACTTTTTCTAACCATATAAAAACACAGTCCACGACTCCATGTGCTTTCAGTGCAAGTAAAACACTATTTAAAATGGTTTTTGGTAACTAAGATAAAGCCAAAATAAAATATTAAATTAAATACTTCTGAATAATCAGACTAATTAAATAAGCCTAGAATTAAATTGAATAACCAGATTTTAAAAATACAGTGGCACATTTTGAATTTGAATGAGCTTTTGTGTAAATCATAGATGGTGTGCAGTGCGGTGATGGGGGACCCTTGTGATGGTATGGCAGAGTCAGGAGAGGCGGTTTCTAATAGCGACCAGCAACATCTGTCCAACACAACAGCTCTGAAGTGGATCAGAGAGCATCTCAGTCCAATGCTGCAAGGCTTCAACCCCACGGACCAAAACAGCGTAGACAAAATACTCAGGTGATCACACATTCAATAGAAAATACACGCGCAAATTTTGACACGAAGGTTGCTATGATAACCAGGCGTTAATACGCACATGCAAGACTGAGGTTGTGTGTATGTTCTGCAGAGATTTCTTCATGGCACGTTACTTGGAGCACAAGGACAGTCTTAACAGAGAGAAGGAGGAGGAGTCGAGTGATGAAACAGTGTCTGAGGCTCCGCCCCAGGCCACTCCCACACTGGCTCCTGCCAAAGACAAGAAAGGTGGTGATAAAGGTAAAGGAGCTTAATGTCTTGCCATTTCTACAGGGTTTTTAGTTGTGTTGCAAACTTGAGTTCTCACAATACATATTTCAGAATATTAGAGAGATCAGAGACAGCTTAAGTGAGGGAGCCAAAGGAGGACAGCAACCCATGTTAGTGTAGCAAGTCATGTCTGTGGGACAGGAGGTTAAACAAGACTCCAGCCAATCTCACAGCTGTTGTAAAAGCAGTCTGAAGGATTCCACACTTCTCTCTTTCACAGAAACCCTTCTGGGAGCTGCTTTTAGTTACTTTAGCAGCTTGTACTGAGTTGAGTAGCAATCTATGTGACGGTGACTCCATTTCACCCTTTCATTTAATCCAAACTATCTTAGAGAAATCACAGATATATTTAAATATGCCCTAAGAAACCTTTCCTACTGCAGAAAACATTTTACGCCTACAGAAATGAATAGTACTTTTGAAAAAATGATTTGAAATGATGGCCTTCAGTCATATCAGTGACCTAGAAAGAGCGGTTTTATTCTAAAAGGAGTGTGTCGTCTCTCGCGTTGACCGCTATGTCGACATCACACGATCAGTTGAATGCTTCTCACTTAATCTCAGTAAACCTGCTATTATTGGACATTTCTGCTAGAGGAATAAATGAATCAAGTGTCATAAATATGCCTGTTACGATGGCATCAGTAACTGAAACCTTTGCTGCTTCATCTCTCTTGTAAGATTCAGGTGATGTATGATAACTGTGCACTTTAAACTGCACATCTTTTAATCTGACCTCTCCGTCCCCTGCACTTTCTCTTGATGTGTTTGTCTTTGTTCCCAGGTAAAAAAGGAAACGGTACGGAGAAGCTCCTCCCTCCTGCAGAGCCCCCAGAGCCGAGGCTGCCAGGGGCCACGGCAGTTGCTGTTGTTTCTTTGGTGGTGGCTAAAACCGCGGCCGGACTTTTAGGAGCACCCCTATACCGACATATCACATCATTAAGAGTCCTGCAGGTACAATACCGTTCAAAAATTTGGGGTTGGTAAGATTTTATGATCATTTTTATGCTTTAAAAAAGCTGCATTTATTTAATCAAAAATACAGTACATTTTTTAATTATAACCAGTGTAGTGGCTGTTCATATTTTTGTGGAAACATTTTTGAATTCACTTAAAATATTTTTTGTAACAATATAAATAATATTACGTATAATCTTTCCTGTCACTTTTGCTCAATTTAATGTATCCACGCTGAATAAGAATATTAACGTTTAAAGTGCGTGTAAATACAAAACACACGATACATGTTTTAATCGTCAAGTGGACATCCGTGTACTTGAGAAGAACTGCATTGTGGGAGAAGGCTTGTGTTCTGATGGAATTATTATACAGAAATGTACTGAATACTATACTAATGTAAATCTCCTTTTTATCCTTTTGCTTCACTTCCTGTGAACTGCTTTAGGCTCAGAATGAGATGCACCTGCCTGTGCCAATGATTACAATCCTGAGCTGTGGAAAGAACTCTGAGGGTAAACTCAACCTTCTGGAGGAGGTCATCCTTATGCCCAGCTTGTCGCAAAGAGTCAGAGAAGTATGCATATGCTCAAAGATCCCACCTTTTCACATTAAAACAAACAAACAAACACTCTGAAGGCAATCCATGTTTTCACTGTTATATAGTAAGGGGCGCTTTTATGCATCTTCTGAAAGAGTACAGCATCTCCGGATCAAAACACAGGCGAAGAAGGAACAAAAACAAGTGATACAAGTGATTTGATCATCTTTGTGAATCCGATCCGGACGTAGTCTTTGACAAAAATCCAATTTTTCAAGTGTTGATGTAAAAGAATAAATGAAGCTAGAATAAAAAGTTTTTTGTTGTTGTTGTTTAAAAGCAGAGGTTCTGTTATTTGCTTTGATATATTCCATGTTCAGATATTCATATAACAAAATATTCTGGGGATATGAACGTTTTTTGCGAAAATGCTAAAAATGTATCTGGCTGGCAACAAAAAAAACGCTGGAGAGGAAAGAGTTAAAGGAACATAAAACATTATGGGAATGTTACTTTTGAATGTACTGAAACAAGTAATATTGAAAATTTTTACACAGACATCCAACTAAAAAAAGGCTCCACGAACAATGTATTATGAATGTGTCTTTGCTAACATTATTAAAGACCAGATGGCTTTGAACGAACATTCTGTTAACGTTACTGGAAGAACGTTTGTTCATAACTTTCATAAAGAGAACCTTGCCAGAACGTTAGCCAACTTTCTGAGAAAATTAAGTTTTTATGGCTCAGATGTGTCAATACTGTGCTGACTGCTCTCACTTCCAATATCCCTACTGTTTGTCTTTAGTGTATGTGTGTGTTGGCCTTGTAGGTCATCGGCATGGGTCTTGAGCTGCAGTGTGAAATGAGGAGAGTTTTGAATGGATCGGCATATAAAGCAGGGGTAAGGATGCTCTCATATGGTTTGACTCAATGACAAAAGGAACATAATGCTCTATGCTCCGGCTCACACAAAAGCATCAAGCAGCACACAAATTACGTGGGGATTTTTTTGATGCTTTGATGGGATAATTATCTGCACATCACCATCTGAATGAAATAAACAGGCCCAAATCATGTGCAGGGCTTATGAATGGCGATTGAACCACTTAACAGCATGTCACACAATAAATATATATTTATGTTTAGATGGGAGGCTATTACTGGTGCACTGTGAATAGCCTCAGTGAAAACCTTCATAACATTATGACATTCTGAAAGAAGTATTGTGGTTTCCTCAAAAATGTTAAGCAGCACAATTGTTTTCAGCATTGATAATAATAAGAAATGTTGAGCATCAAACATTGATAATAATAAGAAATGTTGAGCATCAAACATCAAACAAATGAGCATCAAATCAGAATATTTAGAATGATTTCTGAAGGATCATGTGACACTGAAAATTCAGCTTTGCCATCACAGGAATAAATTATATTTTAAAATATATTCAAATCAAAAACATTATTTTAAATCGTAATAATCTTTCACAATGTTACTGTGTTACCATATTTTTGAATCAAATAAATGCAGCTTTGGTGAGCATAAGAGACTACATTCAAAAACATTAAAAAAAATCTTATAATCTCACCGACCACAAACTTTTGAACTGTAGAGCACGTAAACAAATAATTCTGTGAATAACATGAATAATTTTAAGAACTTTTGTGCAGGTTAAGATAATGACCCCAAACTAGTATACAGTCTGAAACTTGTTAACCATTTAAGTTTTGCCATATGTTGCCAATATTTCATTATGAGACTTTTTATTTCTTTTCAACATCATATTCCTCTCTCACTCACCTGTTCTCTTACTGCCTCAGCCTATAGGTGTATCCGATGAGGGAGCGTTACAGGTGGGGTTTGAACATCCCGAACAGGCTCTTGATCTGGTCACAGAGGCGTGTGCTAACCTGGCATTGCCTCTGGGTTCAGACCTGCGCTTGGCCATAAACTGTGCAGCACACAGCCTCATGGACTATGTGAGTGATTGGAAGACAGAAAAGGGAAATTGTTAGGCTCATATTCACTTATGCAAGTACTAAATTAGATGCAACACCACGTTAAAAATTAAAGTCTTAACAACATACAGTAACCATTTTAAACGTTTCTCTTGCTGTCTTCTAGTCACGTGGGAAGTATGAGGTAATGTCAGGCTGTCACAAATCCCCAGATGAGTTGGTGGACATGTACGAGGGGCTGATTAATAAATATCCAGCTATCAAATCTCTCATTGATCCTTTCAGGAAAGAGGTGAGTTTAAAAAAAACATGCATTTAACCCCTTAAAGCAATAAAAGTGACTTTACCAAGTGCCATCTGGTAGACTGGGGAATGGTTGAACTGACGGCGTGTCTCTGAGTTTAGGATGTAGATCAGTGGGAGAGACTGGCCTCAGTGATTGGGCAAACTTGCTGCCTGATTGCAGATGCTGCATTCAATCTCTGTCCTCGCTGGAGTGATGCCAAACCCCTCCCACCTGGGGTCACTGGGGTCATTAATAGGCTTCACAATGATATGACCATCTCTGACCTTATACAAAGCATAGCAGAGCAGAAAGGTAAGCTCCAAACATAAGCAAACCATACACTAAGTGCCAACTGTCAAAAAAGTTGTTTTGACAATAATTTGTAAAAGTACAATGTCCAAGTCTAAATATATTGCCTGTAATAAGTACACGTCTTCCCTCTGTGGATTGAGATGCAGAGACGATGCTGGCTGCAGGCTGTGGTGATACATCAATTGTTGACTTGGTGGGTTGGTCATACTTCTTGATTTATTTCTTGCTAGGGAATTTATGTCTTTTAATAAATAATAATAATAATAGTGAAATCAGAATCATTTAGTTCCTGAATGTGTGCCTATGAATATCCAAGTCAAACAACTAATTAAGTCAATGAAATTACATTTTTATCATACATTTGAAACGAAACGTGTTAAACACAAACCAATAATTGTTCTAATTAAAAAGAAAAATGTATTATAAACTATTATCATAGCATATTTGCACAAAAAACTAAAAAGAGTTTTGCTGATTTGATTAGTGACCAATAATGCTGAGTCTTAAATATTTCTTCATTTGATTTGTTTGACATTTTTCAAAGTCCTAAAAATGTATCAGTTTAATTAGATTTTGAGTCCCAGGTTTTTAGTTTTGGGACCTCACCATATGTATGTGTTTAAAGGCCGTAGGGTCAGGCGTGTCCTTTCTCAAACTGGGCGGGTTGAGAGGAGGACAGCGAATGGACAAATACAATCGTCTGATGGCGATAGAAGAGGAACTGGAGCAGGAGGGGAACCTGGGTACGATTCTCTTTCACACATTCTCACACTCACATAATGGAAACCGCCATTAGTAGCATCTATATTCAGAAAACTAGTGTGTTTCAATGTATAGTACCTTTGTGTCTTGCAGGTGCTAGAGAAAAAAACCAGCCTCTGTCAGATCTTTCCGAAGCATTTAACTCTGGAAGCGGCTGTGACTCTGTGACCATCTCTACTAAATGATGTCTTGATGTTACTTCAGCTCCTGTCTGCCTAACATTATCACAGTAGGGTTTGTCCGACCTGACTGACTGCATGACATCAAAATTCAGATCAATTATAATTCACGTCAAAATATCTTTTTTGTGCTAATAGATGGTGTATACATTTTTGAAAAAAGAAAAAGAACATTATTAAATAAAAATAGTTTTTTTTTTAATGAAGCCCACACAATTTCTTTTAAAATATATTTTAATATTTGTCACAGTAAACATTTCCACATAAACCATATAATTATTGTGATCGATGTCAAATTTTGCCCACAAAATATTGTTTGTCAATATTTTCCTTCCTGAGGTATTTTCCATTCCTTGTGCTTCAGATTTACCTGCAAGATAAAAAATACTTTATTATTACAAAATGAATCCAAAATGAATTTGTTATATACTGGGACCTATTTAAAAAAATAATTAAAAAAAATAATTAAAAAACTATTAAACTAACTAATAAAAACTAATATTTTTAATACTAAAAATATATTTGCCCTGTGAAACATTACACATTATATTTAAATACAGAAATTCTGCCTTTAATTACATAATTTAAATATATAAATACTTTTAGTATTATTAATTTAAATTCTAAAATGCTACTTGGATTAAAAAAAACAACAAAAAAAAAAAAACAGACAATGAACTCCTTCCCCCATTTGTTCTCAGGTTTTTTGAGAAATCAAAGCTGTTCTTCAATTATGAAGAGGCATAAAACAACCCATCACTTCCTTCTCCACATCCTCTTCTCACTATATACAGACAACAGATACTGACACACACAGTGACTGAATGGGGCCAATTATCCAGCCTGTTCAAAAGGGCAGCAGTGTCCGCTTCATACAAGTGTTAGTGTGTGTTTATGTGTTTGTGTGAAAGAGTGTGAATGGACTGTTTTGTGTTAACAAGTGAGAGAAAACACAAACCCACAGCTGCGCTGCCAAACTACAGAAAACTCTCCAAGAATGTGATGCGTTCAGCTCCCGACCAACTCACAACATGTCCGTTATCTTGTTTACCTCTTAATTGATTTATATAAATCCTAAATGACTAACATTGCACCTTTAAAGGAGAGAAACGCCTATCTCAGAGAAAGTGCACCAAAGTTACATGATGCAGAACAGACAGCATTTTGACAGCAAGTGTACAATGGTTGACATCTGTGAAGAAGAAAAAAGCGATTTCCACACGGCAGGAGTGGAGGGGGTTTCTGGAGACTTACTCTGGCTCCCCACCAGGCAATCATTCTGTTTGGAAAATAAACAAAATGACTAACAAAACAGATGAAATTAAGTGTTTTGCACATACACACACACACAAGCTGGGCTATAAATTGAGGTTGTTTTGTGTTGCTTGACTAGGGTTTTGAGACAAGCGCAAGACGAGTGTTACAGAACACGATAAAAAAAGGAAACGTACAGTAAGACGGACAGAAACGGCTGCGGCGTGGCGTTTCATGATTATAAGCTTGTTGAGATTGACAGAATGTCTATAGTACATCGATTAAGAGAAACATGTAGGCCAGAAGAAGATGGAGAGACTACAATTGAATAAGCTATTTACTCGTTTACAACTTGCATCTTCAACAAATGGCGACATTTCAACAGATCAAAATACGCTAGCAAGACAGAAGAGCTAGTGAAAGTGTGAGTTGATTATCAGTCGTCTTTTGAGAGCTGCTGGGAATGCTTGTTGAAATTGATGAAAAACTTTCTCACTATAAAAAGATCCAGATGCTTTCCAGAATATTTATCATCCCAGTGATCTCATCTCTTCTGCGTCTAGTTTGAAGGTTGTGTATATATTTATGTATATTCACACACAGTAGTGGCATATAGAGTAGTATTATACAATTAGGATTATTGTACAATTAGTATAGTATTATATCCTACATGATATTAAACAATGATTAAACAATTAACATATGAGGAAAATATTTATATTTTTTTTAATATTTTAAATATGAAAGAAAAACAAAACAAAAAAAAGTTAGCATTGTTACCAAGTTTTATAAAGTATTTACTTTAAATGTGACTAACTGCATATTAATACAGTGTCACTGGACCAAATTTCTACTTAAAATGTCCCCCAAATATATATATATATATATTTTTTTTTTAAATGCACTAGAATTTGTTATTTCAGCCGATCATTTGATTGAACATTAACATGTATTGTTAGATATGAAGGCAACAAACCAACGAACGCCTCATTAATAAAGGTGTAACCAATGGAAAATAGCCTTTACATCATAGACTTTACAAAAGACTTTTAACCCTAAACATATCGGTTCTATCCATGCTATATACACAGCTAGTGTGCAAAACGGTCAAAATATGATTGTTTTTCATGAACAACAGTAGTTTAACCAACATTTAACATTGTTGTTTACCAAATTCACAAGTGGCATTACAAACAACCTCATGGCTTTCCTTAGACTTGAAGCTAAATCTGAAAGAAATTCCACAAAGCTCTTCTATTCACAATGGCAAAAAAAAAAAAAGTTTCTCAAACACAGCCTTGAATTGGGAGTGTACAGTGTGTGTTATCTGTTGCAGACTAGGGTCAGGTGAGGAACAGAGTAAAAGGGGAGAAAGAGAGAGTGAGTAGGGAATAAAGTTTCATCTTGTGTCCGGGAAGATTTAACCCCATGAAGAGCTCTAAGCCGCACTGGAAATTGTGCCTAAGTGTGTGAAAGCGTCACTGAGCCTTAGCACAGACACACACATCTCCTGTTTCACTGCACAACAACAACATCACAGCAGCTGCAGCTCACCGGAGGAAATGAAATCCTGTTGTGTAACGAGGCATGAAAAACGTCACACTATTGTATAAATCTGATCTAGTGTGCGTTTAGGACAGAATAAAATGCTTCTCTGCGGACTGGATGAGGAAAGATACAGCATTTCAAGGATCAAATTCACAGCGGAAAGATGTTTATCGAAAATGTCAATGAATGAACCAAGCAAACACTTAATCGCTGACCTCAAGTCAACAGCAAGTGATTCAAACCCATCCTGAATGAATTTCCAGCCTTGTAGACTATCAAAAAGACCTTATTCCCTTTAAATGGTTTTATTTATTTGCTTGGATTATTTTAACACATACACAACCATCAGTAAGATTTTTTTTTTTTAAAGAAATTAATACTTTTATGCAATAAATTGATCAAAACAAGACAGTTAAAGGATAACTGTCGCCAAAATGCAACCTAGGGTGTTTTTATTAATCTACCCGAGGTAAACATTCGTTTAAAAGCATAATTAGAATGGAAACGCCACTTTTAAGTTTGACTGTATTCTCGTTTTCGGTCAAACTGCCTTTTGAATGGGAGTGCTTGGGGCACT
The DNA here is from genome assembly GCF_963993115.1 of Abramis brama. Taxonomy (NCBI): domain Eukaryota; kingdom Metazoa; phylum Chordata; class Actinopteri; order Cypriniformes; family Leuciscidae; genus Abramis; species Abramis brama. The sequence continues at coordinate 17,694,552 of NC_139983.1, forward strand.
TCTATGATAGCATCAATAATCGCTATTTTTAAAACACTAAGAAGGCTCGACACAACATGAAACTTTGCTCGAAGTATCACCAGAGGCTCTACTCATGAACTCGAGCATTGAGAACATTGTTTGTGTACACAGAGTTTACTAAAAAGAAAGATTTTGAACAACTCACTGTAGCTGTGTCCGCCGGCATTTAGACAGTGAAAAATAGTGGATCTCCGAATGTGAATGAACTGACTCTGAATTTTAGTATTGCTTCTTATATGAGGATCCTTTTTCAAATACAAGGTCAATATTGATTTTCACTAACGACAAAACAACAAATTATCCGTGAATTTATATGGAAATAAGCTTTAAGAGCTTTCCATCTTTACTCTCCTCCCTGTTGCGTTGCATTCGACTAAAATATTTTTGATGCTATCATAGTAGTGCCCCAAGCACTCCCATTCCAAAGGCAATTTGACCGAAAACGAAAAAACAGTCAAACTTAAAAGTGGCGTTTCCATTCTAATTATGGTTTTAAACGAAAGTTTACCTCGGGTAGATTAACAAAAAGACCCAAGGTTGCATTTTGGCGACAGTTATCCTTTGAGACATTTAAAATGTTACAAAATTTTTTAATTTCAAATAAATGCTGTTCTTATTTATCAATGAAAAAAAGTATCATGGTGCCCACAAAAATGTTAAGCAGCACAACTGTTTTCAACTTTGATCAGCACCAAATCAGCATATTACAATGACTTCTGAAGGATCACAATATTACAGTTTTTACTGTATTTCTGCTCAAATAAATGCAGCCTTGGTGAGCATTAAAGACTTTTCAAAAACATTAAAATATGAACTGACCCCAAACTTTTGAACACAAATGTATATAATTATTTAGACATCTTAAGTTTTGAAGGGCATTAAAACGCTTTCATGTTTTTTTTTTTGTGCGTGTTTTTAAATTGCACTTCAGCCCTACTTGATGTGGGGAGGGGGGACTAGAAATGTGCAATCACTTAGAAATCAAAATTTGATGGCATGAACATTTTGAACTTCACACTGAAAAGAAATATCATGAACCTTTCAAAAATTGCTCCTTCTATTGATGATTTAAAAGAAGAGTCTATGTTGTTTTTGGCTCCAGAAAACGGGTTCATTTCTATCTAAACCAAAGTATTTTTCTATATAACACCACCATACGAAAGTCTGACCTCCTTAAATGAAGCATTTAGAGTGTCACAAAGACAGCCGCCTCTCACAATGTCTCTTCTGGGCTGCCATAAATGAAACCTCCTCAGGCCCGTGGCTATACACATGCTTTCAGAAAGCTTCAGCCACCCATTTAAACTAAACTGCTTTATATATTCTATTCAATAGTGCTTTATTGTCATGTTGGCATGTAAACAATTTGAAAAAGAATAACACATTTCATTACAGCTCAGTCAATAGATGTATAAATAGCATCAATTCACTGTCTGTTATTTAAAAAAATTGTCTCAGGAATAATAGTCGTGTGTGATTGATGAGCCGAAATTGTTTCTCTTCTCTTTTGTTGGCGAAAACACCAATTTCTGTGAGAGAAAGACCAATGCTGAATGAGAAAAAATATCCAGGTTCATGAAACAGTAAAAAGATATTTAAAGGGGGATAAGTTCACACCAGTGCCTTGTAATTACAGAGCGGGACACTGCAAGGTTAATACTAGTCTAGCCAAAGCCATTTGAAAACACACTAGGTTGGCACATGTTCAAGGCTAGTCACCAACACCCCTCTAGAAATGCTTCTCACACAGACAAAGCATGTGTCAATAACTTTGTTCAGTGAGGACGGTCCAGCCAAAGTACAAGACTGTGGGACCGAGGGGATTTCGTTTCACTACTATTAAAAAGTTCATCACAGCCAAGAAAATAAATCCACTAAACATTATACCACTAAAAGATTTGTGCAATGTTCTCAAGCTAATACAACTTCACTAATATGTTAGTTACAACTTCACTTTGTCTCAAACTGTGTTCAAATCTGCTAATTAACATTGTTGAGATTACTATAATAATATCTGAGATCTCTTGCGATTTTTTTTTTTTTCATTCAAGCAACCTCTTGTATAAGTGACGTATAATACTGTTCAAAAGTTTGGGGTTGGTAGGATTTTTAAAATGCTTTTGTAATAAGTCTCTTATGCTTACCAAAAATACATATATACACACATTTTATATATCTAAAAATAATTTCGATTTGCAATTTAATATATTTTTAAATATAATTTATTCCTGTGATGTCAAAGCTTAATTTTCAGCATTATTACTCCAGTCTTCAGTGTCACATGATCCTTCACAGAAATCATTCTAATATGCTTATTTTATTTTTCTCAAGGTTAAAAACAGTTGCGCTGCTTAATATTTTTTTGTGGAAACTGATACTTTGATAAAAGAACAACATTTATTTTTACAATACAAAAGTCTTTACTGTCACTTTTGATCAATTATTGATCAATTGATCAATGATCAAAAAAACAAAACTTACTGACCCCAAACATTTGAATGTTAGTGTTAATATGGTAAAATGTTAATATGCTGAATCATACAGTTTATAAAATACATTATTTTATGGATTTTGAAGATATGGAAATTGAATATAAAAACTCTTTAAACCAAACAAAAAAGAAAAATTAGCTGAACAATTGGGATTAAATAGTTTGACCCATCCAAAAAAAGCACACACATTTGCTTACTGCTGTCAAGTCACATTACAGCTGAACTTCTGAAAGTATTACATTTTAAAAATAGTATGTAACTCAAGACATTTCGATTTTGTAGTCACATGTGTTTGGTTAGTTTGGATGAATTGCGCTGCTGCAGGAAGACATATTTTGTTGGTGATGTATTGTATGGCTCTGCATAAAAGAGCAGATACTCACAACCTATGAGCTCCTATGAGGGCTTGAGAAGGTCAGTGCATATTGTGGTTGTTGTGTGTAGTGGTGTGTCCTGTTCCCTTGTGTCCTGCCCTGGTTCTGCCTGGGTTTGCTCAATCTGGGTCAGATCCAGAACACTACTGGGATTCGCTGGAGGGGAAGAGGTTGAAAAGTTAAATGGATGATCTGGCTCAAGGGACAGAGAAAATGTAGTGAAATATGTGTGTGTGTGTTTGACTGACAGTTATTATTTGCAGTCTTCAATGCTTCCCTCCGTCTGTGCAGGGCTTTCTCTAGCTCAGACTTCGGTGATGGCGATGGAGGGCGTGTCCCATGCGAGGAGGAGGGGCCAGGGCGCTTGGCGGAGGTCTTAACAGAAAGATTCCATTACCATGCTAACAGCTAGCTTTTAATTCCATTGTGTGTTACATTATTCGTTTTTTTATTAAAAACATACTTTCATATAAAAATATATACATTTTTAAGTGAATATAATAATATAATATTCGATTATAATTAAAAATAAATAAAGCAATCCTGACCAGGATTCCCTGAAGTTCCTGTATGGCAGAATTTGACGGTGACCGTTCTTTCTGCAGGGAAACCCATCAGAACAATTAGCATGTAACAAAGTAGAATTGGGAGTAACTTGATCAATTGATTGGCAATCATATAAGTAATTTAATTTATTTACAATGATTAACTGTATAGAACAGTAAGTTAAAAGCAGTTAAAGTGAGTTTGAGTTGAGTGAGAGTTTGTATGTCAAGTTGTTTTCAGGCTGTGAGTGTTTTGTATGAGTTTTTATGAAACATGTACCGGTCCAAGTCTGGCTTTGTTGGTTGTCTGGGAAACACGTCGGAGTTGAACTCCGTTTTTGATTCGCTGCATCATCTCATCCACAGCTTGCTGTTTGATGTCCTTCTCTGTCAGATTAAAACACAGATCCACACACACTCATTGCCTGAATGTTACTTCAGTTATAGAATATGCAGATGCACTTATGATAAACAGCATTTATGTAGATAAACGCACGTCTGCTGCTTTTCATCAGCAGTCAATTTAGGCACTGAATAATATCCGACATACCAACATAACTAAACAGAATTGCGAGGGTTTCTATTTGAGCTTGCATGCACAAACAATAAAAAACAAATCAAAAGAAAGTTGATCTATGATGTTTGTCTTTGTTTAGTGGCCTTGGAAACACTTTTAATCATTCTGTCATTAACTGGAACAAAAATGTGAATATTATCTGCTTACCAGTCTGATGTTTTTCTGACATGACAAAAATAAAAAAAAAATAAAAAAATTCCCTTTTCCAAAGACACTAAATTGCCAGTGCATTTCAGAGCTCAGTATAGTCCAATAAAAACCTTCTATTCATATGAGATCATAAAAATTGACTTTAACAAGACCAACTGAAAGATTCAACTGAAGTATATAACCTTTGGCCAGCACTTATACTAAAAGAATCTTAGTCAGTCCATTCAAAAAAATCACCATTCCTCATAAATACTCAAACCCAGTAAAAAGTAAATCAAGCACTAGTGAGATAAGGAAAGGCTAAAGTTCACCAGTGAAATTCTATAAACCTGAACACTGTGCCAATAATTGAAGAATTGTAAGATTTTTGTTAGCATAAATGGGTAATGACTTATCCAAACTCTATACAAACGTATTTGCCCTTCAGCAAAAAGCTGCATGTCTTCATTCTTCTTCCTTTCCATTTTTTTTTAGTACAAGGCTGAAAGAAATGGCTCAGGACAAACTTGAACTTGACCCAAGTCTTTTATTATTTCCCACTGCTGTGATGAGGAACAGAACTTTACTTAATGCGAAATAGTATATATTAATTAAATTCCATCTGATTGAATACACTGCAGCATCTCAATTAACACTGATCAAAAGGGTCAACATAAACACCCGAGATCTTTCAAGCGGCTTGATGGCGAACACACTTTTACGATTACGTTGCTTTTAACTGATCAATACATGCAATCTTTGCATAATTATTACATGCATCCTTCATACAGCAGAACATTTAACCTGAGTGTATTTATAGAATGGAAATGGAAATGTGTCAGAGCTTTGCTCTTTACCTGGGATTTTCTCAGAGGAGTCTTTATCCACTAATGCAATTTCAGTGCTCACATTTTTTTTCTTACGAAGTATAGACAGTAATGAGCTGAAATAGACAGAGACAAAAGCAAGAATTAAATACTGGCTGTTAAACAATGAAAAAAAGAGAAGAAAAAGAAAAAAGGACAAGCCCTTCAATATGTCCTGCCCAAACGTCCTGTTTCAACAAGAAAAATGTCATTGAACCTGATCCCAATGAGCAAAGTTTTCATTTTCATCCAGTTTTCATCAGATTTTTAAAACAGATTTTTTTGGATTTTGCCAAATGCAAACTCTCTGAAAAGAAGATGTATACACATTTCAATGGTTTTGGGCACAAACAGACACTCACCTGAGTGGGTTGCTTGAGGGGGCAGGGTGTGGAGGCGGAGGAGGTGGGGGCGGGGGAGGCGGAGGGGGTGCTGGGGCAGCTGCTGGTGGGTTGGAGATCTGCTGGAGCTTCTTTTTAAGCTCTTCCACTGCAAAACACACAGGGTTCTCAGAGATACAAACACCTGGTTGGTTTTGAGTGCTGTCTGAATTTATGCAAGTGTAGCATACACTACTGTTCAATTTTTTTTTAAGAAATTAAATTAATACTTAAGCAAGGATTCATTAAATTGAAAATTAATTAAATTTAAAATACATTAAAATAGAAAACAGCTATTTTAAGAGCTATTTTGTAATAATTTTTCACAATATTACTGTTTTTATTGTATTTTTGATCAAATAAATGCAGCCCTGGTGAGCATAAGAGGCTTCTTAAAAAACACACAACAACAACAACGTTTGAACAGTGGTGTATCTAAAACTGAAAATCAGAGAAATTGAATTTCAGGCACCTGTCCTCCAACACAACTTAACGACAGACGAGACCTGATGAAGCCCTATGTGTGGTTTTTGGAAATATGTGAACCTGTCAGAGTTGTACATCATTCTGAATTTAGAATGCTTTTTAAATTCCAGCTCAATTCAAGAAATTTTAACGGAGGTATCAAACAATATCCAGAATTGAATTTAAACTTGAGGAAGAGGAATTAAATTTGAATGAAATTTAAACGGCAATTTTCTGTCATTCCAACTTCCTGTGGCCAATGCAATTCCAATTGCAGATGAAGAATTCAGAACAGCTTTTAATTCTTAAACACTGAATTTATCACAACACTGGTACCTGTGAATCTGAGGTCTTTGGCTTCAGTTTCAGCTTTAGTGTGTTTGTGCTGCCATTCTTTTCTCTCCTCCTCCAGCAATTCTGTCTGTCTCCGTAATGCTGTCAGCTGCTTCTTTAATTCACTGCCGTGTATCTGTTCTTCAAGAGCTTTTACCTAGATTCCGCCGAAATAAACACAGCACAACAATCAAAGACAAAAACAAGGGTTGTTAGAATGGAATGTGATCATTGAACTGTAAAAAAAAAATTCACTTACAAAATGAAAAATCATCATGTGAAGATTATGTCATCAAATTAAATGTTGACCAGTCTCTCTCTGGGTCACACACACTTTTACGGTATAGAAAATAGCAGCTTGGACACTTGATATGCTAAAAATCTCCTTTTGAGTTTTGGATGTATATGAGAACGACATGGGTGGGACAGAATTATGACTTTTTTGGGGTAAACCATCCTTTTAAGGCAGTGCAACATAGTGACTAGTCATGTTCTTGTCATATTAAATATGTCATATATAAAATCTATAGTGGTGACAGATAAACGCTCTCAAAGTAAGTCAAGTTGACTCCAACCATTTCCCCTAATCCTTTAATCATACGATAATGATTGTTTAAATACAGAATGGTGATACATTTTTCTCCTTTTACACAAGCAAGTAATAAACTGCATGTGTGAGTTTTTGAGTGGCACTGGGAGGGGCTGGTGTGGTTGATGTGATTGGTTTGTCTGTTATTATTTTAATGACATTCAGTCTACACCCTCTAAGGACACTGTGACCTAAAGGACACTGTGGGGATTAGTGTGTGTGTGTATGTGTGTTACCTGCTGTTGATGCTCCAATCTCTGTGTCTCAACAGTGTGTGTCAGTGTGTTGATCTCTGCCAGAGCTTTCTGCAGAGCTTCTGCTGGAGACACGGTCTGGATCAACATCTGGCTTTGTCTTTTCAGCTTCTTCTGTTCTACTAGCATCTTCATACACCCACAGAGGGCACATAAACCACCACTTAATTAATATATTCCAGAAATACATAAATATTCAGAGTCCCTAGAATGTCTAATACATTTCGTTCAATTAATTATGAAATCAAATCAAATTGAGCTTTCACCTCATGTGCGAACTTCTCTGCTTCAGAACGCAGGTCCCTCTCAAGCTTTAGATCCTCCTGTAAGGCCTCAAACTCATCTAGAGCATACTTAGAAACTACACACATACACAGGTAAGCATTCAGATGGTTAAGAGTTTGGAGCCTTGATGACCGTGGCATACAATTCAAACACACAATCTTTGAAATGCTTATGGTGCCATATAAATTCATACTCGACTTCTGATGTAGTCAGAACAGGGCACTCACTAAATGGCACAGAATTTGAAAAGCATTCAGGGTGTAACCTTAGGTGACCCTTACCCAAAATTCTGCTGTCCTCTTTATAAGTAATTTATTTACACTACCATTCAAAAGTTTGGGGTCAGTAAGATTTTAGTCTCTTATGCTCACCAAGGCTGCATTTGTTTGATTAAAAATAAATATTCTGAAATATCATTATAATTTAACATAACTGCTTTTTATTTTAATATATTTATAAAATGTCATGTATCCTTCTGATGACAAAGCTGAATTTCAGCACCCATTACTTCAGTCTTCTCTTCAGTGTCACAGTTGCTGTTTAATACTTTTCAGGACTCAAGTTAAAAAACTGAATTTATTTAAAATAAAAATATTTTGTAACAACATAAATGTCTTTACTGTCCATTTGATTGATTTAATGCATCATTGCTGAATAAAAGTATTTCTTTAAAAAGAAAATTGACTCCAAACTTTTGAACGGTAGTGAACGACAACATACATTCAACATTGCTAAAGAAATAGTGAAGCACCAAGTGCCTTTCAATTTACCATTCTCTTCTATTATAGGCAACAAATGTGCAATGTTCTCAAATTCATCACAAAAATTGGGAAACTTGGGAATGGCTACATTCTTAATTGGAAGTAATTGCATAAAATACTGTAACACTTGTCATTTTAATAAAGGTTTTGAATGAATATGTACCAGAGTGTGAGTACAGAGGTTAGGATCAATGAATGTATGGATTGGAAAGCAGTAAAAAGAGAGAGTGGTTCATTTAAGAGGATATAGTAGAGAACAGGAGCGCAACTGACCTCTGTTGTATTTTCCCAAGAGCTTCTTTTGTTGGAATGTTTCAGCTATTAAAACAGTATTATCATGTTTCTCTTTCAGGAGCTTAGGAAGAAAGGGAGAGTGAGGGCTTCAATTATTTGGGTATTACTGGTTTATCTGAAACATTAAACAACACGACACAAAGACAACCCCCTCTTTTCTGTTTAATGGTTATTATTCTGAGTGAAAGCTACTTTGAAACATGGCAAGGGTTAACACTAAAGACATTAAGGAGGTGGATCAAAACAGTTCCGTTCTGTCATGATGAGAGGTTTTTACATCCATTAAAAAAAAGTGAATGATTTTAGAGTGTATATGCTAGGCCTTTTTAAAAATTATGTATAGAAGATCAACCTTAAAGATGAGTATTGGTTCATTAATTCAGTAAAACCCAAGATTAAATGCCTTTTTTCACATACCTCCTGTCTAGTTTGGCAGAGCTGCTCTCTTTTTGTCTCCAGATCGATCACCATCTTCTGCTTCTCAGCCAGGATCACCTCTAATTTATCTCTCAGCTCTACCTCGAATTAACAAGAAATGTGTTAATAAAAAACCTACAGTACAAAACAGCCTAAACTGAACAGTCTTGTAACCAAAAATCATGAATTGAGAACTGCAGCTAAGGGGAAAATTATTAGTGAAAAATTCACTAAAATTAGAGAAACTGTTTCTCACAAAAAGATATTGAATGCTTGTAAGGCTTGGAATAAAGCACATGTTGAATGGACTACTTTTACAATTTTTTGTGTTGTATTATGTATTACTTATTCATATACATACACATAATATCTTGATAGATGGATGGATGGATAATTTTATTTTTGGATAAAATATGAATTAACATCATAGCCTCAGAAACTAGATACTTAAAGGTAAAGTTTCTAATTTGAGCACTAGTAGCAGCACCAAACTGTAAATATAATGACTGCTTTCACACACTGTCACGTGAGGCTGTAGTAAGTAGTGCACGAAGACGAATGGCTCAAAAGCAAACAGTCTTTAATATCATACTCATTAAAACTCAGAAGAATCATGAAAACACGACCACACAACATAGACGATACAGGACAAGGAACTAAGTTGTAGAAATTATATTTCTTTAATATTATTATTAATATTAATTTAAATTATATTCACATTTAATATGTAGATACAAAAAGCATAAAGTGATACAGATATTTTAAGCAATACATTGTGGGACAGTGCATTGACTCACCTGTGATGACAATCTGACAGTGGGAGGAGCTACAGACACCCGACGACTCCTCCTGTGGTTCTTCTTCATCCTCATCGTCAAGATTGATGTCAGCGATGACATCGGCACCAAGACGGGATATATAGAGCATACTCTTCCTCTTCAAAGAACGGTTCTGTCTGTTCAACTGAAAGAAAGATATACATTAGTATACTGTTTTTGGCAGTCACATTTAACCAAAAGCGACCTAGATTGCATGCAAGGTATACATCTGAACCCATGACCTCAGTGATGCCTGTATCAAGCAGTACCAATTGAGAAATGTTAACTTGCTAAGTCATTGTAAAGAGAATGAAAATGCAGTGTCTTTTGAAAGTGCAAAAAAAAATCTGCAAAACCAGCACAAGTTAATCTAGTGAGGGCAATGTCGTCACATTTATAGGAATAATCAGAGATCAAAATGACACCTGTAACACCACAAATGATATAAAACCCAAGCCGGTGATTTTTATGCATTTGCCTCAGAGTGAAAAGATATGAGAAATCAAATCAGCAGCATGTAGACAGACCAGCCCACTGGAACCCCAGCGGGCGCCCATGCAATTCCCCTCAATCACACAGCCAAACACACACAGCACGAACACTCTGGAAAAGAGCAATAATCAAGGGCAAAATAATAGACATTTCATTACAGGTATGCAGGGGCAGCAGCAGCAGACACTCCTGTTTTCATAAATAATTACAGCATTCTATCAGGCACGGACACGAACCCCCACCATCGCAACATGTACATAACTGCATCTGAGGCATTTTTACCTTTCTGAACATCCAATTAAAGTAATTTAAGACTGGTCATTCACACTTCAATTAGGGAGTCCACTTAATGGAAACTCAGAGAGCCAATGGGGGTGGAGGCATGTAAATTAGTCCCGGATGACATTCCGGTCAGAAAGAGAAAAAGAGTGGGAGGCAGGGATAAAATGCCCCCTCTTTAACGAGCCTTTATTAATGACATCCAAGTGAGGACACACAGCACGTGAATCCATTTCCTGATGGCGTCCTTCCTGCTGAATGCATCTTTTAAAAACGCAATCAACAACACATAATACGGGGATAAACACGCAGAAACACATGCACGCTCGCTCTGTGACTGTGATAATCATCCGGCATTGATGAGAGCGCAGCGGCAAAATTACACAGTGGCAGAAATCAGATGTGCGTCCTGAGGTGGCCAGGCCCCTCATCTCCTCTGATCACACATCAAAACAAAATGTCATGTGTTTGGATTGCACTTTGATTTGACTGCCACCACCCGCGAACCCTCATCCATTACTGCTTAATAATTCAAAATGTTCCAGAGTTTAAGAAATTGATTATGATTTTCTTCTTTTTTGGGGGTAGATGAGGTGTCTGCCAGCCTCGGGTCTCTTGGCAGACAAAATTATAGCCATCATACACAATAAATCATACAGCTGAAATGTAGAGACTTTTTGAGACAATTCTGCTCACCATCCTCCAATCACACCAACCAAAATTTTTGGACTCATTTAAATGTAAATTTGGAACGAGCCAATGCTGTAATTTTCACAACGTATCCTTCGCATTTTCAGGAAGAGGTGAGATTTCTTTTCCACCATGCATACTGAGATGCAAATCAAGTTTTACACACTTGTTTTATAGATATTCACAAGATTAGTTCACAAAAATACAGCAATCAACAAGGCAATATCAATATTTAATTTCCAGTTATTTATTTATTGTATAAGTGGGATAATATCCAGTCAGCTAGTCATTGTGGCAAAATAAACCCAAGGAATGCACCAATATTACAATTCTGGACAATACTGATAAGGCGATTATTATCTTCATGTTATGGCAGATAATAGATAAATGTAGAGTAGAGTATTGCAATTTTTATTGTATAGAAATTAAAAACAAAACACTAAAAACTAAAATGAACCATTTTAAATGTTTTAACTGATCAATTTATGCATCACAACATTATAATCTCCAGTATGAAAATGATATTGAGTTTAAGATATGCTAATGATTACATTTAACCGCGTTATTAAATTATTCGTGTTTTTAAAGATTAACAAAGATTATAGCAAATGTAAAAAACAGAGGAAATCAGTATCAATAATTAAATAACCAATATCATCCACTACCTATAAATGAAAAAAATAAAAAACAATATAGTCCAATACCAATAAATGAAAAAAATAAATGAAAAAGTTAAATCAGGCGATAAACGATATGGTTCCCAATATATTGTGCTTTTCTAAGTGGGAATGTTTTGCGATGACTGGCTGACTATTACTGGCATACATTACCGTTCAAATGTTTGGAGTAAGATTTTTTTCTTTTCGAGAACTTAATACTTTTATTCAACAAGTATGCAATAAATTTACATTTTTGGATGTTACAAAAGACTACTATTTAAATAATTACTTTCTATTCAACTTTCTATTCGTCAGAGAATCCTGAAAAAAAGTATCAAGGTTTCCACAAAAATTTCAAAAGCAACACAAACGTTTCCAACATTGATAATAAATACAAAAAAAAAAAATCTTACTGTTCTCAAACGGTAGTATAAAACAAAACTCTTGCGAAAATCAACAAGTTTAATGCAATAAAACTTAAGAGACCAATGCAGTTGAAAGTGTTTCCTGGCTGCCTTTCAATAAAGACAGATGAGGCACTTGAGATAATTCAGCTATGTGCTGAAAGAGCAACTAGTGACAAAAACAACCGCATCCTCAATCAGACATGATGTGTCCTGACAGATAGAAGATGAGCAAACCTGTGGAGGCCAAAACCTTGCTGTTAGTTCCACAGACGTGAGGGGTTTGGTGTGGGGGTGTTCACAGAGCAGCCAGGACAAAGGGCATCTGCACCGGTTTTCATGCACAGTGACCGCCGGCGAACACAGAACAAGCTGGGCTGTGCATTTAAGGATGTCAGGAAACCATTGTTTGGTTAAATCGAGCTTTTATCCAACACATAATGCTGAGGCACAAAACGGCCCAGCTGCAGGTCTATTTCCTCCGCACAAATGAAATGCTCCGCGGTCTTCCTCAACCGCAGCTTTCAGAAACTGTGATGTGACATCTGTGATGGCTTCACATACTTCAAGGAAAAAAATGTATACCTCAAGAGAATACTCTAGAACTACACTAGAAAGTGATTTTCAAGAAATGGCAGGAACAATAATCTTTTCGACCATGCTAAATAACCAAGAACCACAGCATTTTGTCATCTCAGTCTATTTTGTCATATACAAAAATGAAAGTCCGTTTTTCTTTGCGCGGTAAAACGTCTTCTTTTCGTGGAAAAAGAAAGACGTCACACGACAGCTAGCCTGCTTCTAAAAACGCAGGACAACAGTGTCCTTTTTTAACCTAAAGACTATTTTCTCCTGGTCTTTATCTCTTTTATCTGTGTCTTTATTCCTTTCACTGCTACTGTTCTCTCATTTCTCTCTCTGTGTGTGGTGATCAGCGCTCATCACTGACAGACAGCAGAAGATAGTTGATTCATCCATCAGATAGACGGCAATGAGCCGGTAATCGTTCCCGCTAATTTGCCTCACACCTGGGCTTTTAGAGATCCATTTACCTGCTGAGCGTTCAGCGTAGATGCCACTTCACTTTTCAGACCAGACTGAGCCTGAGCGGCGGAACCGAAACCCGACTAAACAATGTGCTGAGCAGGGACTGATGGCAAATTGAATACTTCTGTAATGAGCGGGACCAGTGAGGTGGGCAGGCAGTCAACACCAAGATGCAGGTACACGGGAGGGAAATAGTCTTAAGATTGACTTCAGCATGAACTCAGTGGAGTGACTGCCCACATGGAGTACAATTGTGTGTACTTTGCTCAGGATGGAGGAGGAAATAAATGGATGGAATGTTGGATGGATGGAGGCATGATGGATCTCAACCTATTTACCATGAAAGCACAAGCGAAAACATGAGTGTATGATTCTAGAAGTAATGTTCCTAAGAAGAGTAGAGCAAAGAAACAGAAGAAAACATATATTAGTATAGAATAGAATATACCATAACAAACCAAAACCAAAAGAAGAGAATAGAACCAAAAGAAAACAATTAAATCAAACACACAAAAAAAAATCTAATAAATAAGAACAGACTCAAATGAATCAGAACAGAAGAAAATAAAATGAAAAAGAACAGAATGGAATAAAAAGATACAGACCACAAATTAATGAAATGCAATGGAATTAAACAAAAACATCAGAATCAAATAAATAAGAACAGAGCAAATTCAAATGAATCAGAACAGAACAGAGAGGAACAGAATAAAATGAAATATAACATAACAGAACAAAGAGGATCAAGTGAAACAGAACAGAACATATTCAACTGACACAGAACAGAATAAAAAAACAAAAAAATTAAAAAAACAGAATCAAATAATTAAAAACAGAAGATAATCAAATGAAAAGAACAGAAGAGAATGAAATAAAAACAACAAAAAAGAATAACATGAAACAGAACATAAGAGAATTAAATGGAACAGAATCAAATAATAAAAAAACTGAATCAAATAAATAATGAACAGAACATAATCAAATGAATTAATCAAATCAGAACAGGACAGAGGAGAATCAAATGAAACCGAACAAAACAGAATGAAACAAAACAGAATATACTCAAATGACACAGAACTGAATCAAACGCACCAGAACACAACAGAATCAAATGAAAAATAACAAAAGAGAATCAAATGAAACAGAACCAAAAAAAAGAATCAAATGAATCAGAACAGAACAATGGAGAATCAAATGAAACAGAACAGACGGAATCAAAAGAAACTGAACCAAAGAGAATCACATGAAACAGAACACAAGAATGAATAAATGAAAACAGATTCAAATCAAACAAAAAAGAACAAAATCAAGTGAATCAGAACAGAACAGAATGAAATAAATCATAACATAATCAACTCACACAGAACCAAACAGAACAGAATCAAATAAATCAGAAAGGAGGAGAATCAAATGCAATAGAATAAAACAGAACAGACAATCATAACTTGATTGTAAAACCTCACCTTTGAAGCCAAAGCTTCTACACTCTCTCTGCATGTCTTCTCGATCTCTAGATTCTCCTGAATGTTGTTCACCTCCTCTATCACCCTGTGTGACACTAAAGACAAGAAATATGTCAAATATTTTGATGGTTTCTTCAATGCAAACACACTACAGTTGTCACTACAGGCAAGCACACGGCTAATTTTCACACACTGTCATGCACACACTGAAGCAGTCAGAACAGTACAACATCATGACATTCATAGACAAGGTCACAACATCATACAATTACTCTGTCCAGAGCCCTGGAACTGCTCTTTAACAGCTATCATGCTCTCCAGACTCCTCTCACACAAGTTGAATGGGAACATTTGGTGTACAAAACAGCTGGAACTACAGTCTATATGGTAGACACACAATCTCATTAAGGAATTGAATGGTTTGAATAGTTGCTGTCACAGCACTCATAGCAGTCTTCTGTAGTGTGACATGTTGTGCTTCATCTAAAACTAAAAATCGTTCTAATTCTTATATACCCCGGTTATTATTATACATGCATTTTCTATAATCTAATGTTAATTTAAAGATTAATATGGACTTGGATTTTGTATCCACCCATCTGTCACTCTATAGGACTATTTCAGCTTTCCACCATCTGCTGCATATTTGAACTTTTTCCAACAGTGACTATATGATTTTGATACATATTTTCACACTGGAGACAATTGAGGGACTCATACACAACTATTACAAAAGGTGAAAACTTTTACTGTTGCTCAGAAAAGAAACATGATGAATTAAGAGAGGAGGGGTGATTTTTTTTTGTTTTGTGGTTTCAGAATTTGATCCTACTATATGTGTGTGTGTGTGTGTGTGTGTGTGTGTGTGTGTGTGTGTGTGTGTGTGTGTGTGTGTGTACAGTAACTGTCAAAAGTTTGGAAACATAATTTTTTTTTAATGTTTTTGAAAGAAGTCTCGGTTACACTTTATAAATAATGAACATTATAGCATGATTTTAACATTATAGCATGTTAAAATTTTCACTTTTTGAGGTTGAGCAAAAAAGCACTGTGTTTGTATGTGTCCCTTTAAATGCAAATTAGCTGCTGCTCCCGTCACAGGGGGCGGAGCTTCAAGAGCTTGTGTGTAAGTAGCTCCGATTACCTCACACAGACACACACTGAAAATCTCAAAAACTTTTAGCCTTTTATGTTCAAACCGGTGTCAGACAAAGATGGAGAGACTCAAGAAGAAGTGACAACATGTAGAATGCAACAGGACATTTCTGAACGGTTAGTTAATGAATATATGTAGCTGATGTGGAGTTAACTATCTTCAAGTCATTCATTAGCATATTCTGTCATGATAATCTATAAATCGCGTTTCCGGGGGCGGGGTTTATGTAAATTTTAGGGTTAGTGATGTCACTAACCCATGAAGAAGCTCATTGTAGTCCCTACCAGCCATTTGTTGTAGTCCTTAAAAAGTGATTTCTGTAAAAGAAAATATCTCCCTTTGCTTTGAAAAAAGTGAAATCATAATCAACCACCCCTTTAAGTACAGAGTAATATTAATTAACAACATGCACTTACTATAGGGTTAGGGTAGGATTAGGATTTGGTTGAGGGTTAGTTGCATGTAATTATGCATAATTTAATGTTACTATGGTAATGTAACATATTTAACAAGGACACTGTAAAATAAAGTGCTACCAAAGACTCTTATGCACACCAAGGCTGCATTTATTTAATACAAAATATTATTAGAATATATACAATAACTGTTTTCGATTTGAATATATTTTAAAATGTAATTTATTCCAGTGATGATAAAGATGCATTTTCAGCATCATTACTCCAGCCTTCAGTGTCACATGATCCTTCAGAAATCATTCTAATATGCTGATTGGCTGCTCAAGAAACATTTCTTAGTAATATCAATATTGAAAACGGTTGTGCCTAAAAAAATGTGTGGAAATGGTGATACTTTTTTCAGGATTCTTTGATGAATATGAACAGCATTCATTTGCATTTATTACATTTATTAAAGCATTTATTAAATAGAAATATTTTGTAACATTATAAATGTCTTCACTGTAACTTTTTTTCAATTTAATACATCCATGATGAATAAAAGTATTAATTTATCTTTTTTAAAATCTTACCACAAATGTTTTACTGGTATCATGCTTTCCACAAAAACGTTAAGCAGAAAAAATGGGTTTTAACATTGTAATATTGCGCAATATTTTGTTTTTTACTGTATTTTTGATGAAATAAATGCAGCTTTGGTGAGCATAAGACACTTCTTTCAAAACACGACCCCAAATATATCTTGATGCTGAAAAAAGTTCATGTCCATCTTATATAGCAACATCTTTTCAGACTCTCTTTTCTGGTGAATCACCAAGCTCCTTGGCCTTCATACAGCTATTGTCTGCTGTGTAGATCTGTTCAAGTCAGCTAAGTCCTGTCCTTCATTCAGATCCTATAGGAATGGGAGACTGAGATCAACGCAAGCCTGTCTAGCCGAGCTTAATAGATTTTATAGAGCTTAATAATTAATAGAGTTATCTCTGGAGTCTCCTCTGCAAATGCAAGAACATTCAAAGGCCCACGGTGTCTCTAAAGATTCTCTCCTTTTGAAAATATTTGTAAATGCTCAAGATTAGTCTCCCGCGCACAAAAAGAGTCCAAAAACAAGACGGATTGAAAGGAAACTTTCAAAATTCAAAAACGCAGTCAGTCTGATGAGCAGCCGCAATCTATCAGCTTCCAAAGAGGCGGAAGATGGGGAGATGGAAGAGGCAGACGCTCTTAACGCCCCGAGCTCTTACCTTATTTGTGTCCGTAATCACCAGAGACTGGCCACGGACCAGCTCACAGCCTCTTAACTAATTACACATTGTGGTTGAGAGGCAAAAACAGGAATTAGCACCATCACGGCCAGCGGCTGCCTCCCAATGACACCTAATTAAAACTTGATGAACGCCCGTGTCTGCGATATCCAAGTTGCCGCTGTAAGCCTTTCCCTGTCACTCATTAAACAGTACTTAGCTGCCAGTTGGTTTCCCTCCACCCCATCTTTCATCTCTCTCTCTCTTTTGGTAGTACTAGCACTAAGTGACAGGTTAATTGTAATAGCAGCTACACATAAACCGGGCTAAGTGTGAGGCAGTTGCGGAGCAGGAGGGGGAGACTTCACACGTCAGGCTTGGCAGCTTTAATTGTAAGTTTTAGCCTCCCCATCAACGTTACATCTTCAAATCTCTTTCTTCTCGCGCCGTTCCTCGTGCACGCGTCTTCTCAGAGACAGACAGTGATTGCGTGCACGAGGACGCGGAGCATAATGCTATCAGGCCTGCGTGCTGGAGAAGTGAATTAGAGCCTCTGATGCTGTTTCTACAGCGCCGAGCTTGATGAGGGGGCAGATGCCTTTGTGGTCTTATCATTAGAACACAATGGTCATGTTGTCATCAACCTTGCCATCTCCAATTGAAAAGACATGATTGTGTGTTGTGGGCTTTTTTCTTGCTCGCTCGCTCACTCGTTCGCTCACCGCTTCCCCCCCACCTAGCCAGCCTCCCTCTCGGTCGCTTTGCGCTGAATAGAAGCAATTTTCCGAGAGCTATGAAATCACGTAATAGCTCCTAATATGCAGCTGCTCTGCTAGAAGCTGCAGCCACTATTTAAGTGGAAGTCATACACAATACGCGTTTATGGCGGAGGAAACATGAGCAAAGGCCAAGATTATTCACAAAAACACACGCTCTTCTCTATCAAATAATGACCTATTTCGTGCATTAAAATGAGAATGTAATGGATTTTTTTCCCCTCCTCTCCAACACCGGCGGCCATTTGCTGTGCTTTTTAAAATTTCGCCTTTTAATTCACGTGTTTGAATTCCATGTTTCCCCAGGGAAGAAAAAGAAGGTGACATTTGTATAGATGTGCGAGAGAGGTGAAGTGTGGCGATTTGGCGAGGGAGGGACCGCAGAAAACCCCATTTGAGACTGAAACCTGTCGCTTTTCCCCTCATTCGGGTGTTTGTGATTGATATCAACTAGGGATGCTCCGATCAGGAGTTTTGCAGCCGATACTGACTACCGTTTTCTTGTCATCATGATCGGCCGAAACCGATCCCGATCTTACAAGCTTTATATAAGTGACATATAAGCTCTCTAACTGTTAACCCCTTACACCTTGAAGGCATTTTTAATGATTTCATGTGATTTCAAGTGGCATACTTAAAAGTAATGGTCTATAACTCTACAAAAAAAAAAAGTATCATCAAGTACATGATCTAATTTGATAGGAAACCTTTCAAATTTTGAAGAAAATAGATTTTGATCATGTTTGGAGGTTCTTATGTTTCTACACTGCTGAGAAAACCCCAGAAAAAGTGATGCAATTTATTTTAAGAGTGTTTTAATGAACATAAGAACTTGCATGTGTAAACACCACAAAACAAACATATTTATAATTACATAGAATAAGTAACAAGTAATAATAATCTTCCAGCGGTGCGCTCCAATTTTTTCCCAAATCACTGAAGTGACGTCGACGTCCGGGTTAGCAGTAGCATGAGCCGTCAGGCAAGTGTTATTTAAATAAACTCCTGATGTACTTACAAACTTTCCAATGCCTCATTTTATGAGTACAGAACCTATTTGTACTACTTTATAAGTTTGGTACCATTCCGGGCATTATTAGTGGGGTAATTTACGAGATACATCCTTGGATCCATTAGCGCCTGCACTAAGCCATTCGGCTGATATCTCTAAATAAGCTCTAACTTTAATAATGTTCGACCAAGGTAAAAAAGGCTTCTGGGGGTTGTTTGGCTCGAGGTCATGGTGCAAAGGACCCTAGGTTGAAATTACTCCGAACCATCCCTTTAATGTTGTTTATATGTCTATGTACTGAAAGCTCATTTTTTGAGATATCAACCTAAAATTTGGAACACAACTTGTTCAGATTTTTGCAGTTTTAGAGTACAACATGTTTTGAAAATATATATTTTATATAAAATATGAATAATTCATTTTTTACTTTGTACATTTTCATAAACTCAAACTTCTATAACTTTTTTTCTGTTTCATATTCTTATATCACTGTCAAATCTGCCAAATGTCTTCTTTAAAACAAGACCAATCTTACGTCTATATTCCAAAGCATTCTTGAATTACAATAATTTAAGACTGGAATGTGCATTTTCACGTCTATGCAAAGTGGGTGACTCCAATTGCTTAGATTTAGAGCAGTCTGAATAACATTAAAACATGTCTTGTTGGAAAACAGGGAAATGATGGTTACTGAATAACTAGGTGTGTCTATATGGAACAGTGTCATAGTTCTTGGAAGATTCTGGGATAAAAGTTCAAAAGAGCAAAGCGCACAGCCAGTATTTTCCACAGAAATTGGAGCAGTCTTTAGCTGCGTTTCCACTGCAGGAACCTTTCCCAGGAACTAGGGACTTTGGGGTGGTACTCTGTGTGTTTCCACCGCAGGAACCAGTGTCTAAATGAAGTTCCGGGTAAATATTTCCCCCTCCGAAAGTCCCTGCTTGCGAGGTAGTACTTTTTCTAAGTTCAGGAACTTTCGGGGGTGGGACTTGGGCACTGAACATGCTGATTGGTTGAGTTTATGCCGCATTTTGATTGGTTGACTCCACGCAGCATTTTATTTAAACCACCATTTTTTTTTTTTATCTGTTGCGGTGCGTGCAGTAACAGTTGTTTGATATTCGAATCAACAATGGAGTTTAAAAATTACGACAGATGGACCGACGATGAGGTTCAGGCTTTATTAAGCTTAAATTCAGAGAATGAAATCCAGCGGGAACTGTAAAGCAGCGCGCAGTCCTACGTCACCAGACTAATTTGCCTAATCTTCACGGTACTTTTAGCAACAGGTCTGGAGGGAAAAAAAGTTCCTGGGAAAAAAGTTCCTTGGACAAATTCCAGGTAATTTCGATGGAAACGTGGCTTTTGTAAATGTTTTAATGTACTACACAGAAGGATGTCACTGGATGGACATTAATTGAATATGAGAAGTTATAATGAGATAAATCTTTAAATTTATCTCATTATAATCTTTAAAGATAGATCTTTAAAACCAACCTTGTTCAAATTCTTTCAACTTCCGTAAGGCCTCATCTCTCTCCTCTTGCATTTTTTTACACTGAAACAAAATTAAATAAAAATATAGAGTATATTACAGTGATAGAACAGATTTTTTATTTAAAAGAACATCTGCATTTATTTGATTAAAAGCAAACCCTCCGAAATATCATTTTAAATGTATAGATCACCCAAAAATGTAAATTCTGTCATCATTTACTAAACTTAAAGGAACAGTTCACCCAAAAATGAAAATTCTGTTATCATTTACTCACCCTCGTGTCATTCCAAACCCGTAAGACTTTCGTTCATCTTCGGAACACAAATGAAAATATTTGTAACAAAATCTGAGAATTTTCATTTTTTGGGTGAACTATCCCTTTGGGGTCTGTAATTTTTTTTTAAATGTTTTTGAAAGAAGTCTCTTATACTCGCCACGGCTGCACTTATTTGATCAAAAGTACAGTAAATACCATAAAAGATTATTACAATTTAAAATAATGGTTTTCTATTTTTATACATCCTTGAAATGTAATTTATTCCTGTGATGGCAAAGCTGAATGTTAAGCAGTCTTCAGTATCACATGATCCTACAGAAATCAGTCTAATATGCTGATTTTATGCTCAAAAAACATTTCTTATTATTATCACAGCTGTGCTGTTTAATATTTTTGTGGAAACCGTAATTTTTGCAGGATTATTTGATGAATTGAAGGTTCAAAAGTTTTCAACAGAAACTGCTGAAAACTATTTAAAGATAAAACTACTTATAAAACTAAAAACTATTTAAAGATAATTTAAAGATTTTCAAAATTTATTTGTGGGTGAACTATCCCTTTAAGACCACACACAGATGTTGTAGAAATGCAAAGAATAAAAGAGACAGGTAAAAGAACAACAAACATCTTACCTCCTTTTTGATTTTCTCATGTTCTCTTTGGAGGCTTTCATACTGGAGAATTACTGCAGAAATACAAGGGCGCCAGTTAAACATCTCACAAGTCACAACTTCCCAAGAACTACACAGTCAGTTAATGCAATTTCAAAAGGCCTACATGAGAGAGATCAAACTCAAGAGGAAACTTTTACTGCAATAGCTCACAACTCATGTCCAGCATGAGGATTGCTCATGGAAACTAACACTAATTTACACAAAAGTATTTTTAATGTTGCAAAAGTATATAATTACAAATAGAGGAAATTCTCTCCATGGATGAGAAATACATTTGCTGGTCAAGACAATGACAGTTCCACTCATATCCGTCTACATGCCGCCTGTAGTATGAATCAGCATCAACTCCACTGAATATGTATTTAATTTTAGAGCAGAAGCCATCATCTGTAAAGGGTTTACAAACCACACTGTGTCTGGGTTATTAATGTCACAGTGAGACAGACTATCATGGAAAAGACCGTCTCTTCAGTTTAGTTTGTAAAGTTTCAGAGCATAGCAGAAAAATGCAATTAATCCTAATGTTCTCTGCCTCTATTTAAGAGGTCTGCAGGGCGCTTCGAGCAAAAGGATATAAAGCAAATCTTGCCTGAAGATGTCTTTCAGAGAGTTGTTTACTAACCTAATTCTAGAGGGAAATTATACAGCAGTCAGGAAAATTTACTCATTACTCATTTAATCCTAACAGTAACATTTGTGGGTTCAAAAATAATTTATGTATTTTACACAGTTGAAATGAAAGTGCCGACTGTCTTAATTTCATGCAAACAGTTTTACGTGGTCACATAAATGGTCACATGACTACAGATTTCAGAGATGATGTCTGCGTCAAAGCTCCATAAAACACGCCATAATACAGACACAACTAGCATATTAATATTCAAAGGGCCTATACAAATCAAATATGATCATGAAAAAAAATCATGATCAAAATATATGTAAATATGTCAGTGGTCACATTTGTGTCCACTGGGAAACCAAAGCCCCATTCTGAATGAGTATGCCCCATTCTTGATATAATATGGCAGATTTCTACGTATAGCAACATTACAACGTACAAGTTGAAGTAAATATGCATTTATTCTTGGTTTATCAACCACAATTTCCCCTAAAATTTCTATCTTGTTTTATTGATAAACTGATAAAGTTTTATTTTTATTTTTTTATTTATTTAATACAATTTATTTTATTTGGCTATTCAATAAGTAAAATACATTGATTGGAAAAATGGAATTGCATGGGTTATCAAAAAAAGATAGCAGTCTTTTAAGACAGACTGCTGCACACATATCTTTACATGAAAAACAAAAGAAATGCCAGGATGTTCACCAAAAATATGTGTGCATGTCCAAACAAGCCTCTCAAAGCAAGAGTTTACAGAATTAAAAGGCTTTGCAATGTTTTCCTCTGCATGCAGGCAGAGAATGTTATACCATTTGTGTTCCACTTCAGAATTTGTTGGTTGGTAAAATATGTCAGATTGTTTTCCAGAATTCTACATAACTATTGTGGATTTTTCTTTCTGGGAATAAGGATAAAATCAAGTTGATACCGAAATGACTGCTTTAACAAGAAACAAATCGACTTCATGTAGGCCTACTATTATAATACCTGTGTGAGACTGTTACAGACAGTTACAGCAAGCAACCCAGTTCCTAGGAGATACCTGCACTATTTAGGCATTTGACACCAGCACCCTTACCTTGGTTGGACCGTTCTGAAATCATTTTCACTTCTTTTTGCTGTCCCGTTGACGCCATTGAGAGTTCCTGAGGTTACTGATTCAAAAGTACGATTAAACACAGCCCGAGCGACACAGGAAACGATACCTGGACACACCTACTGTCACTCGCGCGCACCGTTAAAGCAAACATTCAACATGTTAACGATAGTTTTCACTCGAATGCTATAATTAGGCATATTCCAGTAAAAAAACATTAACATGGTATCAGCAAAATGCCATTAAAACAATGAATCTCTTTACGATTTTACTAGTGTTCTTCAATTACGGCCGGTCAACTAAAGTTTCTAACTCTCACAACTTAATTTATTATAGTTAATTATACCATGGTCTGGGTGAATACTCGATTCTGATTGGCTGCAGGGTGTCCGTTAAAAAGTGATAATGGACACCTAGGAAAGGCGTCCCGTCAATTTGCCTGATGACAGTTATAAATGATTGCGCTGGCTCAAACTCACTGATCAACTGCTGCGGTCGGGTCGCTGTGGCCACGTTGCTTGGCAACGCCTGTATACGGGAGATATTAAATAGTGCGCTCGACTTAATAAATAAAAACCCTCACGATTTTTACTCTAAAACACATTAAAGTATTATTAATTGATTAAATATTTATTTCTTTCGTAAGTAACCATGGTACTCCGCTGCGCGTTGGACGGTTCACGCCTCGCCGTCGTCCATTAAAACCTGATAATGGACACCTCGTCGGGCATTAACCCTTACATAATGGACACCTCGAAGGGCATTAACCGCTTATACCATGGTTACTTACGAAATAAATAAATATTTAATCAATTAATAATACTTTAATGTGTTATCAGAACAATCAGAATCGAGTATTCACCCAGACCATGGTATAATATATGCTAATAAACAAATTTATTTCTAAATTGGAAAATCACATACAGCAGCCTACCTACGGCAAGCCGTATTAACATTTAATCCTTAAAACCTATATAGTATCTATTTTCATGCTAGTAGCCTACTTATTTTTTTTAGATATCTATTCCAAAGATATTATATATTTTACCTTAATAGATAGTAGGCTACTATTTAAATAATCAGTATGCAAATAGTATGTTGAATATTAATGAACCAACAACAAATCAAAGAGAGATGACACAGGAAACAGACTGAATTGCAGAAGGCCATTTTTATAATAACAATAATAGCCTACCTTTTTAATGGTATTAGAGTTAAAAAAAAATGTAATGAATAGGCATATGTAATATAGTGCATACAGTAGGCTACTGTGCAAAAGTCTTAGGCATGTTAATATAATAAGGTTTCTTCAAGCCTCTTGGAGACGTTGCCGCAGTTCTTCTGGATTTAGTTTGTCTCAGTTTTTTCTGTTTCTTCATGTAATCACAGACGGACTCGATGATGGTGAGATCAGATCATCCTGGCTGCTGTCAGACTCCTTGTGCATACACAAATCTCACTGACTGGATTATTACAATTAATGGCAAAAAGAATGTTTGGATATGTAAACTGATATTTCTTACTGCACACTACAGCAAAAGATATAAATAACTGACTTAAAACCATTTTTGGGGGGGATGGGGGATATTAACATGCCTAAGACTTTTGCACAGTACTGTATATACTTTTATTTTGACATGACTCTTATTCTCAGACACATTATTAATATTCTGAATTTTTGATTGTAAGGAATTATGAATGCTCACCAAAAAATCCCAATCTCTGGGTATTGTGGTTGTTTGGCTGGTATGAACCGTTTTTTGGATCTACTTAACCATTGTTTGAATTTTATTATTGGCAGTTAAGTCTTTATTATAATCTACTGTACATTCAAAACAATAAATGTCATATTAAACATATATCTTTCCCTGTGTTCATGCTAACCAATTAGCTAGATAAACCATAGCCAGTTACTTAAGAAAAATAAATCTTCTATAGCCTTAGTTTAGCCTGCATTACCATATGAACTCTGATTGGATGGTTGAGAGTATACTCATGTTTATGTAATGATCTGTTAAAAGAATATATCTCTTAATATTTTCTTACTAGTTCCTTATGAGGTTGAAGATATCTGGAAATTAATAGATACTAGTAGCTATTCTGTTTTGATATCATCTAATAATTTATGACTAGTAATTATTCCAATATTGACTATTATCTTTTTAAATATTACTAATAAGTATTCATTAGATGCTAGTACTTATTTATTGTATACAATTACTTTTAATTCGATACTAGTACCTATTTAATAGATACCAGTAGTTATTCATTAGGTACTAGTACTTAGACACTAGTATCTTTTTTAAAGCAGCACTCAGTAGCTTCGGGATTTCTTCGCTGTATTCTCGCTTTTTGCTCGCAGGTTTCTCTCTAGAGCTCCACACACAGCTTCGGAATAAATATTTAACAACACTGTTGTAAAACCTCGTTGGTGATTCTCAGACACCAGAGGCTATAGATCAACGACATCAAAGCAGATGGGACATTCTTTAAAACGTCTTCTTCATTCGGGTTCGGACAGCGTGAGGGAGCGCAATAATGACAGCATTTTAGCAGATTTCTTCCTGACGCGGCGGCCGCGGCCCGCCGGCTCATGTATGTATCGCTGCAGCCCGGAGACCTGCAGGTGGGAGGAGCTTACGCCGCAAGTGGGAGGAGCTTATGCCGCAAGTAGGAGGGATTTCACAAATGTGCAAGTAGGAGGAGTTTACGCCGCAAGTGGGAGGAGCTTATGCGGAAATCCCCAAGCCGAGGACGGCGGTGAATGAGTATGGCAGGAAGTAGTGACAGTAATGAAAATAAACGATCAAATATTATGTTCCTCATCATGGTCTGATTTCTTACAGCTTTGTTATTATTGTGTGTGTCCAATACCACTCACTGTCAATGATGAAGTCACGTCTCTTTACACCTTTTACCATACTTAAAGTGACAGTGTTTTTCAAATTCATCAGGCTGTAGGCCTTATTCAAGCATATTTCTGAATATTAGCTACATATTCTACAGTATCAAGTAAATTAACATATTAAAACGTGATGCAATTGGACTCAGTGAAGTCAATGTGTAAATACATGAAAAACATTTGGCTAATGTAAAAAAAAAAGTTTACTGCATATTTTTTTTAAATAGCAGACTAATGTTCTTCTGAACGTGTTACACATATATTACATTTAAACCTCAGGGTGGATAATTTTTTTTTTTTTTTCAAAGAATAAAATCATGTACAAGTCACTCAGAATTGATTGCAAAAGTGTTTATTTTATTTTATTATTTTTAGTCTTTTTTATTTTATTTGTAAAAGACACTATATCAGTTCATTAGAAGTGATCTGCATGCAGTGAAAACTGCAAAATCCAGGGTGGAAGGTTTCTGAATAAATGCCCTGGAGCCCGCCTCGCTTTCCCTTCCCAGCATAACCTGGTGGATACACAAGAAGCACAATAAGAACTAGGGTTTATAGTTGACATTGAACATTTACAAACATTAAGAATAATTTCTCAGCTCTGTAGGTCCATGCCATGCAAGTGAATGGTGTCCAGAACTTTTAAACTCCAAGGGATGACATAAGTAAATTAGATTTTTAGTTTTCCTTTAGACTAACAACTAGTTTATTCATCACCAATTTACACAAAACGTACCAGGTGTGCAGCATTTGTACTCAAACCCACACTCCAAACAAGTGGAGATTGAGTACACCCTCAAGAAGAGCTGTTTGTAGTGAGACGACTTATTTTTCCAGCATGCAACACCTGACGTGAAAAAAAATGAACATAATATTTAACATTATCAATGATGTTCTTGTTATGCGTTTTATTTTTTAATGTCATATTTTTTAATGTCATTTAGCCATAAGAAGTGTGCCTGATTCTTGAAATTGTCATCCCCAACTATGTCCCTGAACCTTGAGCAAGCCAATGACAGGGGCATGTAGGCAGCATCTCCTTCTTGAAGAACAACTTCAAGAAGTATGTTCTTCAGCAACGCTCCTGATAAATGAAAAGATAGCAACAGTTAGCACAGGCCGTTAAAAAAAAATGTTAAAAAACACATTATATAACATTATTCAACTATATTGAAGATGAAGCATGATGGAGGGTCATCGTCTTTTAACAGCTCATCCTTAAAGAAAAATATAAGTGGATTAAAATTGTTCTATGATACACATTTTAAATCATCATTAAAATTGATTATGCATACCTTGCTAAAAACAGAGGGCACAACTGGGGTTTTGTCTGCTAAAATGAAGTAATTTAAAATTAGCTGACCAATATTATAGTTACATATTTTGAAACCCAGCATAGTATATGTATTTTGTTTCATATCAAAGTTCTTACTTTCATATGCAAGTTCAGTTTTTTTTCTTCCCAAAAAGCTGACAATACCAGCTACAACAGCTCATGCACATCTTTCACTGATAAGTGAACCTAAAACACAATAACATGAGTTTCACATTTATTTCACTGATTGTTATGAGTATACATTTTATAAAATAATTATATTAAAACAAATGTTTCAATTACATTGCATTGTGGATTACGCATAAAAAAGCATAACTACAATGAAAACAAGTTTTAAAAGAATTGCATGCATTATACAATTAAGTTAGGAGTTGTATTCTAATATCAAATCCATTTACAAAACGTTTAAGACATTTACAATTTGAAAATCAATGCAGTCCTAAAACGTACAAAAATTACACTGCCACAATACCTTATTATGGTCTTCAGAATCCATAATCTGGAGAGCAAATTGTAGAAATGGAATGCAGAAAAGATCTTGCCATGCACGTTACAGATTTTGTAATTTGTGTGCTACTAAAAAAACTACAGAAATTTATTTGGATACACTTTACCCTTATTCTTTTTTAATAAATCAAGACTAAAAACAGTGTACAAACGCCATTATGAAATGGTCTTTTTCAGAACTTATAATGCTTTTTTACAAAACTAAAAACTGTACAACAAGCATACCCCTTCATCTCAACTACACGCTGACATGTGAAAGCGGTTTTCTTCTTTGTTTTCTGATGGATCGCAACAAAACTTACACATTACCGCCACCAACTGTGGAGCATAAACCAATAGCTACTACTACACAGGTGATACTAAATAAACCAATCAAAATCCTCTGGAAGTTTGTACAGCCCACTTGCGGCTAAAGCTCCACCCACTTGCTGCTAACCCACCCATTTGCAGCTGGCTCCGACCTCCGTTTATACCCTACTCCGCCGGCTCAAAGTTGCAAGTGCGTATTTTCCGCTCACGGGCACCAGGGGGGTGCGAAACGACCACCATTCAACCCGAAATAAGTAATATAACCATTCCAATGACTCCGAAGCTGTTTAGTTAAGGTAAAAAAGTTACTTAGTTCACCTTTAATTGTAACTTGTAACATTTCTTATCTTACTAGTCACAAATGTTTTTTTTTTTTTTACTTGTCTTATGTTATGACTAGTCAGCACTGTAGAGTTCAATTAAAAATCTTACTAGTAAAATAAAAAAATCTTACTAGCAACATTTGAAATAAATACTAGTATCTAAGGTACTATTGAATAAGTACTAGTATAGCTAATTAATAAGTACTAGTAGTATCTAATAAAAAAGTACTAGTACCAATTTAACAGGTACTAATATCTAATGAATGAGTACCAGTCTCTAGTAGTAGTATAAAAATAAGAACTAGTATCTAATGAATAACTACTTGTATCTTTTAAAAAGGTACTAGTATCTAAAGAATAGGCACTAGTACCTAAAGAATAAGCACTAGTACTTAATGGAATAGATACTAGTATCTAAAAAATAAGTACTAGTAGCATGGAAATAGATACTAGTAGGTTTTAAGGATTAAATGTTAAAATGGCTTGCCATAGTACACGCATTAAAAAACAAAGTTAAAAATGTATATGTACTTTGATTTTTCTTTGTCTTCTTCACCCATCAGGTCTCATATTTAATCTCAAGCATGCTCTTCACTGACTCCTTCCCAAACAAGAACACTAACATTTAACACACAACAATTTTATAAGGGGCCCTCTAATAAAGGTGAAAATGAGACCACCACACCTAAGTGACCAGTGATTTGCTTAAAAAAAACAAAACAAAAAAAACAGACAATAGCAGCACAAATTGTAATCTGACCTTAAACATAACGTTTTACTTTTAGTAAAATCAATCCTTGGGGCAAAGAATTGCCTGAAGTGACTGAAAGTACTATATATTGACGAGAAAACTGTTATCTTGGTAGACAGGCCCGCCACACACAAATTAACGTTACTGTTATTATGACAAAAAAAAGAAATGAAGCAGTCAGCCAATCACAATAATAATATAATTTAATTCATCTGAGAGGTTTGACAGGTTTAAACAGCAAACAAAACAGGTAAAACACATTTACACTTACAGAGTAAGAAGACGGGAATGTTTAATCAGTCTTACATTGCAGAACATATTTCAAAGCACAGATGCTGTAAACATCCTCCATCCTCCTCTAATAGCTGTCAGTGACAGGCGCACACTATATGATCATTCAACACCTATAATTACCTGTCTATCAGCATAACAGAAACTATGTTTGGTGTGCAAGTATTCATTTAAATTTGTTTTTTGGATATTAATATAAATAAAAGCAAATATTTCCAAGGGAAAAAGGGCATAAATTAATTTGTAAATCAAATATTCTCATTACTTACATTGGAATGTTTGGAAACATTATTTTTACGCTTGTTATAGTGATGAATGGAGGATGTGAGCGAGCACACAAATGTGCAAGTGAGCCCTGAATATTTCCCTTTGAGCGCATATCTTTTTAATATTCTCTTTAGGCTGCAGACAGTGAAATAACTTGAACAAAAAGAAAAGAATTGAACTACAGGACAGTATGCATCTCCAGCACAATTACACATCCTATCCACATGATACAGGACACACAAACATGTATAACACAACAATGGGGGACACTGGAATAATCTCTGGGGGTCATAACACATGAGATGACAACAATTTTATGCATGATAAATGTGTATTATCCCAGAGTTATGCCCTGTAATCCTAAATATCACTTGTCAGGCTAAAGGTGGACACAAGGGATGAGATTTTTTTTTTGTGGGAGACGGGTCATGGTGACCTTTAGCCCAGACCTCCAGAAGGTGTAGTGGTCTTAGGAGGATCAGTGGCGGGCGGCGGACTCTCTCGGGTAGAACTCGGCCAGTGTGCTCTGAGGAATTCTCTTCAGCATTTCTTTGGGGAAGATTCGGAGCAACTGCCAACCAATATCCAGCGTCTCGAATACAGTTCTGTTGTCATACGGACCTAGAGAAATGGACACATATCTCATAACCTCATCTAAGTCACATGACATAACACACAAGCTTCCATAATGCATCATATATATATATATATATATATAAAGAAAATTTATACTTTAATTCTCCTTTTGAATACTTGTACTTTTATTTTTTTTAGCTTTCTATTCAGCAAAGTATCCTGAAAAAAAATGTTTTATGGTTTCCACAAAACTATAAAGCAGCACAACTGCTTTCAACATTGATAATAATAAGAAATGTTTCTGTTTCTGCACCAAATTAGCATATTAGAATGATTTCAGAAGGATCATGTGACACTGAAGACTGGAGTAATGGCTGCTAAAAAAATTCAGCTTTGCATCATAGTAACAGTTATTAAAAAAAAACCTTCCCAAACGTTTGAGTGATACTGCACATAGAATAGATACAGCGGGGGAAATAAGTATTGAACACGTCATAATTTTTCTCAGTAAATATATTTCCAAAGGTGCTATTGACATGAAATTTTCACCAGATGTTGGTAACAACCCAAGTAAGCCATACATACAAAGAAACAAACAAAAATAAGTTCAGAAATTAAGTTATGTGTAATAATGTGAAATGACACAGGGAAAAAGTATTGAACACATGAAGAAAGGGAGGCGCAAAAAGGCATGGAAAGCCAAAACAACTGCTGAAAACTTACAGTAATTAAAAAGCAATCCAGCCCCCTGTCAGTGGAAATTAATAACAGCTGGTTCAGTCCCAAATGATGGCCTACAAAAAGGTCTCATTGCCAAGGTGTCACACAAGACACATCTCATGATGGGTAAAATCAAAGAGCTGTCTCAAGACCTTCGCCACCTAATTGTTGCAAAACATAATGATGGCATTGGTTAAAGGCGCCATTCTAAGCTTCTGAATGGTCCAGTGAGCACTTTTGGGGCCATAATACGGAAGTGGAAAGACAATAATTTCACTATAAATTTGCCTCGACCAGTGCTCCTCGCAAGATTTCTGATAGAGGAGTGAAAAGAATAATCAGAAGAGTTGTCCAAGAGCCAAGGACCACTTGTGGAGAGCTTCAAAAAGACCTGCAGATAGCAGGTACTGTTGTCTCAAAGAAAACAGTAAGTAATGCACTCCACCGCCATGGCCTGCATGCGCGCTCACCACGCAAGACTCCATTACTGAAAAAAAAGCATGTTGAAGCTCGTTTAAAGTTTGCTGCACAACATTTGGAAAAGACTGGGAGAATATAGTGTGGTCACATGAGAGCAAAATTTAACTGTTTGGATGCCATAATACTTGGTGTTGGCTCTTGGACAACTCTTCTGATTATTCTTTTCACTCCTCTATCAGAAATCTTGCGAGGAGCACTGGTCGAGGCAAATTTATGGTGAAATTATTGTCTTTCCACTTCCGTATTATGGCCCCAAAAGTGCTCACTGGACCATTCAGAAGCTTAGAATGGCGCCTATAACCAATGTCATCATTATGTTTTGCAACAATTAGGTTGCGAAGGTCTTGAGACAGCTTTTTGCTTTTACCCATCATGAGATGTGTCTTGTGTGACACCTTGGCAATGAGACCTTTTTGTAGGCCATCATTTGGGACTGAACCAGCTGTTATTAATTTCCACTGACAGGGGGCTGGATTGTATTCTTCTTGTATGTATGTATTGTATTGTATGTATTGTATTGTATGTTTCTTTGTATGTATGGCTTACTTGGGTTGTTACCAACATCTGGTGAAAATTTCATGTCAATAGCACCTTTGGAAATATATTTACTGAGAAAAATGATGACGTGTTCAATACTTATTTCCCCCGCTGTATAGATATATAAAAATGATCAAATAAAGGAATTACAATCAGAAGCTTCAATGTTTAAGCTTTGAAGCAAAGAAAAAAGAAAAAGAAAAAAGCGAATGCAAAGGAATGTCTTAAAGAAATACCTTTCTTTACCTTTCGACTTTATAGCCTTCTATTTGGCTTCACAGTGTTTGAAAGAAATATCCTATCAAAACCACTGAATGACACATAATGGTGAATTTCAGTTAAACAGAAAATGTATTTATTTATTTATTTATTTATATTGTTCTACAAAACCGATGGGAAAAGGAGTAAATGCATGTTTGGTTCACTGTAAATAGAAGAAATAACTGAGATGTGTCTCTGTGTCTGAAGAACTTAGACAATGTCCTTTTCTACCAATGACACAGTGATTGTGTGACAGACACAAAAGAAGCCGAGAGATTTCATTCCAAAAATAGGGCTGCGATCAATATGAAAGATGCGCATACTTCGTTTTAATTTGATGGAGACAGAGGACATTGCACATTGTGCCACACTATAGAGCAGCAGCATTGAGAAAGACATTCACTGAGGTAAAAGTGCATCAGAGCAAGAGCAGTGGCTGAAATACTGTCTAGTAGTTTCCAATGTAGAATGTAAAATGGCATAATAGTGTACACTCGTGAGTCTGCAGAACCTTGGAATAAAAAAAATAAAAATAAAAAGTCTATAAAACTGCTCTAGTGTGGTGAACTCTGCTTTAAAAAAAACACTTTTTTTTCTTCTATTTATCAGAGAAAGACTGAAATAATTGGGTCTTCCCAAAGTTTCCTTTCTAGTGCATACATGAAAAAAACATTCCTGCTTATTTCAGACCTATCTAGAGTGAATGTGCCTATGCATTATTGAGAACCGCACACTAGGGGTTTGTACCTTGAGCAATGAAATTCTTTTCGAACTTCTGCAAGAACTCCAGGTACAGCAGGTCATCTGAGGTCAAAGCTTCCTCACCCACCACAGCCTTCATGGCCTGAACATCTTTACCAATGGCATAACATGCATACTAAGGGATTGACATAAAAACAGAGCAAGAATTAGCCTGAAGAAAAAAAAATCACATTAAATGGAATTCTGTTGGAAGAACATTCAACTTCTTTACCAGCTGGTTAGAGACATCAGCGTGATCTTTGCGGGTCATGCCCTCTCCGATAGCGGATTTCATCAATCGAGAGAGAGATGGCAGTACATTGATGGGAGGATAGATCTTTAAGTAGGGAAAAAAAGAACACCAAAGAGTACAGTTTTGAAGAATTATACGTTCATATTCATCTGGGAATCAAGTGTGCAAGAATGTGTGAATGTACATAGAATGTATAGTTTGGAGATTAATAGTCCTCAGAAGTGACCTAAATCTTGCATAAGGAACATTAGGGGACATCCTTATTTGGAAACATTGAAAATAAATCAACCAACTAACCAACCAACCAAAATATCTAAATAAATACATATATGCCAAAATAAATAATTGAAATACCAAGTGAAATAACTAAAAAAACTAAAAACTAAATTAAAGCTGCAGTCTGTAACTTTTGGCGCTCTAATTAACAGAACTGCATGCGTCTTGCGGAAGAACATTGTAGCCGGAGGTACTTCTCTCTGTTTATGTCTATGACGAGTCACGCACGTACTTGGCTACTCCGCAGTGGTACGACCCGAACCAGTCTAAAACAGTCTGAATATAAACACTTCTTATGTGTGTACCATAGAGATTCAGGATATGACAAAAACAAGGTTTGGAAAATGGATTCATGATGTACTTGCTTATTATATAAATTGTCAATTTTGAACAAAAAAAGTTATAGAAGATTTAAAAGGTGAAGTATTAAATATTAGTTCCAATAAATGAATGTGCATGAAATATTAATGGGTCCTTCTGTACTTTTGCAGATTCTGAAGTGGATTATGTACCCCTTTCATCTTATTTTCTAATCACAAAGCTTTTCAGCTGTTTGTTATGACTGGCAAAACTTCTCACCTGTCTGTTATGCAGTTGTCTGTCTACATACACCTGTCCCTCTGTGATGTATCCAGTCAAATCAGGGATCGGATGGGTGATATCTGTGTGAAACGGGGAGAAATTTTCATTTTTATTATTCAGTCATTTGCTCATTCTAGCCATAAATTATGAGATTTATTAGTTGTTCATTTCATTTGCAGCATCTGAAGATATTAAGTGGTGTATTAATATTGTGATGTTGTGATGCCCGAAATAAAAGGCCAAAGAAAGCGAAACAAGATGGAGGTTTCCTGGTGCTGCTGTAATGGGGAACACCCATTCAGAAACACACATGGGTCCTTCACAAGGATGTTTCTATAGTAACCAAAGCCATCAAGAGTGCTAGTTACTGGGCGCAGTTGCTGTGTCCGGCCAGAATACAAAATAAAGACCTAAAATAACTAAATAATTAAATATTAGTGCTGTCAAATCGATTAATAGCATTAACATAAAGGTTTGTTTACATAACATGTTGAATATTATAACATGTTGTATATTATTACATATACATACATACATATATATATATATATATATATATACACACATATGTGTGTGCATGTCTGTGTATATCTACATACCCACGTACGTACCCACCCACATACATACCCACGTACGTACCCACATACATACCCACACACACACACACACACACAAACACACACACACTTTTTCCATCAGGCTGAATTCTAAGTTTGATTTCATAGAAAAGTAATAGCACACTTCTAAACAAATTGCATAGTTTCATAGCTCAAATATAGGATGAGATTCACACTGAACTTTATAGCATATTATAGTACATTAGTATATTAATAATGTTATATAAAATAGGTCTATGGTCTAATTTGGAAAGCTAAATATTTAGAAATGTGTATGTGCTTGTACCATCATTAGGCATGGTTAGAATGGGGATCTGGGTGATTGATCCATTTCTGCCCTCCACTCTTCCAGCACGCTCATAGATTGTAGCAAGATCAGTGTACATGTAACCTGGGAAACCACGACGACCCGGCACCTCTTCACGAGCAGCAGACACCTACAACCCGCAACACATCAGGATAAAATTGGTGTTTAACATCATGACAAAAGGTTCTGTGTGTGATGTGTGTGTAAAAGTTCCCATTGTCTATTGTGAAGTTCCATAGAAGCATCTTATAACAACGGAGCTACAAAAAAACAAAAGAGTAGCATCTATTCCACAACAAGAGATCAATGACAGCCATTTCAAGTCAGTCAAATGAGGTTAATCTGTTTTCTACTTGGTGCATCTACACACAGGCACTTTTATAAGCAGAAAATACACTCAGATCTTCTCCCAAGGTTAAAACGAGTGTAGACACTGTTCTGAGCCTCACCTTTACCAGGCTGAATGGCAGAGGGAGTTAAATGTTAATGCTCCCGTAGCTCTTTGGAAGTGGCAGCCAACCGCAGAAGCCAAAGCAGGCAGCTTTAATAAGACTGAATGTATCCCAAGGTTACAGAGGCACAAAGGCAGGAGAGAATGGTCCTTTCACATGCACGCATAACTATTAAGAATGAGCATTATGCATTTTGACACGTTTAGACATCAAAACATGTTTGTGGTAGAAAAACGCTAATCACTGGCATGAGGGGGGAAGAAAGGAGATGCTGCCAAAAAAAAAAAAAGTATCTTCAGGAGGATGAGGAACAGAGTGGAATGAAGTATACACAAATGTTATTTTGTACTAATCTTCAGTTTATATAATGCCCCACTGGTATATTCGGAATGGCATACTACCTTACTACTACTACATAATATGTATATTTTTTGTACTCATAAAGTGACCAAATAGATTTACCAAACTGTACCGTATACATTCAGTGCACAATGTATGGAATACAGTATTCCTAAAGCAACACACTCCATTTCTCTTACCCTTCCAGTATGACAAACAGATCAAAAGCAACATCAACCTTGATTGTTTTTTTTTTATTAAAAAATTCACTCGTGATTTAATGATTTTTTTTTCTCCCTTGTAAAAACATTCTCTCTCGCCAGTCTGATCCAATCATGAGTCAAGAAACATTTATGAAATATTGGTCAGATATTACTTCTGGTTCATTCATCTCACAGCAAGTGGAAGGTCAGCAAGTTGAGCACATTGCATTTCGAAATAGTGTGCTCTAGAGCATACTATTTTGAAATGCAATGTGCTCAACATGCTGACCTTCCTCTAGTTTATGCTACACATTTTGCCAAATGTAGTACTGTAGGGTCCTTGACGGATTTCATGCATAAAGAAAATTTGCATACTTTGCACAGTGTATTTACACAATTTACAGCAGAAACAATAATAGTTGTATGCCAATATGCTATTCGGAACAAAGCCAATGTCTTGGTTTTACATCGAGTTTTGTTTAAAACATGATTCTTACACTTTGGCAGATGGTGCTGAAATCCATTCATTACGATTGGACACAGTGGCTCTTCAACATAAGCCACACAGGAAACAAGACACTAACCGTAACGCTGGCCATTGCTCCAATACGGTTCCAAATGTCAAGAGGGGGTTACTGTCCTTTTGTTACATGAGAGTGTGCTCTTTTATAGCCATCATAGCGGATTTATGTTTGAGCGGTTTTCACACGGAATTTGATATGATGGAAATGGCTCTGTACATGCAAAGTCAACAACTCATATTGCTAATGTGAGTTGAGAGGCTCTAAGTAAGGTTGTTATATACATGCATATAATGCGATATAAATGCATTTGCTGTGCATCCAGTCTAAGAAGTGCACAGTATAATGGCTGGGAAATCATAAAATGATAAGAAAACCAGACAGAGAGACTTAGGATAATTTACATGACAAGGTCAATTATGCTTAAGCAGACATGAAATTGAATATCTGATATATTCAATATCAGATATGAATATGAAATTTAAATGGCTACACAAAGCATCCCCACAAATCAGAGAATGTGTTGCAGATTTGTCTGCCCTTGCAACTAATAGAAAAACCTACTTGTCCCTTGAAAGCTTTCATATCAACAGGAACTGTTTATTTGAGGTACATGTGCATTATGTCTCTGTAAAAGAGACCTTCCACCATGTTTGTTGAAAAGGCTGAATTCTCCAAAAGATTTATTAAATAAATAAAGACATACATGGTTAGAAAACGTTCTTATAGCTTGTCCACTTACCAATATAAACCTATTGGAACACTGACAATTCCTTCAGTTTATTAAGTTAAGGTCACTATAGTCTATAGGGGCAGTTTTGCGTACTAAAGCAGCATTCATTGGGATGTCACATACTTATTTCTTTTGAAGGGGCGCTGGTGGAAGCACTGAATCATTTGATGCCACAAGCGAGATTAAATGTGACCAGAAGGAAAAAAACAGGATTTTAATGATCTTATTTCAAAAACATATGTAAAGGACAACTTCTATGCTCAGTAAGGCTGCATTTATTTTGATCAAAAAAGCAGCAAGAACAGTAATATTGTGAAATATTATTACAATTTGAAATAACTGTTTTCTATTTTAATAGACACTATATGGACAAGTATTGTGACACACGTCAAAATGATTGAATTCGGGTGTTTCAATCAAACTCATAGTATAAAATCAAACACCTAGCTATGGTCTGCATTTACTGTACAAACATTTGTGGAAAAAAATTGGTCGTTTTAAAGAGCTCAGTGAATTCAAGTATGGTACTGTGATTAGATGCCACAAACAAGTCAGTTTGTGACATTTCATCCCTGTTAGATATTCCACAGTCAACTGTAAGTGGCATTATTGGAAAGTGGAAGCATTTAGGAACAGCAGCAACTCAGCCACAAAGCGGAACGGAAGACCACTTAAAGTCACAGAGCGAGATTACCGAGTGCTGAGGCGCATGGTCACCAACGCTCTGCTGATTCCATAGATGAAAAGTTCTAAACTTCCACTGACATTAATATCAGCACAAAAACTGTGCAGCGGGAGCTTCATAGAATGGGTTTTCATGGCCGAGCAGCTGCATGCCAGCCTCACATCAAGTACAATGCCAAGCGTCAGATGCAGTGGTGTAAAGCACACTGCTACTGCAGTGGAAACATGTTCTGTGGAGTGACAAATCACACTTCTGTTTGTTCAACAGTGCCTGACTTTACAAATGCCAAAAATTCCCACAGGAACACAAAATCTTGTGGAAAGCCTTCCCATATGAGTGGAAGCGGTTATAACTTCAAAGGGGGATGCAACTCCATATTAATGTCTATGTATTTAGAATGCAATGTTATTAAAGTCCTAGTTGGTGTGATGGTCAATTTTTTGATGAAAGTACACAGCATTTATTTAAAATAGTTTTTTTTTTTAACTTTTTTTTTCTTTTTTCTTTTTGGTAAAGTAAAAGGCCCTTGCTTCTAGCATATCAATATGATATGGTCCTCACCTCTCTCAGAGCCTCTGCATAGGAGCTCATGTCCGTGAGGATGACCAACACGTGCTTCTCACACTGATAAGCCAGATACTCCGCTGTGGTCAAAGCCAGACGCGGGGTGATGATGCGTTCAATGCTATGTAGAAAACATTAAAATAGTCAATACATTATACAAAATGCATTATATAAGAGGATGGAGGTCATTTAAATGAATTCTCACGTAGGATCGTTGGCCAGGTTCAGGAACAAGCACACATTGTCCATAGAACCGTTCTCCTCAAAGTCTGACTTGAAGAAGCGTGCCGTCTCCATGTTGACCTGGAATAAAAAAACAAACAAAAAAAAAACACATCTGAAACGCCAAACAAACCCAAAGTCTCATTAGAGGCTAGAGAAACAGACAATGTCAGGTATTTCTAATTCATTGTTAAAACAAAATCTCCACTATTTAGTTCAAAATGACCTCTTGAAGTACACTTCCTGCTAGGAAGGAAAATCTTTTTCCCTTTATATTTTGACCACCCAGCACATAAAATCAAGATATAGAGTTACAAGGTGTCAAAAGCGAATGCATTAGCCTTGAGTCCGCACCGGGAGCCCAGCGGCCACAGGACACAAGGCTGGGTCAGTGACATTTCAAGCATGGGTTAATGGAAGCCCTCCACACTTGAATACACAGGTGAACCTGACACCTGACGCAGGTAATACCAGTCTGAGAGGACAGACCGCAGCCACTCAGGTGACAATAACAAAGGTTTGGAGAGGAAGCAGACAGTTGAGGGCAGAAGGTTAAGGTGGTGCTGAAGAGCAGGATTAAGTCACCTATGAGGACCAACATTCACCCACTCACACAAAACGGACACAATTTTACATTACGTCCACTGAGAGGATCAATTAACACAAACATCCTGAAATTCATGCAAGAATTTGACTCATGTATAGAGACCTAGATGTAAAGCAGGATTTACTATCGTAAAGAAAACCACTCACCCCCATAGCAGCAAAGACGATGGCAAAGTTTTCTGAAGTGTAGTCCATCACATCTTTGGATTTCTGAACCAAACCAGCCTGACGACAGATCTGGGCAGCAATCTACCAGTCAAAAATCACAGAACCAAAATTAGTTAGCCCTGTACATTATCGGATTTATCTTGGAACCTAATTTAAAAATAATTTTGCAATAACGTTAAAATACACAGAAATTAGGCACATTCAGTTCATCAACAAGTACATGTCATAAAACTACTGTACTAGTTGATTCACAAGCTATAATTATTTTAATTTATTATTAGTTCAAATAATCAACACTACTGTTCAAAAGATTGGGGTCCGCAAGATTTTTTTATATTTTTGAAAGAACTTCCTTATCTTCACCAAGGCTGCAATTATTTGATCAAAAAAACATGTGAAATATTATTACATTTCAAACGGTTTACTATTTTAATATATTTTAAAATGTAATTTATTCCTGTGATGGCTAAGCTGAACTTTCAGCAGCAAATACTCCAAAAATAAATGTTAAAAAAGTTGTGCCGCTTAATATTTGTGTGGAAACCACGATGCATTTTTTTCCCTCAGTATTCTTTGATGAATGGAAATGGAATTTAATTAAAAAGGACACTTTTGTTACACATGTAATGTACTGTATATGGGTGCAGATGCCTATTTGTGTGTGCATTTGCAACAAAGAGATTAAGACTATAAGCATGAGGAATTTCACGCTTATCACTTAATGTAATGGTCCTGGATGTCTAATCCGGCCTGACCCCTGACTGAACTCTGACCCTGAACACCTGTTTCTCTGAGTGGATAAAGCCGACCGTGACCCCATGACTCCTGTTTAATGAAACGAGAAACCTTTATATCACAGCACAGCGCCTTCATTAGTGAGACACTGAAACTCACTTTACACTTGGGCTGGTGGAAGTTCACACCATTCAACCTTGGCTTTTGATCATATATTTTCATAACTGACAATCACTAGAGCTTTATTCTCTCTTCACAGCCTATATAATGGAAAAACCATCGTCCTATACTATTCTTTAACTTTTTATCTTGTTGCCATGACAGAGTTCAAAACTCTTCCTTCCTTGAAGCATGTATTTGATGGTTCGCTCCCTCAGATGGCCTCGAACATTTCAGATGGGCTTTTCACACTTGTAATTGTTAACTCATGAAGCTACTGTATTCCTGTTCCTTTAATTCAACTCACTTTAACATTCTAGCACAGCAGTTTCACACTGTATACCATTAAATTCAGGGTTAGCACTGCAAGGGCAGGACTAACCCTGTTCTGGAGCCGGTTTTCATAACCTACTTTCTTTACCCAGGGTCAAATGTTGTCTTAATACAGGGTTTAAAATGACATAAACGCAGGGTTAAGCATAGTGTGAAAAGCCCCAAAGTGTTGTGGTTTATTACTATTGCCTGTGTGTGTGTGTGTTTGTGTGTGTGTGTGTGTGTGTGAGAGAGAGAGAGAGTTTAAGGGTGTTAATGGGAACTTTCTTGTTGATGGTTTGGAGAGAAGCTGTTAAAATCTCAGGGCTGAGTGAACCAGCCAGTGCTACCCAATGACATTCACACAAGATAATAACTGTGTAAGAAAATGTACACAAAGCCTCATTTGCCAAAAACTGATTATGTCGTGCAATAAAGTGGCACATCTAATAAAGATTTGAAATATCTGCGACTGGACCTAAAAAATATTTTAAATGAAAATAAGTTATGTCATTTAGATAAAGATTGTACATATGGTATATATTTGATCTAAATATTTCAAAATGATTATGTACTATTTATTCATAACTGTCTGACAAGACAACATTTACCGGTACTAAATAAATGTCCTGTTCATGTAGCAAAAGCATTAAAGGAATAGTTCACCAAAAAATGAAAATTCTGTCACTAATTACTCACCCTCGTGCCGTTCCAAAGTCCTAAGACTTTCGTTCATCTTCAGAACACAAATAAAGATATTTGTGATGAAATCTGAGAGATTTATGTCCCTCCATTGACAGCTACGCAACTGACACTTTGACACGTCAAAAAGTTCATAAAGAGTATTTAAAACCTGAATTTAATCCGTTCATCATATAAAGTGATTGTGTCTCTTCAGAAATTATTGGACTAAACTGCTCAATTCATATAGATTAGTTTTACAAAGTGTCAGTTGCATTGCTGTCTATGGAGGGACAGAAAGCTCTCAGATTTCACCTCTCTAATTTCAGGGTGAGTAATCAATGAAAGAAATTTTCATTTTTGGGAGAAATATCCCTTTAAGGAAAAATAAATAAATAAATAAATAACAAAATTTTGGGTGGCCCTGGGAAAAAAGTCCTCATGTCCTTTGCACAAAGTCCTTAAAACACTGCAAAATATACAGACAAATTAAAGCACACATAATAGAAATAATAGTCAATGCTTTGAGAATTATTAATTTTCTTCCGTAGACTTCAGAGCATTTACTCGGCAAATGACACGTGTTTGAAGGTTTGAGGCACTTGACTAAAGTTGGGCGCTGTAATTTTATAATTCTAAACAATATCTCAAAACAGCACCTAAACTGAGGGTGAAATGATGGCACTGAGGTTTAGAAATTATTTGACCTTGAATTACTAACAAACTACTTCACAAAACCTTCATCATACAAAATTAATTATACGGTAATTATGAAACTAAACCAGAGTCTAAGGACTATTGAACTTGACTATGATACAAAATAGTAGAAAATAGTAATGATTGACCTTCTTACTCAATAGAGTGCTGTAGGGATGATGTATTTTTGTAGGCCAAAACCGAGAAAAATGTTAGCAATTAAGCACTTATGGTTCCATCGTTCCGAAGTCAACAGGATTTTGGTTAAAAGAATGAAATAAGTTCTGTGGTCAGTGAACACAAGATCGAAGTATTTTCACGTTTCATTCTACAATAAAACACACCACTTGTGACACTGAAGTCGAGCAACCATGGTGTAGTTCGTTCATAGCCTAAGATTAGGTTTTTATATTTTTCTGCTGATTGTATTTAGGCTTCAAAATTCATAAAAGTTGTGTTCATTTGTGAAAATTATCTTGATGGACAAAACATGCAGCTATCATAAACTTTTGTTGAACACAGAGCTTATTTTTTGTGATAATTCACAAACCTATGGAAAAATAGTATTGGGTTTTTGTCGAGGGAACCAGTGTGATGCTAACTTCCGGGTTTGGACTACAAATTTACGTCAGCACTGCAGCACTCTATACAAGGCAGCCTACATATATTCTTAATAGCTCATGTCGTGGGTTACAACGTTCATTTTCCAGCCTGACAGCAGATAAGTTTGGCAGCTGAGTCACTTACAGTCATAGCGGTATATGTAGTAGTGGGCATAACCTACTACAAAAGCTTATTTATGATCTTTGGGACAGAAATTACTAAAGCACGAGCAACCTATGAACTATGTGGTGTTGTATGCTTAGAAAGCCCTTGTAAAACCACACTAAAGGTTCTAAAAAAGTATTCCATATGCGTGTATTCATCTCCATTGTTTATGTGATAAAAAGCTGGTGCCAAAGATATTGACTGTGACCTATACCAATGTTCTTTGAAAGTTTGAGGAACAAATTTAGAGTTCAAGAATCATTTGTAGTTCTCATCTCATTTTAGTTCAGCCAGGACATTACACTTATCTTGGAACTAAACAAATCATGTGACCTCGAGCAGGTTCTGGACATATTGATCATTACTAAGTGGTTGGTTTTGTTTGCGTACTCTAGAGCTCTCGAAATCATACCGGTTCTTCCCACATTCACACGAGAGGAGAATGTGATGAAACGAACCCTGACCCACCTCACTGTTTCCACAGAAACACCACAGGCTGAAATCAATTACAGATCCCTCTCAAA
Source organism: Abramis brama (assembly GCF_963993115.1). Taxonomy (NCBI): domain Eukaryota; kingdom Metazoa; phylum Chordata; class Actinopteri; order Cypriniformes; family Leuciscidae; genus Abramis; species Abramis brama. The sequence continues at coordinate 17,738,363 of NC_139983.1, forward strand.
TTAACGTTAATCACAGAGCCTTGTCTCGCTCGCGAGCATAATACAGAAAATGGAACTGTGGCTGCCTCAGTGCTACACAATAAAGTGCTAAATTTGATCACAACACTTCAAATGAGGGAATTTAAATAAATCCCTCTAGGTTTCATTAAAATAATTAAAACACACTGGCAAGCAGCATGGTCTGTATTGTATCATCGGTTCCATAATTGAGCTCTGGATAAAGACAGATTCCTGTGGAGCATTTCGAAGAAAGTTAAAAATCTGGCTGGATGAATGCAAAAACAAGGTGAATCTAGGTCCTGCTTAAAGGGTAACTCTCGCCAAATTGTAACCTAGGCTATTTTTGTTAAATCTACCCGAGTCAAACATTCGTGTAAAAGCATAATTAGAATGGAAACGCCACTTTTAAGATCGACCGTATTTCCGTTTTCAGTCAAAATGCCTTTTGAATGGGAGTGCTAGGGGCACTACAGTTAGGCACGCTATTTTTAAAACACTAAGAAGGCTCTAACACAACATGAAACTGTGCTTGAAGTACACTTTATCAGTTAGTGTTTCCAGTGGCTGGAATTTTGACTACTTGTCATAAGTAGTCGATCTCCGAATGCAACGTAATGAACTGAGCTTTCCATCTTTACTCTCCTCATGTTACGTTGCATTCGGAGATTGACTGACAAAATTCCAGCCACCGGAAACACTAACTGATAAAGTGAGTCGTACAAAATCTTTCTTTTTAGTAAACTTTGTGTACACAAACAATGTTGTCAATTCTCGAGTTCATGTGTAGAGCCCCTGGTGATACTTCAAGCACAGTTTCATGTTGTGTCGAGCCTCCTTAGTGTTTTAAAAATAGCGATTTTGATGCTATCATTGTAAAGAAATGTATGCTAGTTGTAAAACAATATAATGGTCAGACAATAATCTCAAAAAAGGCCAAATATCATTAAGCTTAGTCATGTCCATTTGACCAATAAACAGAAGTAATAGTTATTTTTAAAAAAAGTGTACTGCCAGCCTCTAAAATGGATAATACACAATTTATGTTTTTGAGTATTGATTATATTATATTAGCCTATATTATATTAACAAACGCCTCAAAATATAAAAACGAAAAAACTATATTTATTTATTTTGTCAATAAGTCATCCAATAATTGTAATGGTGTCAGGGAATGATATTAAATTGTATAATTTGATTATTTTACACAATCAATTATCAATTTAATAATTTTACACAATCTAGATATTAGCCTAAGAAAAGTCCATACTGGACGACAACAGCCAACCTGCAGAGCAATAACTTCTGTTGTGTAATGAGTTAAACACACCTCATTATGTGGTAGTCCAGCAGCACTAAAGATGGGGATCTTCTGCCCACGGGCAATACTGTTCATGCCATCAATAGCAGAGATGCCAGTCTGAATCATCTCCTCAGGGTAGATACGACACTGAGGGTTGATGGGCTGACCTAAGAGGAATCAAAGTGAGAACAGTGATCTCACATGAGCAGAAAACAATTCTGGTACTTAGGAGTCTACAAGGTACAACTTCTATTTCTAAAGAAGGAAAAAGATTTTCTTTAGTCAAAACTATCCACATTGACCACTCATGGCAAATGATCAAGGCTTGTATTTTAGAAAAACGTTTTCTCGTTAAGGCATATCAGCGTTCTACACACCATTTGGAGTGGTGTGACCTTGAGGCCTGATCAACCTTTTATTACGCCCCCTCTTATCCGTTTGGCTCATTCAAACGTTGCTTTGAGTCCCCATTGTATACCTTTGATAGCTCAAAGGCTCACCTTTGCCATTTCAGCTTAGCAGAGATCAGGGTCATGAGGTCAGTAAATGGCTTAAAAAGCACACAAAAATTCCCTTTCAATCTCTCAAAATATTCAAATATTAACAAGGAGGAATTTTAGGCATTTATAAACATATTACTGGCCTTTCAACTAAGCTGCAGACAAACTGAGCACACGCTGAAAAAGAACATTTAACACGTGGTAGCCAAATTGGTAAAGCTGTGCAGCTATATTTTAAAATCAGTTTGATACCAAAAAGACCCAACATTTAGAGTAAATGAGATCACCGTATTGCTCAGTCATCTATGCGCCTCTCAAGAAGACACTTGTTCCTGCAAATGTTATATAAAGCCTAAAAAAGAAACCACTTACCCATGATGTCCAAATAGTCCTCAGCCAGAACAGTAGGACCCCGGTCAATGGGTTTACCGGACCCGTTGAAAACACGTCCTGAAATAAAATGACAAGTTCTTCATGACATCTGTATTGGTTATGTAGAAGACACAGTCTACTAACACTCTAATGAGAGTTAGTTAACATGTAGTTGATAAGTTACTTATAGTCAATAGTATGCTCAAAAGGGACCATCAAAATAAAGTGTTACTGACACATAAATACAATGATTACATAGGCTGCATGAACATTAGTCACATGCTTACCAAGCATATCCTCAGACACAGGTGTGCGCAAGATGTCACCAGTGAATTCACATGCGGTCTTCTTAGCATCAATACCTGAGGTTCCTTCAAACACCTGATGGGCACAAAATGCAAATATTTTTCAGTTATGATCTAAACTTAACTTGAGATACTGTAAGTACTGACTCTAACAAATACTCTAACAAATATTTATAGAGAATAGTTATAGATTAAAAAAAAAAAAAACATGATTTCAGTGCACCTGGACGACAGCTTTGGTGCCAACGACCTCCAGAACTTGCCCGCTCCTCTTGGTCCCATCAGGTAAGGTGAGGTGCACAATCTCTGCATAACGTGGGAACTAGAGGAGGACAACAAAGAAAGAAGAAATGAAGAAGAGGATCAATACATACTACCATTCAAACTCGTTCAGTTTTTTGGGGGAAAGAAAATATTATAAAAATAAAATATTTTATTGAACAATGATTCATTAATCAGAAGTGACAGTAAAGACGTACATTGTTACAAAAAAAGTAGTTTTTACAATGATAATAATCAGAAAGTTTTCTTTGAGCAGCAAATCATCTCAATATACTGATTTCTGAAGGATCATGTGACCCTGAAGACTGGAGTAATGATGCTGAAAATTCAGCTTTGTCATCACAGGAATAAATTACAAATAATAATAATAATAATAATAAAATGAATGAATAAAGTAATGAATGTAATTACTTAAACATAAATGACCAATAAAAATGAATAAATAATTGTATCCAAAATCTAATGTTCAAAAGTTTAACTATAAAATTATTATTTTTTCTTTTCTTTACTTCAGTTGGAAAAAATGTCCTTCTTTCCTTTTTCTTTTATATATGAAAGCTAGGACTATTTTTTTTTGCATTGCAAAGAAAGAATAAATCTTCTCATATTTTGAGATACTTTACAAGTTAAAACATGGAAATAGGTCTTACTTTGACATTGTCCAAGATAACCAGTGGCCCATTTACACCAGACACAGTAGAGTAGGCTGAGGAAGACAAAAACAACACAAAACATAAAAATATACACAATAAACCTTTTTACAGAATCAGTACTGCTTGGAAAGGATGTTGTATAACACCTCATAATTAATATTAAAATGTACACCTTCAATTTGCATTTTTATTTGACCATTTGAGACGCCCTGAATAGTAAACATGCAATTACTAAACAGATACATGGGAAACTTTTATTGATTCTAGGTTGCTGCATGTCTTCTTGACAAGCATGAGTGCACAGCAGACAGACAGACACACACACACACACACACACACACACACAAAAACACACTGTGACCAATAAAGTGCATGATATTTGCTACAAAAGCCCACAATCACATGGAAATGAGGACTCTTTCTCTTGACACCTGTGCATCTAATTGTACACAGTGACCTTTACTGGAGTATTCTAAATGGCTTTCATAAATTTCCATGTCCAAATGTCAGGGCTACAAGAAAATAGTTAGCACATTCAAGGCAGCTTTTTCGGCAGATGTCACGATGGGGGACGACATCTTCACTCTGTTCCGTGAGGGACAATTACTTGCCTCAGACTATGGTGATTTATGATGGTTCCAGGGGCCCAAAAAGTCTCATACAGCCTATAAACAATTACATTAATTTTAGGGAGACAGAAATAACTATCTTTTGGGTCGAACAGGCCAAGCAGAGTGGGGCACAGAAGTGACTTTAAGATGACACTCTTTTTTTCCAACATGACCGGGGTTCATGTGACTCCTGAATCACTCTTGGACAGTCTGTCTTTAACAAACTATGACTCAGAGATCAGGCATAGTATGCCCCAAATATAACAACAAATACATCAGATGGAGGAAAGAAATTCTGCTAATTGTTGGAGCTGTGGTGCACACACTCTTAAGGAGTTGTGGTGCTCATATGAGTAAGGCAGGTTCTAGTCTGACCTGCAACATGTCACAATACATTCTTTTCAGCCCAATCTATTGGTGTAATCATGTAGAAGCAAGAAAATAAAAACTAGTGTTGATTTTTAATTTCATCAATATGAGCTTTTTTAATATATTTTATATATATATATATTTTTTTTTTTTACAATCTCTCCCCAACCAGTCCAGATCAGTATGAGCAAGAAGGGGTGGGCGATATGGCAAAAATATCATATCACAATTTTCAGGAAAATCACGATTCAATCCCGATCTTTTCATTTTGGTTTTACTACTTTGCAAGTGACTAAGCAATACAGCCAAACTAATTTTCCCATTTTACAAATGTAGTTTTACAAGGTAACAAAAAAGAATGACAGACAATTAAGGCCAAAGTAGGGGTGGGCGAAGATGAAAATCTTTATTTCATTATTTTATCTTTGTTATTAAAAATACAGATACAATATTATATACAAATGAAATAAAACAATTAATTTTTTACAGTAGGTGTATTTAACAGTAGTATTCAAGTAAGAAATTGAAAAAATATTATTATTAAAAAAAGTTATTAAGTGTAACTTTATACTAAGCAGTAAGTGATTTTCTCTTAAGTCTTTTGTTGTTTGTTTAACATTAATGACAAGCGGCAGTAGGTTTATTAGCCTGCTGTCACTTTGTCACTTCATGCATGGATCAAATATACAAACGCACATTTGGATTTCTCCCAACTGTTTACGTTCACTTTAGACATAATCGATTGTGTTTATGTAAACCTTGTGTGTATTTGACAGTATATTGGGACGGAGGCTCCAGAACTGCAACTGATAGAATGTACATTGTAGACCAATAATACAAATTTCTTCAAAAGCAGATCATTGAAAATCAAAAATCGTGATATCGCACACCCCTATGAGCAAGTATTTCTGTTTTTGGCCCAGGGTCCAGGTGCATGCTCAGGGTGGGCTGTCATTAGGAGCAGAGGGTGTGGTCTCATACTTTGGCCTTTTACTTTGCATGGGAAAACATTAGCCGCCCTGTCACAGGAGCCAATTTGGTGTGTGTCCTTTCACTTTGTTTCAGCGTGTGTGTATACGTGTGAAAGAGAGAGATAGTGCATGCTAGATGGAGAAGAGTCGGCTTTGTCTGCTCTGGGTCGTCCATCACGCCCCAGTGTGTCGGTTTTGTGTACGCCATCAGACTGCGGTCTGATATCAAAGGCAGTAGGAAATAAGAATGGACCGTCTCTAACGCCCAGCACAGCAGCCCCACGGGGAGCAGACACTATGCCACTAATTAGAGCTTCAGAAAGCAGAATCATTTGTCAATGCACTATTGCCGTTTCCCACACACACACCTGCACATCGTGACTTTCCTTACTGGCTGAGGAGAAAAGGAAGAGTAAAAGAGAGAAACGTGGTTCCATCCTTTTTGTTGTTGTTACCCTTTTCAGTTATTTTTCTTTATGGCTTTATATTTGTGTTCTATCTTTGTCTTCATAAAAAATATATATATACATAAACAAAGGAAGAACTGTGTTAAAAAAAAGCCCCCTGCTCTAACAAATAGCGTCACAGTTACCAAACGACAGACGTCTGTTGCGTTTTCCTCTCTTCGACTGCCCTGTGGTATTTTTTTAAAAATATATTTTCAAAATTGATGTAATGCATATTTTTAAGTCAGGAACAATGCATTTAAACAAGTTTCAATTGTTAAAACATTTCAGTGTTTAAATTAATTTTTCGACTTTTTTGTCAGATGGTAAAACCAAATATTTATAAATATATATTTAAAATTTTATCATGAAATCTTAGCAAAGTAACCCTTAGAGTGTCTACAGTGCTTACACAATTATTTTGTGGTTAGGGTTATTCTAGTGGCCAGGTATTTAGTATCTTTAGCATCTGATTTTTACTTTTAAAGACAGAAAAATAATCATACAAGTATACCAGTAAATGCATTAATAACTGTTCACAATCTATTTCAGACACTTTGACCTATTATTTGTTGGTTTAAATCAAAAATGTACATGGTTGCACCACCTGACAACATTGAAATGAAAGGAAAAAAATCCAGCATTCAGCATATTCACTGTCATTATTAATTACATAAATATATATCTATATAGATAGAATAAAGAGTAAATCACATTCATAACGTAGGAACTGGAATAGGCTACAGTGGAAAAGATTAGGTACACTGTAATCTAAGGTGATTGAATAACAACAAAGTAAGTCATGTTTTATATTGATGTCAAAAAACAATCAGCTTAAGTCAGTTTAGAACTTTAAATTAAAATATCAAAAATGCATTCATCAAATGTCAAAACATTAAATTCATAGCGACTTTAATGGAACACTATATAATACATACTAAATAAGATTCATAACCTCTCTTTTCTTTTTTCAAAATATGCTTTTGCAGCCAGATCATTTTAATGCGCTCCCTGTGTCCTTACCTTACTTTTTTATGTGAGTACACCTAATATAAAGTGTGACACCCAGTATAAAAAAGTGTGACCGATTTTTCTTTACTTGATATGATAGAGGCATCTATTAAAAAATTATCATGAAGATAATAGTAATTATTAATAAGTGTAAAAGATCTTTAATTTAAAACTAACATTTTAGAACAATAATAATTAGAAATAATAATAATAATAATAATAATAGACAATCTTACCGTAAATGTATTATGTACTCAGCTAAAATAATGTTTTTTACTTCATTGCAGTTGCACCACCAGACTTCCTGGTTGCGCCACCTGACTTTTGCAACTAGTTTTGGACTGGTCGCCCCCAATAAAACGGTTACTTGCAACTTTAATTTACTTATATTGAAATGAAATTATTTTTATTTTAATATGGTTATCCAAATTCCTATTATACAAAAAAAAATTTTTTTTTAAATATGTCTAATAAAACAAGAAATCTCACAAAAAAAATATATTTGCTGCGCAGGTGAAAGACTTGAGCTCCCATTATTGTGATTCCCTGAGCGACACCTCTTCCCTAAATAAATGATTAGTCTCATAATTGCCGTTATTACGGTGAAAGAAAAACAGTAGTCAAATCAGCCTAACACTGAATATTCGCTCTCTCAAAACACACAAAAACAGATGCGTTTGGCAAATTTGCGAACACACTAAAATGCAGGCTTCCTGCAAATTCCATCATTTTTCAAGACATTATGGCTTTTCCTTCCCTCCGTCCTTTTTGCCTCAGCCCAGACAAATTGCAGTATGTGCTTCACAGGGAGGTGCTTATAAAATGGATTTAATAGCTACACTTACCCTACAAATTGCCCATATGTTTCAAAGGAGATGCATATGTCTATTTACTGAGAGGTGATCATAATTACGAGGCTGGAAAATTGCGGCCTTATAATTGTACATCAACCCCTTAAAAGTCTCTCGAACGCAACGCAAACTGCTAATGGAAAATAGTGAGGAGATGAAATCTTTACTCAAACAAAGCTCATGATATGCTCCGATATTGCGCACAACATTAGACGAACGCTAAATGAAGACACGCATGTGCTAATCTGCACTGCCAAAGCAGGACGCAGCTAGTTTTTAGTCAAACAATGGAAGCAAAAATTTCAATTTGTTATATCTAAATACTCAGGAAAAAAGGCACAAAACGAGCCGTACAAAACAAATACACAGAGTAGGAAAATCTGATCATAATTAAGCAAGACGAATCGCTTCTAAAAAAAAAAAAAAAATTAGCCCGATGAAACAACCCTGCCGAACCATGAGCCAATCGCCTTCCAGCTCTCTGATGAAGATGGCGGCCCACTTCAACTCCACACACAGAGGACTCAGTGCCGCATAAGAGGCCTTGTAAAATAAAGATTAAAAAATGGCTATACATTCACATGGTGTGAAGTAGCAACATTTCCCATTAGGCTTGAAAAACTTTCCCCACCCCTCCCAGGACACTTGAGTTTGAGTGCGCCAGTCCGAGGGCTAGGCATGCAACACCAGCGCGGGTCAACGTGAGGCCTGTGGAGCTGCCAGGCCCTATTGTGTGCCGAGATGTTAATTGGTTCTAATCCGGCGGTAGAAGCTGTTTTGGTAGCCTGACCCCGCGCCCTGAAGGACACCTTGGTGTGAAATACTAAAGGGCCCATTCAAGTGGTGCTGAAAGGAGGCATGGAGCATTCCAACACATTTCCATTTCTGCTGTGAAAGAGAAGCGCTGACGGGGAGGGAGGGGGTGCACGGTGGGACAGGCGTTTTTGGGCCGGCCGGTAGTGTCGCGCTGAAACTGAATTAACGATACAAAAGCGCAGGCAAAGGTGCCAGGCTTCTCTCATTCACGCACATCCTCCTGCATTTCTTCTTTTTCTTTTTTTGCAGAGCGTCCACATGGTGGTTTCCCATAAGACGCTATAAAAGAGAGTGCTAATTGCCCCATGTTTGGGATCAGATGGACAAAAATGCAACTGTCATTAAACAGACAAACAAGCCTCACACAATTCCACCATGACACCCGCTAAACTTACCCCGTAAGGCCCACATATATGAATTCGGAGACATTGGGTGTCTTTGATACCGTAACTGAAAAAGACTGATCCTGTCGGAGGGGAGAGTGGTATCCATTCAAAGTTTTAAAATGTAGACTGACAAGACAGGAACGATTTTACTTTTTCTAAAGAAATTCTAAGAAAAAAACAAATCTCATTTGTGCATTTAGGAAATTGAAATTGTGGACACAAAATCCAAAATCAGCAACTGAAAGTGGATTTTGTCGCAGACCTACAATGTTGGCAATGGCTTTATAACTCATATTCATAATTTGGAGACTCTGAAATGACTAATAGTTTGATATGACACCTCTTCTCTCTCTGACTGAGAGAATAATGAACAGACTGTTTAAGCTGTATAAGTGAGCAAATGTTCAATGGTAGAATTAAACAAACCACCTGCCAAAACACTATAAATTACGCAGCTATTCTGCAAGTACGGACAACGTTCAATACGACCTGTCGCCGCCAACATAAAAGGCACAAAACGTACGTATACTGTGCTTTTGATTAAACACACATTAGCACATTTCTGTGAAAATAAAAATCATGACAATTTTCATGACAATAATTGCGGCTGCAGTCCTGTAAAGACATATAATAGCTGCTGGATTCTAAACTCAATGTTATGCCAATTCAGAAACACACTGAACAAATGCAAAAACTGTGGGACCAATAAAAAAAATTAAAAAAAGAGAAACGTTGGATGACCAATAGATAGACATATTTGAAAGACAGTGAATCAGAGCTCACAGGGGACCTTGATGGTATTCTCTAGGACTTCAATGCTAACAGAGGGAATCCAATTATGGCACTGACAGCACAATGTGCAACACACTCAAAAGGGCAGTTTTTGGATTTAGTAGACTACGTATCAAAATAAATTGAGCAAAATCGAAAAATGAAAGATGATCATTTCCAATGTATAAAATATTAATGACAAACTAAAGATTGTTTGGAGGGCCTTCATGGCTTTACGCACAAACACATTATAGCCTTTTTGAATAACCCTTAAGAGCTAGGTAATTAAATATGAACCTTCCCTTGCAGAACATTTTACTGTCATTGTGAACTGAAAAGTTACTAAAAAAAAAAAAAAAAAAAAGAGAAAAAAAGAGAAAAAAAATTGATAAAATTAACAAAGTATTAAATATTGAAAATTGAAAATGAAACGTTAAATTATAAAATAACAAATAAATTCATTATAATCTAAAAATACAAGATAAATCAATGTTTGCCATGTTTTTCATTTAGTTCAGGCTCTGTTAATAAAAAAATAATGGTAACACTTTACAATAAGGTTCCATAAGTTAAGGTTAGCGCATTAACTAATATTAACTAACTATCAGCAAAACATTCGTTACAGTGCTTTGTTAACATTAATTATAATTGTTAGTTCATGTTAGTTCTGGTTCATAATGTTAACAGATACAACTTTTGATTTTAAATCACATATTAGAAACATTAATGTAGTTAACTAATGCTAGCAAATGAAACCTTATTGTAAAGTGCTACCAAAATAATAATGTAATGCCCTCTTTTAGCGCCATTTAAGAGACGCAAAGAGTCCGTCTGAAGTTACAATGTTTGGAATAACGTGACAATGACATCAGGATTAAATGGGATGAGAGAAAAGGAATTAACTTGACATGCTATCAAACCTACCAAACAAAAAAGTCCCCTACAAAAATAAACAAAAGCAAGACCTGCATGCAACACACAGACAGTCTAATAAAGACAGGCACACACATAATTGTGGCTGTTCATCTGTCCTAACAAAGACCTCCACAGTGTTGACACCCCCATCAAACAGGAATGCTTTTAACCCCACAGGTAGAAGCAGAGGCTGTAACGGAGGACTCCCCACACGCATGCACTGATTGGGTCGTGTGTAATCAGACGACTGCGTGTGTGTGTGTGTGTGTGTGTGTGTGTGTGTGTGGGGGGGGGGGGGGGGGGGGGGGGGTGACGGTGGGAAGAGCTGTAATCTGTGTGTGTTTCCTGGCGGGATGCAGACTGAAGGGGTGACAGCTAAACTGAGACAGCTGGTTAACCCCACTGCCTCTCGAGGAGAGGTTGCAAAGTGGTGCAGTTACAATAGATCGAAACAGCCGTAATGCTACTGCAACAGTTTGAGAGTGATTTGCAGGGATAGGCGGGTTTTCACCCGTACGCTGCCTAGCAACAGATCTATAACAAAAGTCCATAGCGGGCCCCCTATGACAAGCCAAGTTTACACTTGTTTGTCATATATCATATTAGAGTCGATGTGGATGGCGTACTCAAGTTACTTTGATGTTGGAAACAAGACAAGATATTTTAAATCAAGAAACTTTCTAATATCTCAGAATCTCCATATCTTAAAACATAGATACATAAAACTGTAAACAAAAGTTCACGAGTTAATAGCGCATTTGACAGCTATTATTTTATGTAGGCCTACATGTAATACTCTGTGCAATAAAATGCATATTTATGTAAAATACATATTTAAAAATGCATAAGACAACAATAGACAATTAGCAGACTTTTTGCATCTCTATGAACCATTTTAGAAGTCATTTTTATGTAAATATTTAATATAAATCATTAGCCACAAAATATAAACATCTTAATAATATCTGAAATAATATAAATTAAAAAATAATTACAAATTAAAATAATTATAAATAAATAGATACATTTCATATATTTTAGTTAAAATAAAGAACATGTAGGCTACATCCTTAGTAAATAGATTAGATAGATAGATAGATAGATAGATAGATAGATAGATAGATAGATAGATAGATAGATAGATAGATAGATAGATAGATAGATAGATAGATAATCATTAAAAATTATACTAAATTATATTATACAAATACAATGAGGTAAACAGTGAAAATTACACAATAAAGACATTTTGATAAAAGCTAAATTTTTCATAGAAACACACAATAACAACAACAAAAATAATAATATGCATTTAAGATAGAACCAGTTGTGAACTAGTTGTGTAAAGAAAAATAGTGTGTCATATGTGACGTGCATAATGGAATAAAAAGGATTTTTTTTTCCTATTCAATTTAAGTAGCCCATAATTTTATATACTCGGATACTATTTTTGAAAGTTGACTGTTCTATACTCATCTTTCATTTACTTTTCTTTGATGGCAAGATGAAGTCGAACGCCCACCGCGGGCTTTCTTTTTCACTGTCACGACAATTGATTAATTACAGGCGGACAAAAGGATTAGCAACAGGAAACAGTGGATAAAATAAAGGAGGGCTGTGACATCTGAAAGATTTGTTTATAACCATGTCATTACGGGTAATTGTTTCTTCACAGAAATACCATTACCGTGCTGAATGTCTTTTCAGCACATTTAAACGTCTATTCAGCATTAAAACAAAGCGAACAGACAGTCTGGGTTAATTGCTTTTGTTGCAAATGACGTGATTAAGACAAAAAAGGCCTTTACTTCCACAGAAAAGATGAATGCACTGTACGTTTACTTTGTTTGTTTGTTTCTTCAGGCATCTTAGAAATTTGACTGGGCATAAGAATGCTAATAAAGTATTTAAACACACCAGCCGACAAAAGTGTTAGGAAACAGAAAAATACATTAAAAAAGAAAAAAAAGAGCGTAATTGAATTGCAAATATTTGATATACTTTAAATCTGTATTCTCTACATACCAAACATTTGGTAACAAAATGGCAAAATACTTTCCGGCCGCTGCTCCCTTTCAATGGCCTCAATTTTAGTTTCTTTTTTTTAAATTTGAGATTTAAAAGTTTTAAACTTGAAGGTCTTTTCTCTGTGTTTTTCAGCCTTTTCTAAGGACAAAGCAGGACCAATCAGACCTGCGCTGACGGACACGGACCTCTTGACTGTGACGGCATATCAGGCGTTGCAAGGACTCATGGGTACAGATGTGTTTGCCTTCCCATCAGTCTTCATTGCCTTCAATCACAGCCCACTATCAGCATGCACTCTGCCACTGATGAGGCACAAAATGGTGCTGCTATCTGGCATGCCTACATTAGAGAGGCTTTTTTTAACAGTATGCTGGGGGGCGGATCAGATCGGGGGTCTTTACGCATGCAGCTTCTTTGGCTTTCAGAAGGGAAGGCTTCAATTCTTCCATTAAGTCATTTATTTTCTTCCTGGTTTGCTAAGAGGCTTTCAGCCTGAGCTTTCCTTTGACACTCTTAGAAAAAAATAAAACACACTACCTGTGCTCCTCTGTGAGGCAGTGTGTTTTTCGAGGTCTAAATTAATGAGATTTACACTGAATAACATCAATAATCCACATGAAGGGGAAAAAAAATGAGAGAAAGATGTCAGACGAGCTGTAATTTTTTGCAAGGTTCTCCATTAAAGGGGTAAACAAAATTAACCACTCAACTGCTGAAACATCACACACAAGAGTCAAATTATGTTATCGAAGAGATGCCGGTAACACATTATGACTGTGCGGAGTCATCTGATGTTTCAGCAGGTTGAATGCAGGATATTTTGAGGTTTCGAGAAAAATTGAGAGAACAAAATGTAGGCTATTATTTATAAGAAGAAAAAAAACAAAAACAACAACAAATCTACACTTACATATAAGAGATAGAACAGGAAAAAACCTTCAGAGTTCAGATCTTCTCAGCCTGAATGTTTGGCTCATAATGCCTACTTCCCCATAAGAGAAATATACACTTCCTCTGCAATTTTAAGCAGGACTAAATCACGAGAACACGAAAAAATCTTTTTTTAAGCAATTCATGAAAAAAAAAAATATTGATATAAATTAAAAAGTATCACAGTCTCTACTAAAATATCAAGCAGGACAACTGTTTTCAACATTAAAAATATTAAAAAATGTTTCTTGAGCACCAAATCAGAATATTAGAATGATTTCTGAAGGATCATGTGACACTGAAGACTGGAGTAATGATGCTGAAAATTCAGAGCTGTGCCACCACAGGAATAAATTACATTTTAACATACATTCAAATAGAAAACAGTTATTTTATTATTCAGTATTCCATACTGTTTTGCTGTATTTTTGATCAAATAAATGCAGCCTTGGTGAGCATGAGAGAATACTTTCAAAAACATTTTTTTTAAAAAATCACAGCAAGACCAAATTTTGTGAAAGCTAGTGTAAATGAACGACAAAAAAGGGGGAGGAAAATACACAATTTTGCAACTGGAATAAAAAAAAATATGTTCATCAAGTATACCTAAGCTCTACTTCCTCTATTTGACCAACTATTGCATCTCACTGGGTTTTCCATATCACTGCAAATGCCAGGTTCAAAACTGACCAAACAAATATACATGTTGCACTGCACAACATAAAATTAGATTGTATGTAGTGTATCCAGTGAACTTCTAAACATTGACAAAATACACTTTTAGCATATATTAAGACTTAAAATTGACAGTCTGAGAGGTCACACTAAAAATGTTGATGACTCATCCTGCATTACAGCACTTTGTCCAATCAAACACTCAAGAATGAGAATGCCCCTCCCCCTAATACCATCTAACACCAAATAGGAAAACAGGTGAACCCTTTAATATGTCACATTCAAACTTAATAGGAAATATGTCAACACATAATTGATAATTTCACAGGAAAGAAACTGTGCTTTTCATAGGGTTTTAAACAATTTCCGATGTGCTATTAGGTGTCGGCTGACAAGGCAAACAACTTGACAACAAAACTCTTGACAAGTAATGGAAATTACAAGAGTCAGACTGAGAGAGGCGTGTTAAAAATTCTATTTAAATAGACATGATGGAAAGGAATGAAAAGCACTCCTTAAAGGGATGGTTCGGAGTAAAATCAACCCATGGTCCTTTGCACCATGACCTTGAGCCAAACACCCCCCCAGAAGCTTGCCTGACGGTTCATGCTACTGCTAACCTGGACGTTGAGGTCACTTCCGTGGTTTGGGAAAAGCCCGTAAAAGTCCTGGCAGAAAGCGATGCATAAGGATGTAGTGTAACGCCCAGTTCCAAGAATACACTAACATTTTGTTGGTAGTACCAGTTTGCAACAATTATTAGTTAACACTAAGTTGTTAACACTTCGGAAAAAATAATAATTCGTCGTTACACTACATCCTTATGCATCGCTTTCTGACAGGACATTTATGTGCTTTTCCCAAACCACTGAAGTGACGTCGACGTCCGGTTTAGCAGTCGCATGAGCCGTCAGGCAAGTGTTATTTAAATAAACTCCTGATGTACTTACAAACTTTCCAGTGCATCGTTTTATGAGTACAGAAACTATTTCTACTACTGTAAGTTTGGTACCATTCCGGGCATTATTAGTGGGGTAATTTACAAGATACAACCTTGGATCCATTAGCGCCTGCACTAAGCCATCCGGCTGATATCTCTAAGCTCTTATTTTAATAATGTTCAACCAAGGTAAAAAAGGCTTCTAGGGGGTGTTTGGCTCGAGGTCATGGTCCAAAGGACCCTAGGTTGATTTTACTCCGAACCATCCCTTTAATTTAATAAAACAGCAGCAGCAGATTCAAAGATGGATCTGAACCAGTATCACATACCACTGTAAAATTAAGAGCCCGGCAAACAAACACTTTCTGATGTATAACTGTTAATTAACTTCCAAACAGAATCATTATGAAAAACACTATTCTGCGACCTGGCAGATGGAATATACTGACCAGATGAACAGATATTCCAGATGACCACAATGCAGAAAAGAAAACTATCACTGCAGCATTTGAATTAAAAGATTATAAACAATTATTTAAAATATAACAATATGTTACTATCCACTTCAGTAACAAGATTTTAAATAAAAAACATGTGCAACTTTTCACATGATTTGTGTGGAGTCACATGATTTGTGTGGAGCTGAAGGTTCCTCATTGCACATTATTCACCAGCTCAGCTGGGTGTCACGTGATCATGTCACATGAGAGGGATCATCACTCCATCTGTCTCTCTCATTGCATTACCTACTGCGTGAGAATCGAAAATAAATTCATAAAAAATGTCCGTTCCGATTACTAAATACATACCTAAACTGCATATTTATATTAATTCAGTCATAATATCAGTATGAAACTAATGAAGCTTAAGTCACTCATAGATGGAGCCTTAAAACACTTACATCTAGCATATTTAAATACCACCCCTAAGCAATCTATGACATAAAAGTACGGTTTATTGTAGTTTTTGGATGAAGATTCCAGATCAGATTAACCGTTATGGCAATAAATAACAAGCTTTAGCCCTGCTTGGCTGGCTAGCTAGCATGTTTACGCTTTCAAAGACACCAAAGGTTATCCACTTTCTTATTAAAATGAGCTTAAATAACACATTTAATTTGTCTATTTACACAATGGCCGTTCAAATTAGTAAAAAAAAAAAAAAGAAGCAAAAGTGATGAGCGATGTCATATGAACAGCTCGAGCTAGTTTTAGCACGACAGATGTGCTCTATTGACTCAAATCTGACATTTGGCAACACCAGCGGTAGATCAGCTCCGTCCTGGCGTTGTTTAACCTCTGATCAAACCCAATTCAGATTAAAGAGCAGTGCAGAGAACTAGACGAGAGAGAGAAACGCCAGATGTGTTGCTGCTGTTAGCTGTATGAATGAAATGTAAATGTCACTCACTCAGTCTGGGCTGGGAGATGTAGTTTCTGACTACGGCTTGCGCGTGCTGCCGTGCCGCTGCTTCAGGGCCGTTCAGATCAACGGGTCGATTAGCTAGTAATGTAGACATTGCTGTTATTTTTCTTAATTAAATTAAACTGTCTATGTGTAAACAGATCTACGCGGAGAGCGGATGAACAGACGGAGTCATATGACAGCGTGATCAGGAAGTAGCACTCGTGCACGCTCACGTAAAAGACGTGAGTTTTACGAGCGCGTGCATGAGTCAGCAAGAGTCAGCAAGAGTCAGGGTACAGTCAGTGCCGATGAATGGACAATTTCTACAGATTACACTTTGGTGTCCCATGATTTCTTTCTTTTTTTTTTTTTACACAGCCTTTTGACACAAATCCCCCGTTGTTATTTTTTGATGTTGTTGTGAGAACAATAATGATAGACTAGGCAATTATCTAACATAAAAATAACCTAACATGAAAAGTAGGCCTAGCTTAACATTTTAAGAGATGTAAGAGTTTTAGATTTTAAGGTAAAAATATAAAACATTAACAATTATTTGATAAAAGATTCACCCCCAATTGGCCCTTTTCCTATCTAGCATTGAATCACATAGTGGATATAATTTGACTTCCTGCATGGCACTGATGGAAAAAAGACTTTAATGCCAAAGTGAAAAGAAAAATTGATATATATATGTAGTTATCTAAAATAATTACAAATAATTTATTTCATAGGTAGGATTCAGTCATCGCTAGTGTAGTTATTTGGTTTAAGAAATCACATAAATATTAAAACCACACAGATTCAAGGCTGTAATCGCTGACAAAAGTGCATTTAAATACTAAATTAAAAGGGGATGAATATGTAGGGCAATGAATCTGTAATCAATTTTGACCAATGTGTAAAAGAAGAAATCACTTTGTCATAAATGAAAATTGTTCTGTTGATCAGTGTCAGAAAAGTCTTAATTAAATCCTGAGGTTCAATGTTGTAAAACAGTCAAACTTGGGTGAATACTTTTTATAGCCACTAAGTGAATTGAGAATGAATGAATCACGAAGCACCTTATTTTACTGAGGTGAAGGCCTTTCGTATGAAATTGCTGTGCATTGTTAATTAAGGCTTGAACATTGAAAAGTAGACGAGCAAAGGTTCTTAGTATTTTTTATATTAAACTGATTTGAAATGTTCTTACTGTATTCAGAACTTCATTGACATTACCATCCATTTACATATGTTGTGTTTTTATAAGTGAAACTCAGCCTTATAATTGTATAATCTTTGCACAAACATCCCTTTTGATTTACTATGCATGCGTTAATGAAAAATACATCTATACATTTTATAAGGAACACGCACACACACACACACACACACACACACACACATAAAATATGTGATATCTTGTTGTTGAGAAAACACAACTGGCAACTTCTTCATTGCTATAGTCAACAAGGTTTCTTATTTGCTCCAATAAATCTGACACAATAAATTACAACAGCATTCCAGAAGTACAAAGTGCCATTATATCCTTTCATGGAGATAATCAAAACAAACTAATGATGAGATCTAAGATTTTTAAGCGAAACGTGAATAATAAATTGTTATTTTTTTTGTGTGATGAATTACATTACCCATAATCCTAAAACAAGCTCCACCAATAGAACACTGTTACCATGGAAATGCAAATGGCAGCAAAAGAGCTCATCTAGAACCGCCCACTCCTAAGAAGCACTGTGAATGACATACTCAACTTTAAATCTATTGTTTTTATACTAATCATTATCATGAATTTTTTATTTGACATATTTAACATATTTTAGCACTTTGATTCGATTACATCATAATTTGCAGTGCTCCATGAAGCAAATAGTTCTTCCCTAAATTCTATCATTATTATTTCGCTTTGAATCAAAATGTGTAATTTGATTCATCTCAGAGCTGGTTGATTAGGTTTATGGAGAAAACAAATGAAAAAGTGGACGGTCACTATTATTCATAAAATATCTGCCTGTCATAGTGTGACTCACAGGTGCACGGCCTTGGTGGAAAAAGAGGGACACGTGTGCCATTATGAGGCTTTTGTCATACTTGTTCATCAAAAGCTGTATCAGTTTTTTAGAAGCACTTAAAACAATTCCTGGCTGGTAAAACCAATGGTCATAGTCATGATAATATGAAATCCAATTAGACTAAAAAAAGGTAACCATAACAACATAACTTTGTTTTAAAGATTATTTTATTTTAAATGCATGCTCACGCAACATCACTTTAAAACTATTCTATTTGAACTGATGTACAAAAATACAAAGCCTTATGAATCAAGTATTTTGAGACGTCGTTAAAGCTTTATCCTTTTTCATCCAGCTCTTTTATTCTGAGCACATTGGATCACATACAGTTACAATTCTTTCTATACTGAAACCTCACTCACTCCTGGAATCAATCATCTAATTATATAAAAGCATATGGAGCAGTTTATCAAGGTTACAAGTTTCTTTTAAGCTTTTCTGCATTTTCTTTTAAGACTCTTACATGTATATCTTTAAAAGGAGAAGTCACAAATAATGGACTTTCTCTCTATAGTGTCACTTTCAGGGACATATAGAGAGATCCAGCTGCCAATGCTTTCTATCAGTCTATCACTGTCTTTCCATTAAGGCTTCACAGTTTTAAACTACTTGAAAGTGCTTCAGACAGAATAACACCTAAAAGCAACTAAAGACCTCAACCTTTATATGGCAGGAAAAGAGAGAGTTATGGTCTCTATACTTTTGTATTCCAGAAATCTGGTTAGAAAGTTTTTCTAATCCCTAAAGCTCAAACTTTTAATAAAATAAATAAATAAATAAAAAACAGTGCGGATGCTCTGTAAGCAATCTACTTAAAGTAAAAATCTTCCAATTTTTTTTTATTTTTTAGTCAGGGATAATCTGAGTTTGTGTTATGTTTGGATGTGTTTAATAAGGCCGCTGCATTTAGATCCCTTTCTCATTATTGCAACCAATTTGTGACACATTCATTCACTGTAAACCCTAATGCTAAAATAATTAATTGGTTTGAGTAGGGTAAATTACACTAACATTAATTCAACTTAAATTAAACAAATTAGTTTATTATCTTTAATAAATAAAATTATATTTTATGAGTATATACAACTTTCTTTTGAGTTCACGAAAATGACACATTGTAAGTAATCTGAATTGTTTCAATGTTTTGAGTTTTATGAACTTTTTTCTTTTAATTTAGAAAAATTTAAATTATGTTTCCCAGCATTCTTTGCCATGACACTCAAATGGGAGAGTAAATGCTAAAATTAAGTGTTATATATAATGTTTTTTTGTGTGTGTGCAAGAATGTTAAGTGAGAGATTTAGTCATTTTAATGTTTTGCTATGCTATTAAGAAGAGTTTCTGTTATGTTTGGGATTTTTTTTTTGGGGGGGGGGTTTACCATCATGGTGACGAGTGGAGCGCATGAGCTTAGTTTGAGAACAGTTATGGTAAATTAATTATATTGCCTTACTCATTCAGCAATTGGTTCTCAAAGCATATTGTTACCAATTGCAAATTAGCATTTACTTAATTAGTAAGTTAAAACTTAAATAAATTTAGGTTGACATTACATGATAATTTTAAGTTAAAGATATGAAGCTTACTCAAATATTTCAAGTTAAGAGCAATTTAAATGTATGAGTACATAATACAAATCTGCCAGTTCTGCTTTCTTAAACTGTTTCTTAACTTAAAATGTTTGATGTAACTGATTACCTTACATTTTTTGAGTTTTGAAAACTTATTCGGGTTTGCCGAATGCATCTGTTTGACTTTCATTCATGCAATGAACTAATTTAATAACTGATGATCTTAACAAAGGAACTGAATCAACACTGAACTGACTTCAGCTGAATAACAGCAGAAATGCATCATTTGCTGCTTTGAAACAATCTGTATTGCATAAAACGCTATATAAATAAAGGTGACTTGGCTTGACTTTCTTCTGTGGGACATAAAAGAAGATATTTAGAAGAATTCTAAGAAAAACATTTGATGAGTAAATGATTTTAATGGGTGTATTAATGATCAGATTGTTTATAATCAACACAAAACAAATTTTTTTTACCCATTTTACTTATGAAATGTGATGTATTTCTGAGAAAAAATGTATCGCTTTTGTGATGTATTTCTGTGTGTGTGTGTGTGTGTATGTGGTCCAGGTAAACCCTATGTTATGAGGACAAAATTCCCCCACAAATTTTTTTTTTTGGTCCCCATGAGGAAAACAGCTTATAAATCAGACTAAATTATGTTTTTTGAAAATGTAAAAATGCAAAAAAAAAACAAAAAACAATTCTGTAATGGGCAGGTTAGGGTTAGGGGATCGAATATACAGTTTGTACAGTATAATAATCATTATGTCTACAGAAAGCCCCCATAAAAAAATGAAACACAACATGTGTGTGTTGATGAAACTTTTTTCTGTCATTCAAAATAAGACCAAAAATTTGCATTAAAAACTAAAAATGGGGTCCATTTTCACTTATTTTCCTTTTTTTTCATGAGGGTCAATTCAAGGAAAGTTTTACTTTTGTGGAATCCATTTGGATCTTCATCTGCATGTGTAACTTTCCACTCAACTATTATTACCGTATCACTCCTCCTTACTGACAGCTACACTAGATGTTTGAACACACTCTTCAGACACTTATCTGATTTTCATTCTCCCACTGAATTCGTCTCTCTCTACATCCAGCAAGTACAATAGGTCCAAAACTCAAATCTAATGTTTGAGATTTGAACCTCTGCCCTAACACACACACACACACACACACAAACAAACACACACAGACACAGACACACACACACACACACACTCACACGCACGCAAACACACACACACGCAAACACACCCATACTGGATATGAGTATACACACATACACACTCTCCAGTGTGAAACATGTTGGCAGGGAAAAGCACTAGAGTTTGGAGTGGGTGGTGTTGCGGTGGTGATGCTGCCGTTTGTGAAGTCTCTTGAGAGTCAATCCAAATGTTTCAGACAGAATGCAAAAAATAGCAAATTAATGCCCCTGAAGTGTACCCACCCACTGGAGTCGTGCCCTCGCTTAAAATACATCATCTGTTTCACAATCCGTCCACACACACAAAAAAACCCCCATCAAGTCTTTGTGGTGCAGTTTGGTCCAGGTGGAGGGAGGTTGGATTGTTGATGTATTTATTATTGTTCGTTTGAAGCGACCTTGCTCTATGTGAACGCAAATTGAATCAAAACGCTGTGGGAAACAAATCCTCTGCTAGTATACAATTGTGCTATTGTTAAAAAAACAAGTGAATTTTAATTGCATCAAATATTACACAACAATGCGAAAACATTATGAAATGGGCTATTTTGGTGTAGTGCCACTCACACGGCCCAACCAAAGCGATTTGGCTCTCCAACGCCTCAATGAGATGCTTGTTGCTTCTAATGTGGCGATTAATGGTGTTTATACTGTGAGATTTGATGACAACATCTGTATTTAATCTACCACAGCAGGGGCCATCACTGATTATTATCGTTTCGAGACGTCTGCTGATGTGTCAGATATGTACTAATAGGCTTAGTGATACGCCACCTAGTCAGCAGGTTTCTGTCATAAACCGCCATACGCATCTCTATAGGCAGTTAATCAGTAAATGAGCTACATTCACAACCCATTTTATTTATAAAATGTGAAGCGTTTCTGAGCAAGGATGATGCTTAGAGGATGGAACTTGATTTTATTGTTTTAGTTCAATTTTAATATTTTGTGTTTATTATATTTGATTGAATCGTGAAAAGTGGGTTGAAAAATAAAGGACTCAATTATGTCAGCATATTGGAAATTTGTTTCAGAGGCGGAGTGTGTTGATGAAGTATTTTTGTCTTTCATTTCAAAACAAGACCAGACATTTGCATTCAAAACTATAGGGTCAATTTTAATTTTTCACGAAATCCATTTCAAGGAAAGTTTTACTTTTGTAAAATCAGTTTCAAAGCTCAAAATCCGTTATTACTTTATGTAACTATTATTTGCCTCCGATTATTCATCATCAGAAGATAGATATCTGAAAGTGTTTTCTTTTGCATTTTCTAAACTAATTCTCAGTCAGCATAAGGTATATTGAACTTTAAGGGCCCAGGCAAGTCTATGTGCCAAAGGTACCAGCGTGTAGCTGCTAAGCTTTTCAAAATCCCCTGATTGGTTTATTGGATCATTTAGTTGGAAAAGCCTGTCAGCATGTATGACGCTTCAGGGAAAGGCCGGGAAAGCCATGACAGGATTTAACGCTCTCCAGGACCATCGGGGTCACGAGTCCACTCTACTCTTGTACAAGGTTCTTTCACAGCGTGCGTTTACGCTCTGATCACCATATGTAAGCACAAATAAAAGAGGAAGTGAGGGACGCACAAAGAGCACAAAACACCCACAGGATGCTGCCTTTCCTCCCACCGTAGGCCGGTGTTTAAGGGCTAGTCATGTGACGCGGGGAACGTGTTGGTGGTCTCACACAATCCCCGCTTCCCTCTTTCACACTCTCCCCCATCGTCTCCACCCGTTCCCTCACCCCCAACCACAATGCAGCTCGACCTTCAGCCTAATTGGGATGTGAGGGAGGAGAAATAGAGCGAGGGGGGGGGGAGGCCAAGACCGTTGTGGGTTTTTTTTTTTAGGAAGATTCCCAAGACTAAGAAGGGCAAAGACTGCAAAACACTCCGAGTAGCAAAGTGACAAAGGCCTTTAGTTAGAAGCCTCCAATCAGTGCACACATAAACACGCATACAAACATGTGATAGCTCAAACCTGAAAGCTAAAACTGGCATGTAATCAAATATCAAACTTATTTATATATCTTTTCAAATTGCATTATCTAGTTCAAGTTAATTTGAATAAATATTAACCAAATTTGTATTGTAAGATTTTCAGTGTGAACGGCATACTGTTGAACCCCATTATATCTGCCAGAAATCATCATTGAAAAAATGATGATTTCTGACTTTTTTAAAACTAATATCCTGGTTTTCAAATTCAGATTTAGTGTTTTTTTGCCCTTGAGGAACTCAAGGTGTTGCAAAACTTCTTCTGCACTGAGAACTTCTGCTTTCGTTTGGCTAGTCATTGCCATTCTACAACCTTCAGACTTTGCTCAAGCGAACATTTACAAAAACATTTTACAAACAAAAAATTCACTCTCCCAACATCTTTTCAATAGTCTGTCTCTTTTATAAAATGCAACTACATTATAATGTTCATCCAATTACAAGGACAGATTTTTTTTTTTTCTTCTTTGAAAAACAGAGGTGTCTGGTCTACCTTCCATCCAAATCCTCAAATTATGAATCATCTCACTTTTCTCATTTAAAATCATTCTCACTCATCATCCATATTTAAAAGTCTTAATTGTGTTGTAAAGAAACGCAAAAATACTAGATATTTCAGATTAATAGCTCAAACCAACCTTTGTTTCCTTGAGATATTTCTGTCCAAATGAAATCAGGTAGAATATTTTAAGAGTAATTACAGGATGTTCAGACACATTCATTCATGCAAGGCTGAACTCCTGAATGTCTTTCAAACATCACCACAGCACACAGTGTCAGCCAGCGCTGTGACAGAACTGGCAGTGTTAAGTGACCTTGGACGATTTACACTGATGCTGAGAACGCCACATGAAGAAACGGTCACATCATTTAGAATTTACAGAGCTCAAAAAGATGGAATGAAAGACTGAAGAGATTTGTTTTGTTTTGACTTTTTAGTTATATATAATATATATCCACACTCATACCACGGTTCACAAACTTCAAGATATTTAACAACAACACCACCCGAGCTTTGATTGGCTGTTCAGTCAGAAACCCCGCCCCCACCATACATTCATTCTTTCATTATTTACAGATATACTAATGATCTATTTATTACAGACGTGAATAATTTACAATAAAATAACAACTTTAGTTATTCAATCTTCTTGCTTTTATACTACAGTAATCGTACCCTGTTCGTCCATCAGAGATCTGCCTCGTTTCAGGTCTGATAATAGAAAGGTCGTCGAATTCTTCTGGAAAACTTTGCCGCATTGGTACAGGGGTTGCTGCTCACGGCAAATCGTCTAGTCCGATAATGCGAGGGTCTTGTCGATACTCAGGAGCTTAATCCCAGGCGATGACATTTCAAATTTTCTCGTAAGGTTTTCAATTAAACAAGCACCTACACATGGAAACCAGGACTACAACTTTAGTACCAGCACACACACACACACACACACACACACACACAGAGGAGAAAAACTGCATATTTAAGACATACAAACTCACAAACTGGGACTGCCTTCAAAACTCGTTTTGGGGAGCACCCTCACAGAAACCATTTAGAGAACAACACAGGACTATTGGACTATTTAACGGTCTGACAGCGTTTTCCTTCGATTTAGTCAGAACATCTTTAACCAAACGAATACAAAATGGTATAGACATCCGATCTTATAGCTTGGTACAGTAAATTCATGACCTCTGTAAGCGAACTGTGTATATAAAGCCACAGTATGAATGTATTGTATGCTAATCTTTCGAAATGAATTCCGATATAATATATATAATTCATTATTTGAGACTTGGCAAACGCAACTATGTAAAAATCACATTTAGATCGCTCTTCAAACTGAAAACATGAGCAATGTTGCCATGAGTTCAGTTTTTATCAGGGGGTCTATGTTCTGTACTGCTGATTTAATACCCAGCAGTTTTCAGATTAGTTTTTAATCTGAATACAACTGTCCAGCTCCAAAAAAAGGTGTACCCGAAAATATTGCCTCAGAAAGCATTTTTATCTCTCTTCCCCTCCGTAATCTCTTGCTACATTCCTTCCTCAAGCTCTCGTTTTGTGTCAAATTTGGAGAAACTTTGATTTAGTGCAAAAAGCTCTGAAAATCCTCGTTTTTGAAAAGTATGAGTCCACCTTTTTACAGTTCTGAGAGGAATCAAGTGTGCAGGTTGATGACGTGTGGAAAAAACCCCCGCAAGATTGAAAATACAACAGCACTGATGGGACAAAAGGGGCGAAAGTTAATAAAAAAAAGAGAGATAATCAGAGCTCAAACTAATTTCAAAACAACAACAACAACAACGAAGACAAAAAGAAACCCCCTAGTGATCATTCCAAAGCTTTCTTGTCTAGGGCTTCTTTGCCATTGGTCCGCGAGTAGGGCTCAAAGGCGGAGGAGCTCAGGTAGCGGGCAGAAAGTTCCTGCAAGTTCCCTGCGAGGGATCCGGCCATGCCGAGCGGGGTGGAGGAGATGCGTGAGGCGACCGACCCAAGTAGAGAGGGCATAGGAAAGCTAAACAGCCCGTGGCCAGGCGGAGATCCCTGCAGCCCCGTGACTGTCCCCGAACTGGTCACCGCTGGCAGCGGCGGGCTCCCCCCGGCTGTGCCTGAGCTGGCCGCGCTGCTGCTGCTGCTGGAGGAGGAGCCTCCATTAGCGGTGATGCCCAGAGACGGCCCGCGCAGGGCTGAGCTTAGTGACGAGCTCCCGCAGTGGGGCAGCAACCCTGGCAGGCCAGGGGGAGTGAGGAGCCGGCCCTGCTCCAGGAGACGGAGGACGCTGCATGTGGCGGCTGTCTCGGAGACCACGGAACGCAGCTCTGAATCCTTTCCCTGATCCTTCTTCTGCTTAGTGCGGCGATTCTGGAACCAAACCTTCACCTGCCGAAGGACGGAAAGAGAGAAAACAGCTTAAAATAGAAGACAACAAACAAAATAATAAGGGGAATTGTGTGATCTTGCATAATACCACTGTAATGCTACTTAGAATTGGTTACAAATGTAACAAATAAATAAACAAAGACAAAAAAGTAAAACAATTCTTTGATTTTTTTACATACCATGATTTATAGAAGTCTATTTGTAGAAACTAAATCAGGTAAAATGTGATTAGATTATGTCTAAGGTAAATCTGATTCAATTTTGGAGAAGTAAAAAAGTAAAACCTGTAAAAAGGGCAAAAGTGTCCTGTGCATGTAAAGCTAAAGTTAAATTGAATAGTGAAAGTGAAACTTATTTTGAAATAAAAAAAGATAAATGTAAGTGTTGATATCGACTTATTTACTGAACAAAAATGTGTGCTTCTGTTTTGAAAAACAGCACAACACAAGCTCCTTTTGCAAGGACGGATGGATCAATACTGTTTTGAACCACATAATTGTACTGTATCCATTTCATTTAGGTTTACAAAGAAAGAGGAATGGCAATTTCCAGATAATACATGTTTAGCTCAAGCTCCAATAGCAAAACAAAGTCATAATATATATTTATTTTCTATAGAGAAAAGGAGGTCCGCTTCATATTCACTGTACTTCAAGTGATCGATAGATTCAGAGAAATAAGAACAATGAAGAATGACTAACATCTCAGAATTGTGTCACGCAGTTTAACTGTCACATTAAAGGCATCGCAATGGCGGTCATACTATTTAAATCTTTCGTGCAAAATTATTAAAGAACAAATAATCAGCTCAGTTTAACAAAGCTGTTAGTTACATAAGTATACCTTAACAGTTTCATCAGTGTTGTAATGACACGCTAATTATTGAGTTATCAGATTAAACCCACTGTCTATAAATTTCTAACATGTACATTTGTCATTTGTATTTGCTTAATCTCACGATGTTTTGTTGATAACATGAACCGGAAGGTCAAGGAAAACATTGAATTACCAGCAATTCTAGCAATTCTCATTCGTGACGCATTCTTGTTTTTGTCTTTGAGAAATAAAAAAATACATTGCTGGAACACTTTGACAAATGGATGACTTTCCTTGTTTGATCTTTCCACAGAACATTTCGCGTCTCTGAACACAATGTTAATTTCATGATGCCGTCATTAAGGAGCACTTCACCGTCCTCATCAGGCGGCCAAGAAGAGACACGGGAAGCTTTAATGTAATCAAGGCATGGATTTGAACTGCACTGCAGCCCGGGGCATTAGAGAGGGCATTAGTGAAGCTAACTCTATTGTGCTCCCTGTGTTAGCAGCACCGATCTGCCTCGGGGCTTCAAATGTCGTAATTTCGCCCCACAGGAGAGCAGAAGAATTTTAAAGTCGTTAGTGGGGTGATGATGTGATAGAATGTGACACAGTTCAAATGGCCAACAGAAGAAGGAACATTGAGACAGCTTTGTCGGTTTGCAGGTGTTCAGGGAGTTTAATTAGGGGAGGTCCCATCAATAGTAACGACATATGATTGAATAATTGAGAAAAATTATTTGAATTTGCTAAAATAGAAAAAAGCTATTTGATTTATTTAATTTTTTTTGTGAGCTATTCTGACATTTTTCCTTAATAAATTCAGTACTTGGTCATGCAAGCATGTGGTATAATGAACATGTTCACTGATGAATAAACAAATAAAAAACGTGGGCTCCAAAATTAGCCTTACTACTGAAGTCAGAGTCAGATTATCCAGGGAGACAAGCAGAGAGGGATATAAAAGGCCAGGGAAGCAGGGAGAGAGAGAGAGAGAGAGAGAGAGTGCATGTACAGTTCAGTCATGTAATCTCAAGCTTGTGACCTCTTGCTGACCCCTGCGCAAAGCATGTGCTGCAAATGCATCACTGGGCTTATTTTTGTAAAGCGGCCCTGTATGCCACTAACAAACCATCAAACTATTGCAAAAGGGAATTATGCAGGAAAATGCGATCGGACCATTGAGGTTTTAGGTGCCCTGAAGAGATGCCACAGGATGATCAAAATAAAATAAAGGTCAAAATCATATAGTGAGAACAAATTGTTACCAGGTAGCTGTGTGTCTTTTAAGATGGTACAGGGAATCAAAAATGCATTTTTACACATCAAATGCATCAGACGTGTTACAAGGATAAATCTTTTTGGGAGTATCGAATATGTGTGACACATGTTTGTGAGTTTGTCTTGTTTTTCAGTGGTCTTCATAATTGATTGTTTTGTGTATTTGTAATTGTATTAAGTGTATTTAAGTGTGTACCTGAGTTTCAGACAGGTTAAGTTGTCGGGCAAGTTCGGTTCGTTCTCGTCCCACAACATACTGGCACCGCTGAAACTCCATCTCCAGTCTGTACAGCTGTTCTGCTGTGAACGAGGTCCTAGTACGCTTTGGTCGGTCTAGATCCAAACCCTTGGGGAGAATAATCTCTCGAATCGAACCTTTGGCATCTAAATGTCAAGGGGAAAATGTTTTCAGTAAATTACAGTATACCTGCTAAAAGATAACACTTTACAGTAAGGTCTCATTTGTTAACATTAGTTAATGTATTATTAACTAACATGAACTAACAGTGAGCAATATATTTCATACAACATTTATTAATCTTTGTTAATGTTAGTTAATAAAAATAGAGTTGTTCATTGTTTGTTCATGTTAGTTCACAGTGCATTAACTAAGGTTAACAAATACAACTTTTGATTTAAAAAATGTATTAAATGTCGAAATAAACATCTACGATCAATAAATGCTATAGAGGTATTGTTCATTGTTAGTTCATGTTAACTAATATAGTTAACTAATGTTAACAAATGAAACCTTATTTTAAAGTGTTACCAAATTATCAATGAAATATTTGTACATGCAACTAGCAGAAATCATTATATAATAAAAACATGCTAAAAGTGTAACTTTTTTGAGAAATTAATATAGATAGAGATGCAAAACAGATTCAACTGTACAAAACTTGGCGTTTTAATCAAGAAAACCTTTTTTCCCCAAAGACCGTCATGTTTTTGTAGGTATGTCGTGGCATATAAATGCCAAACAAATGCCGACTAGTACTTATTATTTTATTAATAAAAAAATGGTCTGTGCTTTTAAATACTAACAACTTATCATGTATGAAAATAGTGTTGTGTAAAATAAAAAGCTAGTAAGTTGCATAAAATCACAAATACACGAAAATCTATCAAATCAAACAGCATAACAATTTTAGATTTTAGTTAAAAATATTTCAAATTTTTCTATCTCAGGACAGATTAAATGATTACTAATAACTTTTCGTAATAAAATTAATAAAGTAAATGAAAAGAGGAAGAGAAATGTGTGATTTGAAAACTAGAAAAATTTCATATTTAAAACACACCAAACACGTTAGCTTTTTTATATTTAAATTCATCAGTCTTTTTTCTTTTTTTGTTATTAATGTCGGAGTTATTAATTAATTTAACCAGCATGCTTATCACATTTTTTTATCAATAAATACATTATTTTTTAAATAAGTTAAACTTTGTGACAACTTCAAAATCATAATTTTTTTTTTAAAAAACACACACGCACTCTCACACACACACACACTGGTCTACAAAATGATTCAAATCCAGATACTGAATTATTGTATTGGCTGCTGAATTGTGACTGAAGAAATGACACAATAATTTCATAAGGTTAATTTCCTCATATTTCAACAGGCCTCTGAGACTGACCTAGATTTAGCCTCACAACCTAAATAAATTAATGGAGCTGATTGCTCTCCAGAATTTTACAATCAGCTGACAGTAGCAGGAGGGGCTTCACAACTATGTTAGTAATTTGACACAAATTGACAAACAGTTTTTAGCCAACTGATCGCAAAAACATTCTAATAGCTTTTCTGAAAACTCATTGTGAAACATTTTCAATTTACAAATAAATTGTTGTGCATGCTCCACAATCTCAATTACATTGTTTCTGAAAGAAGAAAGAAAAAAGAAAAAAATTCAGATCTCCATTCCGATACCTTAGTAATTTTTCCAATGAAGGACAAAAAGGATTGAAGCTCATAAATCTAAAAAGATCATCTAAAAATGATAATCAACATAATCAGTTGTGTAATTAAAAAGTTTAATTATCCCTTATCTACAAAAATAACTAAATTTATCCTTAAACCTCACAATCACAGAAAATGTACTTTAAACAAATAAAGCTTTGTCAATCATATAATACCAGTGCTAAAGTATTTTCCAGCTTTGATAATTATTCTATTAATTTTATAATGGTAATATACAGTTGAAATGACTCTAAATAGCATTTGCAAATATTTGCAACTAAAATGCAGCGGAAAAATTGGATCATTGAGCTATGAGACACACTATAACAGCTGATAAAATAACAATCATAATTATTTTTCTATAATACAGAACACATTTTTCTCTGTTCTCAATTCAGCGTACATCAATTTACACTTGTGAACGCTCAAATCTATACACACTCACTCATGAAAGAAAACAAAACCAGCGACACTAGCACTAAAAGATAAATTAAAAGTTAAGTCGATTTCATTCTTTCTTTTTTTTCTGGAGTGCAGAATGTACTGAAAGCTCCAAAGGAGTGTTTTTAAACTTACCTCGAACTAGAATCCTTCGGCAGTAGTCAGGATCTCCTGAGCTCGTCCGGCTCTTTTCGCAGTTTTCCACTGGTCCGGATGGAGAGAAGGACTCCTGCTGGTCCTTCAGGAATGTTTTTGAAATGTTCCCCTGAGAATCCTTTCCCTCTTTCCCCTCTTTTAGTCCATTCTTCAGCAGCATTCCGGACTCCGAGTCTTGGCTGTAGCGGACTTCCATAGTCGCTTATCCTCTGTGAAGATTTCTCCTTTTTCTCCTTGTTGGGAAGAAATAACTGCTCGGGTTTGGACACACACTGCTTATTCTGGGTAATATAGGTTTGGTCTTTCTGTAAAACAGCAGCTTGGAGTTGGAGTCAGATAGCTAATGTGCCACCAGCACTTGCCCAGTCCACTGATCTGCCCTATTATCTTTGTGCAGACTCACTTGCCCAATGATCATAGACTTCTCACCCAAATTCAACAGCAATTTAACAGCTCCTCTCCTTGTAACATTCACATCAGGCTGATCTCCGGGTAATCAGAGCTGTGGACGGACGCATGCTCGCCGCTTCAATTGATTACGGTAATTTTGCTGCCTCCACATTTGCGTAACCTCATGAATACTCTAAACTGTTTGGGAAATACACATCGTCCTGATAGAGGGGTCCACTCACTCCGACCCCCCTCTCCGCCCTTGTTCACACAGGATCAAGGGAGATGATTCGCCTCGAATCGCCACCACGCACAATTACGGAGCCAAAGGACCACCAGAAAAGTTCCACTTCATTCCTCGATGCCCCAGCACTGGCCGTTCCTCTGCTCGGTCGGGCTAACTTTACACGCAGGCTGTGAATCTCCCCCGGATAACGGCCCGATACCACACACTGCACCCTCGGAGCGAACACAAGCAAAGAGCGAAAAGAGAGAGAGAGAAAGATCGGTAGAGAGCAAAGAGAGAGAGAGAGAGAGAGAAAGAATGAGGGAGGCGGAGAGACCTGAAATACGAAAAAAATGGAATCCACTTCGCTTGGAATCTGTAGTGGTAATGAACACGGATTCACAAAAGAAAGGAGATGAACACAAGGGAACTCTGTCAAGCCGAGGACAGTGTGCAACAACCACCCAGAGTTATCCAGCACCTCAAATACAAACCCCAACCGAATTCTACGATCACTCAGCCCCCTCACCCTAAAAGAAACCTGCTGAAGCACCGCTAAAAAACTCAACCTGTCCGAGATACCAACGCTAAAATCCAAAGCGGCCCCCTCCTCCTCCTCCCCTCTCCCACTCCTTCCACACCACTACACACCCACCCACTCAGTCTCGCCTATTTTCATTGTCAAAGCAACAATATCTGGGGGAACAGCAGTGGTCTGTAATCCAATAAGACCATTGATTAGGCTACAATGATTCAATTCAAGCCAATGGTTGTGAGCATGGAACAGGCTCGGACCCTTCTTGTCACCTTGCAGGGCCAGAGGCCCTCTTCATGCTGAACTCCCCCCCTCCCGAAGCCATTCAGTCCTTTATGGGAAACGGAGAGCAAAAGGAGTGAAAGATGGCAATTATCTAATTGGACTATTAACAAACAATTCTGTGAGTGTGTCTGGTAGGGAGCAGAAGAGGATGGGGAGGGGGGTGCTGGACTAACTTCATTTAGCGAGTGTGTGGGGCAGCCTGTTGGAGAGAGGGAAAGGTTGTTTAAAGAAAAGATGAGAGGGAGGGATTGTTTAAAGAAAAGGTAAGAGGAGGCTACGAAAAGGGGCCGCAGGGGCAGAGGGGCAATTCTACGCCGAGCTTGGGAAAAAGAGTTTGGCGGGACGCGTACCAGCTGTGGTCCGAGACGTTCCAGGTCAACAAAAGATGAAGATGTCCTGCACGGAGACTGTAGGACACGAAACTGTCTTGGTACAGAGGCATCTTCAAATATCTGTTGCTTTTTAAAACTGTCAGTAATACCTGTTGAAAAGAACAACAAATTTTAAGTTTGGGATGCAGGTTAATAAAATTACCTCTTAAAGTACTAATATGTTATTTAAAGTACGAATATCAACCCGTAAGATACCAATATAAAGCCTTAAGTTATGGATATCAACCCTTGAGATACTAATATGTACCCTTAAGTTACTAATATCCTCCCTTAAGATACTAATATGTATCCTTAAGTTACTAATATCCTCCCTTAAGATACTAATATGTACCCTTAAGTTACTAATATCCTCCCTTAAGATACTAATATGTATCCTTAAGTTACAAAAGTCAAGCCTTAAGGAACAAATATGTTCCCTTAAGTTAAGAATACCAACCCTTAAAATATTATGATTTTCTTCTGGTTCAAAATTAACTAAATTTAAATAATGAAATAATAGATCATGCATCCTTCTTACAAAACGTGTTTTTGTCTTACCATGATTCACTTTGGTAAGACTATTATAGGTGTTTATATTTTAGACTGGGCAGGATGGTTTTCACAGGAAATTGCATACAAACTGTACATCACTCACCCGCGCGTGTCTCGTCATATCCGTAAATAGAGAAAAGTTGCTCCAGCTACTTTGACACATGTATGATGTGGTAGAGGCATAGGTTAGTTGTCACAACGAGTGAGAAAAGTTGACATGGAGCAGGCTAAATCTCAAACCTCCGGAG
Organism: Abramis brama; assembly: GCF_963993115.1. Classification (NCBI taxonomy): domain Eukaryota; kingdom Metazoa; phylum Chordata; class Actinopteri; order Cypriniformes; family Leuciscidae; genus Abramis; species Abramis brama. The sequence goes on from NC_139983.1 coordinate 17,771,909, forward strand.
AATCGCCCGTTTTAAAAAGACCCCGAATAGAGGAGAGTCTGCTGGCAAACAGGGACAGAACGTGACAGAGCTCGTAATAAAACAAGAATCAACATTGGCTTGGCGTTTTAAAGATGGCGAGTACTGAGGGATTTGAATTGTAAAAGTGCTGTGGAGACAGCGTATTTATACTCAACAGATAAACTGTAACTCTATATGTATATAATTATGTAGCTCTCTAATGGAGTTCATTCTAAAGCATTATATTGTAAAGGGTAATTTCATTTGGATTTTTGTAGCACTGTGCTGAAATTTATTTCCAAGGAAGTACTGTCTATTAATCGGTGTAGCTACTGTATCTTCTTCAGCAAGTCAGCTTGAGATCCTTTCCATCTAAACTGGGTGGGTATACAGTATCTCCTTTAAGCCTAGAATGTTTTATGAACAGAAGGATAATCTCTCTTGCTCTCTTCTTAGTCATGAGAAAGAACCATATTAATGGTTCTTTTATTTTCTTAAAACTAAACCATATGACTTAAGCAGTTTATTCCAAATTTTCAGAAGAGACATGATCGCTTTATAATATATGATGAACATATTTCGTTTTAGGCTTTTATTCACATATAAACATTGATCAGCAAACATAAACAGAAGCTCAAACGAGCTGCGTAACACGAGAATGAACCTCATTGGTTCTCGCATGTCAAGCGAACAGGTTTGAGTTTCGGTTTACCACAACTGTGTGTTGATGAACGTTTATATGTGAATAAAAGCCTGAATTCAATCTGTTCATCATATAAGGCGATCGTGTCTCTTCAGAAAATTTGGACTTAACCGCTCAATTTACCTGAATTAGTTTTACTATCTCTTTATGAACTTTTTGAATCGTCAAAGTGGTAGTTGCGTAGACTGTCAATGGAGAAACAGAAATCTCTCAGATGAAGATCTTCATTTGTGTTCTGAAGATGAACGACACAACGACACAAGGGTGAGTAATTAATGACAGAATTTTTGGGTGAACTAACCCTTTAAAGTACTAGTATGTATACGTTAGGGGTAGATAATGCACAAAGGTGTACCTTTGAGGGCACTGCCCCATTGACAAGCTAAAGGCATCTAACACATTTTTTTGACAGTGCAGGCTTTTCAACTTGCTTAACCAAGAATCCCTTATATACAAGTTTCCAACATGGCTGAACAACATAACTTCTATACTGGTCCAATAGCTAGAAGCTGGGCAGACAATATATGACAAAGGCTTATAGCAAAGCAGAGTGTACTGCTGAGAAGGAGAATGGGATCGGACTCAAATCTAGTAGAGAGCCATCGGTTCTTACATGTCTTGAGCATGTGCACAGTCCACTGCACCTAGCAACATGTCAGAAAATGTTTGACCCTGTAGTCATGCAAATTACTAAACATACTTTTGATAGTTATAAATTATAAGTATTTAAAGTATGTGGTATAAGGGAAGCATTATCTGAAGTCAAACTACATTGACTATTGCATTGTCTAAAGCCTCACTAGAAGCAACAATTCAATGATTTGTGTTGGAAATTAAAGTTCTGACCTTCAGTTTAGACATTTCTTTCATTAACAAAAGCAGTCATAACATTGTGAAATGCTAATATTTTCGATATGACATTTTTGGGCTTTTATCATGTTTTTTTTTATTTTACATTTCTGTGTGAAGGTTATTCAGATATTTCCTTAATGAAGTAGCTGTGAGGATCCTACAATACGAGTGCCTTTTCCTCTTCCTCTGTTTGTCTCTATTGTGTCACTGCTGGTAAAGCCTCCCATCAGATGGTAAGTAAAGCCCACAGTGTCAGAATGGCAAAACTCACCCACCTCATTTATTTAGAGACAACAAAACACTTCAGCGTCGAAAGAGAAGAGGGACAAAGGGGAGATGGGCGGAAAAACACATAGATAGAGACAAAAAGACAGATGGTGAGACATATCAATAGACAAATAAGAAACAAGGCATGACATGACAATACCTGAAGATGGGAAAACACATTTTGGGCAGGTCCTTTGAGTCTAGGCAATGCAGCATTTGGGTTACACAGCAATCAGAACTCCAAGATTTTACAAACCTCCTGTGGATTATGAAGAAACAAAACAGGCATGCATAAGAAGGATGGCAAAAATCACTACTTTCATTTTAAATATAGAATACCTGTTTCATAAAATGTCTCTGTGGGTGACGTTATGAATATCAGGAACTATTCAGACTCCTATAATTCAACATTCATAAAATTTCTGAATTATTTAAAAAAAAAAAAACATAACATTTTTAAAAACTCATTTTAAATGCTGCAAGTGAATTTAGGCATCATAATTTAATATATACATTTTTTTACTTTAAGAGAGCATTAAAATAAGCATGCACAACTAAATATCAATATCAATAAAATGAAAAAAATCTCTAATATTGGCCGTTAAACTGATATGGTAGTGATATGCTCTAATTACTAATTATTTTGTAAAACTACATAACAAATCTGTGGCTGGTCAGTGTACTTGCTCCTGTTAAATACATGTGCTAATATAAAAATAAAGGCACAAAAGTCTAGGTACTATTCATAATAAACTAAATGTATTCTCCTGTATAAAATATATTACTGCAATAGGGTAAAACATACATCAATAACAGATTCCACCTGCCACTTCCAACTAACGCCAGTGTTCTTACTCTGCTGATACACCCATTACTAGACAAAGTGTGTTTTGGCTGTAAAAGAGGCTGAGGGGGGAGAGACTTGAGCCCTATCTTGCTCTTAATAGCTCATTAGTAGAGCTAAGCAGGCTCTCTTCTGTATCGCTAGCACCTTTATTCTGCTAATGTTCCCCGTACCTCTTTCTGCCATCTACAACATGTCAAATGTGCATGGAGGCAAGTAGAGCCAAAACCTGGGAACGGTTTCAAAACATACCACGCTATCAGAGAGGGGATCTGAAATGATATTTTGAAAAGCTCATCCTCTTGCACAAAGGTGGATTGTTGTTTGTGTTGGGGGGGATGAAATAGGCAGCAGCTTCTGTCTAGTCTAAGTAAGAAAGTTCAAGAGTTTCAACCCTCACATGACATGCAAACACGGCCTGCTCTTAAACTCAACACCAAGAGCCATAATGCAAAGTCTAATAAATCCACGCCGTCATAATACGGCATTGCTGCATGATTTATGAGCACATAAAAAAGGAAATTTTCTTGTCCGCAAAAAGACAGTATGCATTGAAAGCGAATTAGAATAAATGAAATGAATAGAGGTGTTTGTTTGTATCTAGTGCATGCAGCATAATCAGAAGAGCAGGGGTAATACTTATTAAAATTAACATTCACTCACATTTAATTCACCAGTATTAATTGATTGATTATATATAAAATTGTAAATATTTATATAAATTATATTAAACAGCATACGATATCTAGCTCACCTCAACAGAATAGTATATATGCTACAAAAATAACATATTTAATAAAATATGCTATAGTGCCTGACAATCAACTAAATAATTATTTGAAGTCTGGTATTCAGGCAGGTCACATATTCTTACAAGTTTTTTTTATATATATATTAGCAAGGATTAGAAAAACGACCTGAATGTTTTTAAACAAGTGATTTTCAGATAATTGTTCTGGAGAGCATGTGGTCAATGTTTTCTTCTCTTTCTCTTCCTCTTCCATCCTGTCACCTAGAGTAAAGCCTCTCTTTCAGATTTAACAAATCAATACCATCTCTCAGCCTCTGTTCTCCTGTTCAAAACAGTGCTAGGACCATCTTCAAATCATAATAAACCACATAATACCAGCAGAAACCTGTCTGACCTGGAGCCTGTGTGTGTTTACGTAGGAGTGTTTACGTGTGTGTGTAAGTAGGCTAAACAGGCGTGTTTACGTGTGTGTGTGTGTGTGTGTAAGTAGGCTAAACAGGCGTGTTTACGTGTGTGTGTGTAAGTAGGCTAAACAGGCGTGTTTACGTGTGTGTGTGTGTACATTAAGTAGTACACAGGCTAAGGTTTCTCATCAGAGCACATTTTGTTAAAGTCTGATGTGGGGTTTCAGAGCCATTACAGGTGGGAAAGGAGGGGTGTTTATAGCCATCACTCTCATCTTTGAGACATAATCTCAGACAATCACTGCAATTTCAATTAAATGAGCTGGGATGCAAAGAGTTGCAGAATTTGTTCATGTTTTTGGTTTTCCTTTATGTTCAATGGAAGCTTTAACAAAGACAAACGCGCCCTGTAAAATTAAAAAAGTTATTAAAAGTTTATAAAGAAATCAAAAAGCACTCCAAAGCTTATATGCAGTCTTAGAAAAAATATGAAAGAAAAACAATTTAATCATTTGAAAGAAACATTATTACAAACATTTAATTATCGTCTTTTCTCTCACACAAAGAAAATCAACCATGATGTTTGCACTGATAAATGCATCATCTTTTAACTGAAATAATACATTTAAAAGACATTTCCTGACAAATAGCAGAAATATTATGTTCCCAGTGGAACAATGTGCAGTTATAAAATGTCATGCAGAATTTAGTCTTTTTAGGATAAAGATTTCCCTTCCCCCTCCAGTGTCCCACTTTAGCTTGGTTTCAGGATTTCATCCACAAATCTCTACTTATAGGAGCATGCTAAAGACTTCAATCTGTTACAGCAGCGCCATGAGTCTGAGAGTAAATTAATGCGGCACGTTGAATATAATGCACAGATAATTTGCAGGTGTGGGCGGCATTTGGGGAGGAGGGGATTTGTAGGCTATATGTGAATGTCTGTGCAAAAAATTTTATTCAAACCGCTAACGTCAAATGCAAAGTCTGGTAAACACATTTACTGCACACACACTTATCTCAGGTGTTTTCTAATATTTATTTTAGCTATGCACGTGAGCAAAAACTGGGAACACATACCATGTGTAGCGTCTGGCCATTTCCCCCCATTTTGCTCAACTGGTTAATTGAGCCACTGACTGGATAGGCCTGAAAAGTATCTAGAATCAAATGTAGCCAGAAGAGGAAAACATATATGATAAAACTGGTTTACAAAGCTGTGTAAAATAGAAACAGACCATAATCACATTAGCCACTGTGTTTCCAAAGTGTTTGGGGCAAGCGACGATTCCTCACTGTCTCCTATGGTTTAGCGACTGGCGCCATCTTCTGGTGATTTAACGACATCACATGCTAGTGACGACCGACGAGGCTAGTTAACACTTTTTCCACGGGTGACTATTTCTTAGTGCAAGCATTTTTCTTTTCGCCCAGATACAGTTCACTTAACACTGAGTGAACACAATATTGGAGCCTGTCAGTCTAAACTAAATTTAAATGTTTATGAAACGCTCGCGCAAAAAAAGAGCCAGCAAACCATTGTTTTGGTCAATACATACTGGACAAATGTACCCTCACTAGTTAAATGCTAATAAAGCAGGAAAAATCGTGTTTAAATGACGTGGTTCTGTGAGGGTTAAGACAGAAATAACCATTAACCTCACAAAATTAATGGAAGTCAATGATGTCCTCATACAGTAAATTGACACCAAAACTAGATGTACCGCATGGCGGTACAACATATGACCGTCCGCCGCTCAGGCCTGCACTGGCTTTCCACAAAAAGAAATGACGTGGAGCAATTTGGCTGTATTGCGTGTTTATGTATATACCTAAAAAAAAAAGTAGTAGTATGTGCATGTCTGTCTGTGTGTGTGTGTATGTGTGTGTGTTTGTGTATGTGTCTGTGCATGTGGATTTGTATGTGTGTGTGTATGTGTGTGTGGATGGATGTGTGTCTGTGCGTGTGGATGTCAGTGTGTGTGCATGCTTGCATTTGTTTGTATTCCTGCATGTGTGTGTGTGTGACAGTTAGGGTTGCCAACTTCAGAAAAGGAAAATTCGGGACAATCGTGGTTATTTATAGGAAAATGAGGGACACTCAAAATATTTGTACTGCATCACACAGTGTACGTCATTTCAGTGTCTGCAGTTAAGTTTGTGTTTAAAAGGTTATCAGACATAAACACATTTGTATTGCTTAACCTATTTATGCATTTAATTCTAAAAATAATTTTAATGTCATACATGAAAAAAGTCACATTACAAACAAACCATAGTTCAAAATAACAGCATTTATCTAAAATAGAAAGCTTTTTTAACATTATACACTAGGCTTACAGTTCAAAAGTTTGGGGTTAGTAAGATTATTTTTTGGGAAAAAAAATAAAGAAAGTAATTGCCTACTTTTATTCAGCCTTGGCAAGGATGCATTACATTAATCAAAAGTGACAGTTAAGATAATGTTACAAAAGCTTTCTATGTACTTTCTAAAAGCTTTAAAACATTAATAATAATCAGAAATGTTTTTTGAGCATATTATTCCCTCAGGTAGATTACATGTTTTCTTGCGTGGCTGGATGTTAGACTCATGAACAATAATCACGTTGTTTGCATTCGCCAAAATTGATTAGCCGAAATCAAAACGTGGACAGTGAAAGGAAATTACCGTTAGCGCGAGACGAGTCCGGCTTGAAGCGGAAGCGACCAGACGGCAGAGGATGTTCGCAAATCAAACAATGATTTGTCTCAAAACAGTGATTAAAAAAAGCTGTGATTGGATGATGACAGGTGTCGGTGATCATTCTCAAGTGTCGTGGTCAGCACTGCTGCTGTTGCTGTTGTATCAGTCAGTGGTTTATCAGCTTGTCAAAAAACGGGACATGGGAGGTCACGCAAGGGACAAATAAATTAGGCCCAAAATGCGGGACGTCCCGCCTAATTCGGGACAGTTGGCAACCTTAGTGACAGTATCATCCTAAACAAGCAACCCTTCGCTCAACACCACCATCTACAGGCCGATGAGTGTACAGTCACTAAATGTGCACATAAATGAATTTATTTTATACCCCCCCCCCCCATGGATGAAATTCTACGAAACTTAGCATACCCCCAGAGGATGTCAAGTTAATCATACACATGAAATATGGTGCAGTTCTGAACATCTCAACTGAAGATAGGGGCGATTAAAGCAGAATAATATTGCATTTTCATTTTTTATGGGAGGGGCGCAAATCACAAATGAGTGATTATGGGCTAGGTTGATGTGGGCCCTTAAGAGCAACATACCATAAAAATGTCTTCATCCTCGGTGCCACGGTTCAGGTAGTTATTTAGGAAAAACTGAATTTTTTGGGTTTGGGGGGGCCCAGCGCGGGGGGGGAGTGGCCCCCGGGGACCAAACGAAATTTTTCCGTAAAAGTCTAGTGGGGCTACATGCCCACCAAATTTCATGTTCCCCGATGTTTCGGTGTCCCTGGTATCGTTGACGAAAAATTCAGTAGATGACGGAAAAAAAAAAAAAAAAAAACTTTGACAATCCCTATATGACCGCTTTCGCTAGCTACGCTAGCGGCGGTCATAATAACAGGATCACATATCTAATCTGACATTTTAGTAGAAAACATGTAGGCTATTATGTGTAGTTGACAAATAATTGTTTTGTAATTTTAGACGCACTGATATTCCATGTAATCTCTGAAGAAGTCATGAAATGTAGAATAATTATAAAAGAATCAGATGTCATTCATCAGAATCACATTTCATGTCAACTGCTCAAAAATACAGACCTCCACACAGTGTGAGAAGAGACTTTACTAGGCCTGTTTGATTATCAGTTTTGAATATGCTTATTGTCGTCGTTTATGTCAGATATCTTAACGCTGATATTATGTATTTGAGAAGGGCGAGTGGAAGAAATTTAGTCAAAATGCAGGTGGAGTAGAGATACACCTTTTAGACCCTGTTCTAAAGAAAGACAAGAATTAGGCTAGACATTGCTCAACTGGTGGAGTCAGTTTACTGAGACAACACTCCTTTTGTATGAAACATATTTTTTTGAAACATATTCAGGTGAGCTCACCACACCCACTGACTTGGACACCTTGGGCAGATTTAGCACATGCAGACAACAATGACAATGCTGGCAACATTAATAGCAATAATAACATGTTGACTCTGTTACAGTATGTCATTTATATAATAGCCTTTTATGGGATAAGGAAGTTCTGATTAAAGTTAATTAGCCTAGGCATTACTAAGTTTTTGTATTTTTTCAATTACTATCAAATGCTGAATGAACAAATATAATAGGTATAATTGTGTTTTTCCATTATCATTTTCTCTTTTCATTTAAATCTATTTATGCTAAATAAACTCTTTCAGGGAAGTGGGATGTTCATTTTAATGACTCAGAAAAAGATTTAGCTGAATAGGGTGACAGCCATGACCTCTTTACCTTGTGATACATGCTTGAAAGAGGAAAAGCACTGAAGCTACTTCACGATTTATAGGCAGACTCGCTGACGATGTTCTTCAAGGCAACCTTGTATCCATTTATCTGGGTGAGTATCTACTTAAAATCCATAGAAAAATAAGTCAGCAAGTGAATATACCAATCTAGATACTGAAGACTGAAATAATGCAATTTATAAGCAAATCATTTTAGAAATACAATAGAAGAGGGGACAAAAGATTGCAATATGAACATACAGTGTAGAGGAATTTGATGTTGAATTCTCATTGAGGTGAATATATGCTCTCCTGTTACTTCATATATTTGTATCAGTTCACACTGTCATGACATGTCTTATCAATATTTATGCTTTCATGAAAACCTGTCTTTGGTATGCAGGTTTTGTTAGTTTGAGGTAGGCCTAGTTTTTGGAATACAGTGCAATGGATAGATAAGCAGGAAAACTAGCTTTTCAAGCTGTGCTTTACTACATTTGGCTCTTACTGTACATGCACTCTCATTTGTGTTTGCAAAGCAGCTGGATCCAGATCTCCTCAACAATGCTTAAGGTTAGCTAGTCTTTCCTCTGAATTTCTTTAAAAGACTTGACTTGTAATTTAGATTTTTGTAATAAGAAACTGTTTGCAACAAACAGTAGTGTTGACTTTACTTACTTGAATTGAAGGAGTTGTAATGCTTGACTTCATTTTAACCATTTATGTGAGTAAACAGTGTAGATCTTGGGATTATAGATTGTGTTATTCAAACACTTTTGTAATCAAAATGCATTATTGCTCAACTACTTAATTTTCTGTTTCTTTCAACAGAGAGAAGTCAAGCCATACTGGAATCTGTCTGTCAAAGTTTTACATGCGAAGATCCATCGGTCCTTTGACTACTGTGAGACAATCCTTCCTATTAACAGTAGCCAAATATATTCATTCACACATTTAGCATGTCTAAACTGGTTTGCTGTTTTGATGAAATTTTTTTGTGTGTTTTCGTGTGGACTTGCTCTGACTTGATGTGCCTGTTTATTATAGAGCATTCTCTTTTAATGTAATATATAGGGTACAATAATTTTTCCAGTCTCAAATTCTATGTCAGTATACATTATAATCCTTTGCCCACCTATAAGATTTTTAAAGGCATTTCTGGGACTTTAGCCCTACAATCTGACAACTAACACAACAAAAATCTCTCTTCATTATTATTAAGGGCTGTGTACTGTATAAATGGTTCAAGGTTTATTTCTCACTGCCGACTTTTCCAACCCCACCTCTATTTTTCTTTAGTTTCTGCATCTGACTGCTATGTCATCCTGAACTTACCCACAGCATCGGTCCGTACAAATCGCACCAAGACTGTCTCAAATAGCGACAATCCTAAATGGAACGAAACGTTTAACTTCAGGGTCTACAGCAATGTCAAGGTAAACCACTAAAATATTTGTCTGATCTAAGATTGTTTTCTTATACTGTCTCCTATTTCTAGCTTTCACTGTTTATCTCTCCAGTAGGATGTGTCGTATGAACTAAAAATGTGTCGAATGAACCAAAAAATGTTACAGTACACTTTCAGTTCTTTCTTCTGTTCTCCTACACAGAACATTCTGGAGATCTTGATCTATGATGAAGACCCATATATGAGAGATGACCAGTGTGCCACTATCTTTTTTGACATCAATAACCTTACACCTGGGAAAAAGGAGACCAAATGCTTTATTGTAAATGATACGGTCAGTGCTATTTTGAGATCTAAACTGACATTACAGCATAACAAAACGTACACTTGACAGAACACTTGATATTTGATTGTGAATTTGGGACTATTATACTTTTCTTTCTCAGACCAAAGATGAACTGTGGGTAGAGTTTGAAGTCACTGAGAGGTGAGGGAGATTGCCTTTCTCATTAAAATTTGTAAAAATAAGTGCTAGTCAGAACCTGTTTTACAGATGTCCATACACATAAATATTAGGGTGAATGACGGATTAGGATTTAAAATGTGAAGAAAAATAAAATTGGTAAAAAATTAAAATTGTAGGACTTTCTATACTTATTAGAGTGTTGTGTATGTAATGCAATGATATTTACACATTTCTAGAATGTAATTAATCATTTTTTTTGGTGAATCAGATCTTTTTCCCCATGAAAATGTCATTCCTGGGTAACGTAATGAATTTTTAAATTAACTACATTTCTACCATTGTTGGCATATACAAATGTACTGATCTCCATATTTGGAGCTCAACAAACAATTAGTGCTCGGAAAACTACATTTTAATCACAATTAATATAATCAATTTGGGATTTCATATAGACATGGGCTCATTTTTGGCTGCTGATAACTCAAAATTCAGAACCAAATAAATAAATAAAAAACTGGAAAATGTTTAAAAATGTTTTCCAATAAAGTTTTATCATTAACTCAACAAAAAACTGAGTTGTGTAATCTAACACACAAATATGGGTTAAAATAATTGCCCGTGTCATTGTTAGCCGGAAGGACATTCTGCAATATTTTTCAGGATTAAACAGCTTAAACATTTAGGGCCCTATTTTAACGATCTGAAACGCAAGTATCAAACGCGTAGTAACTTTGTGGGCGGATCTTGCGGATCCCGACGCAAATCTAAAATGTGTTGGTCTGAAGTAGCTTCATTATTCATAGGTGTGGTTTGGGCGTAACGTGAAATAAACCAATCAGAGCGTCATCTTACATTCCCTTTAAGAGCAGGCGCGCTTGTTCCATGGCGGTTGCTATTATAACGGCGGATTTGCCAGACGCACGCCAGGAGCGGTTCACAGCCGAGGAGACCGACGCTCTCGTCAGGGCCGTAAAACACAGAGAAGTGACATTGGGGATGGAGAAACACAACCAGATTAGCTTCGCTTAAACAGGCGTATCATAATTTGGGTAAATGTGTAAGCTAGATTTATGCCTATTTTTTCACATCTATGAACACAACAATGATTTCCCTCATGTGGAATATTTTTGCTTGTAATTATGTATGGTTTGCAAAAATGTGAACTGCTAGCGTCTGTGTGTAGATGAGAGAATCAAAGTGTGTGTGCGTTGTGCTCACGCTACATTATGGCCAAGCATGCGCCCTTAAAATAGCATCTGAATAACATGCGCCACTGACTTTAGACTAGGTTTCTCCTGGTCTGTGCACGCCTCCTCTCTTCGCTGAACCGCCCCCCGGGAGCACAAGTTCATTCCCTAATTTACCGACGTGCGTCTGCGTCGGTGTACAAAGTCAATTGCACTGGGTGCAAGACAGGGCCCTGAGGCTTATTGCAAATGAGTCAAGTCAAATCATCTTCATTTATACAGCGCTTTAACAATGTAGATTGTTCCAAAGCAGCTTTACAGTGATTAAAATGAGTCAAGTCAAATCATCTTCATTTATACAGCGCTTTAACAATGTAGATTGTTCCAAAGCAGCTTTACAGTGATAATAGGAAATTAAAGTAACAGAGATTGTTTTGGCTTTACAGCTGCTCTAGAATAAAGTTATTGTCCAGCTGAAGTTAGTTTTGATTGATTCACTTCCGTTGCAACGATCATTAGTTATTAACTTAAGGGCCGCTAACACGACACCGTTCTAACAGAAAACAGTTAAGTTCTTTCTGCGAAAACTTTAAAAACGCGAACCTGTGAGAACACTGATGGTGTGTACATGCATATTACGCGTTTAGATTATAGGAATGTTTATAGGAGTGTGAACCTATTTCAATTAATATTTCAAGTTTGCTTGTTACTTATACATTATCACTCCACTGAGTCAACTCTATAATACTAATGCTCTCTTTTGTCCAAGATACTCAGCCCTAGCTTCTGCATCTGCGTTTATCCTGGCTCTGAACCGTCTCTGCCTCTCTTTATTAGACAGAGGCATCTGGCAGGACAGAATTTACCTTAAAACACCAGAAGTTATGATAAGTAATAAATTTGATTACATTATTCATCATTTGACCATTAACATTACAAAATTCAATTCAATGATAAAGACCCATGTGACTCATTGAATCATATGAAATCAAGTTGAATGACAGCAAAAATATGACAAAAAACATACAATTATGTAAATAATGTTAATTTTAATAATATAACTATAATAACCATGCCTAAAAGTTTACAAATGTTAATTAAAAACTAGATTTTTATGCATATGTCATTCTGGATAACGGATGACATGTCCTGGCTAACAGAGTTTTTTTGTTATCCAAGAATGATATGTTGTTATCCAGGAATGACAAATATTTTTCTTTATAATCAGGCACTAACTTAACCACCTATGGAAAACTACAATTTAGCTATCATCGCTTAAGGTAATCTTTTAGATCAAATAGATAGTTTTTTAATATAAAAACATTATGAATGTTTTATCAGTGTTGTCCAAAAGGACACATGATATTGCTACAAAGTGCACCAGTGACTGAAAAGGTCAAAATATCAACATTTTAAGAGACGCTTCTTGACCTCTGCACATGTTATGGTGCTTCTTCAGGGTCTTCTTTTTGATACAATATTATGTCACATGACATACCAAAATGCATTATGGTATAAAATGGTCATTGATGTCTGTTATCCAGGACTGACATTAGCGAAATCACAATTTGGAGACAAAAGTCTTTCTGTCATAAAAATTTAAATAAGCTTAGTATTACCACTATATTTGTAGGTATTGTTGAAAACATCAATACAATTATGCCCAAGTAGATTTTAAATACTTTTATTTATATTTTTTACATTTTTGTTGTATTTTTGTATTCAGATTTTAAGCCGGGACAGTTACCCGGAATGACATTTTAGGACTTTTGAGCTCAATAGTTCCTTAAAGATTAATTATTTATAATAAATTCTCACATGAGTAATAAAAGAGGGGGAAGTTGAGTCACTTATGAAGTGCATTTAAAAATGTATACATTTTTAATATTATGAATATGCTTTGGACACCAGAATTGACACGCCACGTCATTGACCCATTAATATGTCTGTTTTGTGTGTGCATATGTATTGCAGCTCTGAGACACCAAGGCCATGTGTATCTAATGGAGTATTGGTGGTACGAACCTTTACTACAGCTTTCTTATCTGTATCATGGGTTAAAGTCATGAATATTTAAAAGTAGACGCTATTCTGTGAAATCTGAAAGGGAATGGAGGATTTTTGTTTTGTAAGGTGTACAAGAATCACTTATATGAGTTCTGGACTATAAGAGGGGCTAAAGGCTATGTTTACTCTTACCACTACATTTAAAAAAAATAAAATACTAGATAAAATTAATCAGATGGACTTTATGCTTTCTCATGAAATCAGACAGGTCCTTTTTGTGAGCTGAATGTGGAGATAGACAAGCTTCTCAATAAGTCTGAAGGTAAATATAGACATTTTCATCCAAAATTTGCATAGATAACAGATGGCTACACCGGAATTCGATATTCAGAAATAGATGTAATAGAAAATAAAGTGTTAAATTACTCTATTCTTTATGTTAATTTTGAAAAAATAAGCAGTGTAAAAATAAACACAAGAAAGTGTGATATAATCACAGATTTAGGTGATTTTTGCCTATTCTCTTTGTGTTCCAGAAACGCAGAACATGGTGTTAAAACTTAAAGGAGCGTACAAAGAGGATTTTGTGATCTCAAATTCTGAGGAAAGCTCCGGCTTCCTGAAAACATTACGTTACTACATCAACCGAGACCTGGAAACTGAACTTAATCTGACCTCTGAGACTGTTGTCAGCCCAGAAAATGTAGGTCACTGATGTGTAAGAGGCATTCCTGACTCACATTGTTAATTGAAAATTACTGGAAAAACTACTCATTCATTATCGATATTTGGTGCCATAAGAAACAGTATGTACTGTATATGCATGCCTCACATGTGGGGTTGTAGATTTATAAAGCACCTAAAACAGAAAGTGTGCATCAAAAAGGTTTTAAATGTTTGTTTAAACATACTTTTATCCAGGCTGGGACAGTAGTTGATGCTGCTGTTCCACACTTTGTAGACACTGGATTTACTACTTTCCCTTTAAAACCACCACCAGCCAAACACCAGCTTACTGTCTCTTTGCCTCTAGGAGAGGTGAGTACTGTAAAAAATAAACTTTGCGTGTAGGTTATTGGTTAATTAATTATATCTGAATGTGGCTCTCCAAAAATAATTTATTGATAACATAGTAAATTAAATGAGTATTTTAAATTGATTTCCATATTTTATCATAATATAATATCATATAATAATTAAACAATACTGTATTTGTATTCATATTCTGTGCATTTATCTAAGTGGACCTTTCTTTCTTTTTTTTTCAAAGAATAAAATTGATCTGCAACTGAAAACAGATGATCGGTAACCGTGAATTTATTCACACCTATCCTCAGTAATATTTTAATAGTAAATTGTTATTTGGAAGTATAAAACAAAACATTGTAAGCTTCAATACTATTTATCAGCTTTCATTTAAAATAAATCCATCCTAATCTTAAAGTAAGGATATTTTTGTGTTTTGTTCTGAAGCTCTGATGAACAGCTGGATGTGCGTCTGGATTTTGATATCCCAGAGGAGGAAAAGAATTTTCTGGTGAAGAGAAGAAAAGTCGTGTCACAAGCTCTACAGAAAGCTCTGAATCTCAGCTCTGCACCTGAGCCCAGCAAGGTACTATAGATGCAAGCACAAAAAATCCAGGCACTCAGCAAAGAACTGAAGAGATTGTGATGTTTTACTACAGTATATACACAAAAATAGAATTTTGATTTTCAGATCTATGTTTGATGTAACTCCTCAGGTCCCTTTGATGGCTGTGGTGTGTTCTGGGGGCGGGAGCAGAGCCTTAACATGCACATACGGTAGCCTTCAAGGTCTCCGGAAGATCCAACTTCTTGATGCAGTCAGCTACATCACAGGCGTTTCGGGTGCCACTTGGTGAGATCGAGGAGCCTCAATGTACTTTTAAACATGACTTTGTACAGTATCTAGACTGATAAAAACACAGCAAGCCATTTTTCCTGGAAGTCAGCCAGTCAGATCAAGAGTACAAGTTTTGTGTGTAGGATGCATCAGACAGATTGGAAACATTGTTTTATGTTATATAATTACCCTAATTTCAGAACAAAATTAGTTGATGGGTCACCTCCGTGATCTGAATGACTGTATACCACTGCCACAGTGTCATATGGCTAAAGATCTTTTGTGTAATCTCTGTATTTCAGGGCTTTAACCTCTCTTTATGAAGACCCTAACTGGTCAAAGGGGGGCCTTGATAAGTCTATGGAGTCTGTAAAGAAGGAAATCTCTAAAAAGGTGCTCAGTGTGTTTTCCCTGGAGCAGCTACGGGAATACAAAGAGAAGGTGGAAGAGCGAGTGAAAGAAGGACACCTCGTGTCTCTCATCGATATGTGGGGTCTGGCTTTAGAGTATCTTTTCCAAGGCAAGGTAAAAAAGAAGCAGGTGTTTGCTGTCAGTTTTGGCTCAGTATTAACATTTGGTACACAATATATAATATACTTTCCTTTTATAGAAACGCATGGGTACCCTATCTGAAATGCAGAGGACAGTGTCCGATGGCCAGAACCCTCTACCAATCTTCACAGCTGTCAACCTGAAGAATGGCAAGACAGAAAGTATAGTAGATGCAGGTATGTAAAAGATAATGGCCATTCAGCTTCTATTCTCAGATTAAGACATAAGGAAATAAACATTACATTTACATTTACATTTATGCATTTGGCAGACGCTTTTATCCAAAGCGACTAACATTGCATTATCCTATATTTATATAATATATAATGTATACATTTATGTATATAATGTATACATTTATACATAGGTATGTGCAATCCCCTGGGATCGAACCCACAACCTTGCGTTGTTAACGCAATGCTCTTACCACTGAGCTACAGGAAAGCCCGTGAGAAAACATCCCACGGGCAACAATTTTGTAATACAGCTGTGAATTGTGTCAAACAAATCTCTTTTCTGAACATCTGAAAAATTTTCTGAAAATTTCTGAACATCATTTAGATAGGATGCTGATGCTGCCTGGTATACTGGTCACACTAGTTAGTCGTGTACCAAGTTTACATGTGTAGGAAATGCAGAAGCGAATACCAGGAGACTCCGGTGTATCTTCAGTAGAAATCTTTATTGCGAATGTGCTGTGTGGCTCTGCCGTCATAAAAGTCTAACTAAGGAAGCTATACATTTTAGTTTCATACACATTTTAGGGGGCAGTACTCACAGGTGTAGTTCCCCCAAAAATTCTGTCATCATTTACTCACTCTCATGTCATTCCAAACCTGTATGAGTTTCTATCTTCTGTTGAACTAAAAAGAAGATATTTTGAAGAATGTTGGTTACCAGACAGGTGATGGCACCCATTGACTTCCATATTGCAAAAACAAAACTATGGAAGTCAATGGCTACCGTCAACTGTGACTTTGTATCTGATTCTGATAGTCAAAAGTCTGGTGTTGAAGTTCCCTTCACTTAATTCATTCGGAACAGCCTTTAACGTCATCGTGTATACAGTATAATACAATACATCCATGTGTATTTATATAAATGTTATTTTAAATTTAAATAATGTTAATTGTCATATTTAAAAAGGCTAAATTGATTGATAATTGGCTGTTGCAATGTTTAATATGAAAATAAACGTAATTTGGTTATATTATATGTGTCGTTTATACAATCCACACCTGCTTTTCACCACCTTTATTTTATTCAAACTTCTTTATGTGCTGGAGTGATGATCTGCAATGACTGTTGGGTAAATTTCCCTCTCAGCTTCCTGTGAAGTGATCTATCGATGGCTATACAAGCCTATTCAGCAACAGCTTTCAAAGATATAAACACATGCAAATTATTTTCTTATCCAAAGACTTACAGAACATTTTTTATAATAGGTTCACTGTTTGGTTAAGAAAGGAGATAATAAACAAATAGCTTGTAGCTTGATAGTGTTGCGACTAAAGTGCTTATAGCAGATTAATAATCCCATGTTTATTTCTGTTCTCTATTTAGAATGGTGTGAGTTCACCCCATATGAGGTTGGGATTCCCAAATATGGTGCCTTTATACCTGCACAGAACTTCGGGAGTGGATATTATCTTGGTCACATGGTCAAGAAACTCCCTGAAACTAGGTTGTCCTTTCTTGTGGGTGAGTGCATGTGTGTTTTTGGACATAATGAAGACAGGAAATAGAACTGAATGCCATAAGGAAGAGAAAGAGAAAGTTGCATGTGTTATGGCCACTAGGGGGATACTGGCCCTGATCCTGTGCTGTAAGCAAACAACGTAAACTGGATCCAGTCACCATTAGTAAGTCCAAACTGTGTGTGTGTTTATGAAGGAATGTGGAGCAGCATTTTCTCTATAAATCTGACTGAGATCTGGCATCTTGCCACAGGAGTCGCTCCCTCCTGGACCCCTTGGTTTGGAGGAGAAGTGAGTAACACAGGTGAGAGTTTGTGATGCATTTTAAACCCAAAGTACATATGCAAATTAGACTAGCTTTCAAAAGTTTGGGGTCATTTAAGATATTTTTACTACTTTTTTTCTGCAAGGATGCATTAAAGTGATCAAAAGTAACAGTAAATACATTTATACTTGATTTCTTTTTTATCGATTCCTCTTTTTTTGTCCATCAAAGAATCCTAAAAATCCACAAAAATAATAACTGTTTTTTTAAGTGAAGTTCACAACGTAATTTTGGGAGGAGTGAACCCATCTAATCTTTCAATTAACTGCCGGAGCATAAGCAGCCGCTCACCTTGCTCTGGCATCAGCTGTTTTGGCATCGCTCCACCTCCCTAACTCCACCAACATAATTTAGGCATCTTGCTACCATACTCATCATCAAAGCATTTAGTAGTCCCACTGGGGGGTATATCTTGAGTTGAAGCTGCTTCCTCGAGCCCCTCCACTGCGGACAGCAAGCCAAATATGCTTAACCTGATAAGCTTAAAGATTAAATGGGCAAAGGAACTCGTGAAACTGTTTTCAACACTGATTAATGATTATAATACGATTTTTTTCTTGAGCACCAAATCAGCATATTAGAATGATTTCTGAAGGATCATGTGACACTGAAGACTGGAGTAATGATGCTGAAAATTCTGGAATAAATTCACAGGAATATTTTACATTTTAAAATATATTATTATTTAAAATACAATGTTGTATATTGTAAAACTATTTCACAATGTTATTGTTTTTTACTGTATTTTTGATCAAATAAATGCAGACTTATACATTGACATGACATAATTGTCTTCTTGTCCTCTTCTGTAAAGAGACTGATAGTAAATCAACAGCTCTTGGCACATACCTGATCAGCCCCGTGACTGACTTTGCTAGAATTCTATGTGGCTTTATGACCAGCCGCCCCATTGTCAGCCAGATGTACAACTTCCTGAGAGGCTTCAACCTGCACAGGAACTACAATGAGAACACGGGCTTCATCTCATGGAAAGGTCTAGAGCTCTACTTATTCCATTGACCACTTCAAGTGTGATTCCAGGTTTTTCACCCCCCCTTTTGTAGTTAAACAGTTTTGATGGGATTTAAAAAAAAATGTTTTATTACTTTTATTCTACTATATCTTATCTTATTTCATGTTTATGTAATTGATGTCTGTTATTGCATGAAATATAATCAGGGCCTTTTACTTATGAACAGCTGATAGTGTTTGCAGTCTTCCATAATATTCTCACTGTCTACAGACACACACCCAGATGCCTTTCCTAACACTCTGACACCAACTGATCCTGTGCTGAGTTTAGTAGATGCTGGATTAGCCTTAAATTCAGCATTCCCTCCTGTGGTTTGCTCTCACAGACATGCGGACGTTATTCTGTCTCTAAACTACTCCTGGGAACTGGATCAGTTTAAGGTGAAGGAGACCAGGAAGATTATTTAAGATTTGGTTGAAATGCATATGTCAGGAACTTAAGAAACTTTGAAAAATATTTATGCATTGTTTGTGTCCAGTAGGTCATAAAGCAAACTCAGGAGTACTGCACTGATCGCAAGATTCCATTTCCGAAGATCGATTTCAAGAAAGTGGAGTCAGAGCCGCTGAAGGAAGTTTATGTGTTTGAGGATAAAGACAATCCAGAAGCTCCCATAGTGCTTCACTTTCCCATGGTCAATGTCTCATTCAAACAGTTCAAAGCTCCTGGTAAGCACTACCAACTAATAGGCCAACCCCAATGCCATATTCTTAATAGAAATCACAGTGCATGTACTGTAAGGCAGAACTGTATTTATGTTCCTCAAATATTCTGGTTAGATATTGTGGTTATACATTATATAATTTTTTTAAACCAAACATGTAATCAATACACTTCAAAAGCTTGGGGTCGGTAAAAATGTTTACACTTTACATTTTTTATTTAATATATTTTAAAATGTAATTTATTCCTGTGATGCAAAGCTGAATTTTCAGCATCATTACTAAAGTCTTCAGTGTCACATGATCCTTCAGAAATTGTTCTAATATTCTGATTTGTTGCTCAAGAAACATTTCTTCTTATTATCAAATGTTGAAAACAGTTGTGCTGCTTAGTATTTTTATGAAAACCGTAATAATTTTTTTCCTAGGATTCTTTAATGAATAGAACGTTTAAAAAAAAAATTCTTTAAAACAATATAACTGACTCACTGAATGGCAGTGACATTTAAGAGAAATTAAAGCTTCAAGTTTAAAAATCTTCAATTTACTTATATTGCTAGAATGCATTCAATTTGTAACTAATGATGACAACACTATAATATTTGCATACCTAATTGTTCTTTCTTACACTATTTGCATACTGAGTTGTGATTGGTCTTGTCTTCTTTGCATTTGTTAACCCATTTATACTTTTACAATGCACAGACTGGCAAATGGCAAAGCATCTCTAAAAGCCAAAGCTTACCTAAAACTTTATTCTTTTGCTACCTCGTATTTTCTTCAGGAAATGCAAATCTAGGTTTTAGTTGATATTCTATGTATTACTGGTTGGATTGCAGTTTATTGTGATTAAACATTGCCATCTTTCAATAGCCTACGTCAGCTCAAATGCTCAAATAATCAATGATAATGTAAAATGATCTGTATATGTGTGGTGTAGGAGTGAAGAGAGAAGGCGAGAAGGAGCAGAAGGAGGGAGCCGTTGATGTTGAGTTTAACAGTACCTCCTCTCCATATCTCACTCAAAACCTGACTTACACACCGGAGGACTTCCAGAAGCTTATCAACCTCACTTCCTACAACATCCAAAACAACAAAGATGTCATTTTGAATGCGCTAAACAAAGCACTAAACCGAAACAGAGAAAGACAGGTGAAGGAGGCGGCAGTAGGAAAGATCAGTTCAGCGTCTACACCAAAACCAAGATCACATAAAAGAAAGAATAAGGCATGGTGATCTGCAAGAGTTTGCAATGACATACTTACAAAATCAATTATACACTTACAAATTACTGTATGTGCATCCCTCTGTCCCAACACATGCCAGCCAACCCAGCAATCTGATTGATTTCTACAAAATGATTAATTTCTAATTGGCTAATCACAGAACTGACTGAACACTCAGGATTATAATACTGAGTAGTGAAGACATATTATTAAGGTGTTCCATACACAAAATATGTGCCAAATTCTTTTGGCCAATATGACTCATTTACTGGATAGACTGAAGTTTATGCCCTTTTTTTGCTGTGATTCCCTATTGTTTCACTATAGAGTGTCGTTGGGGTGTGCCATATCTATTCACTGCATGTCTATGACATCACTAAAGAGTTTCAGTACGACACTGTAGGATAAAAAACATCCTAGAGTCTTCCCTGGATTAGAAGCCGGCTTAGCAGGGGCATGAACGAATGTCAACTGTACAAACAAAACTGTTGGAAAGGGAGTGAGGCCAGTGGCCTACAAGAAACTACATAGGCCTAATTGACTTTTAATTCCTAACCTCATCTATGCCCTTTCTTCCTTCCAGTTACAAATAAACTTATGCAAAATAGCAGCCATTTATACTTATTTCTGACCAGGTTACGATGTAGTCTATTGTGGTAAACACTATTAAAAAATACTGTAGGTAAAACTGTGGGAACCTTTTCTGCTATCTAGCAAAGAATATGGATGGGTGATGTGACCAAAATCTTAATTTTACTTCACAGTAACAATATATATCATGGTTTCACAGTTCTCAATATCAGTTTTGATAGCACAGCATAAACTGAATTTCAAAATGTTTTGAGGCTTCTTCTTTTTTTTGCAGGTAGTCCAATGCTGTTTAAGTATAATCATTTTTAAATGTATTTTATGTAAAGTTTATTTGTTTCTATAAGTTTAATTTAATTCGTTTAATTCATTTAGATTCATTTGACACTATTTACCCAAAGTTTTTTTTATGAACAATAAAACTAAAAGCTGAAGATTTGTGTGGTGTATCATTCATCAGTGCTTCTTTTTCCAATAATTCCTGCCCACTAAAGCTGCACGGATAAATTTGCTTACCCCGATAGGCCTATCTATCTAAATGATTTAGAAAAGGTTTCATCGATTCACACTTTATATCATCATAGACTGAGTTTGAGTATTCACAAGTAGAATTGTCCATGAAAAATAACTGATCCAGTTGTACTGCAGCTCACATGCATGAATGTTGGGCTTGGGGGGAGGGGCGTGTCTGAACTAGTTGATGCACGAAATCAGTAGGCCTACCCTGATAAAGAGGTTGACTGGCAAAAAGTATTTTATGTATTTTGAAAATACAAAAATACTCATCTTAAATGTATTTAAATACAAAATACATTAGATTTTTTTCCAAAGGCTTTAAAATACAAAATAGTATTTTGTATTTCAAATGTATTTTAAATGCATGTATCTGAAATACTGCCCATCCCTGGGTGGCACACCGGTCTCGAGTCTCACAGAGGAGCTCTGGAAGGACAAAAGGAGGAGTGGCGACAGTGCAAGACGACAGAGGACCAGGCCTGGGCGATTTATGTTGTGTTTTATTATGTTTATATGCGGCAGCTGTCTGTGAGGCTGAAAGTAAAGTGAAAGCTTTACTTTCATTTTGTTCAAATACAATTTTTTACGTTGAAATATGGTTTGATAAAGTCATAAAGACCATTGATGATCTCTATTAAGTTTTCTCATCCTTTAAAAACCTTTCCATGAGATTTGACCTAGCTAATTCACACTTAGGCTATTTCGTTTCTTTCAAGTCAGGCACTTTGTTCAAAAACTATTCCCTCACTTTCTGAATCGTCCCCCTGAATCTCCATTAGATGACTTCTTAAAACTTGAACCACATTCAAAACAATGTATTTGTCATTTATAATCTGATTCACAATCTGCAGTAGGGCCAGGGCAGGGGTGCGTGGGAGGGGGACTTGGGATTTGAGTTCTCTGATGAACACTGGGAGCATATTCTTCATCTCACTCACACATCATCTATATGCGCAAGACATACAGTGTAAGATTCTACATAGGGTTTACTATACTAATGCTAAACTTGCTAAAATATACCCAGATAGCATGTAACCATGAAACAACGTTGAGTCAGTGTTGATGCGTCAACGCTGATTACATTGAAATGACGTTAGAAAGTGATGTTGCTTTAGCGTCACTCTTGCACCCCCCTTAATATTGAAATAATGTTCAGATTTCAACTACAAATCAATAGTGTTAACATTGCTTCAACATTATAAGTGATGTTGTTTTTGCATCACTCTTGCACCCTCAGTTAATGAAGCAATGTTGAGATTTCAACCAAAAATCAACGGTAATAGTATTCAACATTACAAAGTGATAGCCTATTTTATCAACATCACTTTTGCACCCTCAGTTAATGTTGAAACTATTGAACAAAAAATCAATAATAATGCTACTGAATCAACATTACACTATGATTGATTCTGCATCACCGATGCTGAATCAATACTGAAATTAACAAAATTAATCAATGGTAATATTGAATCAATGTTACACTAAGATGTTGAATCTACATCACTGCTGTTGAATCAACACTGAAATTAACTAAAATAAAATCGATGGTAATATTGTTGAATCAACATTACACTATGATGTTGAATCTACATCACTGCTTTTGAATTAACACTGAAATTAACAGAAATAATCTTTGGTAATATGGTTTGATCAATGTTACAATGTGATGTGATGAAAAGGAATGTCAACCAATGTTGCCATCTTATGTACCAAGTCAATGTTGAAACAACATTAATATTTCAACTTCAATGATGCGTCAACAAATTCCTGACCATTTCAAAATTTGGCGAAAACCTTTTAAAATATAAATGACACCTTTCCAGCAGTTGAGTCGATTTATTTTATTCAATCAATGACAAAAATATATTAAAAGATCATTCTTTAAAAAAAGAAAGGGGGAGAAAATAGGACAAAAGCATTTCAACCTTTAAAAAAAAAATTGGCTTCAGAAGTCATAACTAGAGGTGGCCCAACGCCGGTTCAGGTTTTTAAAAATCTGTCTTACATCAGACTACTGCCTCTTTCCCTTTGGGTTCTCTGAAATCTGAAAAAGAAAGCATGTTACTCAAGAACAAGTCAATTCAGTTACCACATTCAAGAATGTTAATATACTAAACACAATGACTCACTTTTAAAAAGTTGCTGAACACAAAATATTCTAACTACGATTAAAGTATCGTTAAATTCTGTTTATTTCATTTATTTTTCTAAAATCTATTAATGCTTCAATATCAAAAGAAAGCACTATGGCAGGGGCAGCTAATCAAGGTCATTAGGATCAATGAAAACTTCCAGGCAGGTGTTGGAGCTAAACTCTTCATGAAGAGGAACAAACACATGAGCTATAGCCATTAACTACATCTCAGTTCATGTTCTGTGAAACTACATAGCATTCAAGTAACAAGTTTATCTTGTAGAAAGGGATGGTTCAGCCCGAAATGAAAATTCTGTCATCATTTATTCACACTCAAGTTGTTCCAAACCTGTATGAGTTCTTTCTTCTGTTGAACACAAAAGATGATATTTTAAAGAATGTTGGTAACCAGAAAGTTGACGGTGGCCATTGATTTCCATAGTAGAAAATAAATGCATGGAAGTCAATGGCTACCATCAACTGTCTGGATGCCAACATTCTATCTTCTTTTGTGTGCAGCAGAAGAAAGAAATTCATACAGGTTTGGAACAACTTGAGTGTGAATAAATGATGACAGAATTTTCATTTTGGGCTGAACTATCCCTTTGAAGCTGCAGATTCACCTTATGTAGACCTTAATCTCTTTAAATATCACAAAATAGCCATGTCAGTCACTTTCTTAATAAACACAAGATGTTTTTTGTTATTGTGTTTCAGTGGAAACAAGCTAAACTGAATGGAAATCAGTTACATTTCTCAAATTTAATACAGATTCAGGAATATGAATGATTACCTGATTAAGCAGTGATAAGGCACAGGATATCAAGTCCCAGGTCAGATGATTATGCTTTCGACAACAACTCAGTGTATAATCAATGTCAGCATTATCAGGAGGGTGCTTCTTTTTTTTTACCAATTAGTGGCCAATTTCAAACTACAATAAATGTTTTTCAACCATTTTTCAACAGGGCTGCGTTCAGCCCCGACAAAACGTTGCACAACATTTTTTAAACAGAAACGGTGATGCGTTGAACGCACTGTTCTGATGACGCAAGAGTTGCAACTATGGCAGCTGAGAAGGCCATTCTTTGTGTTCTTTGTGAAGAATTTTCGGAGCCTGATGAAGTCGGTATAAATATGTGTTTAATACTACAAAATATGCCCGATATGTTAGTTACTGCACTTGCCGCCCAGAACAAAAGAGAACATCCCAATCGAGTGAAGGGATTGCTGAAACTGAAATGGAAGCACACATCTTACCTAATTCAGACTAAAACACATCTATTTAGCCTCACATACTGACTTTATTTGTAGTTCATACTGTTTTAATAGGCTACCCTGTATTTTCTTTCTCATTTTTAGGAAAAACACTTAATTACCATTGTTTATTTCTATACCAAATGTCATAGCCTACACTTGCAACAAAGCTAAAAATATAAACTACATCATTATGTTGATATCATATATTTTTACAATAAAACTTACGACAAACATGTCTTCTAATATCCTCAGTTGTTGTGTATACCGAGCTGCATCGAAGACATTTGTAAATTACTTTCCTTGAACCCATTGTGCGAGTTCACTTTAATACCGCGTGCTTTATACATGTTGCTGCTGATTGGACTGCAGTTCTGACACACCCACCAAACAAGAGATCTCCAAACCCCGTTGCACACAGGCGGGAAGGAAGTCGACCGGAAGTTGAAGTCGGCCGGGTGCCGACATCTTGTAGCAGAACTTCACTTGCGTTAGCATCCCATTGACTCCCATTCATTTTGGTGTCACTTTGACAGCGAATAACTTTACATCTGAGGCGTTTAAAGACTCCATTTGTCCATTATTTATTTCTAAAGATACACGACAATGTATAAAATGCTCCATTACCTTGTAGCTTATGTTATGGACCCGTAGAAGCAGTTTTTGTAAAAGTAGGCTAACGATTGCGTCACAACCACGCGACTCTCTGTCGCACACTAGAGAGATTACCGTATAGACGGGAGGAGAAGCTCGCGGGCAATCGGGGGGACGTGGAGGCAAAATGACAATATAATTAATCAGAATACCTAGCAAAAGTTGCTCCTGCTCCAAGCTTATGGACAGCTCCTACTCACACTCTCCATCTCTGCAAGATTCGGAAGGGAATGATTCAGATTTCTCTTGGCACAGCTACTAGAAGACAGACGGGTTGCTCACGTGGTCCTTGTAACGCTTTGCTCGGTTTGAGTCTGCGCGTCAGGAAAGGAAGTGCTAAGAAATCGCTGAAAATGGGCTTCACTTGCCACAATTGAGTTCCAATGGGGTCGCTGTGTCCATTTCTTTTACTGTCTATGGTTGCACACCGGTGCACGCCGTTTCCAGGAAACATGACCCGGAAACCCGGAAACCATAGCAAAACGTTGCGCACCGTTTTGAACTTGAACGTGCCCCAGACTTTCTAAACCACCCCACCCCTAAACCAAGCCCCCAGTGGATTAGAGCAAATTGGGTAAAGCGGTTGAAAATGCCCATTGTGGTTTGAAAACGCCCCACTGATTGAAAAACACCCACTAGTGTTCTGCAGAGATAGCCTACATGCCTGAATGATCTTGTGCTCATAAATTACAAATCACTGTTAGTTCAATGTCACTGTCTCCACCCATGTGTGCTGTTGGCTTTCATCAAAATTTCAATGCTGATCCAACACACTTTAAACATTGAAATTTTGATGTCAACCAAAATGATGGTTTGGATCAAAACTCAACATTGAATCAATGTTACCATGCTGTCTGGGTACCCATCTATCATCGATTCATGTAATAGGTGCAAGCAATCACCAGCAGATCTCATTCATATGTTGTGGGAATGCTCTAAAGTTTGAGCGACACCTTTGCCATACTGTAGATCTTGATAATAGCCCACTTCTGGACATTTTTTAGATGACCGTTGATGTTAACCTTTCAGTACCGGCGAGACGTCTCATCCTTTCTTAATGTCTAGTGACATATCAGTGATTTAGTGCCATTTTATGATTAATTGAAATACATACGGTTCCTTTAAGCTGAGCATTTTTTTTTTTTTGTAAAGTGTTTTGTTTGTTAAGATATCAATATTGTGTTGTTGTTTTTCTTTTCTTTTCCTTACTGGAAGTTGCTGGTTGATGATTTGAGGGAGGTTCTTACTGGGGTATTAACAGTGTGGAATGATAATTTCATAAAATCGGTGTTATTATCTGTTGATTTGATGTTCCATGCAGAAAAATCCAATAAAGAAATTTGAAATAAAATTTTACGTTGAATGTTCGCCAGTTCCTGCATCCTTCTTCCCTGAGCCTTTACTTGTTGCAGATAACATTGGAGACCAATAATTGAAAGTGTTAGATTTACAATACAAAACTAAACAAATGTGTGCTCTGGTTCTGATGTGAATATAGACATGCTGAGTCATGTATGATTAAAGTAGCCAACATAAACGTTATTTGATAATCAGGTATATACAATGTAGTGTAGAACATTGCATAGAAACTGTGTCTATTCCTCGTTTAGTGAGATCAAATAATAAATCTACTGCAGGATCTAGAAAAAATCTAATTGTTATTAAACCAGAAAATGTTGCTATTAGTAACCAAAAACAATTTCTAAAGCTAGGTCTTCTAAACATTAGATCACTCACACCTAAGGCAGTTATTGTAAATGAAATAGTCACGGATAATAGCTTCGATGTACTTTGCCTTACTGAAACTTGGCTTAAACCTAATGATTATTTCGGTCTAAATGAGTCTACTCCATCAGGATACTCCTATAAGCACGAACCCCGTCTGATTGGTCGTGGCGGCGGTGTTGCAGCGGTCTATAGAGATATTCTCAATGTTACTCAGAAAACGGGTTATACGTTTATTTCGTTTGAAATACTTGTACTAAATGTTACGCTCTTAGATGTTAGAAAAAAATCCATATTATCTCTAGCCTTGGCTACCGTATATAGACCGCCTGGGCCTTACGCTGACTTCCTAAAAGAGTTTGCAGATTTTCTCTCAGATCTATTGGTCAATGTAGATAAAGCATTAATTGTTGGAGATTTTAACATACACGTAGATAATCCAAATGATGCGTTAGGGGCTGCGTTTATAGATTTATTAAATTCCTTTGGGGTCAAACAAAACGTCACCGGACCAACTCATCGTCTTAATCACACACTCGATTTAATTATATCATATGGAACCGATCCAACCGATATAGATATCATTCCACAAAGTGATGATGTCACTGACCATTACTTGGTAACTTGCATATTACGTACTGCTGTAATATGTCATGCGGCGCCGCGTTTTCGACCAGGCAGAACAATCCTTCCATCCACCATAGATAATTTCTCGAGTTGCTTGTCTGATCTGTCTCAGCTGCTGCCTGAACCCAAACAAACAGATGAACTAGAAGAACTAACTAGCACTATGAGCACCATTCTCTCTAGAACATTGGATGTTGTTGCACCCGTTAGATTAAAAAAGGTCACAGAGAAAATTAAAGCACCATGGTACAATAATACTACGCATGTTCTAAAGAGAGAAACCCGTAATTTAGAGCGTAAATGGAAACAAACTAATTTAGAGGTCTTTAGAATCGCGTGGAAAGACAGTATGTCACGTTATAAAAAGGCCCTAAAAGCGGCCAGGGCTGAGCACCTCCGCAAACTAATAGAAAACAACCAAAACAATCCTAGGTTTTTATTTAACACCGTGGCTAGACTAACAAATAAACAGACGTCACCCGAACAAAATATCCCGTTACAGTTTAGTAGTAATGATTTCATGAACTTCTTCACTGAGAAAATAGAAAACATCAGAACCACAATTGTAAACGTTCAGTCCTCAATCGCGCCTTATAATTCAGCCTCAATTATCCCCCCGCAAGAACAATTACAGTGCTTTACAACTATAGAACAAAAAGAGTTACAGTGCCCTCCACAATTATTGAACCCCCTGGTAAATATGATCAAAATTGGCTGTAAAAAATAAATCTGCATCGATTATCCTTGTGATCTTTCATTCAAAAAATGTGCAAAATTCTAACCTTTCATTGAAGTAAAAGAATTGAAAGTGGGGGGAAATCACATTATGAAATAAATGTTTTTCTCCAAAACATGTTGGCCACAATTATTGAAACCCCTAGAATTTTTTACGAGTAAAATATCTCTGAAGTATATTCCCATTAATATTTACCTTTTTTAGTACACCAGGGTGACTAGGAACATGAAACTGTCCAGCTATGACTTCGTGTTTCACAGAAGTTTAAATATGAGGAAACACAAAGGCCAAATCCCCTTAATCATCCATCACAATGAGAAAAACCACAGAATACAGTTCTGATGCGTAGCAAAAGATTGTTGAGCATCACAAACTAGAAAGTGGCTGTAAGACAATAGCTAAAGAATTGAAAATCCCCATTTTGACCATCAGGGCAATAATTAAGAAGTTATAACCAACTAAAGATGTTATGAATCTGCCAGGAAAAGGACGTGTGTCTATACTGTCTTAATGCACGGCGAGTATGAAAGTTTGAGTGGCCAAAGACTCTCCAAGGATCACAGATGGAGAATTGCAGAGATTAGTTGAGTCTTAGGGTCAGAAAGCCTAAAAATTTTTTTATCAAACAACCCCTACATCCCCACATGTTGTTTGGGAGGGTTTAAAAAAAAACCTCCTCGCTCATCCAAAAACAAATTCCAGCAAATGTAATTGTCAGACACGACTGGATCTTCAAACCGCACAGGGTTCTGTGGTCAGATGAGACTAAAACAGAGCTTTTTGGCAGCAAACACACTAGATGGGTTTGGTGAACACAAGGATAAAAAGTACCCCATGTGTACAATTTAATATACCATTGGATCTTTAATGTTGTGGGCATATTTTTCTGCTGGAGGTCCTGGACTTCTTGTTCAGATACATGGCATTGTGGATTCTATCAAATATCAACAGATAAAAAATCAAAACCTGACGCCTTCTGCTAGAAATCTTATAATATGCCGTGGTTGGATCTTCCATCAGGACAACGATCCAAAACAAACATCAAAATCAAAACAAAAATTTGTTGTGGAGCACAAAATGAAGCCTCTGCCATGACCGTCTCAGTCCCCTGACCTGATGAGTGGGCTGAACTGAAGAGAAGAAGCACCAACATGGATCTGGGAATCTGAAGGATCTGGAGAGATTCTGTATGGAGGAATGGTCTCTGATCTCTTGTCAGTTATTCTCCAAACTCATCAGGCATTATAGAAGAAGACTCAGAGCTGTTATCTTGGCAAAAGGAGATTGCAAAAAGTATTTAATAAAAGGGGTTCAATAATTGTGGCCAACGTGTTTTGGAGAAAAACATTTATTTCATAATGTGATTTCCCCCCACTTTCAATTCTTTTACTTCAATGAAAGGTTAGAATTTTGCACATTTTTTGAATGAAAGATCACAAGGATAATCGATGCAGATTTATTTTTTACAGCCAATTTTGATCATATTTACCAGGGGGTTCAATAATTGTGGAGGGCACTGTAAATAAACTTATCACTTCATCTAAAACAACAACATGTTTATTAGATCCTATACCAACTAAACTACTGAAGGAAGTGTTACCTGTAGTGGAAGAGCCTCTCCTCAATATTATTAACTCGTCTTTATCTTTAGGTCATGTTCCAAGAACATTTAAACAGTGGCAGTGATAAAACCTCTCATTAAGAAACCACAATTAGACCCGCATAATCTAGCAAATTATAGACCCATTTCAAATCTACCTTTTATGTCTAAAATACTAGAAAAAGTTGTGTCCACTCAACTGGGCTCTTTCTTGCAAGAAAATGATATCTATGAAAAGTTTCAGTCAGGATTCAGGCCGCATCATAGCACTGAAACTGTGCTCGTTAAAATCACAAATGATTTACTCTTAGCTTCTGACCAAGGCTGCATCTCAATACTAGTTTTACTTGATCTAAGTGCTGCGTTCGATACTATAGATCACACAATACTCTTAGATCGACTACAAAATTATACTGGTGTTCAAGGACAAGCATTAAGCTGGTTTAGATCATACTTATCAGACCGCTACCATTTTGTCTATTTAAATGGAGAAAAATCGATCATAATTCCAGTAAACTATGGAGTGCCGCAGGGATCTGTGTTGGGCCCTCTGTTATTCTCAATATATATGCTGCCACTTGGAAATATTATAAGGAAACATGGAATTAGTTTCCATTGTTATGCTGATGACACTCAAATATATATTTCATCACGGCCGGATGAAAACGCTAAATTATCCAAATTGACAGAGTGTGTTAAAGATATAAAAGATTGGATGACGCGTCATTTTCTATTATTAAATCCAGACAAGACAGAGGTAATACTTATCGGTTCAAAAAACCGCCCACAGAACCTCTCACAATACAACTTTGACATCGTAGGATGTCCTGTTACTTTATCCTCTACAGTAAAAGACCTGGGTGTTATACTCGATTGTAACCTGTCTTTTGAAAATCATATTTCGTATGTTACAAAAACAGCCTTTTTCCACCTTAGAAACATTGCTAAGCTACGGTATATGCTATCAGTTTCTGATGCAGAAAAGTTAGTTCATGCATTCATGACCTCGAGACTAGATTACTGTAATGCTTTATTAGCTGGTTGTCCTGCATCCTCAATAAACAAGCTACAGTTAGTCCAAAATGCAGCCGCTAGAGTTCTTACTAGATCAAGAAAATATGATCATATAACACCGATTTTATCATCACTACATTGGCTACCTATAAAGTTCCGTATTAATTATAAGGTATTGCTACTGACTTATAAAGCCCTAAACTGCTTAGCTCCAGTCTATTTAGCGGATCTTCTATCACCCTATAATCCATCGCGCTCTTTAAGATCAATAAATTCAAGGCTTTTGGTCATACCTAGGATATCCAGATCAACCAAAGGAGGGAGAGCATTTTCACATTTGGCTCCAAAACTCTGGAATAGCCTTCCTGATACTGTTCGTTGCTCGGACTCACTCTCCCAGTTTAAAACTAGATTAAAGACGCATCTTTTCAGCCAGGCATTCATATAATATTGTTAATCTCACAGTTTCAAACTACAATCCGGCCTCTAGTTCATAAATGCCAGAGGAGAACTGGCCCCCGACTGAGCCTGGGTTCTCCCAAGGTTTTTTTTTTCTCCATTAGGTCACCTGATGGAGTTTTAGGACACCATTAGGCCGCTTGATGGAGTTTTTTCGGTTCCTTGCCACTGTTGCCTTTGGCTTGCTCAGTTGAGGATATTTTGAGGATATTTTGGGGATATTTAATTTTATTCTATCAATCAATAAATTCCACTAGAAACAAACTTTGTTGTATTATTTTATTTTAATACTGTGAAGCTGCTTTGATACAATCTGTATTGTGAAAAGCGCTATACAAATATACTTGATTTGATTTGATTTGATAATCGTTCTGTCATCAAGAACATTTTATTTTAGAACTTTTTTCTGCATTGCATACACATAATCTTATGATAGGCTAAACAAAAACGTACTGCATTAGCTTTACAAGGAAACAATGCAGCGTTATGTTTATAATGGCTCAATTTTCTCAGATTAGACCTTTAATCAGAAGGAGTGCGATGATCTCAGTGCATTGGAATGAAAGAGGGCTAGGCTGGTATTCATGGGCATGGGAGGGTTTTCTTCCATACGCAACGTCTATAATATAACCGAAATAACTCTCCATCACGATGTATCACCTTCATAATTAAAGACAGTCCATGCTAAATAAGGTGTGTAAAGTTGGCATGCAGCCTGTTTTTTTGTGTGTTTTTTTCAGTTCTAAATGCTAGGTTGCATTGAAATGCATTTCAAAACATGTTTGGGCCAAATATGGACAAACCCAACCATTGGTTTACATTTTTGGTAACACTTTAGTTTAGGGTCCAGTTCTCACTATTAAGTAGTTGCTTACTAGCATGCATATTACAGGCTGTTTATTAGTATTTATAAAGCACATAATAATGGCTTATTCTGCATGACCATGTCGTGTTATTAAACAAAAGAGATTAGGCCCATTGAAAGTGTTAACTCACTTGCCATTCTTTTATTGACTGAACTTTCTCCCCTCCGGTCTCCCCTGTCATTCCTTGACTCTGTCCAGCCATTCTCTCTTAAAGAGGCCCATAATAAACACATAATAATCAAACCACAGACCATATTGTACATCCCTTAATCCCATTCAATACCTAACTTAACAACTACCTACTGACTGTCACAGTCACCAACTCTGTACCCTGTCTGCACTACACTTCCCAGCATCCCTTCTGGTCCCCACCTGCTGCTGATCATCATCAGATACTGATTCCCTGCACTCCCTCATCAACACAGCCTATATCAACCTGCATCACCCTCACATCAGTGTCTGGTCTCGTCAATGTTACTATGAGCGTAGCTGCTAGTCAGACGGCTTATCTGAACACTCAACTGAGATCGTCTGTCTCCTCATGTTCATCCTTCACCTGCACAGAGAATCCACTTCAGTCATCACCAGCTAAGTCTCCATCAATATTCGTCAAGTCACCATTAAGTCACCATCGTCTGGTTGTCGCTGTTGTCCCATCACTCTGCTCAATAAATACTGTTTTCACCTTACCATCTGTCTGTTCCCTTCTGTGAGTGTGACACTGACTATTAATAAGCAGTAATTTGGAGTTTACTGAGGCAAAAGTCGTAATAGTTAGTAAATAGTAACAATTGGACCCTAACTAGTGTGACCACATTTTTAAATTACATTTTAAACCCAATAGTTGAGTGTCCATATTTTTCCCAAATGTGGGTTGAAATAATTAGTTTTGAGGTGTAGTTTTTGTAACCCACAATCAAATATTTTATCAGGGTGCGAAGGGCGGGAGACAAACAAGTTCCTCAGGTTTTTCTGTGTTACTGTATATCTCACTTTGACAAGTGAGATGTTCATTTGATCTTTTACCTTCGAGACTTCACCGTTGGCTTGCTGAGATGACAACAATGCTGAAGGTAGTACTTTAGCTCGCAGATATTTGACAGCGAAACATTAATACTTGTTTTGTAGCATTGCTATTTTAGCCTGAAACCACAAATATCAGCTTTGTGAACAAACCTGTGGGAGCTTGATCAGGATTCATAATGAATGTGATTCCCAAACGGGTATAGTTGTTGGGAGTGCTTCATGGAAATAAGAAACTAAGAATGAAAATGAATAATAAATCTCTTTTTTTTAGTTAATGTGTTAACTCATTCAGCTTATTTTTAGAAAAGAGTTGGGTTTGGCAGTTCATTTAGGCACTTTTGTAAACTAGATATTTGTATGTTTATACAAAACTATTTGGATAATTTGTGAATTAAGTAAAAGAATAAAGCCCTCTTTGCTTCATGATAGTAACTTATTTATTTATTTGTGGGGTTTTTTTGCAAGCAAGTAAATGCTTGTTTTGCTATGCTATTGTTAAATTTACATTATTTAGTAAATATAATTTTAACAATAATATGCAACATTAAATGTCCATATGACAATTTACAAAAAACATCAATTCCTGTGATAATGAATACATTTTTACATACTAAAGGCAATACTAAACTGACATGTCTTTTTATTTATGTCATATATATTTATATTTTCATTTGTTGTGATGTTTAGCCTCAAGAGTTTAGTTCAAATGAGTGAAATGAATTAGCATATTTCTTACATCTTCTGTACGAATCATATATGTTGCTGTTACAAATTCCAATCATAATGTCTGTTTAAATCAGTTTCATTTTGCTTCTGTCTCACAGAAAGAGTTCATGCCATACTGGAACCTGAGTGTCACAGTGTTACGGGGAAAATTCAATCAGTCATATGACGTTTGTGAGTACATCAGCCCTCAAAAACATTGTGACTTGTGGTGAAATATTAATAAAATGCTTTATAACAGGTGATGGGTGTATTATGTGTTTGTGTGCCTTTGCTGACTTTGATTTGCTGCATATGTACATACTTCACCTGACAAGTGTTTGTGTGCACTAACTTTGCTCTCTCTCTAGTGACTAAATGTGACTGCTACGTCATTTTAAAGTTACCCACGGCCTGTGCCTGCTGCCATCGCACCAAAACGGTGAATAACAGTAATGCACCAAAATGGAATGAAACATTCCATTTCAGAGTGCACAGCGGTGTCAAGGTAAAGAAATCTGTTTCTGACTGTTGCAAGGAAACTCTTATTTTGAAACATTTATTACTAAGGTTTTTCTTAACTGAAGGGTGTGTTGCAACTTGCCCTTCCAACCTCAGATTCTCCTCCCTCATTGTTCTTGAAAAATAACAGTGATGAATGACATGGTGCTGTCACTGACAGTGAAGTCATTCTTTACAAATAATAAGAATAATTATTTAATTTAAAACTTTGATCAAATAATTAAACCACCAGATTATTTACAAAGACACTTGCTAAATTGCCAGCCAATGGCTACATTTATTTTATTGCCCTGGGAAATAATAAGAAATATATTTTTTTAATATTTTGATATGAACTTGTGTAAAAGTGCTAGGCTGTGATATGATATAATGGGTTAGGCAGAATTTTGATCTTATATTTGGGGGCCTCGTGATGACCTCACCTCTATGTTCTTGTCTCCTCAGAACGTTCTGGAATTCCATATTTTTGATGCTGATGTGTTAACGAAAGATGACTACTGCTCCACCATCCTGTTCGACATCAATAACCTCACACCTGGACAAAAGCAAACAAAATGCTTCATTTCAGATGATAAGGTAGATATATTTTTGAAGATGAAACTTATTTTATTTTACGAAGTCTTCTAAGTGGAAGTGGCCTTTGGTGTCCATTGCTTTAAACATTGCAAATGTTGAGTGAGTATAGTCCTATGCATGATTGTGATGTACTTTTCTTTCCAGAAAAAGAACGAGCTGTGGGTAGAGTTTGAGATGACGGAGAGGTGAGTGAAAATGTTAATAATCTGTTGAAAAGAATCTGCAAAGACAACAATGTTACCCATTACACTGTGGTTATAGTTAGTGATTGTCCACTTCCTCCCTATTAAAAAAAAAATACATTTAAATTACTATTACATCAATCTGAATTAATCAGTCATTTTATCTATTCCTTTTCTTTTTAAAGCTCTGACAAGCCTGAACCATACTTATCTAATGGAGTGCTGATGGTAAGAGACTTGATGCATTAAAAAAAGAATAGGTTAGAAATGATTATGATATTTTATCAATATAACCTAATTTTATATTTCAGTATAGCTCAAATGCAGCTAAACCCACTTGCACTTAATAAAATGTTTACATGGTATTGCAAAATAAATGTAGCCTACATATTTTATTCAGTACACTGTAAAAATTTGCTGTAGTTTTGCAGCTGTTTGCCAGTAACTTACTGTAGATTTAAATCAATGTTATTTACTGGCAACAGTTTGCTCAAAGTTAAATGAACATTAAACATTAACAAGTCTTTGTCTTTACAGAATAAAACTATAAAATAACAACCTAATGCAAAGCATTCTGGGAACCAGAAATCTTCATCAACCTTTTTCTGTTTTTTTCCTTCAGATTTTGGTTCCCAGAATGCTTTGCATGAGGCTGTTATTTTAGTTTTATTCTGTAAAGATAAAGACTTGTTAATGTTTAATGTTCATTTAACTTTGAACAAACTGTTGCCAGTAAATAACATCAATTTAAATCTACAGTAAGTTACTGGCAAGTAGCTGCCAATAATACTGTAATTTCTACAGATGTTTTTAACAGTGTAGAATACTTATATGCTTTACATTCATTTGATAAAACTGACATCACGTGACATTAATGTTTTATAACTGTTTATTTTACACATACATTATGTAAAAATCATTAGCAACATCATAAGGAACAAGTTCAGGTTGCTATAGAACAAAACTGACTGTACATTGGAAATATCAGTTGAACTAAGTAAAAATCTGAAAGCACTTTAAATTTTTCTTTATTTTTAGGCAGGTCCATTCTGTGCATTGGATGTGAAGGTGCAAAAACGTCTAAAGACTAATGGTAAATGGATATATACTGTAGTATATACTGTAGTCTATAGCTATCAGACCCTCAATCAGATATCCCCTTGTGGTGAAAATCATGTTTTTAATCTTGTTACATGTCTGTGGTGTTTTTAATATGCTTAAAGACAAACCATGTGCAAATATATAGGTCAACACCATTGCAGAGTATTTTTTCTTTAAAACTGCAGTGAAACAAAGACAGTCTGAAAAACACTGGTGTTTCTAACGTCACAAACTATCTTGTAACCAATCATGTGAAGTGCCGGTGGGCTTTAGCATATCATCATTACTATGCTCTGAAGAGTTCCCGGAAGCCAGGTTATCCCAGTATTTTTTCTGTTGATATGAAAAATCAGGTAGATTTACCCAATATAGTGTATTGCCATACTGAGATATAATTTATTTTCACATTAAATGAAATAGTTGTCTAAAAGCATTTTCTGTCTTTAACCCAATTTTACCTTTTCTTGTGCTTAGAATTGACCGCCATTGAGAAAATGAAACAAATCGGCAAATATTTTTATAGCACTAAAATGATAGATATTTACTCCAAATATACAATAACAAAGATAACTGATGGATCTTTTATGGTAATAGGCTACTACATATGAAATGGTACAACTACAGTGCAATGCAAATAGTAAATATAAGATAAAGTGAGAAGTAATAGTAAATAGTGTAGTGTATAAACAATAAAATAAACAAACAGTATACAGCAAATAAAATAGT
The DNA here is from genome assembly GCF_963993115.1 of Abramis brama. NCBI lineage: Eukaryota > Metazoa > Chordata > Actinopteri > Cypriniformes > Leuciscidae > Abramis > Abramis brama. Next base: position 17,809,617 of record NC_139983.1, read on the forward strand.
AATGAATTGTATAATTATATAATATCATAAGTACAATAATATAATAATACTATACTGATAATAGCATATAGTTTATGTATAATACTAAAATAATAGCAATAGAATATGAAATATCAATTACAGAATATAGACAATAAAAAATAAGTTAAAAAGTGACTAGTGAATAGTATAATTTAACAGCATAACTATGATAGATAGATAATCGCAAGTGGTATAATATAGGAAATACAATGTAATATCAATTGTGGAATAATATGGACAATAATAAAAATAGTAATTTAAATAGTGACTAGTAGGCCTACCTAGCCGAAACGAGTACTTGTCATAAAAGTCGGTTTTAAGAAAATATAGATGAATATTTAGATTTACTTTATAATATAAAATATAATATAAGCTAAAACTATAATACAAATCATGTCAACTCATGTCTCAACTTTCACAGCTAAGTTAACTAGCAACATCGCTAGCTATTTTAGTCTGACTGACTCCGGCGGCCAACTAACGTTACTATTACTAATTATATAATGACCAAATTCAACCAGAAACAATTGTTCAGTCTTGCTTGTAAAAGGTAGGCTAACTCCCCGAGACCTGTTTTCAATTGTGCGGCGATTTGTACAGCCCCAGCAGGCATTTTTCTCAATTCCCGTAATGAGAGGTGTGGGAAAGTTGCCCTCCGCAATATGACGGCGCCGTCGACGTACGATCCAGCGGCCAATAGGGCGTCTATGTATTTATTATGTCTATGGCCTCGATTACCTCACACAGACATGCACTAAAAATTTCAAAAACTTTTAGCCTTTTATGTTCAAACCGGAGTTAGAAACATGTCAAAAACATTTCTGAATGGTTATTTGATGAATTTATGTAGCTCATGTGTAGTTATCTTTTAGTCATTGATTAGCATATTCTGTCATGATAATCTATAAATCGTGTTCCAGGGGCAGAGTTTATGCAAATTCTAGGGTTGGTGATGTCACTAACCCGGGAGGAGTCCCTCCTTTTTAAGGAGTAGTCCTTAAAAAGCAATTTCTTTAAAAGAAAATATCTCCCTTTGCTTTGAACTTTGAGCATCGTAACTTTGCAGATGTTGTTTATGCTCAAACAGCAACATTACACACTAACTAAAGTTAGAAAAGTGAAATCATAATCAACCACCCCTTTAAGGCCTGAATAATTTTTTTTTCACAGGATTTTTTTTTTTTAAGTTTTAAGGGATAAAATTATTGACTAGGGGGACTTTAAATATACATGAGGCTTTATAATAACCACTGAAAGCATGAGAGAGTAATACTAAAATATGAAAAAGTCTTTTAAAATGAAAATGTAAAAAAAATAAAAATATTTTATATAAATAGGACCTTATTCATTTTTTTAAGGCGCTGAAATAAGGACTGTGCATAAAAAATAAAAGATTTGTGAAATTGATCATTGTTAAATGACACTGTATGGCACCAAAATTTCCTCAATTAGTTTTGATCTGATTCCATTCATCCCTCAGAATAATCATGTGTGTGTGTTCTGAAGCTCTGATGAAAAGCTGGATGTCTTCTAAAAAAAAAAAGCTGAAACAGACAAAAATACTAGATCATCTTTTTTGTACTTGTTTTTAACCTCAGCGGAGAAAAACATGATGTTAAAACTGCGAGGTGCATATAAAGAAGACTGTATGATCCCGGGCTCTGAAAACCCCAGCGACACACAGACTTTATGCTTCTACATCAACCGAGACCTGGAGACTGAGTTTAGTCTCATCCCACCAAAAGTATGTCATCGATTAAACTTAAAACGATTTACAATAAAGCATGCACATCACTAGACCAGCTGAGAGTATATGATGTTTGCTTGTTTGCATGTTTGTTTTTTGTCCAGGCTGTGGCAGAAGTGGATGCGATAAATCCAAAGACTGTAGGCATTCTGTCATCGGTCTCCATGAAACCATTACCAGCAAAACAGCAGATTAAACTCTCCATGCCTGTCGGACAGGTGAGTACTGATAAAATCAAATTAAATTTTTTTTTTTCCACAATAAAAAGAAAAGCTAGTAACTAACTGAAGGAATAAACTCTTTTTAGGGTGAAGTGGATCTGCAACTAAGCACAGCAGAGGGCCGGTAAACAATTTAAATGACTTGTTCAGGAACCATTTCAAAGAAACTATTTTGGCATGTAATATATCAACCAAAACTGAATGATTTTAAGTGTGAAATTGATTGTTGTTAAATGACACTGTATGGCACCAAAATTTCCTCTATTAGTTTTGATCTGATTCCATTCATCCCTTAGAATAATCATGTGTGTGTGTGTGTTCTGAAGCTCTGATGAAAAGATGGATGTGCGTCTGGGTTTTGATATTCCGATGGAAGAAAAGAATTTTCTGGTGAAGAGACGAAAAGTCGTGTCACAAGCTCTACAGAAAGCTCTGAATCTCAGCTCTGCACCTGAGCCCAGCAAGGCAAGAAAACTAACACAGACATGAGTAAACACATTCAACAGACTCACTCTTCCTGGCATAGTGACCTGACATACTATTGTTCCCATCACATTTTTAATTTTTATAATTATAATTTTAAAAACAAGACACCAGATAAAATTCAGACACCAGATATAATTTTTTATATTTTTTTACTAGTGGGTGTAGTAGACAATATAGTTAATTTATTTAAGTGAGGATGGCTAAATAAAGTAAACTGTGACATATTATACCCAACAATTATTCATACTGTGAACTACCATTAAAAATTTGGGACCAAAAATGATTCAGACACTTTGACCTGGCCATGTTTTGCTTCTTTAATTGCTAATGTGACCTTTCTACACCACAGACTGAACAAAATTAAGCATTGCTTGGTAATTGGTTGGCCTAAATTGGTATTATGTAATTGTGTACTTAAATTTAACAGCTGACAGCTATTCAACCTAATTCATTTGTGAGACAGTCTAACAGAAGGATGGTCAAAACCAGTGAAATTTCAACTGATTTGATAACTATGAGTTCTTGACATATTTTATTAACATTTTCTAAACTATAGCGAATAAACTGTGAAAATGTGAGAAATGTTGAAGGTTTGACTGCATATATATTTACATTTTAATAGTTAATTGTTTATGGCATGTCTTGTTAATGCAGGAAAGTCTTGTTTGATTAGTATATTTATAAGATTGTGACTTCTCAGGTTCCTTTGGTGGCTGTGGTGTGTTCTGGGGGTGGGAGCAGAGCACTGATTGGCACATTCGGAGGCCTAAGAGCCCTGCAAAAACTCCAACTTCTTGATGCAGTCAGCTACATCACAGGGGTTTCTGGCTCCACCTGGTGTGTGTAAAGAGCACTAGGCTCCAGTTTGACTTGTTCAACTCTAAGTGGTTCTGGTTCTCATCAGGGTTTGTTTCAAAACCCAGAGTTTTCTTTGGATTAAATGTCATTAAACCTCAAACTTTCTCTCGTTGTCTCATAGGACTATGGCTTCTCTTTATAATGACGCTAACTGGTCAAACAATGACCTAAATGTGGCTATGGAGTCTGTAAAGAAGGAGATCTCTAAAAGTGTGTTCAGTGTATATTCCATTGAGCAGCTTCGTCATTACAAAGAGAAGATGGAAGAGAGAGCGAAAGAAGGACGCCACGTATCTATTGTCGACATGTTTGGTCTGTCTATAGAGTATCTCATCCAAGGGAAGGTACACAAAACTCTTCATTGCACAGATGTAAAATACATTTTGAAAATAATAATTCCAGTTTTCTCTATCAGAAACTTCATCATAAATTATTTTCTTCCTCAGAAAAAAATGGGTACGCTATCTGACCAGCAGATGGCACTAACAATGGGCCAGAACCCTCTACCCATCTACACAGCTCTCAACATGAAGAATGGCAAGACAGGAAGCATCATAGAGACTGGTAAGTACTGAATTCACTTTGGCTGGTTTAATTTCCCTGCTACTTTCAGTCCTACAAGATAATGGTCCTTTATTGTCAATAAGTTAATTATGTTTGTTCCTTAAGAGATCAATTATTTGTATTGATAGCAACTGAAGTGCTTACTGTAGATATGTTGTCCATGCTTCTCTTTGCTCTCTTCTCAGAATGGTGTGAGTTCACCCCATATGAGGTTGGATTTACCAAGTATGGAGCCTTCATACCTGCACAAAACTTTGGGAGTGAATATTACCTTGGCCACATGGTCAAGAAACTCCCTGAAACTGGGATATACTCTCTATTGGGTAAATAGATGTAAATATTCCAAAGGGTAATGAATGGTAAACAATTTTAAGTTAAAGATTATTTGTATTGTGTGTGTGATATGCTGTGTTTGCAGGGATATGGAGCAGTGTTTTCTCTCTGAGTCTGACTCAGCTTTGGAATATTGTGACTGGAGTGATCCCATCCTGGGCTAGCAGTATTGGGGAAGAAGTGAAACGCACAGGTAAGAGGAATGCAATATCAATGAGTATGAATACCTGACCAAATGTTCCCTGTGTAAAAGTTTGGTTGACTTTTAGCTTTATTAATTTATAAAAAATGTGCTTAATTGTATTTGATTTGTAATTGTATCCCTTCAAGTTAAACCCCTAAAGGTACAATTTTTGCACATTAAAACAACTACAATACAGCACAATCTGGCAATATGTTCTAAAACTGGACATTTCACATAATATAGGCTACATACCACTATGCGAAATATATAAAAACTTCAAAATTCAAAATCAGAACAAGCCAGTTAAACTTTTTTAAAAACAAAAAAAGCCATTCTCTCTTATCTGTAGATACAGACAACAACCCAACAACGTCGGACACGCTTCAGGTCAGCCCTATGACTGACATGGCAAAAAAGCTGAACAACTTTTTGACCTGCCGCCCCATTATTAGCCAAGTGTTCAACTTCCTGAGAGGCTTCCAGCTGCATAGGAACTACTGTGACAACTGTGACTTCACCGCATGGAAGGGTCAGAACATCATTTATGTTGTTAAGTTTAGCCTACCTTGTACCATTACCCTTTTGGATAAGTTCAATCAAACTGGGAATGGACTAATTATAAAGTAGACTTTCTGCAGACACGCACCCAGACGCCTTCCCGAACTCTCTGACACCAGCAGACGCCACACTTGGCCTGGTGGACTCTGCTTTTGTCCTCAAGTCAGGATTCCCTCCTGTGTTACGGTGTAACAGACATGCGGACGTCATTCTGTCCCTGAACTACGCTTGGGACCCGGACCACTTCAAGGTGAGAAGCCCTGAAAGATTTAATGGATTACATGGAGAAGAATTATGAGGAAATTGTGATTTTGATGTTTGTGTATGTCCGATAGGCCATTAAGCAAACTCAGGAGTTCTGTGCTGAGCGGAAGATTCCATTTCCGAAGATCGATTACAAAAAGTTGGAGTCTGAGCCGATTAGGGAAGTTTATGTGTTTGAAGATAAAGAGAATCCAGAGGTTCCCATAGTGATTCACTTTCCCATTGTCAATCTCTCATTCAAACAGTTCAAAGCTCCTGGTGAGTACTGCCATTTGTAACCTTTACTATTACCATCATTTTACCATCAACACAAGTTTGAATTATCAAAGGGATAATTCACCCAAAGAATTTAAATTCTGTCATTATTTACTCACCAAAAGTAGCTATTTTAAAGTTTTTTTTTTTTTTCTCCATACAATGATAGTCAATGGAGTCCAAAACTACTTTGGACCACATTGACTATTATTGTATGAATAAAAATTTCAAATATCTAGTGTGTTCCTCAAAAGAAAGTCATAGAGGTTTAGAACGGCAGAAGAGTGAGAAAATGATGGCAAATGATGGTTCTTTTAAAAATCTTAGATAGAGATTCTCCTTTTACATGAAGATACTTAGTATATTTCGAAGTGTATTTATATAAACTAAAAGCAATCATGTGTGTGTTTGTGTGGTAGGAGTGAAGAGAGAGGGTAAGGCGGAGATGAAGGAAGGAGATTTCGATATTGACTTCACCAGTATGTTCTGTCCATTCGCCACTCAAAACCTTACCTACAAGCCTGAAGATTTCCAGAAGATGGCCAACCTTTCCACCTACAACATTCTGAACAACAAAGACGTCATTTTAAACACGCTAAACGAAGTGCTTAAGAGAAACATGGAGAGAATTCCTGTTACAAAGTCATCAAAAGCGTGAGGCCGGAAGTTAAGGCTGACAGCAGGAGCAATTAGCGAGTGGTTTTTGTATATTTAACTCTAAAAGGATTCATTTAATTATGGTATAGTTAATCCATTCCTGACCCTCATGTTGTTCCAAAACTGTGATTTTCGTTTCTGTAGATCACAGGGTGTTAATGCAATAATCTATTATGACCAGGGGCTGTCAAGCTCGACATTTATGATGGGACCTGTTTGTGCAGGTTTGATGTTTTTCAAATATTAGTGAAGTTATAAAAGTTGTTTTTCCTCAGTTTAAAATGTAGACATTAAATTGATATACTGTAGGCTATATTTAAATTAATACATTTAATATACATTTAATATTACATTTAACTTTTTATATTTCATTATTCATAAAGCGTTTTAGTCTAAATTGTGCTCTGTGGATTTTGGATATGAAAGATGAGACCAAATTCACACATCAGCAGTAACTTAATTCTTAACATTGTTATATGAAATATGGACACTCACTAAAAGCTGTTGAGTCATTTGGTTTCCATTACACATATTCTGAGTTGTGCTGAGAGATTCATTCTCGGACTCTGAGCATGACTGTTACAGCACTGTTATTTGGGAAAAGAGGCCAAAGGGGGAACTAAGTCTGACCTCATGTAGTCGTCAGACCGACTTCGTCATGATCATGATCCTTTTTTTTGTAACTCAGATGATTTCACTAATAGAGCTGAGCTATTTTTAGATGATGAAGAATGAAGAAATCCACCACAGTAGTCTGGGAAATCTTGCAACAAATATTACAAGAGTGTTTTCATTATAAATAAACATTATAGCTGTAAGCTAAATGAGTTGTGGGTGACAAAGCTTAGTGAAATGTATACTACTGTTCAAAGATGTTTTTCAAAAAAGTATTTTGCTCACCATGGCTGCATTTACTGGATCAAAAATACAGTAAAAAATTATAGGCTAATATTGTGAAATATTAAAATTACAATATAAAAAACTTTCTACTGTAATATATTTTCAGATGCAATTTATACCTGTGGTGGCAAAGCTGAATTTTATTTTAAACTTTCTGCATGACAGTATTAATTTATATTAAAAAAAAAAAAATCTTACTGACCCCAAATTTTTATGTAACTATCATTGGTTTAAGATTCATGCAATTTTCAGTTACACTTTTGACCACTAGATGGACATGCTCACTTACGCTAGTGTAACAGGGTTAAAAAATAAAATAAAATAATGTTTCTATAAATGTTATGTCTTTCACCAAAATTACTGTTTTGTTCATTTAATAACTGTTTGGTGACCCCTTGTGGCGACATGAGTAATTAGTGGGTCATTTGCTCTTTCACGTGTGAGACCACACCCCTACCCCCAGCAGAGAGTTATCCGATGCTGAAGATGGTGATGCATGTATGTGTAAATGCCCACTGTCGCCAGAGGATATGTTTTTCCTTGTGTTACAGTAAACAACGCATGAAACGCAGTTCTCCGTGTCCGTCTGTGATTTGAGTGCTGTCGGATGAGAAGCGTTACACTGGTGCCGTGACCCGGATGGAAGTGAGGTTTAGGGGGGTGAGTGTAACGGAGGCCAGCTAGTAGTTGCTGTGCGAGTAAACCTCACTCCTCTGATCTCAATAGGCGCTCTAGCGACAGATGCTAGAGGCTGCAGTCTCTAGAGCGCCTGACTCTCATGCCGGAGACCCGGGTTCGAGACCCACACGGAACGGGGTGTGAAGGACCCGGTGAGAGGGGTTACACTAGGTTCACACCGGACGCCGAAGCGACGCGGAAGCGGCGCGGAACGGAGGCCGCTTCCTTTCGGCGCCCATGTTAACCTATGGCAGTGGTTCTCAATTCCAGTCCTCGTGACCCACTGCTCTGCACATTTTGTATGTCTCCCTTATTTAACACACCTGAACCAGATCATCAGCTCATTAGGAGAGACTCCATGAACTGAACTGAGTGTGTCAGATAAGAGAGACATACAAAATGTGCAGAGCAGTGGGTCACGAGGACTGGAATTGAGAACCACTGACCTATGGTGTCGTTCACGGACTATTTTTTGCGCGAGCCGCGAGTGATCCGCGTCCATTCCGGCAGGAAGTCACACCAAGAAACACGAGACAATCCGGTCAATTGTCAAAATATAAGCAATTTTCAAATTAAAATACCGCGAGTGACAAATGCGATCATATTTGTGTATCTAAACAGACTAGAAAGATGAAAACAAACAAAGAAAAAACGGATTAATAAAAGAAGTGTACAAACTTCTTGGTTACAGAAACATGGTGTATTCATTTTATGAGGTTATTTACTTACCCACGATGTAAAAAACAGCTCTGAATAAACAACAACTGAGAAGAAGCGCTTGTCGACCGCCGCAGAGAATACGCGTCTGGTGTGAACAGGCAGGCGCCGGACCGCGCGTGATTTTCCGTTCCGCGTCACTTCGGCGTCCGGTGTGAACCTAGCGTTAGGTCTCAGGCCTGGCTGTCATCAATTCCTTTGAGACCAGCACTTTCTCCAATGTACAGTGAGGAAAATAAGTATTTGAACACCCTGCTATTTTGCAAGTTCTCCCACTTAGAAATCATGGAGGGGTCTGAAATTGTCATCGTAGGTGCATGTCCACTGTGAGAGACATAATCTAAAATAAAAAAATCCAGAAATCACAATGTATGATTTTTTAACTATTTATTTGTATGATACATCTGCAAATAAGTATTTGAACACCTGAGAAAATCAATGTTAATATTTGGTACAGTAGCCTTTGTTTGCAATTACAGAGGTCAAACGTTTCCTGTAGTTTTTCACCAGGTTTGCACACACTGCAGGAGGGATTTTGGCCCACTCCTCCACACAGATCTTCTCTAGATCAGTCAGGTTTCTGGGCTGTCGCTGAGAAACACGGAGTTTGAGCTCCCTCCAAAGATTCTCTATTGGGTTTAGGTCTGGAGACTGGCTAGGCCACGCCAGAACCTTGATATGCTTCTTACAGAGCCACTCCTTGGTTATCCTGGCTGTGTGCTTCGGGTCATTGTCATGTTGGAAGACCCAGCCTCGACCCATCTTCAATGCTCTAACTGAGGGAAGGAGGTTGTTCCCCAAAATCTCGCAATACATGGCCCCGGTCATCCTCTCCTTAGTACAGTGCAGTCGCCCTGTCCCATGTGCAGAAAAACACCCCCAAAGCATGATGCTACCACCATGATGCTACCACCATGATTTGGATCATCCAAATGGTCATTGGCAAACTTAAGACGGGCCTTGGCATGTGCTGGTTTAAGCAGGGGAACCTTCCGTGCCATGCATGATTTCAAACCATGACGTCTTAGTGTATTACCAACAGTAACCTTGGAAATGGTGGTCCCAGTTCTTTTCAGGTCATTGACCAGCTCCTCCCGTGTAGTTCTGGGCTGATTTCTCACCTTTCTTAGGATCATTGAGACCCCACGAGGTGAGATCTTGCATGGAGCCCCAGTCCGAGGGAGATTGACAGTCATGTTTAGCTTCTTCCATTTTCTAATGATTGCTCCAACAGTGGACCTTTTTTCACCAAGCTGCTTGGCAATTTCCCGTAGCCCTTTACAGCCTTGTGGAGGTGTACAATTTTGTCTCTAGTGTCTTTGGACAGCTCTTTGGTCTTGGCCATGTTAGTAGTTGGATTCTTACTGATTGTATGGGGTGGACAGGTGTCTTTATGCAGCTAACGACCTCAAACAGGTGCATCTAATTTAGGATAATAAATGAAGTGGAGGTGGACATTTTAAAGGCAGACTAACAGGTCTTTGAGGGTCAGAATTCTAGCTGATAGACAGGTGTTCAAATACTTATTTGCAGCTGTATCATACAAATAAATAGTTAAAGAGGCTATATGCAACTTTTTCCCCAAAATAAACGTAACAATAGCCTTTTTATTTGACCATTTATGACTCAAACATCTCCTGATGAGCATACTGACACCTTGTCAGCTCACAGTGGGTGCACCTATAAGCCTGTATCCTATTTTTCCTATTTTCTGTCGGGTCGGATTTTTCGCGCGCTGTCTGCGGATGTGACGTCAAGCGCGTTCATGTTAAACGTTTCAGATCACTCTGCCACCACCGCTAGTCAGCAAACAAACTTAGTTTCTCAAACAATATATGTATTTGACTGTTCTTATCTCTGTAAACATAATGTTGACTTCTTTGCAGCGAATGACTTGTGAAGTGTGCACGTACGAGAGCGAGTAGAAAGGAAGAGCAGTTCCGTTTTTTGGCCACAGGTGTCAGTCGAGTTTAAATTTCAGAAAATCGCATGTAGCCTCTTTAAAAAATCATATATTGTGATTTCTCTCACAGTGGACATGCACCCACGATGACAATTTCAGACCCCTCCATGATTTCCAAGTGGGAGAACTTGGAAAATAGCAGGGTGTTCAAATACTTATTTTCCTCACTGTATATCAGTGTTGTGCTGTTGCAGTTTTTCTTGAGTTTAGCACCCCTCTATTTTGTTTCTGACTGTTTGCACGGAATTATGTGAGTCTCTCAGGACGCTGCCGTTGCCTGTCATGATTTGCTCAACAGGAGTGACATTGATGCACTATGTTCAAAATACCCTGGGGCTAGTATTTGTTTGAATGTGTTACCAGACATATTTTATTTATCACCAAGGGGAAAAGCAGGAGCAAAGCAGCTCCTGTTTGTGCAGATTTGATTGATTTGCTGTAGGTGACACAAGCTCTTGAATGTGTTTTTTTTTTTTAGATCAGTGAAGTTGTAAAAGTTGTTTTTCCTCAGTTTAAATGGTAGACATTAAATTGATTTAATTTAAATGAATACATATATGTGAATACATATATGATATGAAAGATGCCAAATTCACATATCAGCAGTATAACAATTCTTCACATTGTTAAATAAAATATGAACACTGACTAAAAGCTGTTGAGTCATTTGGTTTCCATTACACATATTCTGAGTTGTGCTGAGAAATTCATTCTCGTAATCAAAGGCCAAGAGGCCAAGGAGGAACTACTGGTAATTCTGACCTCGTGTAAAGTCAGACTGACGATGCTGGGTGTAAATATGACAGGTCATCAAGCTGAACTATTTTTAGATGAGAAAGAAAGAAGAAATCCACCACAGAAGTCTGGGAAATCTTGCAACACAAATATTACACGAGTTTTTGTATGTTTAATATTACACATTAAACAAACACTAAAGCTGTAATCTAAATGAGTTATGTAACTGTAAGCTTAGTAAAATGTTTTTTTTTTATGCTTAAAAGTTAAAGAAAAACAAAAGTAGAAGATGAAGTTTGTTTCAACAAACAGAAGAGGATAAAAAAGCCTAAACATGTGGAAGCCCTAAGATGTGTGTGTGTGTGTGTGTGTGTGAGAGGGAGAGAGAGAGAAAAAATTAAGATCAAACAAGCTTTGATTGAAAAGATCTTGAATATCGTATGTCCAAGTTTGTTTCATGTTTAGATTAAAAGGAAATGGCAAACTATTTTCCCAACAGCAATTTGTGACGATGGAAAAACAAACAACCTTTCACTAGTTGATCCAGATCAGAACCAGTGCAGCACTCTATGAATTTGAATTTAAGATGAAGCATCATCTGAGTTTTGTCGTTTTGTTGTGAGTTTTGAGACATTATAACTTGTTTTCAGAGACTATATCTTTAATTGTTTATTTTTATATTGAATATATTGAATTTTTATATTTATTGTTTAAGTTAGTACTTTTATTCAGCAAGGATGTATTAAATTAATCAAAATGCTCATTTATAATGTCACAAAAGATGCTGTTCTTTTGTACCTTTTTATTCATCTAATCTTTTTCTTTTATCAAGGTTTCAAATCAACATATTATAATGATTTCTGAAAGATCATGTGACACTGAAGACTTGAGTAATTATGCTGAAAATTCAGCTTTGTCATCATAGGAATAAATAAAACAAAAATAATTGAAAATAGAAAATAGTTATTTTAAACTGTAATAATGTTTCACAATTTTACAGTTTTTTTTATCAAATAAATGCAGCCTTGGTGAACATAAAAGACTTCTTTCAAAAACATTAAAAGTCAAATTTTAACACACACACACACACACACACACACACACACACACACACACACACACACACACACACACACACACACACACACACACACACACACACACACATCCGTTTTATGGATGTTTACATATTTTTTACTGGAACAAGAGGTGAACATACTGATTAAGATAATTATTTTGTTTATTTCTGTGGACTTCCATTATAATAATGAAAATCCGTTCATGACTTTGTTTGTGTTGATAGATGTAGGCCTATTATGGAAATGCATGCATGCATAATATTTAAAACAGCAGGGTCACCGTGCTCTGATAGTAATAATCAAGCATTTAAATTACTGTAGGCCCGAAATAGCAATATTAACCCAAGATCCAGATTTGTGGTTCTTTTTCAAAATAGTTTAGAATTACACTGAGCTCAGTCAAGCTGATCTGAGCACAAAAAGTGCAGTTAAGAGAGACAGTGAACAGAGGACAGTGTTGTGAAGTGATAAAAGGACATCTGACCCATGCATGGGGTCATTTTCTGTTCCACAGCCCATCTCCTTTCCACAGCGGTGGCGTTTTGTGTGGACAGGAAAAGGTGATTTTGGTTTGAGATCAGCATTTGGCCTCTTGGCCCTCTGGTTTGATGGAAAACCACAGCTAAGGAGAAGCATGATGACTGGAGTCTGTGGGGAAATAAACATGACGTGTGATCTGAGGATGGAACCACAGGAATGTAGAGAGAATGGAAAAGAAGATGAGACTAATGAGTTGGCGGGTATGGGGTTTGGCGAGAGAAATGAGGGCAGTGGGATGGTAAACAAGTGTTTTTAAAAAGGCAGAAGGGGAAGGGAACAAAAATGGGTGGAGATCTCAAGAGAGGGAGGGACGGGTGAGTATGTTTGGTGTCCTTATTCTCAACCTGGACCTCAGCATGAACTGACAGTTAAAGTCAGAGGGGTTATTGTTCTCTAGAACACAGACATCTCTGTGACCTTACAACTCCTCAACACTCTCTGCATCTGCAAATGTTCTTTCACATATTCCCCAAATATGGACATTTCTATGGACATTTCATGCTTATCAGAAAATGCTGTGGGGGTCTGTCATTAAAGATGGGATGCATCCTGGAATAGACGGTTGAAAATGTGAGACTATAAATCCAAAACATTAACAGCGACAATTAGCTATGTTAAAGATTATAGATGGTTTTAGATTGCACTGAAACTCATCCTGTCTCCATAATAATTTCATGTCCAACTCTACTAAAAAACACAAAAAACAAGATGTTTACCATGATTTCTGATTTTTCCTCTGCAGGCTAAGAAAAATAAACATTTACACAAATTACAATGCAGTTATTGGAAGAATTAGTAAAACATATATTATAATAAATAAAATATTAAACAATATTAAAATAATCAAATATAACAAATTATACATACTTTTAAGACAAGTGATTAATTTATCTTAATTTTACATACATTTTTATTTATACTTAGTCAATGTTCAGCTCAGTTATAGATTCCAATATCACGTCTGTGTTTTGAATAAATTTTAAGACTTTCTGCAGCTATACAGCACAAATAGGAGGTTATATTATCGCTGGATTGACATAATCTCAACTATTGTTCATTTAATAAAGCAACATTATAGCCTTAAAGGGATAGTTCACCCTAAAGTCATATTTTTCTCACCCCTGTGTTGTTCTAATGCTGTATGCCCTTCTTTCATTTTTGTACCACAACAGCAAGGTGAGTAAATGATGACTTAATTTTCATTTTAGAGTACAGGGCCTGGCGTTGGATGCCTCTGCCGTGTCTGACTGAAGGATGCTCGGAGGAAACTTAATCCAGGGTTTGTGAAGTGGGGGACTCCTCTGAAGAGCAAAGAAGGTGCTCGTATCCCCCTTAGAGGGTAATAAAGCTGCAAGCGAGACACAGAGCCAGCCTTCCCGCACATTACATGTTTGTACCCAACCCACAGGAATGAACCAGCTCCACTCGGAGATTGTAGAATCCCGTGAAGGTATTAGGTTTTGCCCAGTCTGTAGCTCTGCAGATGTCTGCTAAAGAGGCGCCGCACGCCAACGTCCAGGGGCAACACTCTGAGTGGAAAGAGCTCTCACTTCAAGGGGGATTGGCACACCTTGGGACTGGTACGCCAAGGCGATGGCATTCACTATCCAGTGGGCCAACCTCTGTTTGGAGACAACTTTTTCCTTTTGCTGACCTCCAAAGCAGACATAGAGCTGCTCAGACCTTCTGAAGCTCTGGTTGTGGTCCACGTAAAAACGCAAGGCATGAACGGGCCACAGCAATGCAAGGGCTGGATCTGCCTTCTATGGGGGCAGCACTTGCAAGGTCACCTCCTGGTCCCGAAAAGGAGTGGTTGGAACTTTGGGCACGTATCCGGGCCGGGGTCTCAGGATCACGTGAGAAGAGGCGAGGAGCATTGGGTCCAAACCCGGGAAGCATAGCGTCCCGAATTACAGGCAGTGAATGTGGTGTGACTCTTACCTGGCTCCATGGTTCCCGTGAGGGACTGGCTAGGAAGGCGTGAGGAAGTAGCACGTCCTCAAAATGCAAACTACCAGCCTGTGGCAAAAGAAGGGGGGTGGGAGTTAGGAAGCAGAGCGTTGCTCTCTGGCAAACCGAATGGCCCAGAGACTGAGGAAACTGCTCTTTTATTGAAAAAATGGGGAACAGAAATAAACTCTTTTAAATTAAATGAAAGATTCTCCACCCGGCCCTCCTCCGGGGTTCAGAGAAGCTCCCTCCATCTCTGGGCAGCCCGTATCAGGGCCGCTTATATGGACGCTTAGAGGGTTTAGCAGCAGCCTGAGGGACGTGTTGCGTCACCTTCCTGCTGGGGCTCGACGGGGCGGTCGGGTTGACCGGACCAGGTGTAGAAATCACAGGGGGACGCCCTCGGTGGAGAGCAGACTGGGGACCAGCCTGCGGCGGCCTTGTGGTGATGGTATCAGGATGTGCTTAACAGTGTGCTGAACGGTCTGCAGTCTGCTTTTGGACTGTCAAGAACTGCTGGGCAAAGTCCCTAACAGTGTCGCAGAAGAAGCCACTTTGCGAGAAAGCAGACTTTGTCGGCATCCTGCATCTCTGCAGTGTTTAGCCAGAGTTGACGTTCCTGGACCAGCCAAGTGTACATCGTCTGCGCCGTGACTTTCGTCGCCTGGAGGGCAAGGTCAGTCACCATATGTATTGTACCCACACACGTGCACTGCAAATGTACGCTCCACCTGGGGAATCTCTGCGTTACCTTTGGCGGCCCTACCATTGAGGGAAGAGAGAGTGGAGGAGGCTGTAAAGCAGCTTCAGACAGTAAAAGGTGCCTTCCACATCTTCTGTACCTCCTCATACACTTCCGGGAAGAAAGGCACTGGGGATCCGCATGCCGCACCAAGGAACCAATCATCCAACCACAAGAGCTCAGGACAAGGTGTAGGGTTCCACTCAAGCCCAATGAGGGTTTCACTCGGGTCAGATTCGTGGCTCGGTCTTGAGTAGAGGCAGCAGGCTGGGTAACAGGAGAGAGGACTCGTGCCTTCACGAAAAGAGTCACGACCGCAATGCCGACATGGTCATGCTCGTGAGCAGTAGCGGTTTTTGGCACAATCGCCTGGGGCGGCATTTTTGGGGGGGCGGCGCCGCCGGCACGAGCAGGAAAAAAAAATAAGAAAAAAAATAAATCTGCGCCGCGAAGCGGTTTTCTATTATCTATCATTTCACTGTGTGGGGAATTGGCAAATTTGCGCCCCCTGCAGCTGCAGGCGCCCCTGCTTGCTGAGAAGATGCCGTGCACAGAAGCTGTTTGTTTGAGAAGGGGAAAGGGGAGGGGGCGCGGTGGCGCGGGCGCGGATGACAGTTCACCTCTGGGTCTCTCCCAAATGGAACGGACGGGGGGGGGTCCATATAGTTATCTAAGTCAGTCACACCTCGACTTTCTTCCAAATAATGCACATTTCATTCATAATATTATAAATACAAGCCTCTATATTTCCTGCACATTTTTGTTTTTCTGAATTGTCTGAATGGCTAATAAAAATAGGTAATACAAAACGATTACTTGGTCACCACCACCAAGGTGAATTGGTTTAGTCTTGACTTCTGGTCGTGAGTGACAGTTGGTATGGGGGGGATCAGGGGAAATTTGTTGATTGTCGATGTTGAGTGCCGAATAAGAGATGGACAAGAAAGGTCAAAGCCATCAGGTGCCCAATTTAGAAACGAGCGAAAGATAAAGGTATGCAACTATGTTTTCTCTGTATGATTATGGCATCCATGTCATGAATGAAGGAGCAATATTAATTGGTGGGTATAACTCTTATTTGTTAGCCTTTTTGCTATGATTCTTGCTATGCTTAACAATAATTCGGTTTCAACTCAAACACGAGATCTAATTTCAACATAATATTGTGCTTTGCAACAAAACTGTTACAAGTTCAGTTATTACACTGCAAAAAATGCTTTTCTTACTTAGTATTTTTGTCTTGTTTCCAGTCCAAATATCAGACATTTCTTAAATAAAGATGCATAACGTTATTTTACTAAAGTAGTAAAATGACATAAGATATTAAGTCTTGTTTTCTGGGGAAATAAATAAAAATTTAGTTTTTGCTTAAAACAAGCAAAACATGATCTGCCAATGGGGTAAGAAAAATTATGGGTGGGGTGGGGGTTTGGGCGCTCGAAGGGGGTCTCACCCAGGGTGTAATTCAATGTAGAACCGCCACTGCTCGTGAGAGCATAAACCATCCACGAATGCCAGACATGTGAGACAGCGATTGTGGCCATCAGATGAGGACAGAGAACAACCGTATCCAGAAACACACGGACAGAAAGACATCTTTAAAATATGGCCCGAGCTTGCTCTTTTAGGGATATCAGCTCTTTTGCACCAAAGTGCCCAGGGGGAAAAACTGTCCTGTTATTTTTTTTAAACAAAAGGAAAAAAAAAAAAGGAATGGTTTAATATATGGCAGATTAAGCATATTGCCAATCTAGACAATTGCACTAATGTAAGGTTTGTCTATATTCTGAATTAATGTTAATGAATATGACAATATATTAAATGTTTTTTTAATCACCCCCCCCCCCCCCCCCCCACCCCCGACACTTTATTTATTCCACTTCAAATACTGGTTGAGGTATGTTTTGGATTTTTGTCTTGTTATATCTTGCTTCTTATCAGCAATTCATAAATATGTTGATGGAGAATCCACTCATTCCTTCCTTCCGCATATCTTCTGCTACAGGCTACCATGCAACTTCCAAGCATAACAAACCTTCCCCCATTCCTAATGACTGGCATTTGGTTTTCTCCATGCCTTTCCTTTTTGTAAACCCCTACATCTTCCTGCATGTCCTTTGAATTGATGTGGAGATTAAATAGTACTATTCTTGATGAGCATACAAGAAGAAATCTGAAAATCTGATTTTGAATGGACTTAAACAATTCCCTTTTAAAGTCCCTGT
Source organism: Abramis brama (assembly GCF_963993115.1). Classification (NCBI taxonomy): domain Eukaryota; kingdom Metazoa; phylum Chordata; class Actinopteri; order Cypriniformes; family Leuciscidae; genus Abramis; species Abramis brama. The sequence goes on from NC_139983.1 coordinate 17,827,294, forward strand.
ATATAATTACATTACAAGCCATGAAAACTGCAAGCAGGAAGCATATAGATGGGCTTCCTCTGCTCTGTATGAGTCTGTTTTTCTCATCCTCTGCCAGCCCCTTAGAGGAGCCCTCGGTTGTTGAGCATTTCCACAACATCCTGAGGGACTCAGACTAACAGTGTTCATTAAGCTCTGGAATTGTCATCACCTGACTTAGATTAAGACCTACCAAGTCAATTAAGTTCTGAGACCTTACAAAAAAAGCTCAAGTGGATCAAGAATGGCCAACTTTTTCCCACAAGAGTTCATATTTATATAATAATATAAAATGTATAAAGTTTGAATTTCAAGTTTTTTATTTGCAGAGGTTAACTGTTTTACTTAAAAACATGAACATAAAATATTTAAAAAAGTGATATTAAAAAAAATTGCATGCAGTTTCTTTACTCTGGCATGAATAAAATACTAAGTTCTGACATGAAACTCTAAATGGCACAGACTGATAGTTCTTTAACTCAATCACATTATTTTCTATAGGGCACAGCTGATTGGTTCCTGCTGTATCAGCAGCCAATGAGCTCGCTGCTCAACCTTCAAATACGTGGTCAGCATTTGCACGCCATTTGTAGCAGTTTGCAGAGCAATTTCAGAAACCCTCCACCTTCCCCAGCTCCACATGTATAGATCTGCTACAAGTAATTCATGTACGCTATATTGTACAGCAGCAGCATGTCTTACTTGCTCACCGTACTTGTTCTGCAGCAGCAGCAATAACAGCAGAAACAACAGCAGTGTAGCAGATCTTATTCCAATACCAAAAATATCAACATTGAAATGTCCATTATGCACTTTTGATTACTGATAATTTATTTACATTTAAAATAAAACTTTATTGATCTCAGAAGGGAGTAATTAATTGATTTTAGTCAAATAACTAACCATCCTTTTGACAAAGTACAATATGACTGTCAAGTATTCTTGCTTTACATAGGCTCATATAATGTGTGTGCATCAATGTATTAGTCTTTGAAACTTTTATTACCCATGCCTTGTCTTTACTCTCTCATAGTGACAGCACACTGGAATGTTTTATGGAATGCCACTGAACTATTCCATCCCAGTACATTTATTCTCAGCTCTAGCACACTCCACCAGGCTCTATGAAGAGAGGATGGCACAAGGTTACCTTTATGACCACATTTTTTCATTGTCTTTGGTGTTTGTCTCTCATCTGTCAAAATATATATTTTTCAAAAGGACAGCCTTAAAAATAAAGAATAATTACCACTCAATATTAAGTCATTTCATTACACAGCTCTCTGGAATATTTGACTCCGATTGGTCAATCGTGGAATTTAGCGGTCAGATATTTTCTAATCTTGACTGTTGTCCAAAGCAAAGTAACTGAACCCGGCACTATTTTCGTGGACTCGATCTCCCTTATTTCATTCAAATGCAAATGCAGCATTAAAGATGAAGGTTCGACAGTGATGCCATAGAATAACTATTTTGGGTTCCCCAAAGAACCTTTCAATGAACAATTGCTAAAATTAGAACAAAATATATTTTTTTTCCATTATAAAAAAATCTTTTGTACATGGTTCTTCATGGAAACATAGATACCAATAAAGAACTATTATTTTCAAGAATGCGGTGCCATCTTGCATCTCAAGTCGCATCTTGATTGTAGTAAAAATAACCTCAGTATTATTTTTATTATTGATGTGTTCATCTATAGGTTTATTTTTTACATGTTGTCATGGATTTCCTTTCTTAGTGAAAGTTCTATGATAATACAGGTTAAAATATAGGTAACACTTTATTAACAGTCCCTTTTGAACATTCTGTTGACTATAAGTAATGTTGCACCTAAATGTCAACTCCTCATTAGAGTATTAGTAAACCATCTACTTAGTTTCTTCTAACGCTTTTTTGTGATTATCCTCCAACAGACATTCTACTGACTATAAGTAACTTTGCAACTAGATGTATACTTATTCTAACCCTAACCCTACCAGTCTACTAATACTCGACATGTAGGTGCAACGTTACTTATATTCAACAGAATGTGTTAAAAGGATCATCAAAATAAAGTGAAACCAAAATATATAATCAATATTTTATGTCTACATATTTATGATTTATATTTATTTGTCTGTTTTGCTACAAATGCAATTTTTCAGACATCAGAAGAATGATGGCTGAGGTTAGAGGTCAGGTATATTTAAAGTAAGATGTCTACTTTGCATTGATATCTTTTACCAAATGTAACAATGCTGTAGTTTTGAAAACAAAGTAAATTTAGTGTGGATTCAAGCCCACAGACAAATAAATCCCAGCTGAGATCTGTAACAGTTTAACATAAAAAGAGACTCATTAGGAACAGCGGATGAAGGATAAATGAAACGCTCACATCATAAAAACATCTTCAAAAACTAAAGGGGAATATTGATACTACTGATCTATATCTAAGGGAATATTGATCTATATCTAAGGAAATTGTACTGTATGGTCAACCTACCTGAATTCAGATGTTGCAGGCTTTAAATGATGACTATATGAACTATGTAGAAAGCTAAAAAATATAATAATAATACTAATTCTGGTCATACATTTGCAGGAGCAAAAATATAGGTTGGTTTGATGAGATTTATTCAGTCGTCTCTATGGTGTTTCATCAAGCACCCAGGTAACATTTGCAATGATTGGGCTGCATGCCTGCCTGATGACAAATTAGAGATATGACCTGAATGAAATATCAAAAAGTAATTTGATATTCCTCATCGACTAAATTAACATCATCAGCTTCATCAAGACATAAAGGGTTTCTCAGAGTAGAGTGGTGAGTTGATCAGCATTCAGATGAGTTGTTTATAAACACAACTCAGCCATCCATGTCTCTGTCATGAATATGGATGAAGAGCAATTGGCTTATTCAAAGAACATTTTCAATCAAGAAAGGAAAAAAAAAAATCCAAGACACAAACACTGTGGGACTGATCCAATTTTTTTTCGTTTGTTTTTTTTTCCAGAAAAGATTGCTTTCTTTATAGATTTGTTGTGTTGCACTCCCAATATCTCCCCCAGGATTTCAAACATTTAGACTGAATGAGGAAATAATTTTATAGATAACAAGCCTTGGACAACAGCCCTCGTTTATCTTATCACACAATTACCAAGAGGAACATTTAAAAGGATTAAAATAAAAACACTTTTATTTAATCTTTTTCGTCGTTTTGCTTCATTCCCCTGTTGACTCACCAACTATGTCAAGCTGACAAAATAGTCCAGCTGGGTTTAGATGATTATACATATTTTAGGATTTAATTGACCATTTGAGGATACTTGAATATAATATTTTGTTCTCTGCTCACTGAAACCTTGCAGTTTGCAGTGTTGGGGGTAAAGCATTACAAGTAACTTGCGTTACGTAATCAGATTACTTTTTTAAAGCGACAAGTAAAGTAACATATTACTTTTAAATTTACAGCAAAATATCTGAGTTCATTTGTTTTCCCATTTATTGACCTCCATTTCCTTCAGCCTAATGCTTATTCATTATATTCATTAGTCAAAAATATAACTTTTTTTGTTATTAAAATCTATCAATCTATCTTTCATGACCCTGTCTTAGTTTTGTGTTTATGGACTCTTGTTTTGAAGTGTCTTCTGTTCCCATTGTTTCTTGTTTTGAAGTGTGTTCTGTTCCCATTGTTCCTTGTTCAGTGCCCTATGCCACCTTGTTTGTCGCCATAGTTACCCTCATTTGTTTGTCATAGTGATTCATTAGCTCCACCCTTTCCTTGTTAGTCTTACCTTGTGTATTTAAACTTGTGTTTCTCGTTCACTGTCAGTCGATGTTTCTCTGTAGATGCTCTTTTTTTTGTTGTTGTTGCTTTCCTGGTGTGCTCCAGCTTTGTATTTCCTAGTTTACCCGTGTTTGATTTACATAATTTTGTTAATAGATCTGCATATGGCAAGGCTCATGTAGGCATATATAATCAAAATAAAAGAAAATTATTGTGGAATGGTGAAGTGCTCGTGAACTGGGTAGTGAAAGTGCTTGTGAACTGGGGAGCTGACATTTTATTTTGTGGGTAATTTAAGAAATGAATGATTTTTATTAAGGACCAGGACTTGTTCAACAGTGTGAGGGCTAAGTCTATTTCTTTTTTATTTTCTATTACCGAAGGGCATGACAGTCGAAACCTGCTCAAGGGGTTCGCGCTATTTTTGAATCTGAATAGGAAGCAGTCACATGACTTTGTGTGGAAACGAAGCTTCCGACGTCACAGATCACATGGTTATTCGCAAAACGAATCAAGCTCCAATACACTGCTTCAATGTATGAGATGATTTTTTTTGGATACAAGCTTTGAAGTTTCGAAGCCTCGGTGCTGAACGTCACATCACTAGTTTTTTGGACAAGTACTTTTAATCTACTCACACTACATTTTTTTTTTGGAATGGTAATGGTACTTGAGTATATTTTTACAGTCCTATTTCCCTAGCCCTAGGACCCCTAGCCACAATCAATATCATCTGTTTCTACTTTGAGACAAGACCCAGTTGTTCAATCTCTGATTCTGAGTTGAGAACAGACCATTGAACAAACATGAGGATGTGACAGTGTTAGTCAAATCCCATTCGTTACGGAGAATTAAATTTTGATTTCCCAGAGGGCAGTTCTCTTTGAAGAGGTGGGCTGCTGGCACTGATGGCGACACAGAGAGATAGACAGAGAGCGAGAGAGAGAGAGTGATTAGTTCTGAGACATGGCATCGGAATCATGCTGCTGTAACAAACACACTGAAACATAAGAAAGCAAGCTAAGCGTAGCTTTCCAAAAAATATACAAATCAACATTCCATATTTATACTACTGATCTTTACAAAAAGCAGAACTTTTACAAAAATGATAGATAGTTGCATCACAAGAATGATGCTCTGACTTAGGACTCAAGTTTGAACTCTGACTCATTTTCCAGTCTTTGTCACAATCGTCTGAATCACTGTGCTATTGCTACACATTCACTCTATTGCATAATATTGTCAGGGGACTGACAAAGACAGAATTCTGTCTGTGTGTAAAGTATATCCATATTTGAAAATGATTGCTTCATACAAAATGTATCATTCTATAAAAGTTCCTGAATAAAAAGCAAAACAAGCAAGTAGTTGATGAGCCAATTCTGGACAAAATTTACTTCATTTCTGACACATTTCTGGCATTATGGGAATTTTACCAAATGTGCATATTCCCGCATGGCATAGTGCCTTTCCAGTGAAATAAGCAATGCTGGGAAGTGAGAACGGATATGTGCTGATGAATCATGAATCATAACAGTGCTCTGCAGAAAGCTCAGCAGATTTTCTCACAATTCAAAGCTCAATACATTATTTTATTGTACATTGAATTGTAATAATATATATTTTGGACATTTGATTATACTTTCAGCAACCAATAAGTTTCCTACTCTGCACTGTATATTTAAATACTCCCACAATCAGCACAGAAAATATAATAAAGATCCAAGATTTTGACTAATGAGTCAAGATAACTTTGAAACCAATGTTCAATCTCAGAATGTATACACGAGATTTAGCGGTCAGATTGCTAACTGACCAATCAGAATCAAGTATTCAGAACGCCGCGTAATGAACTGAATTACACTTTGGCTCAATTCTTGAAATTTTTTCTCTCAAAACAATAAACTTTTGTTCACATCAGACTTGTATTTCTTATTGATTTGAGCAAATTTCATGTGTTTTGGCACTTGTGCAAAAGAGTAAGTACAATTGTCTACAGTTTGCACAATAACTAAAACCGATGAGTTGATTCTTAGTGAAATTGTCAAACTCTTTACAACTTCTAAACATTCTTTCATCATGTGAGCAAAATGACCCATTCTGTTCTCAAAATCTGTCACACATGCATTAACTGTATATTTCATAAATATATGACATGGAATGTTTATGTCTGTTATATTGGCAAATGGCCAGCTAAGAATCACAATCTTACTAATCAAGTTTGGAATCATATATATTGAGTTTGCTCAGCACCACTAACATTTTTGAATTTAGAGGAATGCCACAACCCTAAACAGCAACAAATAGCAGTGCTATAAAAATGCATTTGTATTTATAGTACATTTATTTTTGTAGAAATGCACTCTCAGAAAATAAAGTACATAATAGTACCTTTAGGGGTACAATGGCTTGTCACTGGTGCTGTACCCTCAAGGGTACAATATTGTAACTTAACCTTTAATATATGTACCTTGAGGTCCAATTATAAGCCCTATGGGGTACGTTAGTGTAGATTGTACCTTGGGGGACAGAAATGGACTCCTACCCCTATTTCTGACAGTGTGTGTTACACGTAATCTGAAAATCCACAGTTGCGCTTGTTGGAAGAGCAATATGTAGATATGTATGAATGTGTGGTGGTGTTAGGGGAAGACATAATAGAGCGTGTTTTAAATTGAACAAACTACTTGTCACGTGTCAGTGCTTGTTTGGACTTTCAGTTTGTGTTTTGATTTGTTCCTGTTTTCCTTTGTTCTTTTCCCGCCACTCCTTTGTTTCTATATGATTACTGTTATCGGTTCAGTTGTATCACCTGTTTAGTCATCATCGTCATCACCTGTGTTCTGTTAATCAGTGTCATCTGTTTCAGTCTGTACAAGTCAGTCTTTGTCTGATCTCCTTTATATTTAGTGTGTGTTGCTACCTGTTCTGCTGTCCTGTGTTTCATTACATTAAACCTTTGTTTTTGTATCCTCGTCTCCGTCTGCCTTCCTGCAACCACCCGTGACACTACTGTGAATTTTTAGTTTACGTGTAACACATTTCTCCCAAATAAATGTATTCTATAAATAAAAATCTTCATTTTTTTTGTGTACTACAGTATGGACTTTTCAGTAAAAAAAAATTTCTACCTAAAAAGCTCAGTGTGACACAAGAGCATTCAGCTAGACAAAACTGTTACTTTCTGAACTAGAAACTGAATTACACTTTCAGGTGGCCTATTACTGTAATTGGATTAAAATGGTAAAACGCATGTAGGCCTACATTTAATTAACTGCCAACACATGGCAGTGTAGTACTTAACCAGATACTGACTGCTACTTTTTATTTGGACCCTTGCCCCCTTTGTTCAGGGACTCATTATTCCATTTCTGTTCATCAAACTGTAGAATATTTTTATGTTCATACAAATCTTTACACGTTAAGACATTTGTTGGAAATAAAAGATGTTGAAAGTGAGAGGACATTTATTTTTTTGTTGAGTATGGTATATTGTCACCCCCCTTATTCAGTTTAACAAATGAAAAGTCTCTTCTCAAAAACTTCTGGACTTGATGAATACTCAGTACAGCCAATTACAGCTATATTTTGTAGAGACTTTGATTCTTGGTTATTGTCTTATATTTGAGGTCTGACAAATTGCCATGACTGCAGTCTGAGTGCTAGAAAACAGAATAATCAATTTTGACCCAATCAATAACAATTATGCAATGACTTCTGTTCAAACTGCCCATGCTTCTTTTTACCACTGATTTAGTTTGGCATCTCTACTGCAGTGAATTTATCTTGAGTGATCATTTTTTCCTCCCATTGGAAAAAGTATCTGTGGCCTGCCAAAGGTTTTGAGTTTTTGGTTTTATCATGTGCATGACCACATACACCATACATTTTAAAGCTCAACCATGGACTTTTGTGAATCCATCAAAGTGAAGAGGATTAAGGCAATGTTTATTGTATTTGAATGCTATACGAGCTTGTAGATGTATAAAAATAACTAGTGCAGTGCAAAGCTGGTTCCCTTGGCAAAAAACCATTGCATCCTTTTCTGAATGAACTAATAGGCTACATGACCGTCAAAATGTTAACCAATGAATGGGTGAGATATCACCAGTTTCAAGAAATTCAGCACTTTGGAAATTTGCAAATACTTCTGTCACACTTTATATGAGGCATCTTTAAAGTCACCATGAAATAAAAATCGACATTTTTTTTTATTTTTTATATGGAATAGGCCTATTGTAATTTACTATAAATGATTTATCTGTGCACATCATTATGCATTTAAAATTCATGTGCCCTAATAACTCTCTTGCAGTGACATCTCTTCTCTGATGACGTGTTTACTGGCGTGAGGGTGGGAAAACCTGTCACACATGAGATCAAAGCTATAAAGCAAACCACGATAATCCAACAATCCAATCAATTCCCTATGGACAAAATCAAATCCTGGCCACTATTTTTCTGGTCCGAGAAGCCATTTCACTTTGGATATACGCAAAGACTATGGAAAGACAGTTCACTGCTATTACTTATTAAATGGAGAAACTGCAATGTGCAATATGGCGGAATACGTCCCGCCTTCTAAGTAAAAGAGCAAATCGCGAAATCGCGTACTGTCTCAGTAGGTACTATGTACTGTAGAATGTAATCCGGACGTAGGCTACTACATCTGCCATGTTGTCATTATCATGTGACCTAAAAAGCATCAGTTGTGCTTCACCTCCATTCATAAATCCCCTCCCGTGGCCTCATGGGATAGTAAAGTGTCCATTGAATGCACACTTCAGAATCTCATTTATAGCCAAATAATACTTGGCTAATAATATTAGGCGTTGCAAATATGGCCACCAAGTGAACAGACTTTCCTTGAAAGGGACTTTGATATACGTCACAATAGTGAAGAAAATACTTTTGCACTTTCTGTTTTTAATCAAAATAACTTCTTTGAAGACTGTACTGGCACAAGGGCGGGATCAACTTGTCTTTTGCAAACAACAACGATAACAATTAACAACGTTAATTTCATAGGCTACAGGTTGTTTTGCGAAACTGTCGCGAAATTCACATTTACATAGGCTATTCAACTCACTCATTGTTATAAAAGTTATGAATGTCATATTTTCACAGAATAAAAAAGGTTACCTATCCCTCCATATTTTAATGTTTTAGTCCATTAAATATTTTGCTCTTCTGTTCAGTTTTATAATTAATCTCAAGTAGATTGATTTCATAAATAGTTGATTGGTCGGACCACAGCACATGCACATCAGTAGTAGCAGCAGCATGCAACGTATCTCTACTGACTGAACCCCTGATGAGAGAGAGAGAGAGAGAGAGAGAGAGAGAGAGAGAGAGAGCATTTGTGCTTGAACAGAGACAGAAAGGCTTTCATCAACTCAGTCGCTCAGAAAGTTCTCTATATCGCGGACTCAAATGCAATCACAAGCGTTCAATGGAATATTAAAGCTGGACAAGTAGTCAAGGTAAGTTTTCAACGCGAGTGATATGAAGGTATTTTTGAAAAGATTGTTCACGTTTGAATCAGGCTAATAGATTACCCAAACATTAGATGAGAGCGAGGCGCTTTATAGCGATGCTCCGTCTGACACTGACTGGATGTTAACGTCAAAAAGATGATTTCTAAAACGAGTCCATTGAGAAACGCTTCGTAAATAGCGGCTGTCATCAGGTTTTTCACACGCACAATGTTTCATTGAGATCGGATGGGATGTTGCTGTGACAGAAGATTCGCTGTGTACGACCTCCGGCAAGTTCAGCGGCATTATTATCCTTACAAACATTTACCATGTTAACCACAGTTTACGCTAAAATACCATAGTTATTGTTAGGCTACTCTAAAACCGTAAATTCAGGGGTCGGTTGGTAGGCTGCGATTTTCACTCTTTGTTGAATAGCATCAGACAATTTCAATTTCACCAAATATTTAGCTATTAACTTTTGTTAATAACTAAAGTTTGATTGTGTATTTATATCACATTCAAGTTGAGAGGTTGGATAGACAGGCACACAGAAATAAGGGAGACAAACCAGAATGAGGACAATATATATTTTTTAAAAATCAAACCAATATCACACAACGAATTTTAAAATTTACCAAATGTATATTGCCAGACGTCATAATTTATCACAGGCTTCTAAATCTTGTATCAAAATGTAACTGGTTCCCATAACCAACATTCATTTTAAACATATTTCTCCAGATAATTTTTTTTATAACATTTTTAGCTAAAGGGATTCATTTTTGTTTAAAAAAATAAATAAATAAATGTTGTCCTCACCTCCACAGGTTTAAATCTTTGATCTTAATCGTAATAAAATCTTAACAAAATCTTTGAATGTGAAATATTCTCTGCAAACATTTTGTGACATCAAATGGCCCAGCAATTAACCCTATAATTTAATTTAACTTTTTTTCTTTTTGGTGATGGTGGCTAATACTAAGTTAGCAAGTGTTTTTGTGAATGCTAGGGGCCTGCTACCATGGTAATTTTTTGGAAGGGTAGACTATTGCACTTGAGCTATTTCTAGGTACCTACAGCACAATAAACACTTCCATAATTAATCACACAGCATTTAATGCGATTAATTCATGTACATGTACAAGCAGACAACATATGTACATATGGAATATATAGGCCTATGTGATTTTATTTTAATAAATAAGTCAGTCATGAACAATTTCTGGCCATTTTCCAATTGATATAGCTTTATCCAGTTCTAGAACTCCAGCGATCCCACTTGCCACCATCCAATAAGCTCCACCCCTGACTGTGATTTTAGGAACAGGGTTTAGAATGAGAAAAATAGACTGAAGGAATGTTGTCCTAGGAACAGCAGTGGCGAATGAGAGAAGAACACGTTTAACTTGGGTATCATGTTGTTGGTATTTCCCCCATTAAACAGATAAGAAAGAAAAACAAACAGATGGATCTAGTCTTACATTATTCAACGACAACAGGTTACATCTACAATGTTGAAACGTGTTGAAATCCATGCTGTACTGTAAAGCACCTGTTAATCAGGCTGTAGTTGGTTAATACTAATCAACAATAAATTCAGAGCAATTTAAAGTGAAGGTATATATATATTTAATGTTGTAAGAATTTAAAGCGTTGCTCTATCACCTCAGGAAATTGCCATGGAGAGCTTTCATGTTTGTCATGGCTACTGCACTCTGGAGTGTAAGGCTGTGATGTATTAGTAATTGTTGGCAAAAGGAGTGTGTATTGAATGGCTGGAGAGTCTCTTCCTTAGAAAGACATTCACCAGATCATAACAGCTGCAGAATATATAACTCAGTGCTGAGTCAACATGCTATCCATACCAACGACCAAACCCTTCATCGCTCTGACCCACTGTCTGCCTACACACACACACACACACACACACACACACACACACACACACACACACACACACACACACACACACACACACACACACACACACACACACAGACAGTCTGCAGTCTGACCTTATGCCTGCAAGAGCACACATACACGCATAGTCTAAATGTCTAACAAACATGTATGAACATACACTCAGACAGACACACACACACACACACATTTCAGCTTCACATGGCAAAATAATAATAATAATAATTATAGTATGAAAGGTTTGGTTTGTGAATTTAATCATATTTTACCTCATAATACTGTACTTGTGTCAAGAAATAACCATTTTAGCTTTTCTTTTTTCTTACTCTTACAACAAAATTTGCTACTTAGTTTTTTTTTCCTTTTTAACAATTCTGTTTCTGTTTAGTGTTTCTAACTATATGTTTCATGCGTTCACTTTGCATTAATTTCTAACTGTCATACTCCCAATGTAATGTAATTACATGTCAAATTTTATGTGTCATGGTCATTGGCCAAATATTTTTTGTTACACTTGGCCTGTGATTAGACAAAAATGGATAACTTGACTTTTTACAATAATTTTTATCATCATAACATTACATAAAACTTCTCCAGGAATCCCATAATAGCACATTTTTGTATAAAAGGTGCTTTTCATATACTGTTTCTATTGCTTTCAGCAGTGAGATGAAACTCAGTAGTGGTCTCAGGGTCTCTCAGACCTCACAGCTCACACTATAGGGCTCAAGGCCTTTATTAACATTTCTCTTCCTTTTTCTTCTGAGAGCCACAAAACTTGGCCAGACAGGCAGACAGATGCTCTTTGGCTTCTGACATGGAGCTGTGTTTGTGTGTGTGTATTTCTGTGAATACCTCCTTCCTCCTACCTATGTGTGTGCGTGGATTGTTTGTGCCCAGCCCCTGGCAAACCTCTTTTTAATTTAAAAAAAAAAAAATGAAAGCTGTCCCCAATAACCTTTGGGGGGGAAATAAAAGGGGATGAAAGTTGGAAAAAAAAGCCAATGAGAAACAATTCAGTTATTTATGGCTCATGTCATCTGTTCACTGGCACGATTTATGCTCTATAAAGGCTCTCCATTCTCTCTTTTTGCAATTTCATACCCCAGCAAATCAGATATTACACATCTTTGAATTTTTATTAATGTGAGGCCTACACGAGAAAGAATGATCTTTTAAAAACTTTGAAAGTAGATTAAATCCAGTACTGTGAGGAGAACTGAGCTCGTAGTCACAAGGGCTGGATATCTCATGAACTAAGGCTTCGAGTCAAAAGTCCAAATGGTTGATTCCAATCAGTTCAAACCCTTTATCAATTAGAATACATACATATGTAACACTTTAGTTTAGGGTCCAATTCTCACCATAAGTACTTACTTATTAGTATGCATATTACTAGAATATTGACTGTTTATTAGTACTTATAAAGCACATATTAATGACTTATTCTGCATGACCATATCCTACCCAATACATACACTAAACAACTACTTTACTAACTATTAATAAGCAGTATTTAGGAGTTTTTTGAGGCACAAGTCGTAGTTAATAGTGAGAATTGGACCCTGAACTAAAGTGTGACCATATGAGGTAAATTAATACAGTTTATGACAGTAAATACATTTATAATGTTACAAATAAATGCTGTTCTTTTAAACTTTCTATTCATCAAAGAATTCTGAAAAAAAATAGCATGGTTTTTACAAAAATATTAAGAAGTACAACTGTTTACAACAATAACAAATGTTTCATGATCACTAAATCAGCATATTATAATTATATATTAGAACAGCATATTAGAACATATAAGATTTCTGAAGGGTCATGTGACACTGAAGACTGAAGTAATAGCTGCTGAAAATTCAGCTCTGTCATCACAGGAATTAATTTAATTTTAATATTCACAATATTACTTTGTTTCATGTTCATTTTCTTTATGGACATTTTAATTTGCTTGCCTTTGTTCCTATGTTCCTGCCATCATTAGCTGTCATGGGCTGTCCAAAATTGCCCCCTATACCCTTAAATATGGCACTATTTGAGGGGACAGCCATTTGTAGCGGTGTCCGAAACCACAGTGGACGTTATCGAGTGCATCGCAACTATGAGTGTACAACAGATGAATGCCCAATGGCTAGAGAATACCTATAATGCACTATGAGAGTCACGCGCCCACTTGTCCACATTTGCTCACTTGTTTTCATTCACTCCCTCGAGTGAACATTATTGGTGGAGTAATGTAGGAAATAGTGAATGAGGGTATAGCGGGCGATTTCGAACACAGCCATGGTCACTAAGTATGTTACTAATTAGCAGAGGTGGGAGTAAGTCACACATGTGCAAGTCACAAGCAAGTCTCAAGCAAGTCCAAGTCAATTTTGTGAAAAGCAAGTCAAGTCAAGTCAAGTCACTGCTTTATGTCAAGCAAGTCAAGTCAAGTCGTAGCTTGGGTCACAAGTCAATGGCAAGTCATACAAACGTTTGATGATTTCACTGAATTTATATATTAAAATAAGTTAAAATTACAGAATTACAGAAGTTGTGGACTATGGTTTTATTTGCAACATTTTTTTTTTAAATATGCATTTCCACATACAGCTGAGTGGTTTCTACAATAAAAATCTAAAAAATAAATAAAATTTCAAACTACATAGCCTAAAATGTAAATGTAACTGAAATTAGGCCAACATTAAAGCGTGAAAAAATAAATATGCCTCAAACATTGCAGGCGACCATTAAAAGGTATTAAACAATTCACAATTCAAGTATAATGGTTCCTATGCCATCAAATGGCATTCTTCACACTGGCATCCCCTTTATATAAGTTATATATTTTTAATTATGAAGTTAAAACCGCCAATAGGTGGCGCCAAATCACCGTCTTAATGTACGAGTCATAGAAGCATTCATTCAACTGATTTGTTCAAAATGGCAGATTCATTCTGGAACTAAGCAACTAGGTCACTGAATCACAAATATGCATAACTATTTCTGTGGCTTGTTTGGAACTATTGTCATTGGAGAAATAGAGCAAAAACAGATCATATTTGGAATAGTATGTCTAAAATGTCACATCACAATATTCACTCTTTGTTTACTGAACTGTTTTATAAAATCATTATCACATTTGCAATTGCGCCAATATTCTGGAAATATTTTTTAATATCTTAAGTTATAATTATAAAAATAACTCATACTAGGGCAATTTTTCCACCACATTTTGAATTTTGGGTGCATATTAATTCTGCTGGCATTTTGCCCCCAACCCCCTGATAACATCTTACCCTGCTTTAAGAGAAACATAAAACACGACAAAACATTAAGTTTTCTATGTTGTTTTTTTGTCATTGGAAAGAACAACATATTTGGCTTTAAAGCATGATTTGAAAGAAATGTGGCAAATGTTATACAAAACATATGCCATCATTAATTATCATTTGAATGTTGACAACATTAAGCTACATTTGAAAACATTTGTGTATAAAGAGGCATGCTGTTTTGACCAATATTCTCTCTAGATTTAAAGATAGTCAAACTAACTATAACAAACAGGTTTAAACAAGCCATACTTTTAGACATGGTGAATGAAGTTCGACTGTTCGAGGTTGTGATGGTCGTCCGATATCCCTTGCCAGTTATTATGTGTACAGCTTTATGCACAGCTGCGCTACTTCCTGAACTTCAGCCAGCTCTTTGTTTCCTGTCTGCCATTATTGGACAAACTGATTAATCCAGGTGTGTCTGATTATTGTTACTGAGGTCAGGCACACCTGGATTAATCAGTTTGTCCAATAATGGCAGACAGGAAACAAAGAGCTGGCTGAAGTTCAGGAAGTAGTGCAGCTGTGCATAAAGCCCAAGAAACGATGCTGGGAGATGTTTTTGTATTTAGCGCGCTGCCGCGTTCACCGCAATGTATGTTTTTTCTGGGCTTGTGCAGCGTCACGCAATCGCGCAGAATCTGATGACTGGCATCAATGGTTCCGTTGCTTTCATTTTGTTCATCAATTGATGTTGCGATGATTTATAAAAAAATGTATATCAAGTCATTCTCGAGTCATTGGATCTCAAGTCAAAGTCAAGTCGAGTCATTTTCTTAATTTAGTCAAGCAAGTCTCAAGTCCTTAAATTTGCGACTCGAGTCAAGTCATGTGACTCGAGTCCCCCATCTCTGCTAATTAGAGCACACCTGTTTTGTATCTGGTTCACTTGCCTGTGTATTTAAGGCCTTCATTTATTTCTGTTCATTGTCTGGTGTCGTTTATGTTGAGTCACATATTGTTACATTGATTTTTCTGTTATTTTATTAAAGTTGCTTGACTATTTGAAGTACGACTACTCTCTATTTGAAGTACGACTACTCTCATCTTCATCTTTGTGAACTAACTCGTGACAGAACACCAGACTAGGAAAGGATTTATAATGGATCATGCAGCCAAGTTTATTGTCCTTGCCCGTGATGGGCTTCCGATGGACTCTTCTGCCAGCTCTCCCAGCACTCTCACTTTGATGACGAGAAGCTGAAATCGCTCTACTGGATTGGAGCGAACTATTACAGCCACCTCAACTTACCTGATTTGGGAAGAGGAACGTGGAGAGAAGCCATCCTCAGATGTCTACAGTGCGTCTACCCCCAGTTAATGACATCTCTTATGGCCACTGCAGACACACAGCCCACCCTCACCGCGGAGACAGAACCTGAGCCCACCACAGACCCGATGCCGGAGCTGATACCCACCACAGACATCTGTTTCACCCCCAATCTTCATATCTTCATTGCTGCTGGTTCCGATCATCACTAAGCATGTGGCATTGCTCAGCACCAGGACTGTTTCGTTGCCCAGTGCAAAGACTATGCCATTGATGAAACTCCTGCCATGCCTCCCACTCTCGCCTCCTCTGCCCAAGCCAGTCAGTCCTTCTACCCAAATTTGTTAGCTCTCTCCAGTCCCTCGTCTCCTCCTCTATTGGTTCCACCCTTCAAGTTGGATTCGTCGCGGATCTTTTGGCCGCCAGCTCTGCCTTTGAAAGTGGATCCCCTGGCTTCATCTCAAGCTTTTGATCCTGTTACTCCACCTTGGCTGTTAACCAGTTGGCTCCACCTTGGCTCCTTGCCCCCTTGGCTCCACCTGGGACTGTTGTCCTCACAACTCCACCGGGCTCCCTCGTCTCCCCGGCTGCAACTTGGTCAGACGTTGCTCTGCCTGCGCCATGGACTTCCGGGCCTTTCGCTGCACTTCGTCTCTCCTCCCCTAAGGATCCACCAGGCTCCGCCTTCCCTCCGGCTCTGCCCTGGTCCTCGGTCGCACATGAGTCGCCCCAGTCCTCCGGTACCCTGGTTCCACCTCAGGTGTCTGTTGCTGTGGCTCTGCCTAGGCCTCCGGATCCTGCGGTCTCGTCCAGTCCTGACATCGCCTCAGCTTCGCCCGAGTATCCAGAAATCTTGGCTCAATCGCTGGTGGTCTGGCCCTGGCTCCTCCCACCATCTGATCCGCCTTGGTACACTCTCCTGCCACCTGCCCTGACACTCCCTTTGTGAAGACCTCTACCTCCGCATATACTGGACTTGTTTCGGCATCAGGAGCTGCCTTCCGGAGGAGGGGAGTGCTGTCACGTTTTGGCTTTTTTCACTTTCATTTTCTTTATGGACGTTTAGTTTTCTTGTTTTTGTTCCTATGTTCCTGCCACCATTAGTTGTCATGGTTACTTTGCAAATATGCTAAATTCAGCATTCGTGAGCATAATGTCTTTCAAAAACATTATATACCATTACCAACCCCACATCTCAAATGTACATTTATAAATAAAAATAAGTAAATATATTAAGATAAAATAATACAATTCCATAAATTTAATAAAAATGACAGCATTAATGTCAAAGTTAATTTATGTCATTTGAGATGCACTTCATCCATATGACAAATTGTGAACTTGATTTCTTAAACTGGAATCATTCTTTGTTGTGCTGGCCCTCTTTGCAGGACTCACAGCCACTGCAGTTGAAGTGAACCTCACGACAACAATGAAGATGTTTGACTAAAATATTTAACTCCACACTTCACCAATTGTTAATTGATAACCTAGTCAGCGAAATATTTGGCCATCCGTGGTAATATAAATTGATGTCGCCTCAAGCCTTGTAGTGTATTTCAGACATGCTAACATTCCTACAAGTACAGAGGACCGTTAGTGCCATTGTGGAGTCATTTATATGCAGCATTAACTTGCATGAGTGCTTTTGCTAGTCTTAATGGTGTCGGCCTGAGTCGTATTAATTTCTTGTGTTGTGTTAGCCAGTCATAATGGTGTAAGCCTGTCTGAAACTGCCAAATAGGGAGATGTGTCTGCCTGCTTCAGTGAGCTATAGTGAGCTTGTGTTAATGGTCTGCTGAGTTCAGTCCTAAAATATTTCTGGTAACTCTTAAGTGACCTTGTGACATTTACTGTAATGGACGTGCTACTCAACCCATGTAATACTTGTTTCCTGTTTATTGCCTAATTGCTTAATTTGGGGCTTAAAATAATTAAATCAAAGACAGTGCTTTGCAAGGACTGCTTCAAGACTTTGATAGTATGGATTATCACCAGAGAGATGAAAAGAAGCATGAGGGGAAGTAATTTTCAGGATGATGGCCCATTCCACCAGAATGATTCATCATGCAGGGTGCCTCAGGGTTACGTTGCTTTACTTTTTGAAAATATGAATACATACATTAACTCTTACGCACAATCTATTCCTAATTTTTTTTTTCATATTATAAGCTTACATAAGTGCATAAATGTAAAAAAAAAAAAAAACTTTAGTGAGCTGATGTTATGTAGGCTACTTCCTGGCTGCATTACTCTATAGCTTCTGTATAAGAGTAAATCTGAGGAAAGTATTTCATTTATGCATATCCCTACCCAGTATTTGGCTCAGTAGCTTAAATGCTCATCCTTTCATTCAAAAATTAAATAAAATAAAATAAAAAATAGATCTTGTTTTGCAGTTTTTCTGTGCATTTCTATGCTCGTCATCCCTAACATAGTCTCAGCCACAGACGGCACACCCACGGACCACCCACAGTCCACTCACTGACCGTCTGATGCATATTGGACACAAACCTGGAAAGTACATTCACAATCTGGCAAGCTATTATCTGATTGGCTGGCCTTGTGCAGTTCAGGGCACGCAGTTATTTTTTTTTTTAACTCGGTCCGTCTGCAAACATGTTTACAAGTTACCAGATTCAGCAAGTGCTTTTTAAGGATTTACCAAAGTTTATCAGGTTATCAAATCTTAAAAATGTATCTTAATATTCCATTTTGTTTTGAAAAAACAAATAAAAACTAAAATGAAACTTTTTAAATGCTACAAGTTTAGGCATGTAAATTTAAATTTAAATGTAGACATCAGAACATTGTAACATAAGGTTACAGTTTATTTTAAAATGTCCTTGTGTAATTGTACATTTAAGTACCGAGTAATATTAGTTAAGTAGATGTACTTAGTATAGGGTTAGGATTAGGGTTTGGGGTTAGTTGCATGTAATTATGCTTAATTTACTGTTATTACTATAGTAATATATATATATATTGTTATAGTAAAGCAAGCAAAGTCGGTCAGACATTCTC
This sequence comes from Abramis brama, assembly GCF_963993115.1. NCBI lineage: Eukaryota > Metazoa > Chordata > Actinopteri > Cypriniformes > Leuciscidae > Abramis > Abramis brama. Next base: position 17,846,099 of record NC_139983.1, read on the forward strand.
AGACTGTTCTTCACTATAATAAGCTGTAATAAGGACCAGAACTCTTTTTAATCAGAGATCTGGCTACACGAAACTATGCAAACCACAAACAGCGAGACATTGGCCTTCCCAGTGCCCCCTTCCCCCAATACAGTGTATTTATAGCACCTGCACTAGTGAATAGGTATTATCAACAGGCACAGAATTAGATCAGATTAAGTCCTAATATGATTTTACTTGAGGCGTCAGGCCCCCTGAGGCTCAGTCCTCAGTTCTTCTTCCATGTCTATTTGGAGCAGAAACATAAATATTGTGCACCAGTATCAATGGAGGGAGGACGGCCTCTGAATGCTGGGCTGAATGAGTTCACTTCTCCCCCTCTCTCTTCTGGTGATCTGTGCCAGGAGCATTGGTCTGCTGCCCTCTTTAATGATGCATGGAACATTAGCCAGCCACTATCCAAAGATAGGACGAGGCCGATGGCATTCTCTGGTCAAAAGAGGCTGCATTGTTTGGGTTCAGAATAGCATGGTCTACTGAGAAAGGGAAGAACAAAGTGTGCTGTCTGTCGAGTTTGTTTTCTAAAATTGTTGCCACAATCGTAATTTGTGATTGCCACAAATTACATTTTTAGGTCTTTTATATTCAAGCACAATTCTGCCATGCATGCATGGAGTGATGGGAAAGCAGATGGTGTTAGAAGTAATATATACAGTACATACAGGTTTATTTGACTTAGTTTGACATTTTTAATCATACACTTTATTTACAGTATTATGTTCATTTAAAGATGGGGTTTTCAAATTGGGGTCAGGAGAGCACAGGTGGCTGCTGAAAAACTCTTTTTCATTAAAAATTTCAGTGAAGATATATATACGATAGATAGATAGATAGATAGAAAAAAGTTTGAAAAAGTAAAAAGAAATTTATAAATGAGAAATGATGATTAAATTGCAAATAGTTTGTGAAAAAATGATTATACAGCATTACTCAGTAGGTACAAATATAACTATTTAAAAAAATAAATAAAAATAACTTCCAGAATTATTTAATTTAGGATTTTATAAGATATGTTATATTTAAATAACAACAGGTTGTCTTTATAATATTAATGGGACTTTATACTGCACATGAAAGTACTGCCTTTATATTTTAGCAAAGGAATCTCTTGCACAGAACAAGGATTTTACTAGTACTTTTACTAAACTATAAAAATACAAAAAGATCAATGGAAACACATAAAGGAAGGAAGAAAACAAGAATATATTGTGATAGGGAAAACCTTGAATGAAAATGAAAGCTGCCTTCCATAACCTGCATTCGGGGGTGGAGAAACATAAAAGAATAGGATGAGAGAGAGACAGAAAAAAAAAGCAAATGAAAAAAGGATTCTTGGAGTTATTTGTAGCTCATGTCTGTTCATTCGCACAACGGATGCTCTATACTGAATCTCCCATCCTTCTATATTCAATTTGTCTCTCAACTCTTTATATCGCAAGTCCCAGGCAGCAGATCTAATTAAAAATCCAGTCTAATACATCATTTATTTATGAGATAAATTCAAGTGGCTGTTATCTGACAGAATATGCGTGACTTCGCATTTTTATGCACAACTGCACTGCTGACATTTGCTACATATTATCCTTGTGAATTTTCCTTGTGGATGGTAACAAAGAACAGGCTATTGATTAAATGGCAAGAGGAACTTGGATCTATTGTTGTACTGTCTGGGTATCTGGGACATAAAAGGTCTGGAAAGAGCTGTCCTGAGTTGCCCGTCAAGCACACAATAGCATTGTCAGGAAACACGTAACAGTTGAACACATGACCATGGAAGTAGTAGATGTTAAAAAAATGTCCATTCCATTAGTAAAGTAAGTAAATTAGTAACACCACGAGTATCTGCATTAATTGATTCTGATAATTCTGAAGTTTTCTTTTGTCTTTTTAATAAAAAACTATTTACATTAGTTATTTAATTCATATTTTTCATTTAATATATTTTTTTAAATTGTTATTATATTTGTATGGAAGCTTGTTTCTGCCACTGAATAAAAAATAAAAAAGGTAATTGTGACTTTTTATCTAACAATTCAGATTTTTTTGCGCCATCTCTAACTTTTTCCCAGAATTGTGGTTATAAACTCACAACTGTGAGTTATAAAGTCTGAATTTTGAGATATAAACTTGCAATTCTGAGAAATAAAGTGGCAAATCTGAAAAATAAAATCTGAATTTAATTAATTCTAAATCTGTGAAAGATACTGATATATAAGGGTGCAATCATCTTGATAAAGATGGTTGAATCCTTTTCTTTCTTTCTGGTTTCTGTCTTTCATAATCTAAGAAGTGTGTATTCACATAGGCTGCTGAGTGAAGCACCTGAGGGAACTTCTCTTTCTCTCATCTCTGTTGTTTAATTACACTTCTTTTCTTCTGCGCTACTGCTCTTTTCAGCGTGGATTACATAAACAGTTCTCCCCAGCTTCCTTGCTTTGGTGCTACACACGCTGCACCGAATAAGACATTAAAGCCTTCCATCAATGCAATGACAGCCTGAAATCAACAGCAAACCACATGTCCCATGTTTCAAGCACTGAGAAGCAAACATCTTCTTCAAAACGCAGAACAAATCTGCTCAACTGTCATCATATATACGCATGCTGGAGTATCAGAGAGGGAATAAAGGGGCACTGAGAAAGGCCTGCTTCAGCAGGAGTTCATATAACATCATCCATTAGCACATCTGTCTGCCAGATGGGTCCCGATTTATACAAGATGTTGCTAATAATAACTTCTGTATTATTTATGCCCTTGAATTTATCAGCTTAGGAAAAGACAAGTAGCATTTTAATGAAAAAAGTTCAGGCTTTACTGACCTACTGCAATGATAAATACCAAGTGCACAGTGCTATCATTTAGTGTCACATGGTTTATAGTGACAAAAATAATCATTTAGGCCCTGATTTAGTAAAGGTTTGCATAAATAAAAAAACATGCAAACTTAACAGCACACAAAAACCATTGATACAAAATAGGATATCTTTTCAGTTAGTGTATTTTCCTTGATTCAATATGCAATTTGCGTGTCTCTATAAAAGTGCACAATCAAGGGCAGAGTCAATGCAAACAATTACATTGCACCTGCAAAGTAATTGTCAAGTCTGAAATTAATTATGGAAGCTGTGTCTGCAAATGAACATGACTGAATGACAAGTGTTAATCTGATTCAGGTTATGCACCACCAGCTGCCGTCACTATGATAAAACGGAGACATTGAGAACAGAGAACACATAGATGTACCCAGTGCTGCTCGAATGGATTAATGTGATACAAATGTTTTTCTATGCAATTGTTTTATTCAAAATTACATTTAGCACACAAAATCATCACTGAATGTAAATGCATTATATACAGCACACTTTATCTGTAAGAAAAAAGAAAAATGCAGTAAAAGATGGCATTTTGAGACATTTTTGAAAATAATTTATTTTCTTTCTTTTTTTGTTTAGTAAATAAGCAAGTCATCATTTTGGGTGAACTGTCCCTTTACGGCAAGACACACCAGGCAAAAACATTCAGTCGCACAAATGTCGCACAGACATTTTTTGGGGATATTAAAGGAACCGTATGTATAAATGTATTTCAATTCATCATAAAATGGCCCTGATATGTCACTAGACATTAAGAAATCATGTTCATTTCAAATACTTATATCACTGACAACAGTAGTCCGGCCAGGATATTGTCATTTAAAAGTGAAGTTGCAGCCCTCAACTGATGTTGATGTTGTCATGTTGTGTTTTGGCCTGATGCCCCACCCTCCACCTATCTACCAATCACGAAGTCAGTAGTGTTTCGGCATCCGGGTTGCCAGCTCTGCTCTAGTTGAAAGCTCCTTGTAGCAGCCTACGTTCCTGCTGGATCCTGCAGCCTATCTGGCAACCTCAAGTCAGGGGGGAGGGGGAGGGGATACACCGCTCTACAGTAATTTGAAAGTGATTGCAGTACCAGTTTTGGCCACAATCTTACATATGGTTCCTTAAGAATACTAAGTTGTCAGGCACACGCTGAGAATCGATTGAGAATTGATGTCACGGGCCAAATTTAAACAAACTAAAATATATATAAAAAAAGGTTATGTAAAAAGGGCACTTATCAAGTCAGAGGCCAAAAGGGGTCTGAAAACATTGATTTTTGGCTATTTTGCTTCCATAACATGTATTCTTTCAGACTAGTTGAAAGAAAACATCCAAAATATACATTTAACCCTCTGAGCCTCGTAATTTTTAGGTCATACTTGGTATCTTCACAGCCTTGAAATTAAACTTTTTTTTAGGAAAATCAGTGTATTATATTTTCAGTAATATTTTTGGATTATTATTTAGTATTGTGAGGGGATTTTATGATACTATGCAATATTTAGAACATTTTTATGAACATTTTTTGTGAATTGTTCTCCATTTAATTATTTTTGGTTTTTAAAAATTAGGTTTCAATAAATGCAATCTTTCAGATTAAAATAGTGAATTTATTTTAAGTGCCATATGGAGGTGTTAAAAAATGAAAACTTGTGTAATGTCATGGTGTAACCACCTGTATAGCTCCCTATATAAATATATAGAAAGGCATTTGGATTCCCTATAGTTGTTTTTTAGACAATTTCTTTCATTAGGTTTTGCATTTAGCTATATATTTAGACATTCTGATGATGACTTACTTACAATCAAACATTAACATTTTGTTATAGGGAAAACACATGGAAAGCATTTTTGTTCATTATATTAACCTATTTTTAACCTATTTACACATATCCTACTTTGTTATCACCATAACAAACCACCTGCATTCACGTTTAGACTTAATATATATATATTTATTTTATATATCTTCAAATAGAGACATTTTCAAATGCTGCCTAGTGTTGACAAGGGAACTAGAACATCTGAGGTTTTTCCACAGTGTGACTATTAATTGAACTGTCACTCTCTTAGCTTTTTCTGGGCTGTGTTTGTCAGATGTCACATCTTTGTACCCAAAGCCTTCATTTATAATGTCTTTATTTTCAATTTCATTTGCAGACCATTTAATCAACGCTCTCATTGTCAGTTGGGAAACAAATTTCATGCATGAGACCACATTGAAAAGCTTGGATTTTTTTTTTTTTTTTTTTACTCTAACCCAGAAATAAATTGGTTTAAAAAAAAAAAAAACAATAAGATTTTTTGTTTGTTTATTTTTCAATTCAACTTTTCACTCAGATTGTTAAACTGTTTATTTTTTATTTTATTTTTAAAAAAAGAAGCAAAATAGAAGAAATTTTGACCTCTGAATGTTGCTATGTACTGTAGTTGTCAAAATGTTTTTGTTGCGCATTTTTCGATTTATGTTGATATTTCAGCTCAGCTTTAACGCATTAACAATCATTGTGTGTAAACATGTACAGCTAACCAAACAGGTAACTAAGCCTTTCATTATGAGAGTCTATAAAAAGGTTGGGAAAAAAGAAAAAAAAGAAAAAGAGTGATTGTATTAACAGAGAAATTTGACACTGTCACAATGCTTTGAATAGGTGACTTCAATGAATATGTAACTAAGTGCATCCATAGAATATTATTCAGTTTGATGTAATCAGTATACTAATATAAGTGACTGACTGATGCCATTTCAGACTCGGCTCCACTGAGCTGCATTATACGTCTCTATTGGCTGCCGCATTCATTCATTTCCTCTCACTTGTACTGACTGTGGAATAGATGTTATCCCTGCATGTTTTCCCTCTATTGACACTGCACAAATGGAATGTGTACTTGTTAGTCTGTATGCGTGTTTGTGTTTGAGTGTGTGTGTATTAGAGGAGAATATAGATTAACCCAGGAAGAGATGATAGCGAGCGTTTTGCTTTCTGTGTCTTCTTTGAGCTGGAGAAGTGGATTGTAATTTCACAGACTCACTCACATTTAAAATCAAGAATGCATATAGATAGATAGATAGATAGATAGATAGATAGATAGATAGATAGATAGATAGATAAATATATGCCTATGTTGAGAAGAGGAAGAGTTGTTGTAGTCGAGCACATTTGTGAGTCTGCTAAAGCTGTCACATCCGTCTTTTCACATGCAATACAGTATGTAACACAAATGCAATATCATGTCACTCTGTAGGCATCTTACAACAGGTCCCTCTGTGCCAGAAGCAGCAGCTCATTTGCATTTAAAGGGACACACACGAAACTTCGCGTTTTTACTGACCCTCAAAAAGGGACAACTTTAACATGCTGTAAAAAATGATCTGTGGGGTATTTTGAGCTAAAACTTCACATACACACTCTCGGGGCCAACAGAGACTTATTTTACACATTGTAAAAAGGGGCATTATGCCACCCCTTTAAAGTTTAATTTAACTCACTCTTTGTTCATAAATTTACTCATTACTCATTAAATTTCAGTAAACAACACATTCGATTTCTTGTTTCACTTTGTAAGACTACATATCTACAAAATATAGGTAATGAGGTACCCAACCGACCACAGAGACCTCAAAGCTTGGTACACAACACACAATAAAGGTACCAGTGATAGAGTAGAGCACAGCAAAACAGCAAGTTGCTAATCCTAACAACCAAAGCAACGATAAAATACAACTAGAAAACAGAGAAAATGCAACCTTATTAATTATTCATGTCCCAGTGCATGATGGGAACACCAGTATCAGAAAGTTGAGTAGGTTTTACTTAATTTTATAACTTTGATATTCACTCAAATATTCAACAAGTAAAACAAGTAGAATATTATTTTAAGTTCAAGCTTTAATTTCTACAAGCTTGAATTGAGTACTAATATTTAATTCTTGACTGAACTAACTTATTCAATCTAAAAATACATTTGTTTTCTCTATAGTATTTACTTCACCACAGAATCTTTTTTATCAGTGTGTTATCTGTTGATTTGTCATTCAAAACCTTTGTAAAATGTTTTACAAACTGTGTTTGTGCAATGAAAATGTCACTTGGTTTGATATTTCTGTTATCTATTGCAATGACATTTATTCTTTTTTTAGTATTTATTTGATGGCCACTGATATGCAAAAGCATCCACAGATCACACTAACTTGTGACACATATTCTGCCCCTTCTACTGCTGTGCTTCTCCTCACAATATTCCAAGTATTGCATCCCCCCCAGTCCGTCCCTCCCTCCCTCCCTCCCTCCCTCCCTCCCTCCCTCCCTCATGGTGTATTGTAGGCTACAACTTAAGCTACGACTCCCCCAACACCCCCCAGATCCTTGGCATCCCCTTCCATCCACCCGGATCCATTCCTCCATACTCTGATCAATTAGTCATGGCACTGGCTGGCACGGACAGAGTAGCCTCTGTGCTCGGAGGCAGTGGTCTTGACAGCTCTACTGCCCTCTTTTTATGACTCTGGAAATGGGTGAGGGAGGGGGTTCAGAGAGATGTATGTGAAAAATGTCCTGCTGCACTGATAAAGGAACATCACAGCATCCTGGAACCAAATGCTCATTCAAGAGTATTACCAACCCAACATAGCAACAAAGGCTGCGTCCGAAATCGTTTACTCTTGAGTAGGTACTTATTTTGAATAAGTAATTACTTCACGACCGCTAAAAAAGTATGTTCTATATAGTATGAATGTGTGTAGTATGAATTTATTTGTCCGCCATGTTGTCATTATCATGTGACCTATATCAGCGTCCGCTATGTCGCTTCAAGGCTATTCATGAATCTTCTCCTGTGTTCTCATGGGATAGTAAAGTATCCATCATATGCACACTTCAGAATCTCGCCGGAAGTAGGTCATCAGGGTACTTTTTGCCTAATGTTTTATGAGTACTGTGAATTCAGACATACTTCTTTTCGGGGTGTTCTGGAAACCTGTTTGAAATAGTGATAATATTTTTAAAGGGATAATGAACTGCATTTTTATTAAAGGGATATTTCACCGCTGGAAAGATGAATGTGTATTGAAATTGGGTCATTTATGTTGTAGAAATGTGAAATTATTTTAGAAGTTGGTGCCTTCTAGACTGAGAAAAGCCAGAAAATGTATTTTTGGCCCATGTGGATGAAAGACAACAACTCCCAGAATGCACTTGCTTCGCTGCCCTACGAGGCCACTCCCAAGCCACGCCTAGCGGTTACAGAGGGCAGTATAGGAAGAAATTATACAACTAGGATACTAGTTGACTCGAAACTGAAAAGACGCCGTTTTATCGTGAGATCCCACCCCCTATGGGCAGGACAAAAACATGCGGAACTAGCTCCTACTACTGGCTGTAGTCTCTATAGTCTCTGTCCAAAAAAGCCTCCGATACTGCAAAATGACGTTTTTTTGCGTCATCTGAGTTTTTTTTCCAGACACACAATACAGAAATCTCTCGTCTCAGGGGGACATGATGGAGGTAAGCACGGTCATTCGATACTACCGGGTTTCTACTGATACAAAGCTTAATGCTAATCAGTGAAGTATCCCTTTAAACACTTTACAATGTTCTCTGAGGTCTACTTATTAATTATGATGTTTTTGTTTTAATGTAAAAATCTTGCTAACATCATAAGTAATAGGCTTGAAGTAATAACTCTTGGTTGTGGCAAATAAATAAAGTACTTGGAGTTAAAACACATACAGTGAGGAAAATAAGTATTTGAACACCCTGCTATTTTGCAAGTTCTCCCACTTGGAAATCATGGAGGGGTCTGAAATTGTCATCGTAGGTGCATGTCCACTGTGAGAGACATAATCTAAAAAAAAAAAATCCAGAAATCACAATATATGATTTTTTAACTATTTATTTCTATGATACAGCTGCAAATAAGTATTTGAACACATGTCTATCAGCTAGAATTCTGACCCTCAAAGACCTGTTAGTCTGCCTTTAAAATGTCCACCTCCACTCCATTTATTATCCTAAATTAGATGCACCTGTTTGAGGTTGTTAGCTGCATAAAGACACCTGTCCACCCCATACAATCAGTAAGAATCCAACTACTAACATGGCCAAGACCAAAGAGCTGTCCAAAGACACTAGAGACAAAATTGTACACCTCCACAAGGCTGGAAAGGGCTACGGGGAAATTGCCAAGCAGCTTGGTGAAAAAAGATCCACTGTTGGAGCAATCATTAGAAAATGGAAGAAGCTAAACATGACTGTCAATCTCCCTCGGACTGGGGCTCCATGCAAGATCTCACCTCGTGGGGTCTCAATGATCCTAAGAAAGGTGAGAAATCAGCCCAGAACTACACGGGAGGAGCTGGTCAATGACCTGAAAAGAGCTGGGACCACCGTTTCCAAGGTTACTGTTGGTAATACACTAAGACGTCATGGTTTGAAATCATGCATGGCACGGAAGGTTCCCCTGCTTAAACCAGCACATGTCAAGGCCCGTCTTAAGTTTGCCAATGACCATTTGGATGATCCAGAGGAGTCATGGGAGAAAGTCATGTGGTCAGATGAGACCAAAATATAACTTTTTTATCATAATTCCACTAAACGTGTTTGGAGGAAGAAGAATGATGAGTACCATCCCAAGAACACCATCCCTACTGTGAAGCATGGGGGTGGTAGCATCATGCTTTGGGGGTGTTTTTCTGCACATGGGACAGGGCGACTGCACTGTATTAAGGAGAGGATGACCGGGGCCATGTATTGCGAGATTTTGGGGAACAACCTCCTTTCCTCAGTTAGAGCATTGAAGATGGGTCGAGGCTGGGTCTTCCAACATGACAATGACCCCAAGCACACAGCCAGGATAACCAAGGAGTGGCTCTGTAAGAAGCATATCAAGGTTCTGGCGTGGCCTAGCCAGTCTCCAGACCTAAACCCAATAGAGAATCTTTGGAGGGAGCTCAAACTCCGTGTTTCTCAGCGACAGCCCAGAAACCTGACTGATCTAGAGAAGATCTGTGTGGAGGAGTGGGCCAAAATCCCTCCTGCAGTGTGTGCAAACCTGGTGAAAAACTACAGGAAACGTTTGACCTCTGTACCAAATATTAACATTGATTTTCTCAGGTGTTCAAATACTTATTTGCAGCTGTATCATACAAATAAATAGTTAAAAAATCATACATTGTGATTTCTGGATTTTTTTTTTTAGATTATGTCTCTCACAGTGGACATGCACCTACGATGACAATTTCAGACCCCTCCATGATTTCTAAGTGGGAGAACTTGCAAAATAGCAGGGTGTTCAAATACTTATTTTCCTCACTGTATAATTGACAGGATAACGGTGTTTCGTATAAACGAATGAATGAGCATCGTTTTTCGCAATGTCGTTCTTACATTCATTGTTCATCATCTTTATCATTCACCTGTGAACCATGCCTTTAAAATTTCTAAACGGTAAATCTTTACTTTTTTTTATTTTTAAATGACACGTAGTTGTGCACAAATTACACACTAAACACATAACTTTGTAAATGATAACAGAATTTTCGTTTTTGGGTGAACTATCCCTTTAACCTGTAAGGACCCTTGAATTGTGTCGGCTTTGCATAAACAACATCGAAAGCATCAATAGGCTTGCACTTTGTAGAGCTCCTCACTTGTCGTTTTGATTGGCAGGTATAATGATGAAGCTTCTCTGAATCACTAAGCTGTGGACTGCTGTGGCGTTCCCGCAGCGAGTGTTCATTTCAACATTAACGCATCCTCTCTCTGTCCCGGGCTCCTCCTCTACTTCAGTCAGATCCATAATGAAAACATGCTCGCAGATGCCACCTCCCCACACTTAGAGCTGGGTTTGTTATTCTGAAATATATTTAAAGTGGCAGCACACGTCAGCCCAACCCCATGCTAAAATCATCAGAAATGTAACGCTTGTGCTTAAAATAAACACCCACGCTGACAGCGATGGAGGTCCTCGTTGCTACGCTTTACCTCAAACTCTTATTTTCGGCACCGATAGCGAGACCTCACTTATTTTCAATCAACTGTCACTAGGATGTAATTTAAGGTCAGCGTACACATACAAACACTCCCAGTGTCTATTTTTCCATAGCAACACTGATCAATGACACCTGCCTTCATCTCCATGGGAACACACATGTCCTCCTTTGACTACCTTCCCTCTTTTTCTTTCATTACTCTCTCTCCATTTCTCTGTCTATCACCCTCTCTCTCTCTCTGTCTCTCTCTCTGAGCGTTATACAAACCATTTCGTGCACAAATAGGAAATTATCTATCATTTATGAGACCCACATCTATTTATTAGTTCAGCATGGATTACTGTGGTCTGTGTGGGCTTCAGTAGTCACATTTCTGTTAATGATCTCCCCAAGGTAAATTTAACCACAATTAGGCGGTAAATAACAACCCTGAACTGTCTGAAGAAATGATGAAGGCAAACCCTCCACCAGAGGATCCTGGCGGCCCTTTAATTTGCCAAAATAAAAGGAAGAAACTAAAACAAGGCAAAAAATGTTTTTTTTTTTTTTAGGTTTTTAAAAGCCCTGCTCTAGAATTTCCAACCCCGCATATTCAGCAATAAACAAGCCATTAGGTCTACATTGAGGAGAAATGCTTTGCTGTTCAGTTTTGTGTTTTTCCCCCACCAGCCTGATAATCTCTTCCAACATTTGTAGGAAGAGATTGCAAGGAAGTGTCCTTGAGTTTAATACAAACACACAATTACAAGGAAGATACATAATTAGAGCATGCTGGTCCTAAACATTCACTTGCGGACATTTATCAAGAATGAAGCCATTAGTTTTAGCAAAGGAAACCCAAAACAAACTGTCCAATGGATAAAAAAATACAAAAAAAAATACTATTATTATAATAATGATATTCCCCTAAAATAACATTAATTAACATTGCATAATATAGATTTGTATTATTTTTTATATAAATTATTGTGAAATATTGGTGATATGTAGACCTACATTATAATGAAGTGATACATATAGCAATTTTTATATTTTTTCAATGTTTTATCCAATAATTAATTTCATGATTATGAAGCGTCTTGCTGTTTAGTTGTTGTTTTGTTTTTGTTTTCATGGACTTTTAGTTCGTTTCTCATTATTTCCTGTTTCCTTGGTTGTCTTGGATACTAAATATGTTTTCATTGGTTGTCGTGGTTATTCATTGATTTCACACACCTGTTCCTGATTTAGATCATTAGTTTATTCAGTATATATAGTCCTCAGTTTCAGTTGTTCTTTGTCTGGTGTTTACTGCGGTCTTTTGTTTTGTGTAATAAAGTTACTACTGCATTTAGAGCCGCTACTTCCACTACTCCTCAGCCTAATCACTACAGTTACTTCCTCAGGTGAATGCGATTTCTGTCTATTTATCATAACTAAAATTTTGTGGTTACTGAAACTGGTTACTGTGGTTTGATAAACCCTCTTGAGGATATATATATATATATATATATATATATATATATATATATACACACATACACTACTGTTCAAAATTCTGGGATCAGAAAGATTTTTTTGAAAGAAAGAAATGCATACTTTATTCAGCAAGGGTGGATCAAAAGTGGCAGTAAATAAAATGTATGTTTCAAATAAATCCGCTTCTTCTGAACTCTTTTCATCAAAGAATGATTTGGAAAAAAAAGTATCAGTTTCCACAAAAATATTAAGCAGCACGCCAAATCAGCATATTAGATTGATAATTTAGCTTTGTCATTACAGGAATAAATTACATTTTCAAATCTATTAAGATAGAAAACAGTTATTTTAAACTTTACTATCATTTACAATATTACTGTTTTTACACCATTTTTGATCAAATAAATGCAGCCTTAGAGAGCATAAGAGACTTCTTTAAAAAAAAATACAAAAAAATCTTACCGACCCCAAACTTTTAAACAGTAGAGTAAATGGTGTATACTTGTATGCATAAATACTTCTATCTATACAACTTCTGCATATAGATACTTCTAAGACACCAAACCTTTGGTTTTCGACTTCCTTTGGAGTGTTATACCTTAAATAGAGCAGGTCAGACCCCCTCAAACCTCCCTGCACTTCCATCTCTTTTCTCTGAATTTCTGCTTCAATTTCACAACACATTTCTTGTATCATTGCCAGGAATGGAAGAAACCGTAAGTAAGAGAGACACAGAGAGCAGGAAAGAGAAGGAGTGGAGGTTGTCAAATAAATGTATCTATTAGCTTGCAGCTGGTCTACTGTGTTCTTAATTAGGCCTGTCCTGAGGCTATAATGTCTAAATGGATTACGCCCTAGACTCTCCAAAACACACATACACTGTGCAGCCGTACATGCATACCCACACACACACACCATATGTCACACAGTCTGTGGCCTGTATGATGTTCCTGCCATCCTTTCTCTGATGCTTATCCAAACCCCATCACAGAGTTACTGGCATGTGTGAGAGACAGAAACGGAGTATTACCAACATCCACTGCTTTCTAGACTCAAATCAATGAACCATCTTTGTGTATTTACGGTTTATTGCTCTTTTTTTTGTCTTGCAGGAATAGACCTTTCTGTTATCTGAGCTTCTGTTGGGGCGTTTGTGACCTTGACAACCAAATCTGCACTGTGTTTGTGCTGGTGCGCTGTCAACCCCACTGCCGCTGTGTCATTTGTGGCAACTAAATTGAAGGAGTGCTCCAATCGTCTTGCCCCTCGCCACGCGTGCGGGAAGCCCTGCTCATTCCACTGTCTGTCTTCCTGCCCACAAACATCCCATTATAAACAATGACCTGAAGCCATATAGCATCTGCTCCATGAAAGATGTTGATTTCATTGGCAAAACACCGCTCTTTTGGGTTATGGTGCACTGAGCGGTATGATGGAGCAGACCTCATACATTAACTCACATCGATGCGATTCACTTTATATGCAAAGTGAACACAACTAACGTAATACAAAAATGGACCACAAGCATGGCCTTCTAAACGCCTTTGATGAAAAACTGGAGTACTACAAAAACAAGCCCAGCAACAGGTCGATGAGTGTATGGACTTTCATAGAGAACAACAGAGCACAACATCAAGCATGGGGCCCATGGACACTCTGGTCTGTACGGAAAATCAAAATCTTAAGCTTCCTTTTTGGACTAACAGTCACCGTTCTAATCATGGCGTCTTACATCTTGACGAGGGACCAGAAAGGGCTCTTTTTAACGCCGTCACCGTATCACCTTACTGTAGTGTCTCATCTGGCACAGCAACCTCTTAATCTGTCTTTCACTACTGACAACACAGTTGTGAGAGAAGTTGTGAGGAGGATTGTAGCCAAAGTGGATTTCAGTCGTAGAAGAGTGCCTGACCTGGGAGAAGTGAGAGAGAAAGAGGCAAACGTATGTGCATTTGAGTTACATTGCTATATATATAATTGCAAAATATGCTTGATTTTTTTTAACAAATAAAAGAAATAAAAAAAAACAATGAAAAAAAAACACATTGTTGCTTCATTGGACATTGTCCAGGATCTCTGGCAGAAAATTAGGCCCATAGCATTAAAATACAGCAGAGTATTTCATTTTACACATGGGGTACTTTTTTTTTTATCCCTCTATGGTCAGATGGAACAAAAAAAAAAAAATGCTTTTTTTGGCAGCAAACACTTAATATGGGTTTGGTGCACACAGGGATAACAAAGTACCCCATGTGTAAAATGAAATACTCTGCAGTATCTTTAATGCTGATGGCCTACTTTTCTGTCAGAGGTCCTGGACATCTTGTTCAGAGACATGGCATCATAGATTTGATCAAATACCAACAGATCAAAAATCAAAACCTGACACCCTCTGCTAGAAATCTTATAACGGGCCATGTTTGGATCTTCCTGACAGGACAGTGATCCAAAAACAAACATCAAAATCAAAACAAAAATGGGTCACTGAGCACAAAACCAAGCATCTGCAATGGCCATCCCAGTCCCCAGACCTGACACTTTGAATTTTCATTAACAATGCAGATTTATTTTTTACAGCCATCTTTGATCATATTTACCAAGGGGGCAAATAATTCAGTACTGTAAATAATATCATGCCAAACCAAAAACGATTTCATAGCTCATGATAATGCCGTATCATTTTTATAAAAATGGGTGGCAAACTTAAATTACATAGAGTTTTAAAAGTCAAAGGATATGTCAGTAATTCATGAGTTGAACTGGAAAGTTCAAACAGCATTTATTTGAAATATAAATATTTTATAACCTGATAAATGTTTTTACTGTCACTTATGATCAATTTAATGCCTCCGTACAGAATAAATGTATTCATTTCTTAATGAAATCTCAATAAAGATCAATAAAATCTTACTGACCCCAAACTTTTGAACTGTATTGTATAAAGCAAATACACACCTTCATAGATAAACATGTGCAAGCTACACTCTGTCAAATCTTAGTTTACTATCATAAGCCTTCTGGTCTTTCTCGTCCACAGATATTCACTGCAATTCCTCGAATATTTCTTCCCAATCTCAAGAACCCCTGCTGGTATGAAGAATTCTTTGGGAATATAACAGCCGATCCATATGGGAAAAACTTGTATGCCCTTTACTCAAAGCGCTTCCAAGCAATATATGACCACCTGCGCAGAGCGTTTCCAGCTCACCTGCATCAGCATGCAGGTAGACATTACCGCCTGCGCTGCCTGCCCTTCTTTTACATCATCGGCCAGCCCAAATGTGGCACCACAGATCTCTACGACCGCTTACGGCTACATCCAGAGGTCCATTTCACCACGATGAAGGAACCACACTGGTGGACACGAAAGAGGTTTGGTGAGTTTCACAAAAAAAGATAATTTGACCATCGGTTTAAAATGTGAATTCATGATGCTGGTTGGTCTTTGTGTCAGGAAAATGTCCATCCCTCCCATCACTCCCATTTTCTTACAATGCAAAGCATCTGCTTACTGTTAGACAGATCATTGGTAGGAAGAAATGCAGCAGAGTAAGAAATGCTCCATCACATTTATTTTATGACACAAATTTTACAGCTACAGAACAGATGCCACGTAATTCTGTTTGCAAACTTTGAAACAATTGTTCTTTGTTTTCCCCTGGTTTAAGGTATCATCAGGTCAGGCAATGCTTTTCAGAACCCCTATCCACTGAACGACTACCTGGATCTTTTTGACCAAGCAGCCAATCAGATTCAAGATCACTTGATGAGCAACTCCTCCAAAAGCCACAAAAAAGTCAACATCATAATCGGTAATAATTATTGCGTTTCAATCGTGTTTTAGGTTTAGTTACTTAGGCCCTTTCTTTAAGGCAGGGATTCGCAAACTATTTGTAAGCTGAACCTCTCTGACCTAAAATATTTACTTGAAGTACCCCCTGAAAAATTAAGTTAATAGTTCAAATAATTAACAACACAATGGCATGTTCATGGTTCTCTGATGTCGGTTAATAGTCCCATGACATGCAGGTACAGTAAACAAATAAATATTAAATTTTTTAGTAAGTGCTTTATTTTGATTTGTTTTTATTTTAAGATGATTTATTTTAATTTTACATTTCTATAATTTAATGAATTACTAGCTTTCCATCAACTCATGAACTTTTGAGGCTGCTGAAAGTTCTCCAATTAAATTCACATCGTCTATAAACCCAGACTTTCTCATTAGAGGTGCCAGATGTTATAGTCAAGGTCTTTCCTCTTGTTATGAGTCATACCAGAGGTATTAAAATAAAATTAGAGGCCTGAGAAATTAAATCAGCAAAAAACAGCCCAGACAAAAACAAACACTAATATCATTCATCAGATTATCCCTGTCTTCAAATGAAATATCAAGTTGGTTGGGATCAAGCAGGATTGTAAACTTTTACTAATAATCTCATACACATTTTTTTGATTGACAGGTGAAGCGAGCGCATCCACAATGTGGGACAATAACGCTTGGGTTTATTTTTACGACAATGGAACGGGTGTGGAGCCTCCTTTTCTGGTGCAAGACTTCATTCATGCTGTCCAACCAGATGCCAGATTCATTGTGATGCTCAGAGACCCAGTAGAGAGGTACTAATCCAATTTTCAAATATTTATATTTACAGTATATTCATCAGTATCACTATGTTCGGATATCATAACCAGTATTAGACTACTGTGTGAGAGATGCTCTTTAGATTGCCCTCTTACCTTTTATTGTGTTTGTCTGTGTGTATTTGTGTGTGAGAGAGCAGGCTTTACTCAGACTATCTATACTTTGGCATGGCTAATAAATCTTTGGAGGATTTTCATGAGCGAGTATCAGAATCGCTGCACCTGTTTGAGGGCTGCTTGGCTGAGAGGTCCATCCGTTCCTGCATTTACAACACCACTCTCAACAACCTGATGCCTGTGAGTGCAATATAAATCATGATCATTACCTCACATGTAAATATTTAATATGATATTGCTATCTTAAAGGGATAGTACACCTAAAAATGAAAATTCCATCATTTACTCAACCTCATGTCGTTCCAAACCTGTGTGATTTTAAAGAGATGTAGTAACGATGCATTGAAAGTGAATTGGGAACAGGGGCTGTCAAGTTCCTAAAACGATTCCTTCAGCTCATTAAAATGTTATCTTCTCAACGATAGATGGATGTGTCTCACCAAAGCATCACAGTTGGTAATTCTCATTAGGGATGGGGCTCAAATGTGGCTGGTGTGAGTCAGAGTCAGATTTTGTTCAATGTGATATGATGTAATTGGTTCAGCCACCAGGTGCAGCCGTGTAGATAAGATATTGTATGAGCTGTTCTGGCTCTTCCCCAAAGTTGTGCAGCCAGTAGATGATCTTCACCTCTGGAGAAAGCTGTTGGAAGGTGAAATGAAAGCAGTTACAGAGAAATCTAAATGTGTTTTGAAAAGTACATTGTTTTTCTGCACTGATCTGGGGATTAAAGTCATGAATGTTTGATTTATGGCTGTGATGCTGGTTGATGAACCAGAAAAACTCTGGATTGCTGCATCATTGCTGCTTAGTTGTAAATTGGATGCAATATAATACAAATAGAGGGTTGTGCACCATTCAGAATTGAATTAAGAATGTCTATTATATTCCGAACTGAATCTGAACTGAGGTATGATTTGAATGATTATTTCATTATAACTAAATTGTCATTTTGTGCACCATAGTAAACCATTTATAGAATTTCCCAGATTTCCCTGATCTCCACAGTCTTCAACATTGACGCAAACAACAATATACAGATGGCAATATTTATTGGTATAAATGTTTTCTGAAAACAGTTGCGTGGTGGATTTTTTTTATTTTTTATGGCTGAATTTTTTTTCAATCAACACATCAAGGAATTAAATAATAAAATTAGTTGTAAATTTGTCTCAACTTGGAATTCCTACTCATAAATCAAGAGATAAGAATGTTGTCTACTCCTTATATTATAATAGAATATATTAAACGCATATCAGAAGTGAAAAGATATAGCCTAGTAACTATATCACCATATGATATATAGCAATACATACAATTCTGTTATAAAACTGAAAAAATTAAGAATTGTCTCATGTTTTGTTATACTGAACCTTTGGGTCCCTCTGTTGGTGAACACAAACTAATGCATTCACTTCAACAACTCTCCTAATGATATATATTGTTATGTTGAAGAACATAACAAAACAGTCAAAACGGAACAAAAACTCTCAATTTCCAGTAATAAAAAGGTTTGAAAACAAGCAGTCTTATATTTACAGCAGAAATAGGGGGACAATAGGTTGAGAACTACTGTACTTTTTCTACTGTAAATGTGTCTATTTTGTGTATGCATTACTACCACTATACTGATACTATGCATTGTTAGGTCTATGTTGGGAACTGTGCCTTTTACTGTCTATTTCTGAATCTCTTTGAGCTACTTGTCAATGACTAGCACAGTTGGTCTGTTCAATTGTGTCTGTCATGAATTCCAAAGAGTGTAGCACTGTATTTCTCCTCTGTATTTGTAGGTGAGGCTTCAGGTGGGACTGTATGTCATTTACCTGCTGGACTGGCTGAGTGTTTTCAGTAGAGAGCAAATTCTCATCCTACGACTGGAGGATCATGCTGCCAACCGGAAAATCACTATGCGGAGAGTCTTTGAATTTCTTCAGTTGGGTGAGTTTCGTAGTTTTCATGCTTCTACATACATAAAGTATGATAATGTGGGTCTGTTTGTTTAACCTCTGAAGTCTTCATAAATTTGTCATCATGTGCAAATAAGTGCAAGTATCTATTATTTCCCTGACCGTGTGTTTTTATGCTTCATCTACCCTTCAGGTCCTCTTACTCTGCAGAAGGAAGCAGACATCACAAAGAGTCCCGCTTCAAACACCAGACGACCAGCCAATCGAAATCTAGGCCCAATGCTGCCTATAACCAAGGAGATCCTGCAGAACTTCTACAGGCCTTTTAACCAGCGCCTGGCGCAGGTGCTGAAGGACCCTGCCTTTCTCTGGACGTAGCCCTGATGAAGAGGGAATGAACAGACATGGATTATTGTAATAGATAAAAGTGAAACAAATTAAACTCTAGGCTGGTACTGGGTGGCTGGTATCACATTTGGCCAGAATTTAAATTAAAGCAAACTTCTTCTAGTGATACCACTGACTTTATTTTTATTTATTTTTTTGCTTTGGTTATTGGTGCTGGACACTTTCATTATTGCACTTTGATACTCTGAGAGTATTTGGTTACAATGACCACTGAGAAATTAACAATTTATTTAGTCAGTATGACCACTGAGAAATTAATAGACGATTTATTTAATGTATCCGTTATATGGATCTGGAAGGTTTTTCAACAAAATTAAAGCATACATAAACCGAAAAGGCAGCATTAAGAATTAACATACACTAAAAACAACAACAAATAATAAAACATTGCTGTCAATGTTTTGGCTGTTATAGCTTTAATCTTTAAGAGTTTAGCTCTAAGGAAAATGTGAGAGGGCCAATTGTTGCCTGAAAAGTCAGAACGTCACCTCTGTTCAATATAAAACAAGACAATATAAAGGATTGTGGAAACAGAGCACAAAAGCCATCCTGGACATTGCACTGGGTGAATGACATCTGGTGTCACTGTAATGTAATTTTATTGTTGTAATCTGTTATTGTGACTGTACAGAGATCAGGGCAAGAATAGATTCATTCCTACTTGATTCAACTTTGATATCTTCTGATTGAATTGCAATAAATAGTGTTTTTTAATAGTTTTTCTCTAAAACGCAATAATTTGTCAGAATAAATAATAATAATAATAATAATTATTATTATATATTATTGTTATTAAAATTAATCATAAATCATTAAAGTCACTGATAATATACATGGAAACTAATATTAATACAACACTTTCCAAGGCTGTCAATAGATTACAATAATTTATCACTCATAAGCTATATTTCAGAAATGTTGATGTAAGATTATTAGTAAAGTACCCTAACAAAGACTGTGAATATTAAGAGCTTTTAAAATGGTTACTGGTGAAAATCTACTAAAAATAATGAAATATTTGTAATTTAGCTTCAGGCTATATGCTGCTTGCAATTTATTTTTGTAGAATTGGCAATCCCCCAGTTTCACAGACAAGGTTTATGCCTAGTCCCAGACTAAAATGCAAGTTTGAGCTGTTTTAACTGAAAGCAACTTGAAACTTCAGTGCCATTGTTTTGTCTCAAGATGCAAACCAGTAATGTGTTTTTCTTTTCTTTTCTTTTTTTTTTGCACATTTTTAACAGCTACTTAGATGCCCTAATTGAACTAGGGCCTAAAAAATCCTGGCTTAATCTAAACCAGGGATGGGCAACTTCGCTCCAACCCTGAAAAAATCAGCTGCCTGTAATTTTCTAGTAATCCTGAGGACCTTGATTAGCTTGTTCAGGTGTGTTTGATTAAGGTTGAAGCTAAACTCTGTAGGACAGTGGCCCTCCAGGACCGAAGTTGCCCATCCCTGATCTAAACCCTGTCTGTGAAACCAGGCCTATATGTTTACTTTCGAATGGCAACCAATGGAGAAAAGTAATTTCTCACCTCTTCAGTGCATTTAATGAAATGCTATGTCCTTCATGACATCTGATGATGATTTACGGATAAGGATGGAGGAGCAAGGGAACATAACATGTTTTGGTTCACATGATGCCCTTTTTCTCCAATCCACTTTCTTCTTGGTTTTTTGGCGCATCACATCCTGTGTGCATATCGCCACTGTGCTGTTATGTAGTCAGGGATTATTTAAGATCCTTTTTTCCCCTCTTTTTCTTTTTTCCAAAATACATACACAGTTGCATTCACTTACATGTATTTTTTGTTTTTCTGCTCTCTCTCTAAATCCTTCAGTGCCCAGGTATCAGATAGCACTACGTGTTCAGCTTCTCCACGCTGAACCCCTTAAGATCTAGAGTGGGGCTGAACAACTTTTTAAGTTCCCCTGTAGTCAATATTCTCCCATAAACAACTTAAAACGTCAGTGGTGAAAGGCATAGTTCATCATAACATCGTGATATACGTAGCCTACATAATTCACCGCTATTGTTAAATGTATCTGATTTTTCATTTCAACATAAAAATATATCGGGATAGCTGGCTTCTCTTTAGACTAACCTGCTTCGCAGTTAATGAGAAAATCATTAAAAAAGCCCACCTGCACATTGACAGGATTGCCAGAAATACCATCAATTTCAAACCCGTTTTTGAGACTGTGTTTTCTTCACTGCAGTTTTAAGGAGAACATACTATAAAATAGCAATGGTGTTATGAATTTGCACATGGTTTGGCTTAAATCATATTAAAAACACCATAGACATATAAACAACATTAAAAACTTGATTATAAACTTGAAACTTTTAATTAAATTCTTTTGTCTAGACCTGTGCTATATTCTATCATCTCTATTAAATTCATAACCCAATAAATAGCCAACATCCGTATTCTTCTTACCCTTTTTTGGGGATATGCTCTTTCTATCCTCCATATTCCTATTTTAGATAGCCTATTGTTTCTTTCACATTACAGTACTCACATAAACCATTATCATGCACTCCAATTAAAAACAACGATGAGCTCAGTTACAAATCCACTTTGGTGACGCAAATGCCATTGACGGTGGATCTCACTGCGTTATCGTCAAAGGGGAAGTCGTGGTCGCAAGGGCGGCGCTCGTGAGCGCTCTACGGCCTCATGGACTTCATCAGCACGCGGCGGCCATCTTGACATAAACACGATATTCGTGAGTACTGCGTATTCGGACGTTATACTCATTTGATGTTTAGTTACTATACACAGCATAAATATAGCCTACAGAATTCACGCTGAGACGAATAATATAAAAATATGCATAGCCGTGTAACATTTGAGAGCGATAATATTTTGAACCACAACTTACATTTCTGTTGGTTGCTCAAAGGTATGCTTCAGAAGTTGTGGAATATATTTCATAAATCATGGATTACAACTACTAGGATAAAAGTGAACTTTATTCAGACGTTGCCATTCCAGCGAAGATACTCTGGACTGACAGGTGAGTAGCCTAAATGATGACATGTTGATGTTGGGGTGAACGTCGAAATGATCATAAATACGAGTTTCCTAGTTAAAAATTGGACACGAACGCCCTCTCAAGTCGTTTTTCCACTGGGAAGCTCGGGGCTTATTTTGATACCCAATCCCGATTTGGGCGGGCTATTTATGGCAGTAGGAGAACGATTGCTGCACGTGGCATCAAAGTAATTAATCCATATTTAAATATGAATAGTCATTCGAAGGGTGTTGTATGAATTATAGACCCCTTTTCAGTTGGTAAACATGGTGACGTTTTTTGTGGGCGGAGCTTAGGTGGAGGCAGAACTGAGGACATATACATATTTAGATGCCTATGGCTATAACTGTACTAAATGGTCACGTACAAGACTTGTGTGGTAGCCTATGATCCGCAGTTCTGCCTAGCCAGCGCCACGGCCAGGCACAAGACGACAATGTAAAGAGTGACATTATGGTGCAATTTTAATGATGTGAATATTTTCTAGAAATAAAAATTCCAGATACAGCATATTTTAACTATGTATTTGATTACACTTTCTTACCAGGTTCTTCAAAAAGTCTAGTCACAATCAATCAAAACAATAGATGATTCACAAATAATCACAATAATTTAGAAAACATTATGCGATAAAATTTCAAATGGGAGCCTGTACTCTGTCAATTCTTGCACCCAACAACACAACAAGATGACATTTAATAACAATAATAATAATTTAAGCTCCTTATTATGTAGCCGAATCTGTGCTGGTTTGCCGCCTCCAGTTTTCCGTTTGTTTTGCCTCCAGCTAACGCTGTGACGTAATTGTGACGTCGGCGCAAAAGGGGTCTGTCGGTACCATAGACTGTAAAAAAAAAATCATCTGATATGGGTAACCAAACAGTTGATGGGGCCCCATTGACTTCCAGAGTATGGAAAAATTACTCTGGAAGTCAATGGGGTCCATCAACTGTTCGGTTACAGACATTTTTCAAAATGTCTTCTTTTGTGTTTAGAAGAAATAAATTCATGCAGGTCTGAAACAGCTTGAGGGTGAGTAAATGATGACAGAATTTTCATCTTTGGGTGAACTATCCCTTAAAATTTGGATCATGGTGCCTTATGCCAAAACCTGAATTTTCAGACAGGAATGTTGTTCCAGGATCAACAAAATATGTTGACTTCGGAACATGTCTTTCTGGGCAAAATCAGGATGTGCTTCTTTATGGTAGGAGGATTTAGCCTATGGTTTTAATTCCAACCATTATCACCACTAGGGGGCAGAAAAGACCAATTTAAAATATCATGAAACCTTGTGGCACCTCAGCAACTGTACCTGAAACCAAACCAGTTAGTAACGCCAAGAAACATTGATAGCAGATATTCTCAATCAAACAGGTCCAGAGACTGTATGTACAGTATGGGTCAGGGTTTGTTTAATGTTGAAGGGACCAAATGTCGTCACAAGAATAGTAAAACCTAAATTCTCATGGAATATGGTGTATAAAAAGAATAAAAACAATAGAAGTCAATGGAAAGTCCCCACCAGATAAACATGTCAGTGTACAATAATTATTTGGACAATAACAGTTTCCAACCATTAATCAAGGAACTAGCTTGACAAACTGTTAAATCTACCATGTAACATATTTTACAATAATTCTAAATGTGAAAGTTAATTTATATTTGGAAAGAGATTTTCTTTTTACTGTGTAGGCTGAAGTTTATTTGTATGTTGTTGTGGATGTGAAAAACTATGCAGTCTTTGATCACTCTGATAAGTTTTAATAAGCTTTCACTGTATCATTGTGAGTGTCTGTATTAAGAGCTGTGGGGGAAGGCAGGGTCATGCTTTAAAGCATCCATATTTTTTCTCTCTTCCTCTTTTGCTCTTGTATGACCCTTGACCCAGGTCAGATTGTCCACTCCAATTAGTGATATTATTTTGAGCAGCAGTGTTCTCCACAATCTGACCATTATTGATCATTGATAACACACAAATTTACATGAAAGACGAAAGAGACTGGCTGGATACATTCATTTGGCTATTTTTTTTTTTTTTTTTTTTTTTACAGCTCTTGACAAAACAAAAAATGGACTTAAATGGACTTTAAATAAAACTACTTTAATCAGCATTGCAATGTCCTTTTTTATATGGAAAAATTATATATCAATCTGGAAAGGTTTACAAAGCAATTCATTGTGTTTTTCATGCATGAAATTTCCATTTCCTAGAAGAGACTATAATAGAGAACATCTTAGGGGGCAAATACTTTTTCACATCTCTGTTAATGTGTGAACCACCAATGAGGAAATTAACTCTGAAATGTCACTCTGTCATAGGTTCAAATGGTTATAGGTTCAATTACTGAGATGGAGAAATGTCAGTTTTGATCATGGTTTTGATATTTGGGTGTAGTAAGGTGATTTTTGTTGAAGTGATAAGCAAATATTTACACATCATGGCAATATTTGAGGCTCAAATAAGACTGGGATAAGGCAATATTAATTATAATTTTGACAATATGTATTAAGCAATTCAACTGACACAGATACTGTGCTATAGTTTGCATGTCTGGTCCCCGAGTGCTTAAATAGACACAGAAAAGAAAAAATCGTAAAATCTTTACCGGATCAAAAACATTGTAAGCTTATATGTTCTTCTGCAATAATGCTGCCCAGCACCTTGAAAATGCACTATTGCTACGCAGAGCCTTTTCATGTTCAGTTAGTTGAGCTAAAAATGTCAGGCAATTCTTACATTGAGCCCTTTTCTCCTTTTGGTTTTTGTATGCCGAGGAAATTAGGACTTCCGAAGACACACATCAGCGATGTTCACACATCAGAACTGCACAGAGATGTTTTTGACAGCCTCTTGTTTTTGTAGGAGAGATTTTCTAATCAAAATAGCACAAAACATCCTCAATTTGTTGCTGAGAGATGACAATCTCTATGCACATCTGAACCAGAACAAAAGGCTGTTTTGGTGAGGCATAATATTAAACATTTCTTTGTATGACATATTATTAATATACCTCTCTGAGATTTGACTCACGATGAGCTGGCCACACTCTGATGGAGTATGACATTGCAGACACACACCCCTCCACACACATTATTCATGGCTCTCTGCTCCATTTTCTCAAACGCATTTCTCACCATGTCTGCCTCCTTTTTCACCTGCTCTGACTAGAATCCTCGGAGAAATACAGAGGTGCCGTATTTCTGTGGGTGGATGGAGAGACAAGTGTGCGCATGACTCATTCTTTGTTTGTCTTTAGCTGTAATCTCTCAGAGGGAAAAACATATTGTTTCAGGGAGATAGTTTTCAGGTCTGTAGATAAAAGTGAAGTTTTGATTGGCTGCCTGGTGCTGTTTTGGGGTATTGTATTGCAGATAAGAACAAATGCTCTATGCATCTTTGGTGGTTTGGTGGTGCATCCTGTCTTTGACGTTCTTGCAGCATTCAGTGGTTTTGATGTTTGTGGAATTCAGCTTTGCAGCTAAATGTGCAAATGGGTTAAGGCCCCGATATATTCACGGCAAAGTTCTTTTTCGCTTAGTGGTGAGTTAGTCTATTAATCTCATAAAACCTATTTTAAGGGCCTGGAATAACATGGTTTGACCGTTGTCAAATATGCCAGATATTTCCCCAGGATCATCGTCCTCGTCTCTGCACATAGACAGGCTGTCACTCAGCGCGCAGTTACATTGTTACGCCACTAGGTAAGGGACAAGAGGCTGTCTTTAAATGAATCAATAAACTGCTCATTCAACGAACACGTTCAAAAACGCTGATTCATTAAAAGATATATGTAATGAAACAAGGTGTTAGGCCTAATTATTTTAATGTTGAGCTCCACTTTTCAAGGCTCAGCTGACCAGCAATGCGTCGCATGGGTAACGCTGAAGCTGATGATTCACTTAATAGAGACCAATGGCATTGATTCAATGCATTGACCATCGCTGATGCCATTAATCGTAAATACCCTTAAACGTTTAAAGGATGATAGAACAAAGATTTCGCTTATGTTAACTTATTTAACATTCAATACACATGCACGAAGTTCAAAACAAGAAGGGTATAGCCTTATGAAAAAAGAAAACGCGTGAATATCGCGGTTGTTGTGGTTACTTGCATTCCTCGGCAGTTGGGTTGTCAGTATCGCGGTACTACAATATTGCGGTTATCACGACAACCCTAGCTATTTCTAAAAAATGGGGCAATTCCAACTTTGCAAGGGCAATCTGGCAGTTCTGAATCAGAGCCTGTAAGTATGTTTTATTATTTGTTAAACTATTTGCCATTGACTGTTCAAATGCAGAGTTTTGTGCAGTGTAGAGTAACGCATATTTTTTGTCGTTCTGACGATCAAATGTGCAGGGATGTAATTTGTTTCTTTTTTAAAATAAAAAATATATAACAAAAAGAACTGATAAGAATACAGTTAAAGAACCAGATCGATAAGCAGTACCAGTAAGAGTATAACGTTAAAACCTAACAAATACCCATCCCGGTATAACAATAACCGCTATATATGGCAGTTTCCCCCGTGGTATCGAATATCGTTATTTTTCAAGGTATTGTATCGACGTTGGAAATTCCAGTCTTGTGACAACACTAATGCGCAATCCTAATAAAAACACAGTACCAGTTATTGTAGCAGTTGGCCTATTGATGACTTCTGAGAACAGAGAACCTGAAGGAGATTGGTCTATTCAGTTTTCTCGAAGTTAATTAAAAACACATTTTCAAAAGCTGAAATGATTTCCTTGTTTTATTTATTAGGTAATAGGTATAAATGTTTGAACTAATTGCAAAAGTTGAATAATTGATCAAAGCCTACTGATTAATTGGGCAACTAATCATTCTAATAATCTTTAGATTAATCGATTATCAAAATAATCATTTGTTACAGCCCTAGTTTGAAATGACACCACACCAGTTCATCGATTTCGCTTTAAATATATCAGGGCATTCATGGATGCACAGTTGTTTTAAAATGTATCGATATTGTTTTATATTGGATATATATCAGACAATGTTGGCTATTTAATTTAATTTCATTTTGCATGCTAATTTCCCTAATTTGTATATGTAGATTAGATTATTTTTTAGTTAACCGAATTAGTAAACCGAGGACCCAGTTTAAGTCGATGAGGACAAGGAGGAAGATTTGAGTTCATCTGGATACAGAAAGTTCATTGAGTTTAGTTCAGTTCATTGTTTTGTAATATTTTAATTGTAATTGTATTTTGTAATGTTGCATCGTTCATATTTGCCTGTTCAGGGACAAAGATGGTGTTTTAGTGGCCTCCGCTGTCACTGCTAAAAACCCCAACAACAACAATTATCTTCTTTGTGTGGTGTTGAACATGAAAAGTGACGCAGTCTCTGTTTATCTGTTCTCTTCATAAGTTCATGATTAAAAATGAAAATGACAACGAAAACAAAAGCTACTAAATGCTTATAATTAAAATAGGAAAATTAAATGACGTGTAATAATAGATTATTATGAACAATTTTTTACAACCTTGTCCATCAAAATGATGGACAATGAAAAATCCAACCACAGCATCTAACATTATCTTTAAAACTCTAATAATTTGATAACACTTTAATTTTTTACATTGTACATTATAATGTTGTGATACTTACATTTAGTTAGATTATTTTATTTAGACTTTATTTGTGGAGTTTTCAGCACCTCTAGCCTGATTTCCTTGTGCTAGAATGCAGTGAAATTACACACACACACACACACACACACACACACACACACACACACACACACACACACACACACACACACACACACCACTTTCACCCTGCCCACAGTGGTAATTTAGGCTTGATAGAGAGCGCTTTGGGCTGCAGGGCATCCTCAGATGGATGATTTTGTGATCCATTCAGACAATAATGAGTATGAATTTGATGCATTGGCTGCTGTGGGGGAGAAAAGACAGCCACAGATGAGTTTGATTGGTTCAAAAGCAGTTTTTGACTTCATGAGACTTCATGATGTTCTTCAATCCTGTTCAATTTACTAAAGAACACCTACTATCGAGAATGTTATCAACTTAAAGGCTGGCATTCTATCCTAAAATAATCATTAATATAAAGATGTGAAAATGTAGGTGTAAGAAGCATGCAAATAAATGAATAGATAAAATGCTGAGCCTGTTGACTTGAGGTGTTGGAAAGACAGGCATTTGATATTTTATTCATTTCAGACAGGCGCATTCCCTGTGTATGTTCACTGGCCAAGACCTAGGCCTATTATTCATACTGTAGAATATTTTATGTTTTGTTGCTAAAGACTGCCCGAGGCTCTATATTGTGAAAGTGTGGTATATTAGCTTGTAGCATGAAAAAAATGGACAGTATAAAAACCATTTTATTTATTTATTTATTTATTTTATTTATAATTTAGCGGTTTGCACTTATTTAAAAAGCCCACATGTATTAAGATCTCTAAATTTTAGCTCTGATACCACCACACAGATATATCTGCTACATGTCAGCTTGAATACTCTTATTCGATCACCTGTGTTGACCGTAGACTGAATCTCCGCCACTGTAGATTAGCATTTGTTTCTTTTAAGGCCAGCCCTGGTGATGTCATGACAATTTAATCAAAACTTTTATTTTAATCTGAATTTCTTTGCAGAGATGAATTATATTATAATGAATTATTCAAATGTGCTCCAAGTAACTGGAGAAGTTAAAGTTGATGATTGAAATCTTTCTGCATAAATTGTGAAAATTTCTGTTTAGAAATTGCATAGTATAATATAATTCATTATTCATGCAGTTGTGCAGCCGAAGAGGAAAAAATCAGTGGACAATGAAAATGTAGCTCACATAAAAGATATCTTCGGTACACATGGGAAAAATAGAACTGTTCTGGGGCTTTATTACAGAAACATTCTTACTCCGTATCAGTGGCGTGCACAGACCTCCTCAGGGGCAGGGGCGGAAGGACCAAAAAGGGCACAATTTAAAAAAAAAATGTTTTATTAAATAAATCACCTGTATTTAAAGCAGTACCCGTCTGTCTGTTGTGTTTTTAAATATTTTAATGACTTCCTCACAATTAATTGGAATATCTCGCTCAATGGAGAGCAGCAAAGGGTCAGAGAGCCTCTCTTCATTATAAATGAAAGGACCTTGATACAATTAGAATGCATAACTATTCTAAATGCATAACTAACCCCTCCTTTTGCACGCCACTGCTCAGAATCCTATCTGTTTGGTAACCATAGGGGTTTTTGCACTGGGTAGTTCTAGAAACTTAGTTCTACGAACTAGCCACCTGGGTGGTTCCCCGAGAACTAATGGTTCCCTTAGGAACATTTTCCTGGTTGAATTCGCACTGCCAGTAGGAACACTGAAGTGACGTAGGCCGCACTTGTTGTGACTTATTTTGACGCGCGGCAGACCTTTATTTTGATCACAGTGCTCGCATTCTCTGTGTTCATTAGTTTACGATCTGTCTAACAGTCCTGTCTGTTATTAGGTAGAACTGTTATACATAGAAAGTAGACAGTAAATGAAAAGGTATTAGCGTATGTCGTGTGGTTAATGTCCAGTGTTGCTAGCTGAGCAGAAATACATAATCATGTTTGGCTTGGTCCCCTCATTTTCTCCTTAGCGTCTATCTATCACTGTTTTCCATGTTCGTAGAGTTAGTTTGCAGTGTAAATATATAGGATATAACCTGTGTGTTTACACAGCTGTTTCATTCGAGGGCCGCATTATCAAATCGAAACGTTGAGGTGGGCCGGTGGGTTGGTTTGGGGGTTTATCTTATTTATTGAAACATAACAGTTTCAATAAATAAGTTAAAGTAACTCTAAAAAAGTATAGTATTTACTTGGAAATGTGGTACCCAACAGTAGCCTATGCAAATATATAAAACCATAATAAATAAAAAACTTGATAATTTACAGCTGTGTACAACTATTTTCCTTGGAACAAATAAATTATTTATACAAACTTATAGCTGTTGGTGAGAAATAATAATTATTTTATTTATAATTGTTATGCTTAAATGAAAATATTCTGACAGTGAGACTTGTTAACCACAGGCTACTCACTCCCAATGTATAAAAAATGCCTAAACACAAGTTAAAAACTATACGCACCTTTACAAAGAAACTGACATAATTTCATAACAAGCATTAATTATATATTCCTCTACCCACTTAATAAAACTAATGCAATATAAATCACTATATTTACTATTACATATATAATATTATAGTATATATATATTTACTATATTTATGTAGCCTATTACTACATAGTATTCAATATAAATATTGCACATTTCTGCCCAACCATTACTACAGTAAATTCATGGTAGGCCTAAATGTTTGTAAGGGTGATTAGGGGATTTAAAGTCTTCTAATTTCGTTCATGCCACAATGTTTCTCCTGCTTTCCTCATCAGTCTTATTGGGAATGTTGAGGCTGTTTCCTCTGATTTAATACTAATTAAATCATCGAGTGATTTGTGGTTTGTAACAGAGAGGTTTCTGTCGAACTGAAACACTTCCCACTGGTTGTCGCAACGCTGTTTAATAGTGTCCGGGACCGGGAGTAAACCATGGAGTAAACGCAACTCCGTGCTGGGCCGTGTTGAAACAACTAGTGAAACAACTGAAAACATCGCTATTTGTTGTTATACTGTACTGAACGAGAAACCGCTTCAGATGATTCAGTGACGGAGCGGTCCGAATGAATCCGAATAGTTTTAGACCGTTATGCAAGCGCGTTTAGAATCGAACCAAAATAATGATTCATTCATGAATGATTGGTATCGCTGGTTAAGTCACATAAATTCGGGACACATATAATAACTGCTGAAATATTCGCACGTAAAACGTTTCTCAGGTCAATCGGAGCGAGTATCATAATCAAACTGAATTAGCCGCACCACCAGGAAAAGAGGCGGAGGGAGGTTGGTGCCGTCGGGCCGCATGGAGATGATTGGCGGGCCGCATTTGGCCGCCAATTGAATAGCCCTGCTCTAACGTCACTGGTAGTTCCTATAGTACTGGTTTAGACCCTACTCTGAAGTAGGAGCTAAATTAGTTCCTCCAAAAGGAGTTCCTAGAACTAAAATCATTCCTAGTTCCTGCGGTACGAACACGCCAAAATCCGGGTACTTCCGCCAATAGGGTTGGGGTTAGGGTAGTAGGGTACTATAAAAAGGTTCCTTCGGTGCAAAAGCCCCTCATGGTAATAGAACTTAGAAATATAACTTTTTCCAATATTAAGTCAAGAATTAAGATAAACTCAAACGCTTCATTCCTGAACAAAGATTTCCAATATAATGGCAATTAGAGGATCCATTTGTCAAATTTACAAGGACATAACAGTATAAACCTCAGTATTTTAATAGTTAGTACGATTAAATCCATCCACCCATCCATATTTTTGGTACATGCAGCTTAAATCGGAATGATTACATGTACTGATTTGTGTTAAATATCTCGGGACATAAACAGATCTCATCTAAAAGCTGCACTTTCAAAAAGGGAGATCATCAAAGACATCACATATGAGTAATTAGAATCCACATTTGATTAATAAAAATGCATCATGACCAACAACTAGGCCTACTTCAGACAGAGCATTCTGATGTATAAAGAAGAGCTGGGTAGGGTTGCACCAGTCGTTCGTAAGTTCTTTCTTAAATTGGAACGTAAAGTCCACACTAGAGGCTTAGTAACTACTAGCTAGTTTGTAACTAACTCTGAACTTTATTCCGTTGCACCATTTGTTCGTAAGGCAGAACATAGCTAGTAGGTCGTAAGCTCTCCGTAAAGTAATGCGTAGTCGCATAATATGACGTTTAGCCTCGATGATCCAATAGCAGCCTTCAAATACGTGAGCAGATGTTGTGTTGAAATGCTGTGAATTTCAGTTTATCCTTCATTCTTTTGCCTCACGTTACTAACGGTAAAAATAAGTTTCCATTAAATACGATACTTGATCATGAATAGCATAAGTGTTTTTATATGTAAATAACATTCAGAAACTGTATTTGAAATGAAATGAATAAGGATCAATAAATAAATATTGATGCAAAAAGCATAAGAAATTACGTTTATTGATTATGACTGATATTTGACATGCACAACATGGACCGATGCGCACAGCGGCGTGCTGTTTAGGATGGGTTTGTGTTAAAGATAGCTGCTAACAAAGTAATCTTTTCACATAATGTTCTCTCTCTTAAAATGTAAGCGAGTGTAAATGTCAGCATAATCATATATGTCTAAAGAATTTAAGTCTGTCAGGTAAAAGAAGAGCTTATTGATGCAGTTCAGTCTGTCTGATATTTTATTCCATCCGTTACTCCTGATCGGAGGCTGCCGTAAATATTTAGTTTATACGTAGAGTTACGATTCAACTAAGTTTAATGGTGCAACGCAAAAATATTTAGAAGTGCGTAAGTCGTAACTTAGCGTCCATTTACGTCAAAACTAGGCTAAGTTATAACTTACGCACAGCTGGTGCAACCGGCCCCTGGTCTTTGCATTCCTGTAAGTTTCATAAGCAGACCTTGATGATTTCATAATGTAGGCCTATAGTGATTGGGGATCGTTAAGGACATCTGTTGTTTGAATTTAATGCAGAGAGTCATTGGGAATTAAAAACATGATGAAATGCTTTAAAATGAGTAGTAGATAATTACTCATACTCAACAGTTGTGAGTGACTAAACTGTGAAAGTCTGAACAACATTCTCAACAACATCAAGATGTTTTTTAAAACCTAAACATATGTCAGAGTGAAGAAACAGTATTATAGAAAAAGATGTAGAAAAACTAAAACTTTTTGCAAACCAACACTTTTATTAAAAAAATACATAGTTACTACTATAACTAGTAGATTGTGGCAGAGGATAACTTATTGACTTATTAGCCATTTCCACTCCCTAATATGGAAAAAAGTAGGAAGTAACAAAGTCTCATGAAAAGACAACTTTTCTTTAAATTGTGACTGAATTACACAGAAAACAAGAACCTTTTCTTCAGATTGTGAAAGTAAAGGAGAGGCGGTATTAACATTAAGTGACATGGTATCTGACGCACTGAAGCCTATGTTTATTGGCACTCTGACATGACACCTGACTGACACCGAGTCGCGGAACATGTCACCGTATGTCGTGACACCTCCAGTAGTGACTGACAGATTAATCAAGCAACTATACTGACGTTATTGTGACACAAAATCCTAAATAAATAGCCTAATTTAGGGATATTTTAAATAACAATTAAATGCATTAAAGTCAGTAATATTTTTTTCAAGCATGTTATTTGCGTCACGTCTGTATTTGATTGGCATGTGCCACTGAATGTTTTGTAATATCATTGCTACTTTATGTTGTTTATCACGCAAAGTGCCCATTCTAGGAAAGACAAAATAAATCTATCATGGGTCACTACGAATAATGCATTATTTTTTGCATGATGCTACACTGGCCAGCGCAAGATTCTCATCTGTGGCTTTAATATTTATTATTAAAAACTGCTACTGAAGTAAAGAGCGCTCCTTTTATAATCACTGAAGCTTTTGGTCAGTTCAGTATGATACTATTAAACAGCAATGGTACATTTAATAAGAGTAGAATATTTAAATGTTCCCTATAAAAATGTGTTACTGTTGTTATTAAAATGCACATTACTGTTGTTAATAAAGGTTATTTTATCTGCATCTCAATTCAAGCTCAGTGCTTTACTATCAAATTTCCAATAAACTAACATGTAGGCCTTATTTTTATTTTGCTACTGCACTTATTAATGCAAAACAATAGTAATCTGTAAAACTTAGTGGCACTGGTGCTACTGCTCTCAAATTTGCCCTGCCACGCATCAAGTGACCAGACTTTCCACACCCACAAAACCTCATTGTGTCTGTAGTAGGGGTGTAACAGTTATCGGTAAAAAATCAAACCGTATCGTTCTCCACCCACGCACCATGGTTAATCTCATCTGCTGACGCATATAGATTTGTTGAAAATAACACAGCGTAAAACAGACTGAGTTACGCTAATGTAGATTTCTACACATTCTGGCTCCCTAATACGCTAAAACAACGATGATCAAAAAAAGTTAAAACAAAAACTCTTTGTAAACTTTGTTCAATGTGAGTGCTGTATGCTCTAATATGACCAGTCGCCATCATCATCACCCGGGTGTTGATAGCGCACAAGCACTGGTGAGACCGAAACAGCATGTTGCTATCAGTGTTTAAACTAAACTCATTTAAGCCTTGCCAATTTAAACATTCAAGAGCAAAAAGACGCATAAGAGATCTCGCGTGCTGTGAGAAAATTTGTGTTGCACTCATCTGAAGCACGCATGCGGAAAGCCGTGTATCAGACAGCATGCAAATATTGAGTTCTCTTTCAAGTCTTGCGCTTGAACGGACAAATTAACACAAACATTATGTCAACATGCTCATCTTGGAGAGTTACTAGACATGGTTATGTCTTAAGTGAATGTAAACAGTCGAGAAAGACAACGCATGTGTATCAGTGTACTGGATCCATGCATTATGCCTTAAAGTGACAGCAGCCTAATATTTCTGTCTGTGATGATTTTAATGTTAATCAAACATCAAAAGACAAGGAAATCACTCAATAGCTTTTGTAACTTTAATCTTTAGTGTATACAGTCAAATATGCTATGTTATTTTATATTTGATTATTCAAATTCTGTACCTGAAAACTAATGTTAGACCTACATGAAAAAATACCTGAGTGAATCTAGAGCATTTGCACTAGTTTTGATGCCCAATTAAGGATCTATGTTTCTTAGCTAATATTACAACAAAATAAAACTTTAAACCAAAAAAGAAAAAGAAAAAGATAAAAAGGCTGGGTGGGGGAGAGTGTAGAGAGAGTAATCTTTTTAAAGACACGGCGGGCACAAAAGACCACACCGCTCACTCAACAAACGCCCACATATGCGCACAGGAAGAGCGAGAGAGAGAGAAAGTCTAGAATATATTTCTGATTCTTGCACACACACTTGTAATGATGCTTGGGCGTTAGCATGTCTGCCTACACATGTAGCCTGTGATAAACTATTAGTCATTCATCACCGTCTTCTTGGAATTTAATCTTTGCCATAACCCCTGAATTCTCTCTTCAGGCTGACTGCATCTGAGAGCATGACGACATATTTTAACTTCTTGACTGTTGCGGACAGTTCTTGTCATTATTGTCCATAAGATAAATCAAACAGCAATTGAAAATTACACAGTAAAGCTTTATCAAACCTCTGATACACTTCTGAGAACATCTTCTTTTAGTAATATTTATTTAATACTTGAGAACACCTCATACTAATAAAAAAGCTATTATAAGGGCTCATTGATAGGTAATGGATGAAGAGTCTCAGCCTCACTCACAAAGCTGAAAAGCAATTTTCTCTATCTCTTTTTATTGTTTGGCTTTATGCAATTTTATTTTTGTATACAATCTTTGTAAAGTATTTCAAGTTTAGTTAAAGGCTCTTAGCTGCAAATGATCTAAATATCCACATATGTATAGCTCTGCGTATTTTTAAATATTCTGTACTTTTGTTCAGTTCTCGATGGATCATGATACATTCCTTCAATTCGTTTATTAATAATTACTATATTAACAATCACAATATTGTTCTGTTTATTTATTTATATTTTGTTATTAAAAATAACAAAATGGCACATTCACATGAAATGTGAAAATCAAAATTTGTTTAGTCAAGAGCAGTGAGTGATTCCCTCTTTTTATTTGTTGCTCAATTTAACATTACTGACAGACAGCAGCAGGTTTATTATATCAAGACCTAATGCACAAATCTAATATAATGTTATGCTTCAGATTTTTAGCCCCAACAGTTTACGTTCACTTAAGACATAACCGACAATGTTTACGTGAATACTCGCTAAGACAGATACACTATATTGCCAAAAGTATTGGGACACCCCTCCAAATCATTGAATTCAGGTGTTCCAATCACTTCCATGGCCACCACAGGTGTATAAAATCAAGCACCCAGGCATGCAGACTGCTTCTACAATTTGTGAAAGAATGGGTCGCTCTCAAGAGCTCCGTGAATTTAAGCGTGGTACCATGATAGGTTGCCACTAGGGCTGTAACAATTCCTCGATTAAAGTTGAGTACTCGATTTTGCCACCTGTGCAATAAGTCCATTCGTGAAATTTCCTCACTACTAAATATTCCACAGTCAACTGTATTATAACAAAGTGTAAGCAATTGGGAACAACAGCAACTCAGCCACGATGTGGTAGGCCATGTAAAATCACAGAGCGTGGTCAGCGCATGCTGAGGTGCACAGTGCGCAGAAGTCACCAACTTGCAGAGTCAATAGCTACTGATCTCCAAAACGAGAATCAAAAATTAATTAATTCCGACTGATAAATCCGATAGTAGTGTTTACTACATGGTTTGGGGGCATGTAAAAAAATAAATAAGTGTATTGTGATTGTCAAAACATTTTAGTAACTAAACTGAATTTTATTAGGTTTAGTGACAACATGTTACAATGTTTACATGGTACAATTTCTGGTAAGCTACGTTTTTTTATTATTGTTTGACACAAATTTCATGATTTCAATTCAATTCTTGTGATTTGATTTAATATTGACTCATTTAGATAAATATTAGGTACACAAGATTTTTCTCAAGAAAAAAAAAAAAAACTCACCTAATGCTGCATACAGAGAGCCCTATCAGCTGGTAGTATTATGTAGGTTAAAAATAACTCAAATTAAATATAATGCGTTTTTTATTATAATACCTTTATTTAATGATATAAGTAAAAATATAATAAATATGTAATATAGTACACATATTTAGCAAAATACTCTCTATAGCTCTTTTTTTATTGCCAACTAACGTGCCTATATTATGGTCATTAATTGGCTTTCCTGAGGTAAATGTTATGTGACATAATTGTTCTCCAGCTGTTTTATTGACCCCTTTCCGTGGTTGAAAAACACTGATTTCGGTAAGTTGAACTGTATCTTTTAACATTGTTCACTATTTACTATTAGCTAGTAGAGATGATCGGTTGACGTGCCGCTAGGGATCTGTCACGTCACATTTACAAATGCCAAAACGGTATTTATCGTTTGAATTTCGTAATAAAATTGACAGAATCTGAGAGCTGAGATTTTTTTTTTTTTAATATCATAAGTAACCTGCTCTGTCTAGTCTGTCGTTCTCCGTGTCCTCTTTGCTTCACGATTTTTCTGTGTGTGAGAAAATGGATGTGTGGCGTGTGAAAAGTGTCAATTGCGCGAGTCTCACGGTGAATGCGTGAGAGTTGGCAGCTCTGCAGTCCTTTCCAGTTTCAGTTTTCAATCTGATCTAGTGTTTTCATGTCTTCTCAATCAGATTAGAAAAGGAATAAACCACCCCTTCCAATCTGATCAAAATGTAATTTGGATTGACCTCAATTTAAGGTGTTTTCATGAAGGCTTTTCAGTCCGATTGAGCCGTCCATCCGATTACAGTCAGATTATTTGGTTGCATGTAAATGTAGCCAATGTGGACTAGACCTTTTTTACATTTAGTTAAAGGAGTGTGAGACAGCAGGCTAAAGAAAGAATTGAGGACTCAATAACTAACCTTCATCTGAGTTTGAGCAAATGTGCAGTCTGCTGTGGTTGAGCTGAGGTACGACTTCATTTCTGAGTTCAAGCCCAGAGCATCAGTTTAATTAACCTGTTACATTCTCATTTTCTGAGAGGCTTTGCAAAATTAAAATGAACCTCTCTGGAAATAAGAGACTGTGCATATATTAATGAACTAATCAATGTAATTAAGCATTTGTTTACTAAGCAGGCCATGGAGACTTTAGTTTATACCATTTATAACCTGAATTTTTAAACCTACAATAGTATGGTAATGACAAATGCTTTATAGGTAATACTTCTCATGTTTATTTTAATAAAATTAATATTAAGCATATTAAGCAATATTGCAAATTTCACATTGGATTTTCAAAATAAAAAATAAGTAACTCTTCCTTAAAAAAAACTAAGTCTGCATATTAAAGAAAAATAAAATAACTATGAAAAGTTTGCTGTCTGTTTTAAATATTGTTACCTTAGCAACTGTCTGTACATACCTACCTCCCCCTCCGTTCTGTACCTCTCAATTTCTCACAAAACTTTTTTAACTTTTAAACTTTTAACAGCAACTGACTAACCCACTGACTAAACCTGATGATTGTTTTTTCAGTCATGAGATGTAATCGCTGATTCATTTTAATTTTCCCCCAAATAATTTATTTAAACCAAAACCACATAATTCATATTTCTTAACAATCTGAACACCAAAGAGAGCATTTCATCTAATAAAGGCCCATCTGCTGTTCATTTTAATTTTTTCATTTTTTTTCTGTTTCCAGTGTTTAGAAGCACCGGTCTAATTGACCATTATTCAATTTACTGCTATGTTTTCAGTTCTGAGTAATAGTACCATGAGTCATACAAAAAAGGGGTTGGCTGTTATCTTTCCAAGGCCAAGTGGAAGCATTTAAAGAAACGTTGGACAAAGGAAATTAAGAAAAGGACATTGTGTTTTTCCCTTTGTAACTTAAAGATATTTTTCACCTTGTCATTGGTGACCTTGCAAACTGCAAGAGTCAGTCTGTTGTTCTGAGTCATAATGATTTAATTAAGGTTTTACTCATTCCTACATCTTCCTGCGGAGTTCAGTTCCAACCGTGCTGTGGGGGAAAAAAGTAAACCCAAAAACTTAGTTAATTGGTTCAAGTGAGTTTAATTAGTTGGAACTAAACTCTGCAGGAAAATTACTCTCCTGGAGCAACCATGATTCAATCAATGTTTTTTTTTTTTTTTTTTTTTTTACTGTATTGAACCATAGATTATTTTTTATTTAAACAGAGAACTTGTCTTGTCTAGATCTGTCCTCTGGTTTTTGTTAGTTAGCAGACTCTTTATCCAATGTACATCTATTGTGGGGTAATATTTTCTTGATATGCTGCCTGAATGCTTGATATTTTTCACAAATGCAAATATTATTTTACAGACCCTGAGAAACAATGACTGTCTGAATGGTTTTGATGTTTCCAACATTTGACACGGCACATTCTTGCTTTATCTGAAGAACTGTCTCGATCATTTTCATGCTGAAGGTCACAAACACATAAACACAAGTCCCGATGTCCCATGGGGGCCTGGTGATATTTATAAGAAAGAGCATCCAACTGTTATTTAGGAAGCAGATTGAACACCTTTTATCTTCAGCAATGCAACAGGTCTTCTTAAATTGTTGTACTGCTCTGACGTTCCTGTGCTGCCCACGATAAGTGATGTGTCTTTGATGGGCAAGCATTAATCTGAGAATGATGGGAATTGCACCTGGGCATTGTGAGGGGACTGGGGTTAATTGATTTTAGTGGCTGGCTAGATAATTCCTGGCTTCTTTCTTCGGCTCTGACATTTAAGGATTGTGAATTTCAACATGAAGTGAAAGAGTGATTGAGACCTTTTATTCGAACTCACCATATAGATCTGAATAAGACCGTGCCAAACAACAAAATAGATCTTATCCACCTTTTTCCTGACGAGCATACTGCGTTTTGAATTATGGGAGGCCCTTCCGCTTTGGGGAACTTTTTTTTCCACAAATAATTCCAAGTTATAAGGTTGTGCTAGAGAATATTCAAGAGAATATTTATGTATTTTTATGTACCAACTTCAAGAGAATAACGTATCACTTGGTATTTTAATGTGACATGGGATCACAAGAACATCAGTGACGAGAGCTCTTTATTAGTCGCTGCATTCTTTTCCTCCTGATTATTTGATCTTTTCCTTTGTATTTCGCTTTAACAGTATAAAAAATATACTGCACATTTGTGGTCTGCTCTCCCGATTTAATTTACAATATCTATTAATAATGCACTAATTTATAATGGAAAGGAATAATCCCATTCACACAGAGCATCATGGTGCATAGGGAAAATGTGGATAAAAGGTAATGATATTGTAATGGTCTGGGAAATAACTATGTTTTATTCTCATGGTATGGTCTTGATTAGTAGAATTTAGGATTTCATCACTGATGAAGTAACTCATAGTGAGTGGTAAAACATCCTTCAACAGTCCAGTTACCATGGAAGCCTGTTTCTTTCTGATAGAAAATGATAGAAAGGGTAATTATTAGATATAGTTTAAATAGGAAATGGTCAGTATTTCAAGAAGTAAAGTCACAATTCTGTCGTAAAAACAAACCTGTCGGAGTTGTGTATATATACACACAGAGCCACTACAACTTGCTAGTACTGGGTTGGACCACCTTTTGCCTTCGGATTTGCTTTAATTCTTCATATCATAGATTCAACAAGGTGATGGAAATATTCATCAGAGATTTTGGTCCATATTGACATAGCATCACGCAGTTGCTGCAGATTTGTCGTCTGCACATCCATGATACAAATCTCCTGTTCCACCCGAAGGTTTGGATTGAGAAGCTTTGGATTGAGATCTGGGGTCTCATTATAAACGTGTCTCATTTCCTTCATCTGCCATCATTCCCTCAGCTCACCATCGGTGTCGCCAAACTGCTTTGTCTCCAAAATGTGCGTACGCATGGCTCAGATTTTACTTACAGGTGCACACATTCTCCCGTTAAGTTTGTTTTTTAAAAGATCATTCACAACCTTTGCGTGGGAACTGAGCACTTTAAATCCTTGTTATGAGTCCTATTCATAAATACAGTGCATGTTAACAATAACAGTTTAAATAAATAAAAGAAGGATTTAAATTGTTTTACATCTGATACATTTAGATTTAATATGTTAATATGCACTTAAATTACATGAAATCAATACCGAGAAGTTACAACTTTTTTTTATATTCTAATAAATATAAATATTTGTAGTGGATGCGATGCTTTAACAGTTTTCCTGTGTCATGCTGTGTGTTATTGTTTTAACTACAGCAAGATTGCTTAGCTCATGTCATAATAATAGCAGAACAAAACAAAAATATTTTCGTGCAAATAATGATCAATAATGCACAATTTTTGGCTTTCGGGCGCACTTTTAGTAATGATTCATATTAGTCCAGTCATTTTATGAAAAAAGGTTGAACAAATTGCAACAGAAGCAAACTCAACTGATTTTGTATCCTCAATATGTCCCGAGTAAAGGAAAAAAGTCCCGGTGCATAATCTAATTATGTATGTGCTAATTTGCATAAATGCCACAACAGACTCACTCAGACTCGTCCCCCAGAAACAGTCCCACGGACCCAGCCCCAAACCCCATCTCTGCAATAATAATTAATAAAGGCTGGTAATTAATAAAGTACTTCTTCCTGCCTCTATGTATTAATGTTCATGGGTATCCTAAATGGGTTCCATTCAGACCTTAACATTAAGTATTTTACTGTTATGTGTCAACAAGATTCAACAAGACATTTTCACCTGGTGATACCCAATGCTTAGATATGTTGTGGTATTTATGCAAATTAGCACATACGTAATTAGATTATGCACCGTTTGTCCATGTTAACAAACAATTAAAAAAAACTTGTAATACATTTTTTGTTTGTCTTGATGTAAGTAATCAACTCAGTAATTTTTATGGTGATATCTAAAGGTTAAAATTTTTACCCTATTCACGTAAGAATGAATAGGCTATATTTGGGTCTTTTTCGAAACTTTCCCCTAATGGGATTCTTCTGGACTTTTTTTTCCTTACTCAGGACATATTGAGGATACAAAATCAGTTGAGTTTGCTTCTGTTGCAATTTGTTCAAGGTTGACCCCCATTTTGGCTTAAAATGACTGGACTATATGCACAGTTTTATAAATGAGATCCCAGGTGACTATGGAGGCCATTTGAGTATACTGAACTCATTGTCATGTTCAAGGCACCAGTTTGAGATGATTTGAGCTTTGTGACATGGCACATTATCCTGCTGGAAGTAGCCATCAGAAGATGGGTAAACTCTGTGGTCATAAAGGGATGGACATGGTGTTTAAACAATGCTCAATTGCTAGTGGCTACTAAGTGGCCCAAAGTATGGCAAGAATTATCTCCCAGACCATTACACCACCACCACCAGCCTGAACTGTTGATGCATGGCAGGATGGATCTTTTTGTGTTATGCTAAATTCTGACCCTACCATCTGAATTTCGCAGCAGAAATCAAGACTTGTAAGACCAGGCAACAGTTTTTCCAATTTTCTATTGTGCAATTTTGGGGAGCCTGTGCTAATTGTAGCCTCAATTTCCTGTTCTTGGCTGACTGGAGTGGCACCCGGTGTGATCAGCTGCTGTAACCCATCTGCTTCAAATTTCAGCTCTTCTGCATACCTTGGTTGAAACGAGTGGTTATTTGAGATATTGCTGGGTTTCTATCAGCTTGAACCAGTCTGGCTATTCTCCTCTGACCTCTGAAATAAAGTTTCTGAAAAAAACAGAACCCCTTTCTTCCCCATTATGATGCCCATTTCTAAATATGCGTTCTTACACAATCTTAAGGATTAAGAAACAGAGCATTGCAAACTGAGCATT
This sequence comes from Abramis brama, assembly GCF_963993115.1. NCBI lineage: Eukaryota > Metazoa > Chordata > Actinopteri > Cypriniformes > Leuciscidae > Abramis > Abramis brama. The sequence continues at coordinate 17,889,129 of NC_139983.1, forward strand.
TTGGTGCCATTGCTGATATTTGTACTGTATAGCAAAAAAAGTTACATTTTACAGCAAAAAGACGCATAGCCTATACAGTACCTGAAGATGACAATAGATGGCATGTAGTAGATTGTGTACAAGGTTGTGCAGAAAAGTTTTAATCATGGTGATAATTTGGAGGCCTTATCAATTTGTGAATCAAATATGATATAGTAGGCTTTATAGGGTTAATCAAGTATAATTTCCATCACTGCAGACCCTAAATGGCTTTTTCTGACTGAATATCTGAATATGAGATTATTCAAATTATATTATATTATTATTATATTATTCAAAACCATGAATAAACACTCTGTGCTTTGAGTACATGGTTCATATGTAGTGGCTTCAGCTACTGTCATGAGAATCAGCGAGTGCATGTCATCACTTGAAACGTCATTGCTGACATGCTGCAGCAGATGCAATTATTTGCAAATTGGGATTTTAATTTTCCTGTTTGATTAAGTGATTAAAGTGTGTGTTAATTAACATATGCACTCGCACACATCCGCCTACACTTTTCCCGCGCACACAAAATATACACAGTGGTTTTAGTAATTATGCATCCTTCAGGAGCCAGTCTAATGGCCACTGCTTTTCAATTTCTCTCTCTCTCTCTCTCTCTCTCTCTCTCTCTCTCTCTCTCTCTCTCTCTCTCTCTCTCTCGCTCTCTCTCTCTCTCTCTCTCTCTCTCTCTCTCTGCATTTTGAATAACTTTTATTTTGTGATTATTTTTTATTCCTTTCTATGTAAAGCACTTTGAATTGCCATAGTGTATGAAATGTGCTATATAAATAAACTAGCCTAAATCTCTTCCCAAATCATCCCTCCCTAACATTTTAATCTCGTTCTCATTCATTGGTGAAAAGGTTCATTATAGTTTTTGTAATTAAAAAACAAGTTTTTATTTAGTTATTGTCTTGTTTTCGTCTGAAAAAATATCATTGAAGAAAACTATGATGAAAATTATTCATCAACAAAATGAACAGTTGCAACAAAAATCATTCTGACCTCAAATTTTTTAACGGTAGTGTAAGTATAATCTTCAAATATTTTAAGATATTTTAGCATACTTAACCCTCTGGGGTCTGAGCTGTTTTCTGGGCCCTGGAGGTGTTCTGACATGCTCTGACATTTGTGGTTATTTCTGTTACTTGTGACATTTTCATGGCTAAAGTCTAATTACACTGTATTCAGCACAAACTCTGCTACAATAATATATCAGCAGCATGTATGTAAAAGTTTGTAGTTTTGAGATAATGACATTTATGCATGGTTTGTGAAAATACAAAAACCATGAAACCCATACTGATTATTTCTTCACAAGACTTGTATGAAAATTGTATGACGTAGCCTAGAATATTTGCTCTAAAACTATGTGAAAATCACCCTGACTGCTCATTCAGATAAGACAATATATTGATTTAAAATTTTTACGACGTGTTTTGTGTGAGAAAGCTTTATGCGGGAGGTCATTAATATGTATTGTTTTCACACCTGAGAAAGACAAAGACCCTCCCCTAACGGCCCTATTAGGAGCTATCAGGCCCTGTCATTCTGAGCAACCTTGCACAAAGAATGAGTAGATTTAAAAAAGAATGGCTTTTAAATTGTTTGGATTTATTTACAACACAGCATAATCCAAAGATACACAACAAATGACAAAAAAAGCACTTATTGAAAACAATGATCCAAAGACAGAGACCTTTGTGCCATTCCTAAAAACATTGTACATACCTTTCATTTCCAAGGTGTTTGATTTTCACTTTACCATGTTCATGTACAGAGACTCATGTGATTGTTGAAGTCAGCAGGACTCAGTGGCATCTGGGCCCTGAAAAAAAAAAAAGTGAACATACTGATACCAAGAGAAAGGCCTGCACGATTTTGGAAATAAATTTTAGATTTTTCTGGTTAAAATTGCTTTTTAAAATTCACAGAATACACACACACACACACACACACACACACACACACACACACACACACACACACACACACACACACACACACACACACACACACACACGTCTGGTGCACTATCTTTGTGAGGACTCTCCATAGACGTAATGGTTTTTATACTGTACAAACTGTATATTCTATCCCCTTACACTGCCCCTATCCCTAAACCTACCCATCACAGGAGACATTTTTACATTTTCAAAAAAACTAATTCTGTATGATTTATAAGCTTTTGTACCCATGGGGACCTCAATTTAGGTCCCCACGGTGACACGAGTCCCCATGAGTCTGTGTGCATTCAGGTTTAAGTCCCCACCGGTGTAGAAAAACATGTCCACACACACACACACACACACACACACACACACACACACACACACACACACACAATGTTTCCAACAATATATAATATAATGAACACCAGGTTTGTTGTGCCTTGTAGGCATAGGCTATGCGCAGTGCTGGATAAAATAATAATAACAATAACCTATAGATAGCAGCCTATAAATCTTCCAAAAGATTTCAGTAACAACTAAGCTAGAGAAAAATATATTGATTATCATGTTACTTCAAATGTTTCCATTCGTTATGATGATATGAAATGAGATAATGGTAAAAAATGGTAAAAAAATATAAAACATTATGGTTACCATATACATATACGTTTGAGCAGATATCCACAAACACAGTAACAGTAAACACGGGTCTAAGTATTATAATATTCACCATATATCTAGCAACAGTTCAACTGCAATGTGAAATTTATGCAACAATAACAAACTAATATGTAAGAATTTTTTACCTTACTTCTTTCTTGTCTTCAAATCGCGTTCTTCTTCTGAGGTAAACCCAATGTAAGCTCGAGTCTTTCAAACTCGACGAAAAGCAGAGACTTGTGAAGTGTTTTGTTGTTGAGGTAAGGAGTGCGTTCGCGTTCCATGTGGAGATTTGCATGTGAATCTCTTTTGCGCGAGTGGGCGTGGTCAAATTAAAAATAATTAGGAAGCGTTTGAGAAGCTGGACATCTTGTTGATTTTATACAAATTACTTAAACATAGAATATTTGTTTTCAGTTTGAATCCGATCATTTAAAAGTACACACTTAAATGTTTATAAAGGTATATGGCTCATAAATGTGTGACAAGTATTCGCTGAGTTTTGTTTCAGTTTATAGACGTGCTCAAGAAAAAAGTCCACCGCGACGGAGAGGCAGAACGCACACCCTGTTTATTTTCTTTATTTTACAAAAGCACAATGTTTTGATTTGATTGTAAGTGGACACATACAAAAGTAACAATATCACAGATTCTTTTTTTATATTTCTTTTTTCTGTATGACCATAAATGACGGAGTAATTTAAGTTTATAGTGCTACAATGTGGAGAAAATCCAGCAAAACGTGCCGGCGCGTTTGCCGACCTCAGAGGGTTAATGTTTTGAATGAACTCCTCGATCCTTATGAAAGCTGTAGTGGGGAAAATATATTAAAGGGGTCATGAACTGCATTATTTTATTATTTAATAATGTTTCCTGGGGTTCACTTATAATGTTAGTATAATTTTTACATCAAATATGGTCATAATTTAGAAATAAATAAAATTTTTCCTACCCTGATTTTAGCCTTCTGATTTCAACGCTCTGTTTGAAGGGGCGTGTCTGCTGTGAGACTTCAGTGTAAACGCCCACTGCTGTGATTGGCTAACATCATTGCATATGAAATAGCTTTGTATTACATATGGAACTCTCTCGAAAACTATTAGCATGTTTTTATTATTACGGCTCTCAATGTTAACCAATCGTGAAAGTGTTGATTATAGCATTATATTTAGATTGTGGCATGAAAGGTTGCAGTGATGAGCATTGTTGCCAATCACAGATGTTTAGCGCATGAATGCAGTGATCTCGTCATTGCAACTCAATTTCGGCACTCTCACGAATGCTTGCATCATAACTAACAATGCAAAATAAGAGATTTGTTGATAATAACAGGAGTTTTTGCGAAAGTCCAGAACTCAGTCACTGATAAACTTGTGCTGTTTGATTGACAGCTCCAGGAGCGTTCTTTGATGGCTTTCTATATAATTTAATCACAGTTTAAATAATTGTGTAAAATGATTATTTTCATCCTACTAAGAGAAACATTGTCAAGTTGACCGTTTAGTCACTGGTTTGATTTACTGACGCATACAGTATACGATTTTAAGACAAAGAACTGTACCATTACATATCAGAAATCACTGGTCACTGGGGATTTTGGTTAGCCTGGGAAAACCCTGACGAACTTCCGGCAAATTTGAGATTTGCTCTGCAAGTCCGTCTGGCCAAGAGCCCATTCAAGCCCATTTCCAATTTTTCCAAATCGAGGCACCAATCACAAACGTTGAGGCGGGCTTTACACGATGACGATCGCTCTGATTGGTTTTAGGTCTATCCAATTGTGCCCAGAGACATTTGAGCGACATCCGTTGGTGACGCCCCTTTGGAAATGGGCTGTGAATGAACCTTCCCCAGACCCACTCTCAGTTACAACTGAGAAGGTATCACTATACCTCAGTGGTGATTCACACTTCAGTCAGAGTTTCCAACTGCTTGTTGCTGAAATTCACTGGTCGTCAGCTTTTTTGACAGCATATTTTCATTGCAGCTTTCCTGGTTTGGGACTTTTCCACAGACTAAATAATTTAAAATCCTCTTTCTCCATTGAGTCTAATACATGACTTAGAGGTGAAATGTGTCATTTTTTTAGATGTTATAATCAGAGGTGTAACGTCCAGGTTCAGAAAGTAAAAGTCCTCCTCAGTATTTTGTTCCAGTCACCTGGATTTGCTAATTAGCACAGTTTTTCAGCCAGGAGATAGAACTAATTAGTGAAATCAGCTGGCTGAGTTCATGGGTGGAATAAACATATGGCAGGACTTTTACTTTCTGACCCCTGGAGTTTACACCTCTGGTTATAATCTCCTGTGCTTGCGTAATATTAGACAGCTAAACTGTATGTAAGTCACTTTTAAGTTGATTTCCCCAAAAAGGGTTAATGCTTATAAAAGACACTTTAAGAAGCCTATAAATAGAATTGGGCACTGGTAAAATATCTACATTAATGAAATATTTTTCATTTTAAATGTTGTTTGCAACATTCAAAAAATGTTCTGCACTCTCTTAAATCAATACTTGCCAAGGGAGAAAAATGCTTCCTGAAGCCAGATGGTGTAGTTACAGCCAGAGGGGGCTAACAGGGCCATGATAACCACTCAACGTTGGCTCAACAAATGACTGATATTTGGGGCTGGACTATATCTGTTTACTGACCAGTTGTTCAGGAGACCTGTTTGAAAACAATCCCTTCATCCCAAATATCTACCCTTAATACTATCTGGAATTAATTGAAGTGTGTAAATCATATGTTAAAATAAGAATCTCAAAGTCACTAGGATGGTCTGCTATTTCTGGTGGATTTTTTAAGGGTAATTCAGAGCATGTTTTTTTGGGTAATATTACATATTTTTATGTAGGCTCAATTAAATATGTATTTTAAAACAAAAATGTAACACTTAATAGTGCACAAATTGTGTTTATCCTACAGAATACAAAAATGCAAACATTTTATAACTTATTGGTATTTATACCTGCCTAGTTTTATATTACGAAAGCGAATTGGTATATCATTTTTGTGACCCTAGTGGTGATAAAATGACACAATGACACATAAAATTATTCTTTTAATCTGTTTTACTAAGTTCAAAATCTCAAAACCATGACAGTTAGGCCTGGGCATTAACACAGATCTTGATTTGGATTCTTTTGGATCAGCCACAGTAAGTTAATTTTTATTAAGGAAAATTTGCCTAGAGATAATTGCAACCTTACTTGACACGTTGTTCACACACTGTTCTATTGATGTTTTCCATGCTTGAAGCATGTGGGGGAGAGTTACAATTTTCGAACAATCATCGAATATTATTTTGCTTGAAATGCCAATCCTTAATATTTGGTGTTTTAAATGCCTGTTTGTTTTAAAGTTTTAAAGCAGTCTTTTATTACCGCTTTCAGAGCGGTCACGTCCGTAACGGAGAACTGTCACGTCCGTAACATTGTTTTTTCCTCATAAATGCGAACACGAAAAATAAAATAAAATAAATATTTTATGTTCCGTGAAGAGCCAACCCTTCTTCATCCGGTGGGTAGTATTACTTTTGGTTTGCACAGTGTAATTTATAGAATTACAAAAAAATATTTTGCCACCTAAAAGTTAAAGATTTTTTGTGTCACGTCTGTAACGCATGTGTATTTCCCTCATATTAAATATAAAACACATGTGTAAACTGATATTTTTCTAATGTCTGGACTCCTTTATTAAGGGAGTATGGATATATAAACAGACGTTTCAATATATTGGTATTAAATGCATTTTCTGAGAATTTATATTTCAAGTTTTGACTGCAAATGTCACATCCATAACGCTGGAATTGCCCAAACACAGCTTGAGGCTATTACATGAAACATGATACATTTCACTAAGTTTTACTGTTTCTTTTAACATACCTTCTTATGTTCATTCACGTATATTTTGTAGAATATCTAGTAGTAAAGAGGAACTGGTGATAAGTTCATGTGCTTTCCACGGTGCCTCTCCACTTGAACTGAGGAACTACAGTGATTTGTCACATCACATTAAAGAGTGCCAATTGAATTTCATGATAACATTTACATATTTTGAAAGCTAGGACTTTTCTTATCAAAAGTAACAAAGCACAAAGCATATTGTGATTATTAGATGGCAGGTACGCTACGAGTAATGAAAACGGTAGAAAAAAAATAAGATGATTGATTAAAAACGATTAATGGATATTGTCAGTCCAGCCCTAATAATAATGTAACCAAGCACAAAGGCTTGTGGATTCTTATTTCGTGGGTTTTACATTCTGAATTCATTAACAGAACCATGGTGAATACTGAAGCTGAACAAAATCTCTATAGGAAGATCCTCAGAGGCTATGTCTCCTTGGTGACGGCCATGGACTTGACCCAGTCAGACAGTCATAGGAATCTGAAAAGTGCAAGAGTGACCAGGCCTTAACTCACTGCTTAACCTCCATCATATCAAATTTCACCTCCCACGGGACTGACAGGGATATAATGGTGATGTGTATGTGTGTGTTTGTGTGTCTGCAGATAATGAAAACAGGTTAATGTGTTTTTCTGTGTGTGTGTGTGTGCCGCTCCAAGGTTGATAAACCAAGTGGGTTTTGTGTGTGTGTGAATTTTGATTCTTCCCTCAAGCTAACTTCCAGGCTTTAGGTGCTAGTATTATAGAGATTTGGATCGTATTTTCTGAACCCTTATCAAAAATGGCAATCAAACACAATCATGCAAACAGCATCGCCACAATTTCCCTGCATTCATATGCAATTTTTTCCAGCTATGTGGATGATGAGGTTCATAAACTGCCCTCTGGATCCGGCCTGATGAAGCTTGCATCCGCTTCACTGATTCTGACTATTTGGTGAGTTAATTATAATGCTATTCCTGTCTTTGTGTTTATTAAATGCAATGTGATTGACAGAATAACAGATGTTTCTATAATGACCCATTTGAAAGGATAATTAAAATATGCATGATCAATGTGTTTGTTGATTTGCTAAGATTTGATTCTTGAATTAACAAAGACCACAGAGTTGTAATTTGAAGTTTTAGATGCACAATTGTACTTATTTCTTGTATGTCTTGCCTTAAGCATTACATACTTTTTTTTACAGTACACACAATTACATTTAATGCCAGTTAATTAACTATAATTGCAAGTTAGCTGTGAGTTACTTACTGTAGGCAATGATTAAATCTCAATTATGTGATTGACCTTGTGGTAATAAGGTCTATATAGCATCCATAGATGCAAGCCTGGACCTGGACTATTATACTTAATATGGTTTTTGTCCTTTTTCAATCAAATACATCTAAAATGGATAATCATGGTTTTGCTTGAACAACTCAGTGGAAAGCTATTGGCGACTTGCAAATCACTCCTTGTAAAAATGAGCAAGATTTAATCCCTAATGCATAGTAGTGAGGGAATGTACAGGGGAGGAAGGGGAAAATCGCAATTAAGGTCCAAGTTTTGACTCCTTCCCACTGGTCTTTTGGGTTGCTATGGAAACAATGAACACTAATTGCTTGGATGCTGAGGATATCTTTTGAACAACCTATCAAGTTTGTGCGTGGGGTGTGTGTGTGTGTGTTTGTGAGCGCTAAACTTCTGGCAATTTGACACCACTTGCCAAGGCTTATTTTAAGCTAAAAGCGCAGTTGAGTAATGCTGGAAGGAGGTACATTTTGTTAATTTGTATAGTGCATCTGATAGCAACTTTAAATGTACTGAAGTGAGTGAATTACTTGCTTGAGATGACAAAACAAGTTCCTTCTACAGAGGGATGAGACCCATGTGTTAGTTTCCCATACTATATTCTATAAATACTATATTATTGACTATTAATCTATTGACTATTAATAATACAGACTATTGCTATGAAAACTTCCTTAATCCAATCAAATGTTGTACAGGCTTGCAAACTAAGTGGGATGAGAACCTAATAAAACAAACAGCAAAACTGTACATAGCTGTTATGAACACACACAAACAGATGCTGCAACTTCTCTCTGTTTTACAACCCAATTGTACAGTAATTGTTTTCTCACTGTGAGGAATTAGTATTCTTAGTCTCTTTCCTTCTGTCTGGGACTTTGTTGTCCTTGGGGTGAATAGAGAGAGGTTGAATTGTCTGTGCAGCAGACACTACTAAAATAAACTACAGTAGAGCTGCACGATTAAATGTTAAAAGATTGTGATCTCCATTCAAACACCCACGCAATCTCATTCCTAAATGACAACGATTTGCCTGTGTCTACCTTTGACAAAATCACACCGGAACATTCAAATCTGCGTTTGCGCTGCCACTGACCCAGAGAGAGCAGTTGTCATGTAGGTAACAGCTTCACAAACAGTCTTTTCAACCATACAGTATCCTTATTTCTGTTTTACAAATATTCAGATTATCACAGTACTGAGATAAAAGTTTATAGTTCAGATATAAGCACTGATTTCTGTCAGGACTGACAAGAGGAGGAGCTGGGGATGGAGGAGGGTAATTAGCTCCTGAGAAACGCGATAGCTGCTGCTAATACTGAAGGAGCTTATATATGTATACAGTGATAGGTGTCGTATTCCTATAGGTAGGCGTGGATCAGCTGTGAGTCAGCTGATGTGAGTTTGACTAATGTGACCTGCCAGAACTGACGTTACGCTTGATGTGTACGAAAGTGATCAAAATAGAGCAAATCACCTTTTGAAAGTAACTTGCCGCTTTACTAAGTGAAGTTATGCCATAGACAGTACTTTCAAAAATGTATTTGTCATTGAATCATTCATTCAAAAGATTTGTTTATTCATTTATTCGCGTTTCACTTATTCGCGTTTCACTTATTCGTTTATTAATTTATTCACAGTATTCATTTATTGAAAAACGCTTATTCATCCAGTAATGAAACAAGTGAAGTCTTTATGAGTGAGTTATCGAATTATTCATTCAAACATATTTTTTTAAATAATGAATTCAAATTAATTAAATATTTTAAATAGACTGCAGCAATTAACATTTTGTCAGAACCTCTAGTAAATTACATATTGTTTTGTTTAGTTGTCTGTTCAGAATTGTGGGAGAATCGTGATCTCTATTTTAAACAACAAAAAAATAAAAATAAATTGTGACTTAATTTATACAGAATTAGTGCAGCTCTAAACTACAGTATGACATGCACATGCAAATTTAAAGTTGAATTTTCTTGTCATCTATTGTCATTCACATGACACTTTTTTAACAAAAAACTTCAATTTAAAAAAGAGTTAAGGATGAATGATATATCGGTGTCTCATTGGTAACTGACTGTTTATGTTTTTCATTTTTATTTTTTATTGTTATCGGTCGATATTAGATAGCCTAAATATTGGTCGATATTAGATTCAATTGTTCAAAATTTCTCACTTTTTTACATTTAGAGCATCATCTAACGTTTAAATTATTATTTTAAAACACTAATATGTAATCTTAAATTTGTTTAATGTAATCTTTAGCAAATATTAAAAATGTATATCTGTTCATACAGCATACTGCACATTTTAGATGTAGATTTTCCTTTCATTTTTCCCACTGTCTCTCCCGGTATCTCTTTCAGACTCTTCACAGTGGTTATTTCTCCACTGTGGATTTAGCCTAGTTCTTTAAGTAATAACCATTTTCATAAGCTATACCAGTTAAGTGGCCTGTGACAACTGTCAATTACACAGTTTTGAGCTCAAAACAGAAAAATATTTAACCACAGTATTTCAGAGAGCCATGTAATAATGTTAATAGTAATAGCAGATTTAGCTCTATTATAGATTGACAATACTCTAGTATTGATACCAGGAACACAAAAGCAAAATCGCTAATCTGTCGTCTTCAGTAACAGTTTACTGTGCTTTAAAAAGAAAAAAAATAATCTGTTTAATCTCGGCTTGATTGAAAGATTGATCCACAAATTATCATGAGAATGTGAGCCTAGTTCCAGACTAAAATGCATGTTTGAGCTGTCTTAACTGAAAGCAACTTGAACTGACAAATCTTAAGTCAGTGCAGGGGCGTAGTTTGTGGGGGGGTTAGGGGGGTTATCTCCCCCCCAATATTTGAATCTATGCATTACAACCCCCCCAATATTTATACCATGATCACAATATCAGGAGGCATACCCAAACTTCAACCCCCCCAATGTTCAAACCAAATCTACGCCCTTGAGTCAGTGTCATTGTTTTGTCTCAAGATGCACACCAGTAATGTATTTTATAAAGCATGTTAAAGCTAACTAAGGCCTACTCCTGGCTTAATGTAAGCCCTGTCTGTAAAACCAGGGGTAAATCTAAAATTACCGACCATAACCAAAGGCATTTTCAATTCCATTAAAGAAAAAGAAAATACTGTAGCTTAGAAACTCACACTGAGTGGTGTTTGCTCTTGTTTGATAAATTGTGTGATGTTTCTTTTTTGTAAGTCGGTTTGGATAAGCATGTCTGCTAAATGACTAAATATATGAATGTTATTACATATTGCCATCTTGAATAAAGTTATGTACTAGTGCTGCACGTTTAATCATATCGCAATCGCGATGTCAAGCTGTGATTATATGACGCAAAATGCTGCGATTTTATATGTAATAAACAAATTAGGGCTGTTAACGCAGTTAACGCAGCATCTGTTGACAGCATCTTGTCATCCTTTGGCTAGTGATCCCGCTCTTATTCATGCATATGCTTATACAATACTGGAACTTTTCCTCTGTGGTCCCCCTACAGAATTGTCCATTACCGCTGTCGTAAATCTTTTAGCCTACCGCAGCCTACTGTCGCACGCACGCCCACTGTTTATCCAGCACCGGCTTTGGAATGAACGATGTCCATTGTCCACAGACAAGGTAGAGTATGATGCATGATTTTATGAAAGTATGATGTATTGCGAAATCAGAAACGAAGAAAAACAAAATAATGACTATTGTAACGCTTGCCGTAAAGCAAGTCAAATTTGTAGTTTTCTTATGTCTCATTAGAACTTAACAAACGCGACCCGATCTGGCAATCTTACATAGTGTGGTTATAGCAGATAAAGGACCGCAAAGCGGAGGCATAAGTGCCTTTCACCCTGTTACGACTTGATGAACCACTGAAACGATTTTGGATACACTATTTTAAGGTAAATTTTTTTTACATAGTGTTGCTTTAAACCATTCATGTGCGAAAAGACAAAAAAGAGCGTGCTGCCTGTGAATGTCCTGATTGTGACACACAGAAATACTCGCACTAGTGTCGTGCGTGCGCACAAGACAGCACGCCAGAATACAGTTCTCTTTCGCGCTTGAACGAACAATAACACACACAATTATGCCAAAATGTCTTTTTGTCGAGTATCTTCATAACATAAGAGCAGTCTTATGATGAACGTAAAGAGTTCTGACTCGAGAGGGAATGAGGCGCATGTGAGATCCGTGTCTCTGTCAGTAGAGGCTGGTCTTAAAGGGACAGTACACAGTCATAGCTGCGGGAAAATTTTTTTATCAGGGGGGGTGCTGGGGGCGGGGCTTAATGGGCGGGGCTTGATATTGCGGGGCGGAGTATTTTAAACAAAATTCTAATATTAAACAGCCCAAACAAAAAGATGAACATACAAATGAATGAGAACAGAGTTATGTGAGAACGCTCAGAACTCGATACATTTTTTAAAAGCACAGCACACAAATCAGCATCTTACCTTATGATACTCACTCAGGAGTGCCGGTTCACACAGAAAGCATAATCTTTCAAAGCGAAAACTCAAGATGTCAAACGCGGGCAGTGGAACGGGGGAAAAATGCAAGGTCTCGAGGTGTATTAAAATAAGTGTTAACTTATTTTAACTTGAGTGCTCCGTTTTGAGAATGCTTTGTCATGCGCGAGACGCGAGCGCAACAGTTAAACACGCCTAGTGCGTTCACACTGAAAAACACGTACTGTGTGAACAGCCCCTAATGCCAAAGAATGCTTTAATCAAGACATCTATATATTTTTTTTCACATGCATTAAATGAGTGTCATATCAGTTCTGAGATGCTGGTCCTCAAACAGTGTCACGTCACTCACTCCATGCGAGATCGGCTTTTGCCTTATGATATATTCATTTCTTTTAAAGTCATACAAATATTCAACAACATATAAAAATGAAATAGTAATTTTTATAGTATCTTAAATCTTTATAGTAATTTAAAAAAGGTAGAAGGTGTTCTCAAAAAACATGTTGAAAAACAAAAAGTTATATAAAGTCATGTCATCGTAAATTCCAATGTAGTGAAACAGCTGTCGTCAGGGGGTGCTGCAGCACCCTCAGCACCCCTAGTTCCCGCGGCCATGTACACAGTAGCCACTAATTATCTTTGTCGTTAAAGTTAATCAAAGAACAAAGGGAACAGAGAAAAACACTCACTGCTCTTGACTAAAGAACTTTTGTAGCTTTAAAAAGAATTAATCTATGACTGTATAGTTTGATAACTTTATTCAATGTATTTATATGTCCTACCTGTTAGACAGGAATTATAGGTGTTATCAATCATTTAGTTGTTGTTGTTAGTTTGAGAAATACACATTTCAGCATCTGTGTGTGCATTTTCCTTGAGAATCAAGCAAGTTGACTCATGAAACTATTTGTTTATTATATCGCAATCGCATATCGCAGCCGCAATATTGACCTCAATAATCGCAATATGACATTTTCCCCAAATCGTGCAGCCCTATTAGATACTAAATTAGCCCCGATGCTACCATTAACTTTTGTTGAACAGGATGTGGATTACAGTCTTGATGAAATAAGCTCTACATACTTGTACAAACATTTAACCTCTTTTACACACAAAATCACACACACAAGCCCAAATTCCTAAATTACTATGATTCACTCCAAAACTCACCCACACAAACACAGCACTGAGAGCTCCAGCTCGCAGTGAGCCCAATTAAAAACCGAGCAAGCGGATAGACAGAAAGAGAGGGGGGGGTAGAAAAGAGAAGGAAAACAGAGAGCGCTGTCTGTTTGTTCACAGCTTCATAGCAGTACAACAGCGCAACTCCTGACAGAGAAACTCTTCAGAGACTTCAAAGACAATTCTGCACTAAATGCAACTGTTTAGGGTCAAGCTGAAATGAAATGCATCCCCTCTGACACCACAATAAGCATTCCTCACAAAACAAAAAGGAATCGTTTTAAAGACTGATTTCTTTGGGGTTAACAAGGTCTTTTAGAAATTATTTATGAAATATAAGAGGAGTTGTTTTCACTCACTGACTACTTCAAATCCCTGTCTGGTGCTTCCAGAAGATAATGCAGTGATGCTTTGTTCTCCTCATACAACCAATCTTTGCTGTAATTGGCAAAATGTAACGGGGGCCTGAACATGAGGTAACTTGATACGACCTTTAAGGCTTTGAAACCATGTATCCACATGATTTAAAAGTGATCAGTACAGACACAAACACACACACACTGATGATAGATTGAGAATGATTGCTGTGAGCTATAATAATAATTATAATAATTTGTTACATTTATATAGTGCTTTTCTGGGTACTCAAATCGCTTTACATGGAAGGGGGAATCTCCTCAATCACCACCAGTGTGCAGTATCCACTTCGACGGCAGCCATATTGTGCCAGAACGCCCACCACACACCAGCTTACTGGTGGAGAGGAGACGGAGTGATGAAGCCAATCAGTATATGGGGATGATTAGGAGGCCTTGAAGGACAGAGGCCAAGGGGCAAATTTGGAGCTCCCTTAAGCCTTGTTTATACTTTCGCCTGGCTCCGTAGCGCGAGTCTCCGCTGCCTGCGTGCGCACCTCCCCAAACGGACGAGGCGTTTATACTCGACGCGCTCGCCGTTGTACTATTCTGTGAAACGACAGGAGGCGACTCAAGTAATTGTCCTCTTAACCATCAGGAATCAGCGGTGAGAAGAAGAATGAAGAAGATGTTTATTTTAGTACATCACCACCAATACCACACTTCAAAAAGAATCATGTAAAATCCAGTAAACCCTGAGATTATTACTTGTGACATTAGAACAAAATATGTGGATATAAAAGCATGTATGTAGGCTATACAACTAAATTAACGATCTCTTAAATATTTTCTAATTTCACTAAACACTTCATTAAGTTTTAAGTTTCATGGACATTTTTTAAAACATGGACCTTTATTTTTATTAAAATGGCTTATGTCTGCTATAGGCTCATTTTGTAAATGTAAGCAATTCATTTAAGACGCACAAACTGGGTGCCGGTGCGGTGAGATGTACAAGCTCGGCCAGATTCGTCTCAAAGTCGTTCATCTTCGGATGCGGAGCCGCGTGCGCTGTTACAAAAAAAGCCGCGCACACCGCCAAGCAAAATGGTGTCTTGCGCACCCAACGCACACAACCGCCCACACCGCAATGACGTCATTTTTGCTGCGCGCACCTTCGCGCTCGTGCGGACACGGCGAGTATAAACCTAGTCTTATAAATGAACAGAGTCAAAGGTTTTTTTGAGCTAATACAGCTAGCCTAGTTTTTTGTATTAAAGCTGCAACTTTTGGCGCTCTAATAAACCGAACTCCATGCGTCTTGCGGAAGAACATTGTAGCCAGAGCTACTTCTGTTTATGTCTATGACAAATCACGCAGGTACTGGGCTACTCCGCAGTGGTATGACCCGAACCAGTCTAAAATAGTCAGAATATAAACACTCATATTAGGTGTACCGTAGAGATTCAGGATAAGACAAAAACACGGTTTGGAAAATGGATTCATGATGTACTTGATTATTATATAAATTTAGTAAATTTTAAACACAAAAAAAGTGACGTACTACAGCTTTAATGTCTAATATGATTGGACTAATGTGTAATATAAAGAGTTTGAAAAAAATTGTGATATAGTGGTGGTTTTCCATTAAACCATAATATCAATAGCTGATTGAATGGAAAATGTAATTTAATTTAATAAAACAAGCACACACACACACACACGGATGATTTGGTGCTCACAAAACATTTGAGGTTAAAGTAAACGCACGGTTAAAGTAGTTCCAGGCAGATCTTGACCACATTACAGTTCTATATCACTCCGCCAAACAATTTCAGTTATTTCAAAGGTCCTTACAGACTACAACAACAAAAGAACCAACACTCACAACTACACTGACCTAGCAAATAAATATAGTAAACAATAGGATAAAAACAAATTATTTCCATGTTCTTTACCACAAAATTATGTTTTTATGTAAAGAAAGCACATACTCTCTTTCTCCCACTCAAACGCGCACACAGACATACAGAAACGTGTAGTCAGTGCTGCTCTGAAGATTTTTTCAGTAAAATAGTTTAACAACCTAAAAGCCACATGACATTTCTCACTAGCGAGGTAATAACGGCGTTGTTCTTAGAGAAGATAAACTTACAGTTTGGCTATTATTAGAGACGCTGCTGCCGAACACTGTTGAGACTGAGAGACGCACAGTACTCTGGTAATTCACATACACTTGATCTCTCTCTCTCTCTTTCCGCTTCGCGTCGTGGCCATATTACATGTACCACCTCGGGGTGTGCATTATTTTTCTAATAATTCAGCGGCCTGTTGTCAATTATTCCTTACATGCCTTTGTGGAGCAGTATTTATGGATCACTGAGAAATGGGGATGACATGCAGCAGTGAAAAATAAATCCATAAAATTAAACAAACGCAGTAGAGAAACTGAGTAAGGATATAATCTGGGGGCGGTCGGGGCTGGATTCTGATGAATCTTTCTTTTGTTCTTGTTTGCATTGCAAGTGGGGGTGGTGATAATTACCTAGAATTCTTTAGTGGTCTCATTTCTTGCTGTTCTTTAATGTCTGCCTTCACACTCTCTACTTTTCGTTTTATCTTCCCTCTTTTCTTTTTCTTCTGAACGTGCAATTACAGAGACTTCTTGACTCTTTCTCCCTCTATTGTGAGCTTTCTGAGCCGGAACATGAGTGCAAAGCTGTCTTCGTTTCAGCTGAACAGAGGAGGGATGAAATCTGTTTTAAACAGTTTCAGAAAGTAATTGTCTCTCCCACATTCCTACCGTTCTCTCTCTCTTTCTTTCTCCTACTGTACTTTAGGATTGAACTTTCCATGCATTTCTCTTCCATTCGCAGACTGAGGGAAACTTGGAAGGCGAGGACTCTGTCGAAGACCAAATATACCAGTCATGCAGAGCACAAATCAGACTTTTTTGCTTATAATTAATTTCTTTTGTGTTTTCTGCTCTGCATAAATCTGTCAAACAACAAAAATCTCTTTTCAAATCCACTGTTTATTGTCATCAAAGTCACAAAGATATTTATGTAGCAAAATTTAAAACTACATTTTTTTCTGTTTAACAAAAATAGACATTTCTTTCCTAAGGCTTTACATTTGCACAAAAGAAAAACATTTAAACATGTATTTTTATACAGAAACACCCTCAAAGTGTAATAATACTCCCACTTTCAAATATCACAGTCGCACACATACTCATACGTGCACGCTACAATAAATAAAACAATACAAATTTACTATAGAGTGACATTCAGATATAAATTACTCTGTAGAAATGATTTACTCCTTTAAAAATACAAAAATGTGTATGTATATATACATTGACAAAGAACAGCATTGAAAAACTCAAAAGGAAAATAGGGAAAGAAAACCTTTTCGTTCTTTTGCAAGTATTTTTTTTCCTGTATCTTGTTCCTGTATCTTGTGGCCACACAGGGAACGTTAATTAAATTCACATGACAGCAATGCAGGCACTTGCACAATATTTTCACACATAATTTTGAGAGGCAAGTTAGAAAAAGAGACTGTTTATGCTGTCACAATTTAATCTAACATTTTTTAAGTCCTTTAGGATTTCACACTCAAATATATTAATATATCTCCTTTGTTTGTACCCTTTGGTTTACTCAACATTTCTCTACAATTCTCTGCTGAAATTAGCTTCTTAATTTCAGATAACTTCATATAAAATTCAGTCTATAGAGGTTTCATTTTAAATAAATAATAAAATAAAATAAAATAAAATAAATAAAGGCACCGTAAGAACAGGTCTGCCAATTGCTTTGGGACTTCATATCTAAACCCTGAAGATACAATACATGCTACAAAAAAATCAAAGCCACATGCCATTGAGTTCCACTAAAACATCATCTAGAAAATACTATTTCTTATTCTGTCTTTTGAAAAACTCACAATGTTAGAAGTGATCTTCTGTTTTCTCACATTTGACCATGTTACTAGTTGAAGTCAAAGCAGTCACCTATTCATAAGTCTAAACAGCACTTTACCACTAAACCATAAGAGACAAATCAGACCACGATAGGTAATAAGTCCAACGAATTCTCTTTGAATGTTGGCTAACTAGCAGCTCTCGTGGATTGCAGCTTTACAGTAGTTTGACTTCAAAATGGATCGGAGAACGAAAGAACGAAAGAGAAAGAGAGAAAAAATATTTTTCAAAAGAATCTCTTTTGCTACTTAAATCTCTTTTGCTACAGTTACATCTTGAATTCTTTTTGAGTTGAGAAATGCAGAGCCTGATATCCCGCTGTCTTTTCTACTTTCATTCTTCTCTCTCCTTCCAGAGTCGAAGCTCTACCTTTGTAATTGTTCATCTCTATAGCAACAGGAGACCTCAGTCTGTAGGTCTGGCTTCGACTTCCCCATCCTTTACGATTTCCTTAGCTCTCCCAATCTTTCCATTTTCCTGCTGATGCCTGGAGTTGTTCGGGGAACTGCGCTTCTTGAGTCGATTGATTATGTCACTGCAGGTCTTCCGGTACTGGTGTCGCAGAAGAGAGTAGACGAAAGGGTCGCATGCAGCTTTGCTGTAAGCCAGACTTTTACACAGCACGCCCCAATATGGATTAAATGGCTCTGTCATAAACAGCTCCACAATCCTAAAGACATGACACAGATATGAGCAAGATATGGTGGATATGGAAGATATAAGTCCAAAGACCTGATATACCAGTTACCACATTTTCAGTATTTTCTTTGCCTATAGAAGGTTATACATTTGTTTTGAAGAGGTAGTGAATGTAGAACAATTTCTGTTTTCAGTTTATGTGAGGGATAATTTGTGACCTGAAGGACACTAACGGTTGCTCTTAAAAATTGCTTTTGACAGGGGCTTTGAGGATGAAAACCTGCAGCAAGAGTCGGGGATACACAATACAGTTCATCCTTTCATCTTCTCTGAGCTCACCAAGGTTATGTAACATGCCAAGATAGGAGGCCCTTCTTCATTAAATCAGGTGGACATACATGACCAGTGACATTAGTACTAGAACTACAGGCTTCACACTTCAGAACTTGTAGGATGTTGTGGGGGAGACCCTTTTATATATATTTATTAGGGCTGTAAAAATTAATGCATTAATGTTTTTGACAAATTTTTTCAGTTTAAAGCATTCAAAATATTTACCACAATTAGCGCAGCATCCATTTTTTCCCCGTCATTCTTTTGCTAGCGTTACATTATATGATCACGCTCTTATTCATGAAAATGCTTTTAAACCATTAAAACAAGACAAGTCTTAAAGGAGTTAAATGTAATCTTAAATGAACGTAAAGAGTTGCGATAAAATGGGATCCGCGTCATTTGCGGCAGGTCTTGAAGTGACAGCAGCCTAATAAACCCTCTGCTGTCTGTCATTTAGGATAACCAAAGAACAAAAATATTAAAGAAAATCACTCGCTGCTCTTGACTGAATAACTTTGGTAGTTTTAATAAGGATTAATCTGTATTTCATTTATAATTTATGCAGTGAAGGCTGTGAAGTGTTCAATAACTTTATTCAATTTCTGTATATATATCCTACCTGTTAGACCTACCCGAAAATCTTAAAGCACTGTTTACAAGGTTACATGGGTCGAAAACAATACATTTTTGTGCATTTTGACAGGGCAAGTAAAAATCTGAATTGGTCTGACTGGGCCAATAGAAAAAACTGAGCCGTGATATATTGAAGGGCAGGTAAATGTGACATTTATTATAATGGGTTTATGTGAAAATTGTTTTAAGTTCACTTAAATTAAAAGTTAGTTAATTAGTTAATTCTTTTATCGATTGACAGCACAAAAATATATATAACATAACTATTTTTCATTTATATTGTGATGCAACATGTTTAAATTATTTTACTGCTTTTGATTTAACTGACTTTTTCACCTTTGTTTTAAATACACATTGTTCCTCATACCTACAAGAATTATTATCACAAAGGTTAAAAATATTAAGGAATGTCCAGTAACAAACTGTAAAAACATTTATTTATTTTTTTTACAAATTCCACGGTCAACCTTAAACAATACACAGTGTCCTCCAGCTTTTGAGTATTAAATCAAGAATGCAGTTAATTACATTCAAAGATCTCAACCTGGCCAACACATTTAAACTATAAGAGCATGACTGCACAGATGCTGAGTCTCTAGGAGCTCGGGGAAGAAAAGCAGGTGGCTCACCTAGTGATGACATAAGGGGTGAAACAGACGACGAAGGTTCCGATGAATGTACTAATTTTGCGTGTGGCTCTCTGTCTCCTCCTTTTTTGCTCCTCCAGACAGCGTTGACGAACACTGGACAAAAGATATGACCTCCATTTAGATGATTTCTCTCTCTGTATTATGCTTTTTTGCATGTGAGATGAGCACATTAGACTTTTATACAGCTTCAAATAGATGTTATTTAAAACTGTATTTATGGACCGGATGAACATACATACTTCACCACTGACAACATCTGGAACCTTCTGTCAAAACATTAAAGAGACAGGAGTTCCCATAGAGAGAAGATGTTTGCCCAAGCTGTTTCAGTGAATCATTGAAATGCCAGATTGACTTTGTCACACCTGCAATGGATTATTTAACACATGCTCACATGCTCAGTTTTGTTACACAGAAGTGTGGTGTTTTGTTGATTGCTATACCAGTCTATAAAAATTTTTTTTTTTTTTTTTTTTTTTTTTACATGAATCCCAAAAGAGCCAACAGCTGGCAGTCATTTTCCTTTCAATTTGCATGTGTGGAGTGCTCTGAATCTGATACATCCCCTGCTTGAACTCTAGATGTGCTCATTACATGTGTTGTGTAGGACTATTGTAATTTTTCATTGTTGGTTAATAAGTTATTGTGGTCGACACATTGCCATTGAAAGTCATCCGGTGCTCTGGGCAATGAGATGATGATCTGCACTCTCTGACAAGCACAAATGTCTCTTGATATTTCTTGGCACACGAGAGAGGTGTGTTTACGTCAGCCACTAACTTTTTTCAGCCTCATTATTTGGTAGATGTGCCACATTGTAGGGGTGTAACGGTACACAAAACTGACAGTTCGGTACGTACCTCGGTTTTGACATCACAGTTTGGTACAGCAGGGCGAGAGGAAACTAAACATTAAATTTCTTTTTTTATTTTATTAAACAGTGGTTTACTGAACAAATTGAGTCTCTGTCTTTAAATGAAGTTAGTTATAATTAAAAGTTTCTTAAGGATATAAAAAATAATCCTTGCTAATGCTATAAACTATATAGGGAGCACTTACTTGCACATTACTATAATATTAAAAGTTAACAACCGAGCCAAAACTATCTGCCTATATTCAGTTGCTATTTATTTTTTAGATATAATAATCAACACTCAAATAACAAATTGTATGCAAACATATAAACTGCACATAATGCATTTTTTTGCATTAACTTCTACATTTAATTATATGTTTTTACTCCAATTCATTGTTGAAATATCATTACACACTGTCATTTTCATAACAGATATTTTAAACATACATTAAATAATCAAGACATCACTAACAGGTTAAGTTAAATATTATTAATATATAGGCTAATACAGACAGTGCATATATTTAGCGAAAGAGTTCATTTCTCTAGCTGACTAACAAGCTGTGGACACTGAATGACTTCCCTGAGGTAAATGTAATGCTACGTGGGATATTGTTTACAAGCTGTTTTACTGATGTCTTTTCACCGTTGAAACACTGCGATTACATGAGATATAATACCTTTCAGTAAGTTGTACTGTATTTTAATTTCTTGATAAAATGGACATGATTTGAAAAATGACACTTGTTTCTTATTAAAAGTAACAAAACGCGGAGCTTATTGCTATTATTGGTAGTTAATGATGTTGGTTTATGGCGGTGAGGCTACAACGCTGCATTGTAGCCTACACATAAGACACGAAAATTCGCGGGATGAATACGTGTACTGTTACACACCTAATATTATTTAATCAAATGTCAAGGAAGAAAAATTAGTTTTGTGACATAAGGTAAAGTGAGGTCAACCTAAACAATGGGTTTGGGCTGGGCTTGGCAGCTGGGGGCGGGGTGCGTTCGTACTGTGGGTGGTGTATCCTATGGGTGTATCGCGGTTTTTCGGTTCGGTTTGAATATCGTTACACCCCTACCACATTGTATTATTTAAGATTACTCTTTGATTGATTTAAAAGAAGATATTTATGATCACTTTTTATGTATTATGTCATTGCACCAGTTACATTTGTGACAGAATTTAGTTTGAGGGGTCCAGTAAGAGTCTACTGTGAATAGTCACAGCTGTTTAATTCCATTTTAATCAATTATAATATGATGCCTTTTTCAAAGATTAATCAAAAATGCCAGTTTTCAGATTTGTGACAGTTTTCTACGCTGTAGTTTCCCAGCAATTACAATGCTGACCAATGTTTTGCATTTAATTATTTTTATTTATTTTTTCATTTTATATATATATATATATATATATATATATATATATATATATATATATATATATATATATATATATATATATGTATATGTGTGTGTGTGTGTGTGTATATGTATGTTGTTAGATTCAGTGGCATATCCAAAAAGTAAAATACATGTGTTCACTTAGTTGAGAACAATTATAGGATTCAGCAGGTTAAATTCCGGTGGACCAAAGCGGTGGTGCTGAAACTCTAAAGAGTTTCTCTGGGTTCTATTTAAACTTGAGTACTGAATATCTTGATTTAATATCTATTTGTGCAAACTCTTAAAATCGAAATTTAAAAATGAAAAATTAAATGTATAGATTTAAAGTATATCACACGCACAAAAAAGCTTTTTTTTTTTGTAATTGGTTATGTACATGTTTGGGTTTTGTTGCATTTTATGTTATTTGTTTAGTGTATAATGCTAAACACAATGCTTATTACTGACTGAATTTTTTGCATTGGACACTTTTAGTGCCTGTAAAATGGGCCATCACTAAAGTGCTTGTATCATTGTCATTGTATTTCTACGAAAAAGTTCTGGCAACCACTCCTGTCAGTTTATTTATTTATAAATCTCTTAACTGTAAAAATCTGAATATTCGACCTCATTCTTACCTCGGGTGAATGTCCACTAGCAATAAGAGCGTTTGCATGGTGATCACGTCTATGCGCTTGCAGTGGAAGCGCGCTACTTTGAGCACTTTCAGGTACGTGACGCAGAGAACCACTGACACCAGCAGGAACGTGAGCGTGTGAAGCACCAGCGTGTAAATCGCGAACTGCGTCTTGGCATGGAGCGCCCTGCCGTTACAGAGCGTGCAGGAAGCGTACAGCTGATGGTAGCCCACCCAGGAGAGGCACGCGGCAACCACAGAGAAGGACAAGGAGTGCACCCACGTGTAAGCCAGAGCGAGCACAGCGTCCCGGTGTCGGATCCTGGAATGATAACTCAGAGGGAACACCACAGCAACCCACCGATCGATGCTGAGCGCAGCCATACTCAGCATGGAGTTGGTGGTCAGGAAAGTGTCCAGAAACCCGACCACCTGACAGAAAACGTGTCCTCCGGGATGTGCATTACTCAAAACCCCGAAAAGTGTCAGCGGCATGCTGGAGGCGGACAGAAGCAGATCGCAGAACGTCAGGTTGAGTATAAACAACCCAGGAACCTGCTTGCGAATTTCGGCATTGTACAGAAAGCAGATCAGCACCAGCACGTTGGACAGCAGCGACACTACGATGATCACGACGAGAAGGAAAGAGAGCGCGAGCTCTGCGGTGTGCATGGTGTTCCCCGCTCTTAAAGCCTCCAACTTTGAACCGCAACTCTAGGACAGTTCATGACGGGGAACAAAATTGTATCAGTACAACTTGTAGATCCCCGGACGTGATATCCAGCGGTGCACGGGTGGTCGATGCACTGCTCTCCATGACTCTGACCTCCGTTTATTCCTCGAAGAGTTGGCATAATCCATCCGAGCAGTTGGATCGCGAAATCTGTAGACTGGACATGTAATCGCTCAACCCCTCGCAACCCTAGATGAATGCCTCGCGCAATTGCGCAGTTCGGTTTTGCGCTCGCTTCTAATGCAGAATTCGCCCTTGAAGCAGCTTTATATGTCAAAATGTCACCCCCCCCCCATCCCCCATACATACACACTCACGAAATGCTCACACGTGACTAGCGTCAAAGAAATCTTCACGAATTGATATTGTGAGGGGACTAAATTTAGAAAGGGTTTATATTTGTCGAAGGGAACTCTTTCACGTCACGATGAGGCAAAAGCCCGAGTCTGGGGTCCAATTTTAGATTCGCTGGCAGCCTCGCACACACAGCTTCATATTTATGACGCTCATCCTAAAAGATCTAGAAGAGCAGTATCTATGATTTGTAGCTTGTTAAATTTCAATGTTTGCAACTTGGTGGTTTGTAGAAATATGTCTCAAACTTTGATATAACATTGCCTATACTACGAATAAAATAAGTTTAGAAATTCCTAAACCATATAAATTAGTGTCAAGTACACAAAACATGATGGGCCAGAATTTATTTTGGTACTGAAGTACATACATGCTCTCATTAAGATATGAATATCAGGCACATGTTAATATACTGCCTGAGTTTTTGTCCTCACCATTTAACATGCTTGCTGAGAGACACGCTGGAGATTGTCTTAAAGATTTTCTGCAATTTTTAATTGTAATCTCTGATATTGATCAAACATTTGATTGTCCAAAAATTTCTAGACAGTAAAAAAAAAAATCGGATTAAGTGAGAGCAGCTCTTTTCAACAGCAAATGGAATGGCTAGAGGCAGACACAAAGAGAAATAGAGAGTGAAGGAGAGAGATTTGAGTTCTAGCACCTTGCCACTTCTAATCAAAGCTTTGGTAAAGTATTGATTTAAGATACCTTGGAGAGAAATAGGATGTACTTATTGTTCAAGCCAAATCGTTTCTGTTTTGTGTGCTCTTTATTGAACAGAGAATCATGTTTCTGTTGAATTCTATTAAAGTTTACAATGTTTTGAGATTGTTATAATGTTTTAACCAACACACGTTTATACTTGAAGGTTATATTGAGTTCAAAACGCATCACACACTGCACATTTTAGCATGTTTTTAAATGTCATCTCCCAATAATAATGAATCACTGCCTATGCTGTGACTTGGCTCCACTTTTGAGGCAAGAGCCATGCTTGATGCATTTAGCTCTTGCTTGCTTGGCTGCGGGATATGTCAGAAGAATTTCCTGTCACTTTGTGTACATGAATTTGTATTTGAATTTGTGCATGTGCATGTGTCTGTGTGAGTGCACGCGTGTATAGTTGCATGTTAACATGTAGGGCACCACTTTAGTGTCTCACCATGAACTCAAAATGGACAATTCTTGTTTTTTATGGAATATTGCATTATATATTAAAAATGACTTCCCATCTCTTCTCTGATGACGTGTTTACTGGCACAAGAGCGGGACAACCTGCCACTCATGTGAGATCACAGCAATAGCAAACCACGACCGTCCAATCAATTCCCAGTGGACAAAATCAAGTCCTGCCCTACATTTTTTTCTTGTTCCAGATGCTGTTTTACTCGGATATATGTCACAATAGGGAAGAAAAGTCTATCGCAAGACTTCCGTTTCATGCTTTAACAGTAGGCCTATTCATAATGATTGCACTTTTTGACTGGCACGAAAATGACATTTGATGTTTTTTCCTTTTACGAGATATTTTGCTGGGGAATTACTTTCAGTTTGCGTCCTCCTAATTAGAAAGCAACCTTGACATTTACTTTTACCAGAGGCAGAAGATCAGTTTACACAGACACACACCGGGCCCCAATTCTTGTGTTAGATGCATTTCTATTTCACCGCAGTGTCTCTATTCTTACAACACAAACCCCCGTTTGCACTGCAGCATGAAACACACACACACACACACACACACACACACACACACACACACACACTCTCACTCTCACTCTCACTCATACTCATACTCATTAGTGGCTCACTGAGGCCGCGTAAAGATCGCCGCTGTCCTCTGTTACCACGGAAACGCCCACGCTGTCTGTGCAGTGGGTGTGTGGTGGTCCATCCCATGATCTTTTGTGACAGCATGAACGATTCTGACCAATCAGTGGAGCAACTGCACAGATCTTGTTATTCTTCTTGAGTGGGCGATACGGACAGCTTGTCTTGATGTGAAACATAGGCTTTTATCTCCATCTCTTTTTCTGCATAATTCAAAACATTTTTCCTCTTTTTTTTTTTTATTCGAAATATTGTTTCAAAATATTTGCAAAGATTGTTTAGTCAGGATTCAGGAACAATCAATCTTTAAGTGAAGAGTTTATCGTTTTGTATTCCTGCCAAAGCTTGCTTTGACTTTGCTAAATACTTGCCATTATTTTGTCTCATTTGTTATAATAATAATAATAATAATAATAATAATAATATTATTTAAAAATAT
This sequence comes from Abramis brama, assembly GCF_963993115.1. NCBI lineage: Eukaryota > Metazoa > Chordata > Actinopteri > Cypriniformes > Leuciscidae > Abramis > Abramis brama. Next base: position 17,915,484 of record NC_139983.1, read on the forward strand.
AATATTATTATTTAAAAATATAATATTATTATTTAAAAATATTATATTATATTATATTATATTATATTATATTATATTATATTATATTATATTATATTATATTATATTATATTATATCAGTCCACAGTTAAAAGAGTCTAATATCAGTAGACTGACCTTTTGAGCTTGTGGGAAGCACATTGGTTGAAATACGTTGATTATCCTATGTTTATGTTGGACTACTGGTATCATTCTTGCCACAGGACATCATGTACTTTTGGTCCACTGAATTCATGTTTCTACATGGCACAATAGCTGTATAGCTTTGCAAAGGGACCCTCATAATTTCCATCTCGCTGGTTTTCTTTCATTGAATACTGGGAAGTGCCTTGTTGATCTTTTATATTAATTTGCTTATGTATTTTTCCTCAAACTTAACAATCTAGGCATGCATTAAAAATACTGAGAGCCCAGGGCAAGGAGGATGTCAAAATCATTAATTTTGAATGTACATATTTCATTTTGTGCTCCACTGGATTATACTGATGGTAATTATGTCTAATTAGATAATGCTATTGTTTCTATAGCCCAGAATACACAGCCTGAGATTTGTGTGTGCTGTAATTTCCCCAAACCCTAGGAACGTGAGTGATGTACACATGATCTGCATGGCAAAAACCATGAAATGCTACCCTGTGGACTAGATGCATGGCATTCTGGATCCACTGCTGGCTGATTCTGCTAGATTCATTGTTGTGCTGCTGGTTGCATGTGTGGTTGTGGTTTGCATTCACAATCTAGTTTGCACAATCTAGACAAATGCTGTATTTCAAACATTAAGATTCACGTTCTGATTAATTTGGGTTGGGTTGTAATATATTCTACTCTTATGTAAATTCTGCTTCGAGTCCAGGTTTTCTATTTCTATTAAAAAGGAAAAGGCTGTAAATGCTGTACTACATTGATCTGTGCAATGAGAGTGTAGGTAAAGTTCTCTAATATGACTACCAGATTTCATTTGAATGTATCTTTTTTTTAGGTCTTTTTATGTCATGTGCTTTTGTGTGGTTGTGGCTCCATCTGGTGGTTCAACTGGTTAAATGTCTCTGAGGCATTTCATTTTTATTTTGAGATAGCTCATTTATTTTCTGTGTTGATCTAACTGATTAGTCAGTTACGGAGCCCCGACTGATCAATGCCTTGTCCTCATCTCACAATCATAATGTTTCCTGATGAAAATATGTTGTTTTGACCATAGTTTTTATGTGATTAGATGGGGATTTACTTATTTATGGGCCCTCACAGGAATGGGGCCCTCCTCAAATCAGCATATTTACCTGGGCTGGGATTTCCCCCAACTTCTTCCCAATATCCAGCTTGCACTATGGTGTTCTCTACTGCTATTTTTGTATGAAATGGTTGGGCAAATTGGCTTCATTGGCTTCTACATATTGCTAAGCTCGGTCCTACTTACCAATGGTATCGGCTTTCATTTAAATAATTGCTTACTTTTCTAGATGTTTAAATGTGAGCTCATTGTTTTCACCACTAGAGGGAGGGCTTGACCTTCACTGAGACAATTCTTGTCCCACAAGTCTGTCATCACTTCTCAACAAACCTAATAAACACATCATCAGCATCCCATAATGTCCATGTGCGTTGTCTGGGCACAGACCCAGGGGGCAGAGTATAAGTGCTGTTTGGTCTGTCCTCAGAGGTCACAGTCAGGGTTAATCTGTCATGTTTAGCAAGACTGTGAGGGCACTATTGTTTTCCAACTAAGTTGAATGAGAATTCATCAACATTTTTTTAAAATAAATAAATAGTCAATATTTACTACACCCCATGTACACTGTAAAAGAAAATTATTGTTGGTTTAACTTAAAAAAGGAAGTTACCTGATCGCCTTCATTTTTTGTTCATTGAAATTAAGAATTTTAGGTGATACAGTGAAGGAGATTGGTTTAATAAATAGAAACTCCGTTGATTAGTTGATTAGACAAAAGATAAAAAGTTGTGATGACAAATCATGTAAGTGTTTTTTTTTTACAGTGTAGTTCCATACTTGTAAGATTTATTTTTCTGCAGAACACAATAGAAGATATTTTGAAGAATGTCTCAGCTGGTTTTTTACATATTATGAAATCAGTTGAGCTTTCAATCTTCACAAAGGACATTCAATTAACCCACAATTTATAATTGGTCAAAACTTCATAATATGGACAAAAACAGCTGAGACATCCTCCAAAATATATTATTTTAAAATGGTAAGGGCCAGTTCATGTTTTCGTGCTCCACTGCCAGCAAATTATTTTCCAAGGCTCTCTCATTGGTGTATGAAGGTGTGCACAGGGCAACTAATAATTAGTCATTTATCAGCTGTTAAATAATTATGGGCTGCTTTTAAAGAGTTTTTGGCTAATTTACTGAATTTAGATATACATATTAAAGTACATTTATTACAGTCCTTGACCAACCAGAGCGTAAATGTCTTGCTCAAGGGCACAGTGGTGATTAGTTACTCTTTGTGGGTTTTTTAACATTTCAGATTCTGGGTGAGATCTTTAAATATTATGCTACACCATCTCAGAGCGAAGTTACTTCACTCAGACAGGAAACGGCAAAGAAAGAAAAAACACAATGTTTTAAAGAATTTGTCATATTATTATTGTTACAAATTATTGTTAAATAAGTGCTGGCAGTGTTCGTTTTAAAACATTATAATAACATCAATGAACTTCTTGTTACAGTGTGAGCAGCTTGCAAGGGGAAGTAAGGCCTCTTAGCTAAACACAATGAGATCCCTCTGATGACCTTTCAAGTGTTGCAGAGGAATGTAAGCAGATCAGGCAGGTATGTGAAAGAGATCGTCCTTGTGAAAACCGGGCTTGTTGGAACTATGAACGGAAATCTGTAATTTAACTATTGAGGAGGAAAAGAAAAGATAGAAAGGTTGGCAACTCTCAAGCATCATAACTACTCCAGCTTTTGAGTAGTATGTCCAAAACTATTTGTCGTGCCATAGTAATGTACTGTTTGCTATAGTCTGTGACTTGAGTTGTTTATGAGTACACTTCACCACTTGGAGTAGAGTTCCATGATATAGATATTTTAGATATTTTGGATCTTTTCTCCTGCCAAATGTCTTTCTCCCTGTGTCCTTCTCCATCTCTATTTATCTGTGCTTGGGTGAAACAGTCTGTTCGGTGAATCTGCCACTGGGTGTAAGATGATATTTTCTCCTCTTTCTCTCTCCCCTCTTAGTGTCTTTATTAGCAGGTAATGTCCTAAAAGAGGATTAGAGGAGGAAAAGGGTAGACATGGTCCTGTGAATGAATGAATGGCATAGAGGGGATGGTTAAAGGAGGGAAGGAAGGTTTGGGTAAGAAGAAGACGAAAGAAGAGATCACACTGCTCAGGGATATTTGGGGGAGATTATCTATTTGTCAGACGTATACGAGTGAGACAGACAGACAGAGAGAGGGCAGTCAACTCTGCCAAATACTTGAAAGTATTAATTAAGGTCAAGGTGTGAATTATGTGGTGGTTTTGCATGGTCAGAGCCTCCCTATAGAAGCTTGAATCCCCCACAAAGGAATTCAAAACAAAAGGTTGGGGGATACATCTATATACTGTTTGCCTCAGTTTATTAACACTTATTAATTTGTTCCCATTGTTTTAGTTGCACTAAGTGATGTTGTACTAAATCTTAAAAAATAAAATACAATTGTGGCTTCATACCCGTCACGAACTGCTCCGAGACACGAAGGTTTAGGATCCAAATGCAGTATTTATTGAACAGGGTAATCCAAACACGTAATCCAATGTACAGGCAAAGGGTCAAACAAAGGCAGGCAGTCCATACAAACAAACACAACAAGGCAGGGAACACGGGTAAAAGAGTAATCCACGGAACAGGCAAGAAATCCAAAACCAAGAGACATGAAACCAGGGAAAATGCTTAGAATTGCAGTTTGACACTAAAGACTTTGCAGATAATGAATGAGAAAACCAGCCTTATATGGGGTGAGCTAAACAAGATAATGAGACACAGGTGAATGTGATAATGGATGAAGAGTCTAGGCAGTGAGTTATGGGAAATGTAGTTTGTGAGGGAATGACAATAGTCTGATGTGGAGTGCCCTCTGGTGGCTCTCAAGGGCACTATAGCTGGTGACCGTTACATAGCCCCCCCTCAAAGGAGCGGCTTCCAGACACTCCTAAAATTGTCAAGGAGGGAGGTGGAGCGGAGGCGGACCCGGGGGCGGGATGGAGGGCCAGGCCCGTGGAGTGGAAGAGGGCCTGGAGACTGAGGCGGAGCAGGCTGAGCAGGCTGAGCAGGCGGCCGGGGCGGAGCAGGCCTAGCAGGCATCCAGGGCGGCGCCGACAGTGCAGGGGGCCAGGGCGGATCCGACGGTTCAGGAGCAGAGGCAGCCATCTTGTCTGAAGACACCGGCGTAGACACAGGTGTAGAGTCGGCCATCTTGTCCGAAGACCCCGGCATAGACACAGTCGTAGAGGCGGCCATCTTGTCCGAAGACACAGTCGTAGAGGCGGCCATCTTGTCCGAAGACACAGGCATAGAGGCTGCCATCTTGTCCGAAGACACAGGCGTAGAGGTGGCCATCTTGTCCTAAGACACAGGCATAGAGGCGGTCATCTTGCCCGAAGACACAGGCGTAGAGGCTGCCATCTTGTCTGAAGACACAGGCGTGGCGGCGGCCATCTTTTCCAAGGGCTTTGGAACGACGGGGGCCATCTTGTCCGAGGGCTCTGGAACGACAGCAGCCATCTTGGCTGAGGGGTCACAGTATGGAGTTGATGTGTGTGCTTCCCACACACACAAAATAGCCGTGGCCATGATGATCAGTGCTGTATCATCCGGAGCTGACTCAGGCTCGGCAGCCATCTTGTTCGAGGACTCTGGAGGACAACCTTGACCGAAAAAAGCTCAGGCTCGGCAGGCATGACGTGAAGAAGCTCGGGCTTGGCACGCATGACGTGAAGAAGCTCGGGCTCGGCAGGCATGACGTGGAGAGGCTCTGGTGTGGGAACCAAAGGACAGGGGAGGTACATAAAACACAGGACTAGCAATCATCAGACCTGGGCATGCTGGTGACTGTGGTGGGCCAAGCTCGGTGGTCATCGGAGCTTGAAGCATGGTGCCCACCCCATCACGGATTAGTGTGGATTGTAAAGTGTTGTTGAGTCCATAACAAAAGAAGTCAAAGAGAGCATAGTCTGGGATGGTTAGTGAAATTGGCAATACCTAGGAAGTCCTGAATGTGGTCCTCGAGTGGTCGATTACCTTGATGTAGGCGGATGATCTGAACTGCTGGATCCATAGTGGCGAAGTCTTCTGTCACGAACTGCTCCAAGACACGAAGATTGAGGATCCAAATGCAGTATTTATTGAACAGGGTAATCCAAACACGTAATCCAATGTACTGGCAAAAGGTCAAGCACAGGCAGGCAGTCCATACAGACAAACACAAAAAGGCAAGGAACAACAAGGAACACGGGCAAAAGAGTAATCCACAGAACAGGCAAGAAATCCAGAACCAAGAGACATGAAACCAGGGAAAATGCTTGGAATTGCAGTGTGACACTAAACAAGACTTTGCAGATAATGAATGAGAAAACCAGGCTTATATTGGGTGAGCTAAACAAGATAATGAGACACAGGTGAATGTGATAATGGATGATGAGTTATGGAAAATGTAGTTTGTGAGGGAATGACAATAGTCTGATGTGGAGTGCCCTCTGGTGGCTCTCAAGGGCACTCCAGCTGGTGGAGGAATAGTCAATAGTATAGTCAATAGTTGTTCGAAAAAAACACTGATCTTGACTCGAGACACACACACACACACACACACACACACACAAAAAAATAATAGAATAACAGAAATAGCTAAAAAAACAATGTGAAAGCTAGTTTTTTTTAAATGTAAACAAAAAAAGATTCATCCAGATAAGTGCCTCCTTTGACATGTCGCCAATAAATGATACATGGTTGCTACTTTAAACAGTAAACACAAGCTTGTAAAACTTGCACCGCCCCATGCTGCTTCTGATTGGCAATTGCTTTAAACTGACATGGATAAACTGTGGGCAAATTATAGAAATTATAGAAATAATTAATAAAAAGAAAAAAGAGCGGTAAAAGTTCCAACTCTATTATAGTTAGAAAGTAATCAATTTAAACTATTTCCAAATAATCTATTTGATTTTAAAATAGGCACACATTCGCCCTTATTCGTATGTCTAATTTGTAAAAAAAAACGCAAAACGTTACATTCAGTTATGAATTACATGAATCATGCAAATAATAGCATTATTTTAACTGGATATTACTGGCGGTCGTAAATTCTGTGAACAGTAAGGCCCGCCTTCTTTGATTTGTTTGGCCATCTCAATAATTTTGACTTTGGCGAGTGCTGTTAGACCTGTATGGCAAACCAGCCAAAAATTTTACTTTTTGTGATCCTAACAACAAACAGAGCGGTGCGTAATGGAGTGCAGTATCAAGAATATCAAATATTAGGGGGTACAATTTGGCCATTTCTAATTATTGAAGGGGACTTGTCCCGCTCAATGTCCCCCAGTGGTGGTTATGGCCCTGCTTCTGGAGCCTGATTGTTGCACTCTATTAAGAAACAGTGCAGTGGAATGCAAAACACGTACTGTGAACGAGTGCTATAATGAAGGTCTTTATATAATGATCCAGGTGTACACCAATTCTGGATAATTGAGGATATAAACTCATTCATGGCAGCAACGCTGAGCTTCAGGGTCATGGCTGGGCCAACACTGGGACTGAGTCTCTGATGTTTTCTCCTAGTTAACTGGTTAGTTTGGCTGCATTTAGAATATTTCATGAATTAATTCATATTCACTACTGAACTGTCAAAAATAATTTCTTGTAAAACCTATTTTTCATCACTCATTCTGATACCAATTCAGTGTGGCAAACTAAAAATGACTCTTCCCTGAACTCTCCACCTGCGGAAGTGTCTACAGCTTTAATGTAACCTGCCCTTCTGGAGGTTAATGTGAGGGAAATCAGATTTGGGTAGGAAGCATCTCTAAGCCTCTGGAAAGTAGAGGAGCAGAGAGTAAGAAAGAGCTTTTTGTGTTGTGCAAGGATTGAACGCTACGTTGTATGGCCAATTGACTTCTTCTCCAATTCATCAAATGCACTGTTTACCTAATCTGTCATAGCATTTCAAAACGCATTAAAACCGCAGGCAGATAAGCTCAGCATTCCTACTCCTGAGTCAGGATAGTCTTACCTTCACCAAAAAGGCAAACCATTTCTCTCTCTCTCCCAGAGGATTAGCTCTTGTGTGAAATGCATACTGTAAAGTGCTACCACATCTTGCTTAAGGACAATTCCACCCACCCCTTCCAGATAAATAAAGTATTATTGTGCAGTTAAGGAAGATTAGAAGTTAGAGCAGGGGGTTGGGGATTGAGGATATCTGAAATTGAGTTTAATGCCACGCTTATCTGAATTCTTCTCGTCTTTAATAGTGCACACTGTTGTGTGTGGCGGAGGGGGAGGAAGCGGGGAGATGGGGTCGTATCCTCTACAGTAGGGCGCAAGAAGGAAATTGTGAATTGAGTTGCATTAAAGCCTCTTTTTGTAAAACAAGACCGACAGCAAAGTGAATTGGCATGGCAAGACGTGGAGGAAAGGGCCAGATGCGAGGTGTCGGTTGCAAATTGAACTTGGACCGTGTGCGAGAGGCCCGTCGGGTGTTATACAAACTGCTTAACACATCATTCATGTCATCTAGGGAATAAAATAACCGAGGATGTGCTCTTGCACCATATTTCATGTTTTAATTTCCAGCCTATCCTGAGCAAAAAAATATGGAAAGACAGCAAAATTCTGCTGATATTTACTCACCCCTATGTCATTTTAAACCTGTTATGATTTTCTTTTTTTCTGTGGTACATAAAAGAAGGTATTAAAAAAAAAAAAAGTTTAGTCTCAGATTGAGCTGTAAAAGGGAACATTTAAATTCTGTCATCACTCTCTCATGTCATTCTAAACCTGTATGACTTTATGTATGACACAAAAGAAGATATTCTGAACTTAGATAGTTCGCAAGCAGATATTTTAAAACACACTCTTTTTTTGTCATGAAATTTTTAATTTGTTGTGGGGAAAAAACATTTTACTTAGAATTCACTATTAAATGGCACAATGTTATTTTGTACCCCATTGACTTTCATTGCATGGAATTTTTTTTTGCTTTTTTTCATATATCATCTCGCACACTGTCCAAGTGCAAAATATCACTCCGGTTTGGATCGACATGAGGGTGAGTAAATAATGACAGAATAGTTTTTTTTGGGTGAACTATCCCTTTAACAACACTGTTAGACTGAAAATCAAGCCATTAAAGTCAAAAGCCCACTCAAACTGGCTTGAGGTCTGCCGTATTATTCAGACGATGACTCACCCCTCCATTTTGTTTTCTATGGGTTTCAACTTTGAACTTTTAATCAGATAATCTTAATTTCCTTCTGCTCTTTACTGTGGCAAGCCAGTTACCATGGAAACAGAGGACCGTGTGGCCAAGAAGGGCTTTATACCCTATGCCTGAGCTGTTTGGCCTGCTATCACAGAGCGCACACACACACATTTCCAGGTAGTGTTGATTGATTGGGTGATGATGAGAGGTAAGGATAATCTGAATATTTAGTTAAGGCCATCCGGATGCTATTACCTTTCCCCGCAGGCGTTTCTTCTGCAAAGGGAGGGGATAAAGTGTGCTCCTCTGAGGCTCATTTCAACAGGCACTTATTTAGGCGTACAACGCTGCCTTTTGCACACTCACTGTGCACTGACTGATGTGATAGAGGAGAGAAAGTTAATAGATTTTTAGTACTCACTCTTAAGCTTTTGATATTATTCAAGGTTTTTGATGAAATTGTTTCGCTGTGCTTTTAAAATTAAGTCATAGCACATGATAGAGTTTCGGCTAGTTCTCTCATTGTCATATAATACATATAGTGTGTGTGTGTGTGTGTGTGTAGGCCTATATGAGTATAAGGGAGGTAAATATTTGTCATTCTTCAGGCTGAGAAGAGCAGGAAGATCTGATACAAGTACAAAAGGCTTACAGTGACCCTTCACCACAAACAGACTGAAGTTGATGAGGGATATAATTAGGGAGCGTTCATAAAATACCCATTTACGGTCTCGGACATGCAGAGACAGAATCAAAGCTGGAGTCAGATCAAAGAAGACAGAGGAGCTTTTCTGGCATGATGCAGCAGATCTTATTAAAAAATTATCTTGATACTGTAATATGTGTAAACCATTTTTATAGATTTCTTCAAATGCGTTTTTGCCTGCTTTGAGCAAACAGAGGCTTTTTGTGGTTTTGGAACTAAAATAAAAATAAAAATGCTCAGACAATTAGTAATCTGAGCAAAGTTATCACCAAAAATTTCAATCTGCCAACCACTGCGACCTGGCAAGCAGCACAATCTGATCATACTGTCAACCAAGTTTATTAGAAGAATGTCCATGCACTGAAAGACTGACAGGGGCTCTCTTCCCCTGGCTGGGCTGAAACAGAGGTTAATTGACAAAAGAAACCATGTGTGTGTGTGTCAGTGTGTGCATGTGGGTGGATACGGCTGTGTGTCTGACAGGGTAATTGCCTTGTTAAAAGAGAAACGGAGGCAATATTTTGAAAGAACCACATCCCCATATAATCCGCCTTTGAGAATGGTGAAAGAGTGAGGGTTGCCTCTTAGATCAATTGTACAGTCATTTCAGCTATTTAGAATCAGCTAAAATCTGCTATAAGAGGCCATTTGGGTCCAGACACAGAGATCTGCTTTGTTCCTCCCAACTTTGTCAAATCAATCTTTTCTGTCAACGTTTTGAAATGAATTTAGTGCAACAAATATGTGTTGAGAAATGCATTTTGTTTGAAAAATATCTCATTTATATATTTTATGCACCAAAAATGGCAGAAAATCTGAATTACCAGACATTTAAAAAATTTACTTCTGTAACAAAGTTAATGCAACTATTTCCTTTTGTTATTCCACATATGACACGTAGGTGGCACTGTAGCTATACACTTTGTCATGTTTTTTTTTTTTGACTATTTAGCTTATTAAAACATGGTAACAAAAACACATTTGAAAGAATACACAGCAGTGTTTCATGCTCACCTGTGTAAATGCAGTTAATTTAAGTTTTTTTTAAAGGGTTACAGGTTTTTTTAAACTAAATTAACTTAATCCTATTTTTAGAGACTTGACAAGACCCCATAAGGGAAAGCATTTTATTAAACCACCCACTTGTTGAAATTGCTTTGACCATAGATTATTCATATTAATATTTTACAGATTTCCTTAAAATATTATCATTTGCTTTGATGCAAAACACTTTTGATCATTTAAATGTACAACAGTAACTGTGTTATTTCCACACAGTACTCAGTTTACCTCCGTAAAGTACCGTGCATTCCGCTGTAATTCTGTTTCCTTGAAAGTTGGTTCATTATCAGCCGTTCAATCTATCTGTGCAAAACCCCAGTGTGAGGTTTGTAAATTTATCAATCTATCTATTCATTCCCCGCTCTGCGTTATCCTGTCCTATTCAAATGTTTAAAGAGTTACAAAAGTTTAGAGGCTGAAACAGATGGAAAGGATAGAGGATAAAATTAGAAAAATGAGTGCAAATGTACATGTTCAGGAATCAGATGGCGCACCGGTCACAGGGATATCACTTTCTTTAAGCTGCAGAGAGGATAACAATTAAGTCCTGGATTTAGCGTGCGCGAACATAGCATGACAATGCACAGTATCTGTTGTGTAAATAAGAAAGACTCTTTTAGCATCTCTACACTTTGTAATTACCATTTATTTGCATTTTGCTGAGGAACCATAACCGGATATGCAAACAAACACTGAATAAGACACTGAATTCTAATATTTAAAACCAACCTCTGTAGAAAACCGCGAAACACTATATTCTAAAATGGACTCGTATCCAACTTTACTATCCTTTCTGAAATGGCTTATCTTTTTTCTCTTTTCAAAGGACCTCTGACCTAGGCACTTAAACCCTGACCCCTGGGAGCCTGCTGACAGAAAATGAGATTAACTCCCATTAGTTGGCTGCTCAGTGATGCTTTGCACTCCGCAGGCTGTAGTTCTTCAAAATTTAGTGCTTTTCATGGTTGGAGGCAGTCAATTACAATAAATACACGTCAGGAGTCCACAGTGTCAGTGTATTTCAGTGCGAGAAAACGATTCAGTTTGTAAGCTGGAAGAAAATTGTCTTTGCAGGTAATTTAATGATGGAAATGTAAAGTGAAACGATCTTAATCTCGGCTACTGAACTGGCCATTTGGCTTCTGTGATGTGGATGCATGTGATCAGTTATCAGGCAGAAAGTGGCCGGTCAGAGGTGAGGTCAATACGTTCCCAGCCTTGGTAAAACAGGTGTACACACAGCCTAGGTTACATACATAGGAGTGTGAGTGTGTGTGTCCCTCAGGACCGGGTTCACCGAGGGGGGGACTGTGTGTTTCCTGTACTCAAAAATGTCTTTGAGAATCAACCTAGTGAAACATGGCCCTCACTCTTGAAACCCTAACTACTCTTGACACACACACACATATGCAGATACAAATGATACCGTCTTGTATATAAGCAGGTTCATAATATGAATATATCAGTTGCTATGTGCGGATAAATTCAAGTGTGTGCACAGGAAAGGGAAAGTTTGTGTGTGAGTGAGAAAAATAAAGCTTAGATGCCACTGTGAACAGGCTCTTTCTCTTACTGTTTCACTCTGTGAATCCAAACAACACCGTTATTCATCCACCAAGTTCCCCCCGGCAATCCACCCCCCCCCAACCCCTCCAATCCCAGCTTGGGCCGTAACCATCGCTTCCATTCTCCCTGAATGTAGCCGCACCTGAACTGCTTTACCACGGGGGGCTTGTTCAGAGCAGTATGAGGGGCGGCGAGGCCTGAAACCAATCCCTGTTCGGGATCCCACCACTTCCTTCCAATTGTTCCCAACAAAGCCGGACAGGCATAAATGGGCTGCTATCTGTGTCACAGGAAAGTGGAGAGCAATTTGTTTCCTATTAAACAGGACTGTCAGTTCAGTTTCTCATCTTGTTTTTTCTCACTTGCTGTCTTAGCTTGTTTTTTTTTGTTTTGACTTTTTTTCTGTTTCTGCCAGGCCAAAGTGTCAGTCGTGAGGTTTTCCCTCGACAGCTAAGTGGCTCGGACCTCCCTTTTAAACCTGAGAACGCACCTGTTTCACCGGCACAGGTAATTGTAAGAATGTAGAGGGGAGACCTTGGGGGTAATGGATTCAGAATAGATGCTCCTACCAACACACACACACACACACACACACACACACACACACACACACACACACACACACACACACACACACACACACACACACACACACACAGAGCTTGAATATGGTACTGAAGAGCCCTGTTTTGCAGTTCTGTAGACTGCACCTGCTAAGTGGGTGATCAGTCTACCCCCAGTTCATGTGAGGGTCACAACAGCTTAATGTGACCCCCATCCTCTCCCTTTCTTTCTTTCCCTCTCTCTTACACAGTCTCAACACAGACCACATCTGCCGTTATTCTGCCTGAGGTGAACAGTTCAATGCGCGTTCAGATAGGCGCAGTAGTTAATAACGGTTTAAATAGACGTCTTTGCATCTGTTTTTACCGCACTGTTGTTATTTCATTCCAGTCTATATAGTGCATGGCTTGTGACGTCACCAAATAAATGAATGGTGATTTATTTCATATCTAATGGCAAACGCATTACGCTACCGTTCAAATGTTTGGGGTAAGTACTTTTTTTGTATTTTTTTTTTAAAGAAATTAATACAAGGACACATTATTTTGGTCAAAAGTGACAGTAAAGACATTTATAATGTTACAAATATCCTGAAATCCTGATAAAAATCTATCAGTTTCCACACAAATATTAAGCAGCACAGCTGTTTTTAACATTGATAATGATAAGAAATGTTTCTTGAACTTCAAATCAGCATATTAGAATGATTTCTGAAGGATCATGTGGCACTGAAGGCTGGAGTAAAATTCAGCTTTGCCATCACAGGAATAAATTACATTTTAAAATTTATAAAATAATTATTTTTAATTCTAATAATATTACTGTTTTTACTGTGTTTTTGATCAAATAAATGCAGCCTTAGTGAGCATAAAGGCCCATTTTACAGCAAGTACGATAACAATAGTGATAAAGATATAAAAAAAAATCTTTCTAAATATAAAAGAATATCAGTGTCCATACCACAACTATAACGGCACAGAGAAACCGTATCGTTGGAATCACTTTCAGAATGATTTTTTTATTGACAGCCAATCAGAAGCAAAACTGCAGCTTATGGATATAATAAACAATGTTATCGTTCCCTGGTTTGGGTGCTAATATAGATATCATTATAGTTTTCTTTATAGTTATCGTTCTTGGTGTGAACGGGCCTTAATGGTTCACAAAAAAATCATACCGCCTTCAAACTTTTGAACAGTAATGTACATGCAGACTATGTAGGGCAAAAACCTTATGTGGATGGATCAGTGATGTTGATTTATACTGAAATGTATGGAATTCCCCATTTCTTACCTGTGTGTGTGAACCTGGTAACACGGAAATATAGTCTGTAGCTTTGGTGAAAGTGTAAAAGACTTTTGCATATTTGCATAGAGATATGATCAAGAATGTGACAGAAGACTGTTGAATTGTGAAGAATGACTACAACAGATAAAAAATGATATAATTAAAGGGGACATATCATGCCAAATGCACTTTTTTGTTTTAAATGCATTTTGTTGTATATTTGGAGTGTTTAGAAGTACAGAAAATATGAAATTATTCTCTTCAGGTGCTTCGTTGATATCTTTATATTCTGTTTTGGTCATATTTTTCAACCTGTTCCGATTTTTCTGTTATCTATGACGTTTTTTGAACTATTACGTCACAGTATTTGCAGCGGAACTGCCAAATAAGGACATTGACTTCTGGCCCAACACTTCGAGCAATCCGCCATTTTTATTTCTCGCTGCAATTTTGTAGTCCAAGCTAAAGGATGCAGAAGTTAAGAGAGGGTAAGTTAAAATGTTCGGTTGTTGGATGTAGTAACCCACACGCTTCATTACACCGTCTAATGTAGATGAACTGCCGCGCTTGTTACAGGACGCATGTTTAACTGAAAGAACGAGCAGAGAGAGAGACCCGGTCGCGCGCGCGCTCACTCTCTCTCTTCAGAGCCAGGCGAAAATGTAAACAAGACTTCACCGTCTCCAAACTAGACGCTGTCTTGCTCTCTCTCCCTCGCACATATTAATCAAAATAAATCGACACGGTGGTAAAAGGTCGGAAGACCAAAGTTTCATGTGTAAATACAGTTACACACCATTGCGATACATCCATATGAAGACGTTGTTCTACAGGTTCGTCGTCTTCATTTTCATCTCGCTCCTGCTCCGACTCTGGCTCGAACATGTAAGGCTGGCTGGACAAGTCTTCCGTTGTTGACATTTTGTTAATAACGTGTGAATAAAAAGTTTCTGTGCTGCTAGATAATCGTATCTCTGCTATCAAACTACAAAAATGGCCGAACGGGGTGGAGTTGAACCGAGTGTGGGCGGGGTATGAAGTGTCTCAATTGTATTTAAAGAGACCGCACCAAAACGAGTTGCTCTCAGACGCACATCAGAAAAGGGGTAGAAAAGGGGCCTGTGGAGCTATAATAATGAGGAATTCAGACCCAAGCATTGCAGTTCCGCTTTATATAGACTACAAATGTATGATTTATATGTAAAAAGGAACAATTTAAAAGCATGATATGTCTCCTTTAAAAAATAATTATAAACCAAAAATTGCTATTTATGCAAAGGAAAATAAACAACACATAAAAAATTCAGAATATGTAAGTAAGAAATATTATTTGAAGCCTTTCTTCACAGTCTGGGTTGCATGCACATATTTCCTGTATGGAAATGCATGTAAATAGATTTTTCTGACAATGTTGTTACTTTAGTTTAGACAAACACCTTACTGCTGTTTATTTGCACCTTACTTTAGTTTATATCTATATATAACAATGTTGATATAAATTGTTTACAGCACATCAGCATTTCCTTACAAGTATTTGTAAAGGAAACCCCTGCCCTGTTCAACAGACAATGATTTCTATTCTTAAGACAAACATCTGACTTTTGGCTTGAGATTAACATTAATTAAATATCTGACGATTAACAATATTGATATAAACATTGTTTATATCATTATGCTATTATGTATCTTTGGAAACCCCTGCCCCATCTACCACTCTATGGCACTACATTAACACACATGGTTCAGTTCATTTGCCAGTGAGCCCCCTTTAAAGAGGTGCGATGGATGAAGGATTAAAAAAGGGTTGTTGAAAAAAGATTGAATGAAAAAAATGACCCTCTCTCCACTCTCCTTTTGTGTGGGGAGTCTGGAACCCCATCTGTGCGAGAGGAGAGGCGTGAAATGTTCTGTAATTACTGGTAATGATGTCCTAAGATCAGAGACTCAGCCCAAACAAGGTAATTACATGATAAATGTGTGTATGAGCACACTGACCTGGAGTCAGCAGGGCCTTTGAGACAGGCACACGATGGACAGCTAACAGAGATATCTGCTCAAAAGGCCCACTGGGACCTGCATAGATCTCTATTGTCTGAAACACTGTCTCTTGGTAACAACATGGATCAGGGTTCAGCAAAGGGTGTGTTGTGTGTGTGTGTGTGTGTGTGTGTGTGTGTGTGTGTGTGTGTGTGTGTGTGTGTGAGAGAGAGTGAGTGAGTGAGTGAGTGAGTGAGTGAGTGAGTGAGTGAGTGAGTGAGTGAGTGAGTGAGTGAGTGAGTGAGTGAGTGAGTACATATGCATTCGATACTTTAAATTTCCTTCTAAAATACAGTAATATTAACAAAATATGGGGTGGAGTGGAAAATTATTTATTAGATTTGTTTGTGTATTTCTTTTTATTACAATTATTTTAATAAAAAAATATATGTGGAATTATTTTTTTTATTTTATTCAATTTTATTTTATATACACAAAGGAAGATGTAAATGTGGAGGGGGTGGGACTGTTCTGGGCTAGTGTCAGGGGTTAAGTGCCTCACTCAAGGACACAACATTAGTGGTCAGAGTAGGGAAGATCCTCAGGGATTTGAACTTGGATCTTCTAAGTTATAGTTTGCAGCCCTTATTTAGCCTCCAGTATATTGCTTTGGTGAACTTCAAACCGCTGGGTTATACATACTTGGTGGCCTGGTTTCACAGACAGGCCTTAGATTAAGACAGGACAGGCCTTAAATCAATTAGGATATTTAAGTACCTTTTATAAATGTGCCTAGATTTTTTTTTTTACTGGTGTGCATCTTAAGACAATACAATGTGACATATTTTAATATATGCTAGTGCAAGTAGCTTTCAGTTAAAACAGCTCAAACATGCATTTTAGTCTGGGACTAACTTAAGCCTTGTCTGTGAAACCGGGGGATTATGTGTAATGTCTTTATGAGAGATGTAAATTCATTATCAAGTAGGTAAACAGTGCTCATTCTATTTAATTTCTAATTTCTATTGATGACTATTTTTGTTTGGTTTTAATATAGATGCTGGATTTCCACATGATTGGAATTGATTGATTCATGGCCTTGTTTTCATGTAAATGCTGATGAATTGAGATTAGTGCCAGTTTTTCATTTCCATAATATACAGTATATGATGTGTCTTAATCAATGTGATGTGGCCTATAACTGTGTTTTCAGCCCTAGATTTGACTGTTGTGTCCTTAAATATCCTTGTATTGCATAGATGTGGGGACAGAAAAGCTCCAGAGAGACGGTTATAGTCCACGATCACAGAGGCCATGGCAAATAACTGATCCTCTAGTGCTTCACTTTTTAAATGCAAATAAGGCCCTGCAGAGCAAACAGATCACGTTTTCTTTTGTCCTCTTTTGGTTTAGAGTTGTTTGTAATGTTATTCATCTGTTCTTTAGAACTGTTCGGTGCCTTTACAGAATGCATGGTAATGAGATCATTTAAATTCTTACACCTTGTTTTTCAAAAAAAATCTGATAGTCATGCAAAAAACATATTTTGAGACTATTACGGTAACTTCAAATGAGGAATCATAGTCAAGAAAAAACAGCCAGGATTTGCCTGAGATTTGCCTAACCTCTGAAAAACAATGCCAGCTTTATTGATGAGTATTTTATGCTCCATAAGCTTAGCTGCCGTTATACAAATGACTGTTGTATTGCACTCTGGTCGTAATGAAAGAGGATATTAAACATTATTACATTTATCTGTTTATTCATTAGCCCAATTCCAAACCAATATGCCTCGGTAGTTTTAGGGGGGAGCATGCTGGATTTTACATCTGCATTATTAATTGCTTCATTCAAGAAATGTCATGAATTGTTAATTTACTAGAACATAGTAATGCATAATATAATGATAAATCTAGCATAAAGTGTGTAGACCACAATACAGAACCAAAAATATGATGTTTAGAAGAAGGTGACCCACCAATACCCCATGTCACCTATAGATGGCGACAGTGCCTAATTTTCTGTGTAATGCCTCCATAGGGAGATTAAAAAGCCCTCACTATACCTTCTGATCGAACTACAATTCTGTTGGATGGATTACATGTGTAGAGTGTAAATTTTTATTTTTTAATTGCATTTTATTTCGGAGATTTAATTTTTTTAAATTCTTTTTCAGAAATGCTTTCCTCTCAGAATGAATTGTATGCGACAAATGTAAATGGAGAAGAGATAAAGCAAGATATGGATAGTGATACCATGTAAATTACCTGATTTGTATGGGTGTTACAGCCTCCTCTAAACATACACAAGCCCAGTAAAGGTTTATGCCTGTTAGTTTTATGTTGCGATAAAAGTGTAGTTGGTAAACAGATAAGATACCTGACACACAATAAGTATTAGGGAAATGACGGTACACACAGCACAATTCTGCGTGTGAGAGTATAAAGTCAAACAAGAAATGGCATGTGGAAGAAATAAAGGGACATGAGAAGGCAGAAAATGAATGAGAGAGGGGAAAAAGGACAATTTGTCACAAAGTCACCCGCATAAAGGCGGAGAAATGTGCGAAATGCAGTAATTGCGTGAAGCAGCCGGTGTGTGTTGAATAGGAGCGCTGTGAGTCGGATTCTGCTTCCGTGCTGCGCGCGATCGGAGGCATCTTCAAGAGCGTCTGCGTGAATATGTTACTCATTACCGCGGGCAGATACAAAGCTAGAGAATGCAGAGCGATTGTTCTCTAGTGCTGGAGAAAGACAGTCCTCCCCTCTTCATTAGCGCTGGAGAGAGATCAGGGAGCGAGTGTAATGAAGAGGGGGATCATTCGGTAATGTTTACCCGGCAACGCAGGTGAAGTTGACGGCATAGCGAGCGCGGTTTCACGGCAACTGTCTCTTTTGCGCGGCGCCGAAGACTAGGCCATTATTAATACACAGACATGTATTTGGGTGATGAACAGAGTGGGCAGTGATTCAATGACCCCAGCCACCAAATGAGTGTCTTTGAGTCGGAATGCTCTGTGAATAATTACTGACAATTTAAGTGTCTTTAAATGTATAAGAATCTAACAAAACTAATTTCTTTAAGATATATATAATCAGAGGTAAATCTGGATTTACAGGCATTTCTGATGGTGTGCCATCGAACAAAGTCATAGCCTACATATAAAAAATATCATTGGCATACGGTTATATGAAGAACATCCACAGGACCTTTTCATTGCACAAAAGTTTCTTTATAGTGGGGGGAAAAAGGTTCTTCACACTCAGAAAAAAATAGTTCACAAGTTATTTGCTTCTTGCATGGCATTTAATGCAAAAACTCTTTTGGAAGCTTTATTTTTAAGAGTGTGACTTGTACTGTTTTGACTTTGCTGGTCTCCTTTCATGGTCAGGTTGGTCTCTTGGCTCGTTTTAGAGAGGTTTTGGGAACTTCTCAGCTAGTCAGGCTGGAAAACCAGCTTGCCATGCTTTGTGATCCTTTTTTTATTTATTTTTTACCCTGGTCTAAGAAAATGTATATTGTTGGACAGTTGACTTAATGGCAAGGTAGGCTAAGCATGGTGTAATTGGTTTTGCAACACAAGTATAATGCGATTGTCTGAGAATATTAATTAATCTCTGGCATATTTCCGGAAAGGACACACTAACTAATGTAAACAGTTTAGATGTGAAAGACATTGACAGCCCTGACCTATAGGAGAAACTAACTGTAGAACTGTGTTCATGACGTAGGATGACAGTTTTTCTTACCATTTTATGCAAATCAAAAAAGCATTAAGAAAAAAAAGTGGTCTTAGATGGAGGTTTTAAACACACAAGCCCCCCCATAGCCCTCATAATGGTGTGTATGACAATGACACCATGCGTCTGCGCGTTGCTTTATGGCCCCAATGACTTCAATCACTCCCTGGAAAAACAAATCTGATCTGGTCTACCTGCCTCCATCACGCCATCCTCCAGAACAATGATAGATAGATAAAAGCCAGTGTCTGTGGGTTTGTGTATTAAATAAAAAAGACGGATGTCCCCGCGGCTGGCTGTTTGGCATTGCCTGATGCGAGTCATTTATCTAAATGTAGCCGTGGCAGCCGGGGCCCTGGGCTGACAGAAATGACCCATAATTTGCTGCTAACTGCAGTAGCGGGTTCTATAATAAAAGCTTTTCATTAGGGCTGAGCAGCCTGCACCAGGCACAACTTAGCAAAAGGGCCCTTCCTCTAATTGCTAACCATTACAAATATGGTCCATTTGGTGGAGAGAGAGAAGAGGAGGAGAGAGAGAGAGAGAGCAGAGAGGAGAAGAGGGTGTGGGATAGGTCTGTGTTTCCCCTTCACAAAGCGCACCAATAATTGAACAATTAAACTTTAGCAATGTGATTACCACTCACCATAACTAAAAGCAGCTGTGTGAACGGCACAAGGCCACAGTGGGCGGAAATGTGGAGTCTGTCTGAGAACGGCGAGCTCGGGATGGATGAGGTGTCATCGTCGGCCCGTGATTACTTACTGCTCCGAGCCTTGGGTCCAAAATAACAAAAGAAATACCATCTGATTTGTGTGATTTAAATAGAAGGTGAACATAAAACAGAAGCAAAACCTTAGCAACATAAAAGAAATCCTCAGCCCGTACAACAAAACAACCGTCAGATATACGAGTGCCGTTTCTCTTCCTTCTTGCAGAAAGAAAGGACAGATCCGTCTCTCTTGTTGAAAAGCAGATGTTATTTAGAGATCTGAGCCACTTTATCATTTTTTCCATAAATCCTCAGCACTAAGGACTGCTGGGTTCTGCTGCTGTGACGGGCCAGCCGAGGGTGTGAATGCAGCCTTTGTTTAGACACAACTCTGCAATTATAAATTAGCATTAACACAGAGTGATGTGTAGATACGGACAAACAATTTTATGCCCTAAAATGCTTCTGTCCATGCCGCAGCCTGTGGTCTTCACCAGAGATGCTCTTTTGTATGCATTTGTGTGCATGCGCTGACCTTTCCTTTGCAGCAACTGAACCTCTCAATAATCTCCTCAAACAAAATATAAACAGAGAGCAGCGCCCTGCTGCCAGCGTTTGGTTAACAGGGTCTGATTAGAAACAGCAGGTGTTCCTCTCTGAGCTTTCTGCTGCAAGGAGCCATGAATGGTGGGATACAGTAAGGGCTGTGACCTCTTTATTCAAGTACACAAAGACACTGATACTGCCACAGATCCCATCATTACCGCCCTTCCCTCCCTGCCAATTAAAACCCACTTGTTTGATGTTCCAATTAACGTGGAGTTCAGCCGTTTCAAATGTTGCGTGTTTGTGTGTGTGCATACAAAATCACTGAGTATCTTTCCATTAGTTAATGCATAAATTAAAATGAGAGAAACGCTCAAATCTGCTACTAACTGCTTTCTTGGTGAATTACAGTGTTTCATCCACTCGTTCCTTCACTGCAGCACCACATCAAAATAAATCATATGAATGCAAGTTTGTTTTCTATATTGAGTATGATGCAATACAAATACTGTGTACTACGATAAAAGGAAAAATCATAAAAAAGGATAGAACACGACCATTTTATTCACTAAGAAATGATTTCAAAGTTCAGTTCTTTTTAGTGAATCAAAAACATAATGCTGCCAGTGTAGCCCGATTCACAAAGAAATTACTCAGATAAGGCGGTTCTTTTTATTGAATCAAAAACGCACTAAACAAATAGCAGCTGGTTTTTTTTAGTGAATCAACAGCATCTACCATGCGACGAGTGTAATCAGATTCCCGAAATAATTGATACTTATTAGTGCATCAAAAACATAAAGCTTGAGCAGTTTAGCCTGATTCTGCAACAGATTAATCTGTCGAATTAACTAGTTGGCGGCTGGAATCAGCAGACAAAGCCTTAACTGAACTGAATCCGTCAGAACAGTTATTAAATCAACGTCTGACCCACTGAACGGCAAATTATTATTTTCAGGTATGTCCATATTGAAGAAAGTTTTGTGTCAGTGCCATTACTGAGTGATTGTTCAAATCTTATCTTATTATATGTTAATGTATATATTATGTAGGCCTACTACATTAGTTAAGAATATGCCTTTATTTATTACAAGAAAAATATGTGTATCTTCAATTGTGTATTTAATGTTTAGTGTATCTTGAAAATTGTTTATCTTTAATGATTACTTCATACTGAATGGAGCCATATCTTGGCAGTGTGAAATATTATGCGCAGGCAAATTCCTACATTAGTTGTGCACATATCATCATACACGCAGTACTTTGATTATAAGTGTAGGACCAACAGCTCACTGTGATCTTTGTTGGCCTTTGACTTGCGACACTGTTCCATGTACTGTCATCCACAGGCAATTCCTGGAACTCTGCAGCAACTGCCATCACTCTAGTCTGAGGCATGCTGAAGAGCGCTCTTATCAGACACGTTTGCTGTCAATGGTCACCATATCAGAGCAAGAGAAAGAAGATAAAAATCATGATACCAACAAATTTGTTCTTGCATTTGCATATCAGTAAAAGTTGTGGATTAAGGGTTAGAGGGCTGCTCACATCACATAAAGTTTCAGTTAAATAGCCGCTGGTTGTTATTGTCCGGCTTTAGATGCAGTTTTGCATTGCTGGGGCCTGCTATACAAATGCAGTTTATATATGCAAAGTTACTGGTGCTACATACAAAACAAAATCCCCTTTCCCTGCACCAGGAAATTAACCATGATTCAAACTTAGACTGAATTAGACTAACTTTCCCCCTTAGAACCATTTGACTATCATTGAAGTCACTCAGGTGTGGAACAAACTAGAGCGTGTTCCTTTTATATTTCCTTTAAAGAAATAAGAGAGAGAGATATACATTTTGCATGAATTGAATCAATTTTGTACAATTCTGTGCACAATAATCCACAATAATTGATAATCCAGTAATCCACAATAAAAGAAAGTGAACATTTATAGGACACTTTTTAATATATTCTATTACAACTTTATTTAAATGTAAAAAAAAAAAAAAAAAGAGTCAAGGCATCATTAAAACTTCTGATAGGTTCAGTGAAGGAAAAAGTGCATCTAGTGGTTGTTAAAGTACCAGACACCCAACACTAGGTGTCCCCCCTTCTCCTCCGGTGCAATCATATGTCATAAGATTATGATATCACAGACGGTAATGGCACCAATCTACTAATTCTTCTTTTAGATCTTTAGCTATTCTTGCGTGATAGACCGGTCTTAAATGAGAGAAGGGAATTTATTAATGAGATGGATTTCTCGTTAAGGCCAAACAAAGAACGACCCGTGTAACCGCCCACCTGAACTCCACCTATGTACTGTAGTCTATTGGCAGTGACTGCTGATGAGATATTAGTAATCTACTCTTGTAGCATCAACCTAGGACCTTTATCAGACCATTTCAGACTGGTTTATATTCACTTTATTTGCTTTAAACCCAAAGACATAACGAACGTAAAACTATTGCTATATGTTTATTGTGATGTAAAAAAAAGAAAAAAAGAAAAAGAAGAATACATATAAAACGGCTCTTATTTATTTGCAGTGACTTGGCAGTAAGCAGGATTGTGTGAATGAAGCAGGACCCACCAGAATATTGTTCAGATGTTGTTCATCTGGTTTTCATCTTTTATTTATTTTTATAACACTTTACAATAAGGTGCCATTAATGTTAATCTATAAACATTAACTAAGCAATGTATTTGTTACAGTATTCATTAATCTTTGTTGACGTTAGTTAATAAAAAATACAACTGCTCATTGTT
The DNA here is from genome assembly GCF_963993115.1 of Abramis brama. Lineage (NCBI taxonomy): Eukaryota > Metazoa > Chordata > Actinopteri > Cypriniformes > Leuciscidae > Abramis > Abramis brama. The sequence continues at coordinate 17,938,871 of NC_139983.1, forward strand.
AGTTCACGTCAGATCAGGTCTATTAAATAATATTGAAAGATACAGTCTTTGATTTTAATAATGTATTGGTAAATGGTAACTTGGAGAACTACATTTTAGAACTACATTAATGCATACACTAATGTTAACAAAAAATGTAAACTTATTGTAAAGTGTTACCTTTTTTAACATTTTAATTCAATTAAGATCATATATTATTTCAGCATCTTACAGTTCCCTTTGCTAGGGTCACCTAGTGGGTCATTTACTCACCCTTGCCATTCCAAACCTCTGATTTTTTTTTATTTAGAAGAATTTTGGTGACCAAACAGTTTTGGTTTCCATTGACTAATGTATTGCTATTTTAGGTTTTGTAATCAGGCTCCTAGTAGTATATTTCAAAGAAGTTCAGTCAGCCAGTGGAATGGCTTTGGGGTCCAATTGGGTACAGTTTTGATGGGGTTAGGATTTGGGGCGACTCCGGCCTCCTGGTTGAAAAACTCTGGATTAAAATGAATCAGAGAAAAAGATCGTCCGCCCCCATCCGGCAGCAGCTGGGAGTTTAATTACCACACCTGATTTATGCATGATTAACACACGGCTATAACTTACCTTTCGCGCCAAAGCACTGCCATAAGTTTCCTCTACTTTTCACCAAACAGGCTTGATATCACAGCAGAATGGATGTGCGTTACTCTGGCGGGAGCATATGGTATATTTCTCCGTCATCAATAATTCACGCGAAATGAGCAAAAATTAGTCGGCCCGGTTACTGCCGAGTTTGTTCCGCATTAATTTTGCCGACATGTTCTAAATGGGGTCGTTAGGCTGAAAACAAAGTGCCTCTCTCTTTTTCTCTCCGTGTATTTAAAAGAGAGAATTGCTTAGTGAGAGTCTTGTTCACAATCTTACACCTGCTCTCTTTGTAAATAAGAATATTGTTTACAACCCATTGCAGGCTATGAAGTTACGTGACTGATTATCAAATTTAGTTCTAATTGAGAAATACTTCACACCCTGCCATAATAAAGAGAGAGATCTGCCATGCAATCCTAACTGATTTTGCAGCAAGGCATGCTTTAAATGATCGTTGCAAAGATGGAATTGTCGTCTGCACAGACACACACACACACAAACACACACACACACACACACACACACACACACACACGGTCATATAGGCCTACGTCTGTATAAACCTACACAATCCTTAGTGCTTCTACATATTGTTGGCTTAACCTCGCATGGCCCTAATCTTTCTGTGCACCGGCTGCTGCTCTAGTGGCACTCTGTCACTCACAGTCTATGAGGTTCAGCTGAGCAAGAAAAGGAAAAGAAAAGAACAGAAAGAATAAGGTGAGAAAATGTCCCTCTCAGTCCAGGCTGGCTCAAGTGCCGGCCGTGTGAGTGAAGAAGAGAGCTGGAGGTGGAGGACCATTAGACCACAGGGATTATTAGATTTTTAGGGGAGGTATGACCCCTCCTGTCCTCTCTTCTGACACCCACACTCATTCATGCACACCTAACCTGCCATGCCAAATGTAATGAATAGACTCTGACATTGTGGCAGAATTGGATGTTTGAGAATTGTGCTACCCTGTTACATGGTGAGAGAGAAGGAGAGGCTCGGGGAGCAAAGGTCTGGAATGTCACCTTCCGTCATGATCCCTAGATGATTTCTAGAGAGGTTTTATTGTTCCGAATGGAATAGCTACTACTTACTCTGGGTGCACATATATAAAAATGGATATTGTTTTTTATTATTAATTATTTTTCATAATTAATTTATATACAGCATTTTAGTAATGTATTATTTAGGCCAATCATCTAGACAAAATATAAATAATTTAAAATAAAATATTATATTATAAAATTTTATACTATTTTGTTTAAATAAAAACTGAAAGGCTGAAAACTAAAATCAGTCTTATTTAGGCGTCCTAACATTATAATGTACAATATATGTGCAATCATGAACAATATCCACCTATTTCGACACATACTGATCATAAAGTATATTGACCGAAAACAAATAAATGTTTTGCATTCTTAGTATGGGTACTTCTGACTATTTCTTTAAATAGTATGTAAACAGCAGGCATTATTCCACAATAAAGTCATCACATTGCATTTGAGTCACATATGACCATCATCTTGGAAATAAAATATATTTATGAGTCCAGGAAAAGACTTTAAAAAAGGGTTTGCGCTTTACACAATAGAAATTAAAGATTGAAATGGTTTTGCACACTGCATTCATTTGTGGGATAGCCTATTGATATAGCATGCTCTATTGTATACTGCATATAGTACAAAAGTACTAGATTGGCGGGACTTTTTTAATGCCGATTTGCATACTTTGCACAGTATACTGCTGTTGAAATAATAAAGAGTATGTTTGTAATCTATTCTGAACATAGCCAGCAGCTCAGCTCACATGTATTTCCTCCTGCTCTGCTCTTGTGGAGGAATTCATGCATTGAAAGAGAGTGGAGAACACAAGGTCTCATTAATTTACCAATGTGGTTAGTTAAGCTCAGTCAGATATGAAAAAGAGCTTAAATCATTTGCCTAGCTTTGCATAGTTCACACCCTCTGCTCATATCACTAAATACTCACTAAACCATACAAAGCTGGCGAAACTTTTACCGCTCCATTGGTGCATACAGTAGATTTCAGTCAGCGTATGGGTTTGTCATTAAACACAGGCTAATGTGAAAGAGTCTAAGCCATCAGCCCACACCTGCTACATACTCGCCAGCTTTCTCGAAATGCCAAAAGTGATTGGTGTTTGCCTTTATTTTGTGTCAAATTTCTTGATTTTTGTGGTTCTGCAAGGTTGTTTTGGGTATAATATAAAAACGGAAAATTTCTCTGAGTAAATCAGTCTTAACAAATTCTACATTTGAAGATGCAGTGTGTAGGGGAAATGCAAATAGGCCTATGAAGGTTGTACAAAAACAGAGCGTACAAAAGCAAAAACAGGCAGTTAAATGTAAATTGTAAAGTACAGGACAGGCATCAACCATGGTGTTTGTGTTGCTGTGGTAGGGGTTATAATGTGATGAGACTAGAGGTTTCAGAGTTAAATGTGTTGGAACAAATGCCTTTCATTGTCATTGATTGTTTTAATTGAACAGGATGAGAATGGGCCATTCTTTTTGCTGAAGCCTGTGGGTAAAAGGTCTAACAAATCTTTAAGACAGGTACAGTATGATGGAAAGTAAAGGAAAAAGTCACACAGTGAAAATTGCATTTGAATGGACCATTATTGTAAATACATGCAGATTGTTCAAAATGAGATTAATGGACATGTATTGCTCAAAACGTTTATACTGAATATTGACTCTTTCTCTCTCTCCTAGACACTCTCTGTCAGGTGAATGTCACTTCACTGCTGGGAAATTTAACGTTGCTTTTAACCTGTGCTGCCATGTAATTACCTTGACATTTACCCTTCATTAAATCAACTCTACAGCAGCCATTTTATTTTTCCTGACTCTCCACATTGAGACAGACGCCAGTAATTATACATGCTAATAATTAGAAACAGTGGGCTGTGAAATGCAGAGCAAATACTGTAATTTCCCATGATTCCTGACCTCCCCTGCGTCGTTCATTATTTTTGTGGCGAGAGAGAGAGTTGAAGGGCAGAAATACGATTAGAGAACTGTGCGATGAGACCGAGTGAATGAGTCGGTGACAAGGGGAACGCCTGCTACTCCTCTCATTTTGTCCAACGCTTCCGTTATTAATACAACTGCCGGGGAATTGGTGCAATGGTGGATGGCGGCGGTAACGATCCACCAGGGACTCGTCAATCAAACTTCCCAATGCCACCCCGAATTGAAATTTCATCTGCATTTGAATTAGCAACATTATTCGCCAATTTACCTCAGAGTGAACATTTTTCCATTGGAGATGGAATTAAATTAGAAAATGAGTGAGTCTTTAATTTCCAGATTATTAATCACAGAATATAATTCACCTCCACATACCTTAAGGGCAACCACATTATCCTAAGTGCCATTTTATCTCCTGACCGTGAAGCTGATGCCCTGATGGCGAGGTGTCATACAAATCTAGTTTTTCAGAAGCAGATGATAAAAGAATACATCTCGCTCCATCATGGAAGACATAATATTAGCAGCACTTCCTGCCTGAGAGCTTATTTGACATGAAATTGGGTAGTTTTTAACCTATAAATGCCGCAGTAAAATTACTTTTCTGTAAGTGGGGAAAGTCAGCATAATTTGAGATTTATTCTGATGGGAAATGGGTCATGTACAAAGACCGTTCAAAGGGACTGGCTTAGCTTCAGCTGAATGAAAGTCTTGAACTAGCAAAATAGTCGAGCACTAGATTTAGAGGTTGATTTAATTGATTTTATGCTTATTCTTGGCCTGTTGTGATACTACAGCAGCCATACTAACCAAACCTTCTGGGCATGCTTAGAGTCCTGTCTGAATGTGAAACCTTTAATTGATACCTTTTATTATTATTACTGTTATTATTTAATCTATAAATATTTATTTTTTTGTAAATAATGAACAACATTAAATACATTTATAAATAATTAATATAATATTATTTACTAGACAATACATTTTAAATAATTAAAAAAATTTTTTTAATAAAATAATTATTTTACAAACACCCATGATATCTACACACTATTATGCAGTAAAACACCTGTTACAGTACACCAAAACTCACACATTTGTCAATCATTATTTCTCTAGTTATTACTTTTTAGCATTTATGTGCTTGTTGGTTGAGGTTGTTGATGGTTCTACTGTTATGTCCACTTCAATTGAAATATGCTTTTTGTTTTAGATAAATGAAAAACATTTTCAAGCGTACAGAACCGGAATTGTTGCAGTAAAATCTCTATATGATTTTGCATGGTGTTCGAACAGAATCTATGTCTGAAAATGGCTGTTTATTTAAAAGGCTTTCTTTTCTCCATGGTGAATTCAGGCAGAATTTGAACCATGACATAGCGGAGGGCAGCGCTGCCGTCAGACTGAACTTAATGCCAGGCAGTAATGGTGGCTCTTAGTCAAACCTGAAGTCCTGGGGTACCACAGCGCTCCCTGTGCAGGTGTGCATGAATATTAATGTTAATACTTTTAAAGCATTACAGACTTAAATGTGACAGAGCAGCTAGCGGCTAATCACAGATAAAAGCCCATTACAACTCTAACTACTGCTCTGTCTGTGGACTGAGCCACTCTGAAGGTCAGTTTGAAATGTTTCAAATCAGAAAACGCGAATACGATACTGACTTTAACTCTAGGTTTATAGACTCACATTATGAAAATGGTCTTGTTTAAAATAGTACATAAATTGTTCCTAGTTGTGCTAATGGCTATGATGTGCTAAAGCTAATGTGCATGGTATGTTTGCTGTTCAGAGAGTTTATTCAGTTTGACTTTAGGACAGTTTGGAAACTTTACCTGGCAAGAGATAAATAACACAGTCATTAGGAGGTGAATATGCTGTAGCCAGAGAAAAAACAGCATCTCATCAAATCTTGTCTTTAAAGGCTGTGTTGTGATGTTGAAACATCCAGGTGTAAAAGACCAAATCAGATTGATAAAACAAGGTAAGAGGTCTAATTAGATTTTGTCAAATTGACTGTTTGACAGGCGTTTGAAGGAGACGCATCAACATTCAAAAGATTGGGGTCAGTTATTTTTATTATTATTTTTTTATTATTGAAGGATTAATACTTTTATAAAAGTGACAGCAAGGGCATTTTATAACAAAATATATTATAAATTAATTTTGTATTGTATTTGTAAATTAAATTAATATTGTAATATGACTGAAATGTGATCCTGACACGTTTTTCTTCTGAATGAGAGAAAACATTTTCTGTGACAGTTAGGCTACGTCCTGTAAATAAATAACCAAGGTTACGCTCATGAACAAGTCAGTAGATTTAGTACATCCATTAGAATTCATTTGTGAAGAATTAGAGATTTTGTTGTATTTAGCCCTGATCAGTTTGATCAAGGATTGTTAAAGCTCATCAGATGCCCCACGGTTTTGTTGAAAAGAGTGTTTGTCTCGAAAAGACATAGATGGTTTTCATGAATTGTGATCTTAGGTGGATAAATGAGAGAATTATCCAAACCACTGAGCTAGGGGAATACTCTGTAAAGAAATATAGATAGAAAATAGGCAAGAAGGGCAAGAGCGTATAACAGATAAACAAAGGCTTATATATACGTCCAGCAGAGCGAGGGGAGATGTCACACAGCATGTAGGAATACAATCTAAAACAAGCACTACACTCCATCGCTAAAAAGAGATTAAGACCTCATGGGGTCAGTTGCAGAGAGATAACACACAACAAACAGCTCTTACAGCTAACGCCTCCCGACTTTAACAACAGCAGGCGGCTTCACGAGACACCGTGCCACAACAATCCATCACCGCGAGGACGTGTTTGCCAACACGATAGTATGACAAATGATGGCTGGCTTGATTGAAACCTGACAAAATTACCTTTTATTTTATAATAATGTCTGGCAGCAAAGCCCAGCCCACGATAAACACAGATCCATCACCTGACTGTCAGCGACCGACTCTCTGTAATGGCTGATCAGCGAGTTTAGCCTTCAAGACTCCAAACTTACCAGCAAACTGTCAACACAAGCCCATACCGCCCCGACACTGACAAATACTCACCCTGACAGGGCCACAAATCACGCGCTGAAGAGTTTTAAAACTCAATATTCACTGGCCACGCATCTGCGGCGCTCTTGTTAAAAGTGTATTACGGCGGCCTCAGCTACCAACACACTCTTTATTATTACTGTATTGACAGCGACTATAATAAAGTTGTGTTTTTGGAAAGCTCGGAAGATGGGAAAGGCAGGAACGAGGGAGAAAGACAGCCTGAGAGGGGGTAAAAAAGCAATAGCTATAATGACAAAGGTCCCTTCTCTGGAATATGGTGAAATGGCTCATTGATTGAAAAATGTTATGGTGAAGAAAAAAAACCCCAAAAAAACATGAAAGTGTTGTGATTGATGACTCTTTCTCTCTTTAATTCCTAGCCTCAGCCCTGAAATACACAAGCAATAATACAGAAAATGACTTTGCCTCTCACTCGCAACTGTACACATGTATTGAGTTATCAGTTTCGGACCCGTCCTAATTCAAACCAACCAGATTATCGCACCGCATCATCATTATCATTGGCTTTTGTTGTCACGTAGTTTTTTGTCACATTTGTTGACTGAATTATACATTGGTTATTGTTAATATCATATGTAGTTTTATTAATGGCATAGTTCACCCAAAAAGGAAAATTGGGTCATTTACTCACTCCCATGTCATTCCAAACCTGTATGACTTTCTTTCTTCTGCAGAACACAAAAGATTGGGTGTTTTGGACCCCATTGACTTAAATTATATGGACAAATACAGTCAAAACATTCTTTAAAATATCTTTTTGAGTTCCACATAAGAAAATATCCCAGTAACACTTTATAATAAGTATACAGCAATAAAGTACTTACAAATCATTTGCATTAGCTTATAATTAATTTATAGTTTATATATTGTAGTCTCTACATTATTAATGGATAATATATAATAGGCTATATACAAATAGTGAGTTCTTCATTCATTGTCACTGTAATTAACGAAATATGTAAAGATTTAGATTTTTTTATTTTTTATGCTTTAACGCCTTATTAACCTTCTATTAACACCTTAAGTAGTTTAGATTAGGTCACAGAAAATCGGAAAATTGCATTAAGTGCTTTAAACTAACCTTGGGCATTAATTGCATATTTACACTAAGATACACTGAGCATATATATATATATATATATATATATATATATATATATATATATATATATAATGTATGTATATATGTATACAGAAAATCACATTGTATGATTTTTAAATAATTAATTTGCATTTTATTGCATGACATAAGTATTTGATCACCAGTAAGAATTACGGCTCTCACAGACCTGTTAGTTTTTCTTTAAGAAGCCCTCCTGTTCTCCACTCATTACCTGTATTAACTGTACCTGTTTGAACTCGTTACCTGTATAAAAGACACCTGTCCACACACTCAATCAAACAGACTCCAACCTCTCCACAATGGCCAAGACCAGAGAGCTGTGTAAGGACATCAGGGATGAAATTGTAGACCTGCACAAGGCTGGGATGGGCTACAGGACAATAGGCAAGCAGCTTGGTGAGAAGGCAACAACTGTTGGCGCAATTATTAGAAAATGGAAGAAGTTCAAGATGACGGTCAATCTCCCTCGGTCTGGGGCACCATGCAAGATCTCATCTTGTGGGGCATCAATGATCATGAGGAAGGTGAGGGATCAGCCCAGAACTACTTGGGCAGGACCTGGTCAATGACCTGAAGAGAGCTGGGACCACAGTCTCAAAGAAATCCATTAGTAACACACTACGCCGTCATGGATTAAAATCCTGCAGCGCATGCAAGGTCCCCCTGCTCAAGCCCCAGCGCATGTCCAGGCCCGTCTGAAGTTTGCCAATGACCATCTGGATGATCCAGAGGAGGAATGGGAGAAGGTCATGTGGTCTGATGAGACAAAAATAAAGCTTTTTGGTCTAAACTCCACTCGCCGTGTTTGGAGGAAGAAGGATGAGTACAACCCCAAGAACAGCATCCCAACCATGAAGCATGGAGGTGGAAACATCATTCTTTGGGGATGCTTTTCTGCAAAGGGGACAGGACGACTGCACCATATTGAGGGGAGGATGGATGGGGCCATGTATCGCGAGATCTTGGCCAACAACCTCCTTCCCTCAGTAAGAGCATTGAAGATGGGTCGTGGCTGGGTCTTCCAGCATGACAACGACCCGAAACACACAGCCAGGGCAACTAAGGAGTGGCTCCGTAAGAAGCATCTCAAGGTCCTGGCGTGGCCTAGCCAATCTCCAGACCTGAACCCAATAGAAAATCTTTGGAGGGAGCTGAAAGTCTGTATTGCCCAGCGACAGCCCCGAAACCTGAAGGATCTGGAGAAGGTCTGTATGGAGGAGTGGGCCAAAATCCCTGCTGCAGTGTGTGCAAACCTGGTCAAGAACTACAGGAAGCGTATGATCTCTGTAATTGCAAACAAAGGTTTCTGTACCAAATATTAAGTTCTGCTTTTCTGATGCATCAAATACTTATGTCATGCAATAAAATGCAAATTAATCATACAATGTGATTTTCTGGATTTTTGTTTTAGATTCCGTCAAATTACAGACTTCTACATGCTTTGTAAGTGGGAAAACCTGCAAAATCGGCAGTGTATCAAATACTTCTTATCCCCACTGTATATATATGTATATGTATATCATTATTTCTATTTATTTCTATCATTATTTCTAAGGAAAGCATGGATAAAACATGGAAATCCAGCAAGGGTGTGTGCGTGTGTGTGTGTGTGTGCTTAATGTATTTGTAAATATTTTAGACACACAAAATGAATGCAATTAATGTCGTTTTCACATTTTCTGTGACCTAATCTAAAGTGAAACTATTTACTCCTAAAAATCATTAACAACTCCTTTAGCACTGGTTGAAAATACTGTTCATCACTTATGATCACATATGTTTAATAATGCATATATCACACATGGTTAATCCAGTAAATTGTTGATAAAGCATCATTTTTTTTCAAACTCTTTACATGTTAACTAATTAATCAAAACTAATTTTGTTAATTACAGTGACAATAAATTAAGAACTCACTATTTGCATAACCTATTAATATATTAAACATGTAGAGACTACAATATATAAACCATGAATTAACTGTAAAGTAATAGTTTGCAAATGATTTGTAAGTACTTTATTACTGTATTACAAAGTTTTATCAATATCTCATGTTTGGAACAACATGACAGAAATGTAATTTTTACATGATCTATCCCTTTGATTAAATGTTGTAAATATGTAGATTTATTGGTTGTTTTAGCCCTATGATAACATTCCCATGCTTGAGCATCATCTCTAATCGTAGTGTAGTGCTCATCATGGCTAAACCACGGCAGCCACATAAGCTCTGTCACACTCTGGATACGGCCCACTAAGTGTGCTTAAGGCTCATTGTTAACATAAGGCCAAATCTGTAATATAGCATGGACAATTAAGTGCACAATTTTTGTATAAATGCAAAATCCTTCACTGTGAATAATTCAGTCAGCCCTCTCCAGCTCGTTTAATAGAATGGCGGGAGAGTGAGGGAGCTCATTTGGCCGTGCAGCCGGGTTTAATTAGATTTTATGATGTATGGTATTGCTAATTCGGTGGCCCTCTGTGCGCTGTCTAAGGCGGCCCTTTGCTCTCTAGCTCGGCTGTCGCGGACCCATTTTTAACCGTATTGAAAAATTCAGGCTTTATTATCGCCCAGCTCACTCACTCCACCCAATCAGAGCGCAAAGTAATGAGCTGCTTAACTCTCTCTCCCTTTTCCTCCATATCTAATTCCCTCCCTCTAAAGGAAAAGCACGAAAAGACAAGAATGAGGGAGGAGTGCATTGGCTATTGAGTTAAGAGGTTAGTAAAAATGAAATGAAAAGGACAAGAAGTTAATGGAAAAAGAAAAGAGGAGCTTGCCGATAACGGACAACTGAAGTGGGAATGAGTGACTGGAAGAAGGTAGTAAAAGAAGTGGATGAGGTAATGAAGAGATGGGAAGTTAAAAATGTGGTGGTGGTGGTGGGGGGGGGGACATTGATGCCCCAGCGTCAACAACCTCGCCGCATTAGAACTAGTGGTACTGATTCATGAGGGAACTTTCTACAAGCCTGTAGCCATTAGCCCACAGTTCCTGCGGCTGTCAACGGGCCGCGGCCGAGGCTGGCTAATGCACTGTTCCTGCATGAGCTACCAGCCTAATACATCTCACTCGAAGAAAGGTCACCACTGGAAGGCAAACAGATTGGGGGAAACACAGCAGGATAGCGGGGCATGGGAAGTGGGGGTGCAAAGAGTCTCTGACCTGGTGCCAACACATATACACACGTACAGTATGTGCATGAACAAACATTTCCTTGGCTATTCTAGAATAAACCTTTCAAGCTGACTAGGTCAACAACAGCATTATAATTTTCCCAGAAAAGGAGAAATGTATCATAGGGAGAATTAAGAGGAATAGATGGAAAAGTGCAATCTGACAAGGCTGGTAAGAAGAGAGAGTGTGTGTTAGAAATGAGATGAATGTGGCAGAAATTAAATTAAAGGTGTAAAAATTAGATTAACGGTCAAAGGTGTCAAAACTTCAGTTAATGAAAAATATCTCTCAACTCCTCTAATTACTTGTCTCCTCAAGCAGGTAACGGCAGGTGAGAGATTAAATGAGATTCCTGGACAGATGAACAGCTCATTGCAGCACTCCTGATATTTCTGTTCTAATATTTTGGAATGTTGGAAAAAGTGTAACATTTTTCATGTATTTATGAACTGTAGGACACGTTAGGGGATTTTTCTTAACCAGCTTTTCCCCCCTTAAAATTTAGGCGAAAAAAAAAGAGTAATATAATATTATTTTTCAAAAATATATCTTGAATTAAGTTTATTTGTCTTACTCAGTTGGCAAATGGTTGCATTTTGATCTAACCATTAACCTCACTACATATTGTTAGATTTGTTTTATATACAGAAAAAAAATGAAATGGTAATGGATGATCTTGATTTATAATATAAAGATATATTCTCTAAATACATATCAGATGCAGTTTTTCTTTATATTCTCTTCATATTGAATGCAGTTTTACTTCTTAAAATGTTTTATTGCATTTCAATTTTTCTATATTTGTATACTTTAAAACCTTTACTGACATTCAAAATATTCAAAAGTGATTTTATTTCTTATTTATTTGTTTATTTTGTAACATCTAGAGAGAAAACACACACAGGTTTGGTACCCATTGGGGAAGTCTGTTGCCTGGCACTGAACCAATGCAAAAGCCACATTAAAACCTACCAACCTCAAAATCTAACAGTAATCCATTTACAACTAATCAAACATTTACAGAAGTACAGCTCCAGCCAGAGAGAATGATTCATCAACCACAAACCCCATGTTCCCTTTCACCCCACATCTCGTTATTCACACTGTATCTCAATCTACCTATGCAAATGAGTCGCGAGGGCCATAGAGAGGGAGAGAGAATGATAAACAAATATTCATCCATCCTGCTGAGGAAATTAGAGGAAAGAAGGCTAGACAGAGATTTGGGCCTGGTTATAATGCCAGGTTTGTGAGTGAGTGAGTGTGTGTGTGTGCGCTTGTGTCACTTTCTCTTGCTCTCTCCATCTTTAGCGTGTGAATTATGCATATGGCAGTAGCCTGTCAGCACCGTCGAGGTGAATTAACTGAGCACGTCGCAGCTTTCGTTATAAATCCCACAGCCTGGTTTTGTACCCGTTTTCCCAACATTCTGTATACCTGTGCGATGACGGATTAACGCGCTGTTCAGATTAATGTCACCGCCCCGCGCCAAGTTCACTAGTGAGTAGATGTAGGGGGGGTAGATGTGTGAACCCCAGGCCCTTGGATTGAGAGACCTCAATTTTTTTATCCTTCATTTTTTGAGAGACAGGCTCACCCCTTCTGTATGGTAATCCTCTGGTGGGGTCACCACAGGCTAGGCGGCTGTGACTGTTCCCCCATTACGGGCCCCATTTGTATATCAGGTTGTAATTACACCGCGCCTGCCCTCAGGCCTACATTGACCGATCTCACCTTTCAGAAATATACGATTCAAACACAATATAATTATGGCTGTATTAAATGACTAATGAATTCACATGCTGCTAAGTTCCCTCCGCAGCCGTCATTTGTAAATATTTCAGACGTGATTCTTTGAAAATTTATTCTTCAGAAGCCGATATGAAATAAGGGAGGGTTTACCTCTTAAAGGTCTCGATTTTTTTTCCCTCGTAGCCTCTAACTCTCCGATACAGACGCGAAAACATCTTGTCCCAAAACTCTTCTGTGGTTACTGAAATTTCCACGCTTATCATAAAGTCAGAGTGTGGCAGGTTATTATGCTAAAGGCCATTTCCAGTGTTTCTCAGCTTTAAATGGTTAAAATCAGGGAGCTGTTTTGAAATAAAAATCCGCTGCCTTCTCATACACCCTAGACGCGTATAATGCTCCTGAAGGTGGCGGCGGCCAATTCTTTCTCCCTCAGAATAAAGTGTACCCTTTTTTATTTGAGATGAAAATGTCAGTAATTTATGTAAGATTGATGATGTCTTACATTTGTACCCAATAAATGAAAAATAGATGAGCCCAGAGTTCTTTCGTTTAATATTTAAGGCAATATTAAAGCCTCTGTACAGCCAGTGGAAGTAGTTTTATTTAAGAGGAATAAGACTATTGGGCATTGTTTGCTGAGCACTTCATGTTTATTTGATGGGATTTTTGTGGCTTTCTGAGGAATTCAGACGCTATGGAAATCGCACAGTACATCTAAAGCTACTCTGTGTTTTTTATATAGCTGGCATTTTAGAAGTTTGTGTGTCTTCATATCTGTCTGAATACACCTACACCTTAAGTTAAGTTTGTTTATTCTCCCTGCACTGCAAAAAAATGAAAAAAATTGTGACTTCACTGTGTAAGATGTGTATATATATGTATACTTAGGGGTGTAACGATACCCTCATGTCACGATTCGGTACATGTCATGATACTGAACTCACGATATGATATTTTTGCGATACTCCAAGACATATGGTAAAAGGTTAACAAAAAATTAACTGTTGATTAAAATGCTTAATTATTACATTGGGTGTGGAAATGAATAGGCTTGGACTTGGTGCTAGTAGCCCAATGCACAAGACATTAGTGACACCAGAATAAAAAGATTCATGATTCTGAAGCTGAAAACAGAGTTATTTTAGACGAATATGCTTGCACTCTTTCACTGACTAGATATATTTAAAATAATGAGGGCCCCTTTTTACTGTAACATAAGACATTTGGCATTATCAGGACCCACAAATATTCCCCCAATGCATTATTAGTTAGTTAGGGTTAGTTTTAAGGTATTCTAACAAGAAAATCAGACACAGCTGAGAGAGTTTTCACAATAGCCCAACAAGGATTTTGCCCCTGTACCTACAAACCTTTTTTTTTTTTTAAATACACAATCATAATTCAAGTTTTAAAAAAGAGATCATCCTCTGAGCCAGTAATAGCGCATCTTCTTGGAGTTCATGAATGTCAATTGCTCGAAAACGGACTCATTCATAATGAACAGCACCTAATTTCGTCCTCCGAGAGCTGCATTAGTCAATAAACTGCTGTACTTCTGAGGTATTTGCTTGATATAGATGTATCTCGAAGCAATCAGGCCTGCCATGGAGTTGAGTAGTACTTCTCACTCTAGTGCTGGCTAACTGCCTTATTCAATCTAAGTGCAGAACAACGGCGGGTGCTGGTCTCTCCCGCATAAGGAAATTAAATCAAGCCTCAAAATCTGTACCCCTAGCAGGCAAAATAAAAAGACCCCCCCCCCCCCCCCCCCCCTCTCTCTCTCTCTCTCTCTCATGGCTCTAAAATGGGACTTTACAAGCTTGATTCTGGGCCTCCGCGTTATTTGATTAACGTCAATTTGCCGGTGTTTGAACCGTACATCAGAAGGGCGAGTGGCAGCAAGTCAGCCGCATGATCAGGCCTCTACACACACACACTTGAGCATGAGGCCTGCAATCAGCCACAGCTGAGGAACAAGTGGCCCAAACACAGCTGTCTGTCGGCCCACACCCGCCCCAGTAATAACGAGCAGGAGCTCGGCATTTTCACAGAGATTAAAAAAATGAGTTAAGAGAGGAGGTGGGAAGGGGGAGGGAGAGAACTAGAGAGATCTTAGCGCTGCCGTGACAGACAAAGCGAATGCACTCTATGAGAAAACGAGTGCGTTGTAAAGTGGAGCGGTCTAATGCAGCCAGATGGAGAGAGAGCTGGATGGTGACCAAGGTTATATAAGCTTCTAGAGTTTGAGAGATCTGATTGGTGGGATCAACACTTTGGCACAGAGAATGAACGGATCTAATGAGTGCTATCTGCAAAATGGCCTCCTGTAGAACTTCAATGGGTTTGTCCTATTATTGCAGACGTAGTCCTCGTGGAAAGACAGAGGTGGAGGATGGCCCACTCAAAGCACAGCCGTCGCACTCCATCTTGGTTATCACATGCAGTCAAAATACTGAATCCTGGCGATCGCTGTCGCTATGATGATGTTCATCCTCTTGGGTTGCGTGTTTTACATAAAACAACTGTAGCGCGTCTCGTGATTTTGTAATGTATGCTTCACAGGGCTTGCATGTACATTGAAAAACAATTGGAAAGTGTTAGTAAATTTCACAAACAATTACAAAGAAACAACTTGGAATTAAATTACATTTTTTTGTACCGAAACTAAAATAGTACTTTCTTGTAAAATGTACTCCAGTATTTATAACTTTGTAAAATCATTTTACAGTGAAGTTATATCTAAGATTTCAGATAACTTATTTTTTATTTAAATAAAAGCTGTACGTTTAATAAAAAAAAATAAGTCACAAAAAAATAAAAGCTGTACGTTAAGCTCAATAGACTGCACTTGTTTAATTTTGATTACCACAGAAATATATTTTGACTTATTCCTCCAGCAAAAATCTGGGTTGCAGTGAGGCCCTTACAAGGAAAGTGAGTGGGTCTAACACTAAAATAATAAAGTACTCACTGTTTCAAAAGTTTAGTCACAAGAAGTTAGCAATATGTGTGTTGACACTATTGTAGTGTGCAAAACAATGCCTACTTTTCAGGGTAAAGTTGCAAAATAAGCAATTTTGCAATGCCATAAACCCTAAAATTACTATTAAAAACAATTATTTATACCTAAATTATTTATTTATACCTTATAAAAAACAGCTTTATACCTATATATTATATATATATAAAATTATTTTATTTTTTTTTGCAATAAAGATTATGCTATTAAATTCTATCAATTGATCTGAACCTGGAATATTCCTTAAAGAGTTTAAATCCTTAAGCCTGACCTCATCCATTAACCTCGGGTGAAGAAGAGGTTCGGCTTGCTAACCAGCGTAGCCTCGGGCTCTACTTTACCATAGCTGCAGCTGACTGTGTGTACGCTGTTGTGTTATGCTGGCGTCCGCGACCACCAGATGGGTTCCATGTTGTAATTCACTCGTTGATACCCCCTATTGGCTTATTCAGATGATATTAACTGACAGTCATTTGCTTACGGGACACAAATTAAATCATCCGGTGGCATTAAGGAGCTCTCTGCGGGCTCTAGAGAATAAATACAGCACTATGAGAGATTTTGTTGCGTGATTTAAGGAATGAAAGCAATTGATTGAGCTGGCGCACTGCAGCTGTGTCCAATAACACAAAGTAGGTCTGTAATATATACATATATTTATATTTTTACGTCTCGTGTTAGTTTTACTGCGCTGTTGTATAGTTTCGAAGCCGGTACAGATACCTAGATTTTACAGTCAGTTGTGATTATGACGGATGTCTTCAAGCAGGCCGTGCTGGCATGTTCGATCTGGACACCATGGCACAAAGGGCCTGCCCTCAGCACAGCTGATATGAATTACCCACAGGTAAAGCAGAACAATCACGAAAAGAACTGTGGCCCGTCCATTGCTGCAGCATTTACAAGAAATCAATATCAATACTTAATGTAAGCTGGGTGAAAAATGAGCCAGCATAGAGAGGGCATAATAACAGAACAAATGAAAGACCTTGGAGTGTCTCCCCTCCCGGTGGGGAACGAGGGGAAAGGGGGATGGAGAAAATAGGAGAAAAAGAGGAGAGGACAGAAATTCTACTTAAGGGGTGCGTTGTTTGTATTCACAAAACAAGTGAAATGCTACTGATCGTTTTATGTAAAGTCACATATAAATTTGGACTGTGAGGCCTGTCGAGCTGTATTGTAGTAGAATTGTCGATGATGCTGAGAACTTTGTGTTGAAACTTTCTGCCATGTTTAAAACATTTATTACATTTGAAGAGAATTCAGTATACAGTGTATGTTGTGAATATACATTTCAGTATATGAATATGTAATACCTGATATTGTTTGATGTGCCCACTGAAGTGCATTGAAACGCGCAGCATTATTCAATGTGTTGACGTAATTTCCACCGAAACAGGAAGACAGGGTGGGACATATCAAGCAGCTGCTCTTCTTTTTTAAAGTAGCCAATAGTGTTTCATTTATATTACAGCTCGGCCAGAGCCGTTGAGCTTGGTAAGCCTCAGTTTTCTCCTAATCTCTATCCGTTTCTCCTCCAAATCTCCTCCATATCTCTTTAAAATATAGCATTCTGTGCAGAATTTAAATGGGTCCGATATGTTTTCTGGTCTGCTCCGACTCGTGCATATGTTCCGCTCTGTGCTATCATGTTCTGGACCGCAGCAGACTGTATAGTGCACTATATATGTGCCATTCACCATACAGAAAAAAGTAAATGTGTGAACAAGTGACCGATTTTAGCCGCAGCTAAAAAGGAGCGGGACGTTTTAGATTCTAGAGAGCATCTGATTGGACAGAAAATCTGATGAGAAGCTGAAGTGCTGAGTAATGAAATCATTTATCCATATTGGCGGAAGTGAGAGACTGTAAGTTTTGAATGTTTATATCTTCTAAATGCTAATTTTGCTTTTGGAGCACACTAGCTTATAAATAACAGTAAGGCAAACATATTCTTACTTGGCCAAAAAACTTCCATTTTGATTTCATGGGGACTTTAAGCTATACATGCACTTTTTCATTCCAAGGGTTGATTTTTATTAAATCCAATTACCAAATTTCTACTTTTTTCATGACTTAATTTATTTTTTTACTTTTCATGCATTACGATTTTTAAAAAAAAATCATGAATAATCATGATTGATATGTATACACGCATTGACCATCCTACAGCTGTGGAGTTGTTTCTGTCACAATTATGCCTTGAAGTCTTTTTTTGTGAGGTTAGTATACTTGGTTACCATGTAGACAACAGTCTCATTGAAGAGCATGCTTGAAATGAAGTCTGATACGTGATGTGTGAAGGAAAAAAATACCGCAATTAGGCAAAACATGACAAAAATATGAAAAGTTGTCCTATTTCTACCACATCTCATATAATGTATTGTATTGACAAGCATTGTGTGATGTAAATGACATTTGTTATTTAAAAAAATGATCTGCTATGATCTGTTTACAGTTGGACATTGTTAGTAGACAAATTAGATAGCCTAAAATGCATTTGAAGAAAGTTTATTTTAGTTCACAAAGCCAAAAGTGCTCATAGCCGAGGAAACACCCCATATTTATTCACCAAACTGTATACAAGTTCTAACTGGTGTACCATTTCAGTGGTGTTTGGTGTTTCAAGGGTTTGTCTTCAGAATACTGATGTAGAATGCTGTATGCAGCATGATAGTGTGTTATTTTTAACAGGCAATTGTCAAAGTCAGTTACTCGGTTTACCAGATGAGGGCACTGCAACCAAGTTCTGAAAGTCTTCATGGCTCTCTCAACACTCACAAGAGGCATTCATTCCATTTCCTGCTGTGGAACATTCTGGGAATGTCCCTTTACCTCTCAGCACTATGAGGCGGCAACACAAAAAGAGTTACAGAGAAACTGCACAGAACACATGAAGTCAAGTTGTCAAAGCTCGACACGCACTTTCTCAGAAAAACTACACTTAAAGATTTTCATACTCACCTTTTCCTCTTTGCAGGCATTTTTTCTCCTCTTTCCCACTCTTAAATGCAACAGCTGACTCTCCAATGCCTGACTCCTTCTGATCCTAAGGTGAACATCGCCAATTAGTCCTGGGAGGACGCGGTAGGTTTGCATTGTGGAGGGTGGGTGTCATGTTCGTGTTGTGGGGGGATAGAAAGCTTGGGTGCTCCCTGAGGTAATCCGCACTCAGGGCTGATAAAGTGTTCGACAGGCTCAGTGGAACAAAGGCGGACAGATATTCTTACTGACGCGCATAGTTTGTATCGTCTTTTCAGCGTGAGCTACAGCAATCATGGCGATAGGACTCTGGCAGGCATTCAAAAGCAGGCGAGGCTTTGAACCCTGCCTGGCCCGGTTGGATTATATTTTACACCTGGGGTCTGCTGAAGGACCCATATTAGCAGAACAATGCCGTTGCCTTTGAGGGGTTTAAGGTATTATGTGGCTGTAAGAAAAGGTCAGTTTGACTGCAGAGGGGAGAGGGAGGTGACCTGCATAGTGACAGTATGGCACTGGGACATGACAAGGGGGCGCTTTGTGGTAGAGCAGGTCTTAGCTGGAGGCAAGCCACAGGTATGGCAAGCGGTAGCAAAAAGTGCTGGTTCCTTTCTGACAGGAGAGCGAGAGCCGCACTTTCACTTTTGCTGTAAATGAGATGTGTGATTGTTCGAGTTTACTTGTTTTTGTGCTAATGATTAGATATTAGTTCTGCTCAACATGTATGTAATGAGCCACCTTGGTTTGTTTGGATAGCAAACTCGGCCTCTCGATCAGCATCTTCCTCCCCGTCTCTCCCTTCATCTATTCAATCCTGTATGTTCTTTAATTTCCTCCATTAACACAGACATATCAACATCTAATTACTCTCTCTCTCACTCTCTCTTTCTCCCTCTTTCAGGCTCTCATTTGCGCCATCCGTTTGCAAGGTGCTCGTTAAGCGAATGTGCTTAATTATATAAGAAGATAATTGCATGTAAATGCAGGCCCTAAAAGCTGCAGCGTTGGCAGAATGACTGAGAGCTGGCTTTCGCTACTCTGTTTGTTTATTTTAGAGTGTGGTGATTACATTGAATCTGCTAATGAAGCTAACATGTCGCAGTCTGAGTCCAAGGTGGCGACTACCCAAATTGGACACAATTAGAATGGGGGCACACACACATTCTCACAATGGTTTGTGGTGTCCAGAGTCTTATTGTGTATAATTTCCATACTATTAAGGCCTGACTCGTATTGCATTAGACACATTTGGCAAAGACTTTCTAGCTCAATGTGATCCAAAGAGACAGGCAATATTGCTCCCCTTTTAAGCCGTTTGAGACTTTGTTGTCGCTATAAAGTACTAAACTGACACCAATGTGGTTATTTACCAACCATTATTCTGTTTTCACTCACAATGATCATGCACAACTAACTGAAATTCAACATTTTGTTTTGTTGTCCACTTTATTTACGTTTCAAATGCAGTCTGTTGCTTGTTCATTCAGACCTGACTTGTCTGTAATGGTGAGTTTGAAACTCCAGTCAATTTCAGTGGATGTCAAATGAAGGATTATTTATTATGTTTTAAGCAGCAGAAGTCAAGGGGAGCGGGCAGGGAGAGGGCAGCCCCAGAGGGGTCCTTAGGGATGTTCCTTTGGTCCTGATGACATGCGTCGTCCATTATGGGGTAACAAGGGACTGGGGACGGAGGGGGGGGTTTATGGGATGGGTTGTCGCCCTCGGCAACAGAAGGCGGTCCCCCCCCCCACCCCCCTTTGGGACTGTCAACGCTGGGGCCTTCTTGAGGAATCCAGTTGTCCTAAAAACACGCACACATACTCTCCCAAGTCCCAAGTCAAGACACCAAACATATGGTTGCGTCTAATATCTGGTCTTATATCTGTTTCACCAAACCTAAACCCGCTTCACGTCACAATAACACAAAATGCCAAACTGGTCTCAGATCTGACAGACTGGCAAACTTCTACGTATTCCCAGACAGATGCTCTGAGTTCAATACTGACCTCCAGCTCTGCACCCAAGAGGGTCTTCCGTCTTCCCACTGGGATGTTACATAAAAACACGATATGTTATTTACAAAGAAATATTTGTAAATGGAGGATGAACCGGCTGGTGATAAGGTCCACGTCAGATCCCAGTGCCGCATTGCCCTTCAGAGACCGAAACATGAACCAAGAGTTGGATTAGCGAACGTGAAATGGAGGGAAGAGAAGTAATACGAATGGAGAAAATGAGTGCAGGGCGGTTGAAATGGAAGGATGGATGTCAACGGAGGTTGGCCACAGACGCCTGTGCCCCACCGCGACTGTCTGCACAGCTAAGACATCCTTACATTTTCTCCCACCTCCATTTCTGCCGGCTCAGAGTATAAAACACAATCATGAATCAATAATTACACATTATTACGATAATTACGAGCACATATGATGACAGTAATGGGCTTCATTTACCCCATCCATTATTACTTACAGTTACAGATGAAGTATTTGATCGTTCATCTAAGATTGTAGCTATTGGCATAGCTTTTTACAAGGTATTTTTATTGACTTTAACCCTTAATGCACATGTCCAGAAATTATTGTTATATACAGTAAATAAAGTATTTATATAAAATGAATAAAAAAAAAATATTTACATAAATACATATATTTATTTATATAGATAATATATACATAAATAAGGATGTTTCTTTTAAAATATAAAAATATACTGAAGTTTTTTTATATAAAATAAATATTTTTCTAACAACATAAATATGTAGGCCTATAAATATATCATACATAATATAAAAACTACGCTATACAAAGTATCTGTAATGTCACATGAGTCTTCAGAGTGTGATATTCAGGTGATGTTTACATGGCCTTTTATTATTGAAAGCCATTTAAATTCCAATTTATAGCTGGGCTACTTCAGCAAGTTTCTCATCATGGTTTGGAGAAAAGAAATTAGGAAATTTTGCTCACTTTTTTCTCTTTGTATGTGCTGGCATAAACTATTTCTGTCTCACACACGCACACACAAAAACTCCTCTCTAATCTGAAACTGAAATAGATCAGAAAGGGCGTAGATCAATCAGGATGCATTAATTTCTTATTTTCATATGCACTCTGGTTACAGCGATGCAGGTCCTGAGGTGAGGCTGTTCCTGGAAGAGCCTGGTGCTTTAGGAGCTGCCTCTTTGAGATAATGAATTGACGTTTCGATTCAATGGCCTTTATGCTCAGCCGCCGTGGAAACAAATATGCCCCAAGAAACCAAATATTGTAGGGAACGAGTGGACAGAAGAACCAGCCATTGATTTTACCTCTTTTTTCTCCCTCTCTCTCAGTAATTTTTTTATTGCATATATAGTGCATAAATGTAGAGTTACAGAGCATTTACACCACTTTAACCCAGAGAAAATTATATTTATTCACACAATGTAAAATTAGGATTGTGTTCAGTTTTTCTCATCAGAGTCTTTTGATTATCTTCCCTAACCTCTGTTACACTAGGCTATTGATTTCCCCCAACTTGTATTACAGTAAAACCCCTTTAAATTGATCTGATTATTCAAGATTTCATTCTTAATGCTACAAAACAACTTCAAACTCTGAGTTTTGAAAGCAGCTGTCCAACGTTGCCACCAGATGGATTGTAGTTATTCTCCAGAGTGAGAAACATCATCTGAATGCATCAAACACCACCATGCGCTCTCCATCAAAAGCATTTTATTAAGGGTTCTGTCATGGCTGTGGGCTGATGCATGGCGGGGTTTGGTGGACAGTATCTTTTGGATTGTGAGGAGTTTGTGTGCTGAGGGCAGACACCTGATAGCCCCCCAGGCGCTTTCCGGCAATACATAACCAGCCGCACGCTTGATTCTCTTTGTTGTAAACAGACTGAGGATTGTGGCCTTGTCTTGATCCTGGGTCTTATTCCATGATTTGCCATTCTGACAAATAGAGGCTCTGTTAAAGATTAAGTAATTGCCAATCTGGTATGAAACTGATCTTGGCGACACTTTACAATATGGTTGCACAAATTGACATTAGTTAATGCAATAGGTAACATCAACAAACATTGAATGATACTTTACAGTATTTATTAGTCTTGGTGAATGTATATTGATTAATACATAATGCATTTGAATTTTTTGAAATGTTTAGATATTATATTATATTCATATGTAGGGGCGTATTATATTATATTATATTATATTATATTATATTATATTATATATTAATAAACAATCAATTATGTAAAACTAATTAATGAATGGTAATGTATACAGTCTTACTGTAAAGTGTTAATTTTATTATATTCATGTTTTATATGAAGCTTAAGTTGCATGTAAAATACTTATTTATATTTGATCATTATTTATATTATTTTTATTATGACACTTGATACAACTTTTATTAGAGCTTGAAAATGATTGATAACTGTGTCTGTGTTTATAGAGAGAGCACAAGGGTCTGGCATGTTTGTGTGTATTAGTGTTTGTTTCGTGTGTGTGATGTTGATGAACTGCTCTGTTTATCTGATGAATCATACTGTAATTGATTGTAATGAACCCAATTGTTTTGGATACTCTGCTCTTGGCAGCTGGCTGGATGGTTGGTATTAACAAACAAACAAAAGAAGCATAAAATGTAATTCTAGAATAATGAGTCTCTTAATATTTAAAGCAGCTATATTCAGCTTTTTATTCTGCATTTTACACCGAGTTTCTCATGAAAAAAAGAACAAAACATCCTGACATTAACAGTTTGTGACATGGGAAGGATGCAAGCACTGAAAAGTGCTGAAAATGACAAGCGAATGAGTGAGAAGGACAGAGAAGGATGAGTCAGGGTCACGTCCAGTGTGTGTATGAATGGGGGTGTGATGGTTTGGACGTGTGGACAAGGAGACAGCGTGTGGTAGACTGTCTGCCTCCAGCTAGAGAATTTGAGGCGATGCGGTGAGCTAATGTGAGTAGAGAGAGAGAGAACGAGTGCACGAGAGTGGAAGAGAGAGAGTAAGAGGGGAGGTAAAATGTCATGTCCCTCTGTTGCCTAACAATTAAATGTGGCACCTCAAGCAGATCAATTTAATTTCTCTCAGCCGAGGGCTTTCGTTTCTCTTTTGCTCGTTTTCTCCATCTCTCTTCCTCCTCTCCCTTCTCCGCTATCATGCGTTGTCTCATTCTCTTTTCGGATGACTTTCTATTGACCCGTAACTCTCTCTTTTCGCGTCTCCCGGCGCTGTTTTTGGAGATGCTGTTCGGAAACAAAACACCATAATAAAACAGCACTTGAAATATCAACATAACCCTCGGCTAATTAGACTCTGGCTAATGGGGCCTAATTGCATCTGCTCAGAGTGCCGAGTCAGTTCCCTGTACTGTAACCCGACGCCCCCTGCTCTCCCGCCTCATTGATGGAGTCTGTTCCGTAAAGTAAAATGCAGTTAATTTATCGTAAAATCTATTAAAGGGTATAAATAAGTAGGGGAAAGGAGATGCGAGAGTGATTAACTCTTTGTTTTCTGTCTAAACTCTTCGTTCCGGGGGATTTTTGTACGCATGCCGGCGGCCTATTGAACCGAGGTTACGAGTGGCATCTTGGTGAGAAATGGAAGAAATGGAAAATGAGGGTATGTTGTATTGAGGCTCTATTTCAGAATAACAAGTGCATTAAGAGCCACATGCTTTTAATTTAATGTAATTACACCAAGGGGACAAGAGAAAGGCAAGGTGTGTGCGCGCTAGTTCACTGAGAACAGAGCAAGCCCGGCCTAGGCTTTTATATATTTCTGTTCTTTTATAGCAGGCCCCCCCCATCCCTTTGTCACTGTATTTTTTTCTCATTCTGAAAAGAAAAAAAAGGATTTGGCCCATTTTCAGTCTCAAACGAGACAAAACAAGCTCAATAAGCACAAAATGTACTTGTTTAAATTACCCTTTTCCCCTATGTGAAAAACCATTAAGCTTGCTACCGTGAGCAAGTTTTTTTTATTCTTCCTTTCTTTCTTTTTCCCCCTCGGTCCTCTGTGTTGCGGTTCTACCACTGATAACAGCTTTTATCAGATTTTGTTATTAGTCCATTAGATGGTGATAGTCGTCGAGTCGAATTCTGTTTTTCATTGGACAGTTCGTGAATTGAAAGCACTGTGAGAGGGCTTTAGCATTTAGACTAATGTGCTTTCGATCTCAATGCAGTGTCCATTTAAGTGCTGTGACCAGGATGTTTATTGAGAAATGTGTTTTTAATCTTGTGCTTGTTAACCAGACGCTTGACTGGGTAAAAGGAAAAGCGTGGAAACGCGTCTCAAATGAAGCCTCAGCCTTAAATCATAAATTATGGTCTCTGCGACTCAGGGTGGGAGGGGAAGACAAAAAATAAGAGCAGAATAAAACAGAAAATCTAAATCATTTTTGTTAAGGTGCCTGGCACTTTTCATTTCTTCTTTTTTCATCTTTTCACTTGTCATTTCTTAGCCAGTCTTGATCTAGCAGAGCAGATCTACACGAAGCACTTTCTTGGCTGGCATCTTAAGCATGTCCCACATGCCTTGTATTCTAACTGTGGTTCCCTGTGTACTAAATTATATCAGTCCCAAAATTCTGTTGTATCTGCTTGCTACTCATATCTAAGTGTTGGGGAAGCTACTTTGAGTCCGCTACAAGCTACTCATAATTTGAAGTGGTTAAAGTAGTCAATCTATACCATTTTAAAAAGTTACTGCAAGCTACTAAAGTATTGAAGATATTTAAGGGGGCAGCAAGTTTTTTAAATTTAGTAAACAGATTATAATAGTAATTTATTATTTTACTAGTTATTTAGGTTACAATGTTGTTACGACACCAACATCCTTCAAAATATGTTACACAGAAGAAATTCATACAGGTTTGGGATGACATGAGGGTGAGTATTGTCAGAATTATTATATTTGGGTAATTGGGTAAACTAGAAAACATGCTAAATTCTAATACAATATATAAATTAGATGGACAACATATTGTACTAAAACTTTGGCACAAATTAAAATGTCTTGCAGGGATTTCTATGCCGGGTCTGAAATAAATCAGTGAATCGTTTTAGTGAATTGGATCGTTCAGGAAGTTTATATAAATCAAGTAATTTATTAATTTATACTGTATGAACTGTTCAAACAAACCTATTAACTAAAATGGAGGAGTGCATTAGATTCATTATTCAGGCTCCTCTGCTGCAGATTCAAACAAATAGATATAAAAACAGCAAAACAATCTGTAAAGTGTCAATTCAAGGAATTGTTTATACCTGATTCTTTAAACCCTTTAAAATCTAATGAAATTGATTCTGTCATTAAAATGTACATTTTTTACTTTATTTACACTAACGTTCAAAAGTTTAGGGTTGG
Source organism: Abramis brama (assembly GCF_963993115.1). Classification (NCBI taxonomy): domain Eukaryota; kingdom Metazoa; phylum Chordata; class Actinopteri; order Cypriniformes; family Leuciscidae; genus Abramis; species Abramis brama. Next base: position 17,964,992 of record NC_139983.1, read on the forward strand.
TAAGATTTTAGTCATGTGTTTGAAAGGATTCTCTTGTGCTCACCAAGGCTGCATTTATTGGATCAAAAATAAAGTCAAAACAGTTATAATATATAATAACGAATATAATTACAATTTAAATGAACTGTTTTTTTATTTTAATATTTTAAAATATATTGTCATTTACATCTGTGATGACAATGCTGAATTTTCATCAGGCATTGCTCCAGTCTTTAGTGTCACATTGTCACATCCACCAGCTGGAGTGCCCATGATACCCACTAGAGGGCCGCCTTACCATGAACTGCATTTCCCATAATCCATTGCCTTGCTTCATTATGTGTGATTAGGTTCAGCTGTGTCTCATTATCATGTTAAACTCTGCCTATATAAGCCCTGTATTTAGCGAAATCTTGTAAATGTCACACTGCATTTCTGAGTGTGCTCTCTGTTTTTTTTTTTTTTTGGATCTTCTGCCTGATTTGCCTGTGTTTTTCTGCCCTGTTGTCTTTTTGGATTATCTGCCCTGTGTTTTGACCTATTGCCTGTTTTATGGATTATGATTAGGGCTGTGCGATATGGGCAAAAAAATACGATCATGATTTTTTTATCAATATTGCGATTGCGATTTTAATCATGATTTTGAAACAATATTTCCTTTCACACATACTTGTCGGCTTTATTGCGGGCACCGTATCTTTGCATAAATGATACGTGACGGCGTCGGTTATTTCTTCATACCATTTTGAACTCTTTTCATATGTCGTGCAGTTCACAAATGCCTGTGTTATCGATTTGTGTTAACCCGGTCCGGAACGCGCCATTGTTTTTCTGTGGCAACGCACTAAACACGTCAATATGCATTCATATTCCACACTGAGGGGGCTGGAGAGAAAATAGTTCTTTCTTCGATTTTGAAATCGCACATGCTCACATCGCGATTTTATTACGATTTCAATTAAACGCACAGCCCTAATTATGATTCTGGCTTGCCGTAATAAAGCTGCATTTGGATCCTTATCCATGTCAGAGCAGTTTATGACACACATGATCCTTCAAACATCATTCTAATATGCTGATTTGGTTTTCAAGGAACATTTCTTATTGTTATACATGTTGAAAATTTGTTGTGTTCCTTAATATTTTGGTGGTAATCTTTTTGAAAAGATTCAAAACGAATCATTTATCAGGAATCTTTGATGAATAGAAAGTTCAAAAGAACACAATTTATTTGAAATAGAAATCTTTTGATACATTCTAAATGTTTTCTCTGTCACTTGCGATGGGCCACTTAACACTGCCTATATCATATGCATAACAGTCTTGAGTATGTGAATCTCAGTCCCAAACACTGTGGTTCTAAAACATGGACATTAAAAAAAAAGATTCCTTGACATCTGTGAGAAGACTGTGGTCTCTGTAATCCTATTTCCCTAATTTCTAGAGAGGTTTGTCTCGATGACCTGGACAATCAGACTTGTTTTGTGCATGAGTGAATCATTACAGGCTTCGGTCTGTGTAAATGCACACATCAGGGCTTTAAAGGCACCCCATCATTTCCCCAACACAATCTCAATAGGTCTAATTGGCTGCAGAATATTTTAATTGGAGCCATATTGATTTGTGAGGGCCTGTGTCTGTGGAATTGTCTGACAATTACATAGTGCTTTTGTTCGAGCTTAATTTTGTTTCATTTGTCCAGACATAAACCGTCCTCCCCTTCATCTGCCAGTAGGAGCACTGGAGATCACTGTCAGATAATTATAGTGCATGTCTCTGTGTGTTGGCTGCTCAGTTCAAATACAGACTCTCAGTTTCATTAGGCTTCAGATCTGGCCTAAAAATCTGACACACACACACACACACACAGTCCCTGTATTATTGCTAATTCTTGTCGTGTGGTGCATCTATTCTGTCCTGTTGTTGTCATTTCTAATTGGTCTGGCCTCACAATCGTCATCCTAGCAAGCAGGAGGCCTCTTTCCACAGGTTTGTGTGTGTGTGTGTGTGTGTGTGTGTGTGTGTGTGAGCGACACTGGGTAAAAAGGAAATCAATAATGTTTCATTAGAGCAGCGTTGTAGCAGTCTTTTGCCCGTGCATGGCTTAATTATTCTTTTCTAGGCGTTTGCTTTAATTGGGAGAATAAAAGAGTGAAGTGGAGAGAATGACTGCATTAGCATATCTATTAGAGACATGGCCACAAGTACACACACAGCCTCACGGCCATGAGTTCACCCCAGTAACCTTACACACACGTTTGTTTTTCTATCATGGTATGGACTTTCCATTGACATCCACTGTTTTTATAGTGAGTCAATGAAATTTTTTTCTAACTGCTAACCCCCAAAACCATTTTTGAATTTTATTTATTTATATTTTTTAGTTAAGGGATAGTTCGCCCAATGAATGCATGTTCTGTCATCCTTTACACACATTCATGTCATTCAGTTGTTGTATGAATTTATTTATTCTGTGGAACACAAAAGAAGATATTTTAAAGAATGTTTTAACTGTTTTTGTCTACAATGAAATCCACTGGTGTCCCAAAACAAAATGCGGACCCCATTGACTCTCATTTGTATGGAAAAAAGAACCTTTTTTTTTTTTTTGTCCCACAAAAGAAGAAAGGACATTAGGGTGACTAAATGATGACGGAATTACTATAATTTTTAGTATGTCTGTTGAGCTGTTTCCCTTGTTGGGACCATTGGCTGCTTCCCACAGTGCTGGTGATTTTAAATTTTACTGTCTTTTAAGGGATATTTGTTCCTCAAAATTGCTAATTGAACCAATTACACTGATTTCAAGTCTGTTAAAGAAGTGTTCTCTATTTTTCTCCTGTCTTTCTCTCTGTCTCTTTCTCTCCATGCTATCATGCCAAAGCGACAGTGACTAACGGCCCACAGTAGATGAAATATAATGATTCTCTTGGAAGCAGACAGACACTTTGAGCTGTCTGGTCTCCCCTTGTGGATACACGCACACATGCACACTTTAACTCTGAGATCCGGGGTTAATCACTCTATCAGTGTAATGAAGTACTCACTGACAGCTGTAAGCAAGCTATGTAGATGAACTTCCCTCATCAATTTCTGCCACTCTTCACACACACACAATAAATCTCCATGAAAACCCTGTCTAGAGAGGTAGACACAGACACTTTCACTGAGCATGTGTGAGTATGGGAAGGCTGCAGTGTGTGTATATATCAAATTTAATGTTAGATTAAACACACACATGGTTTGACTTGGTTCCTAATAATTGCGCATTTGCACATTTAATAAACTCTCTGTTAATAGTACAGGACCTACATGTTAATTTAGGAATTTAATTTTCAATGATGCATGCATTGGTACGTTGTCTAGTAAATGAAATATGTTACTATTGAACTAGTAGTACGATATATGTCTGTTGTCCAAAACAGTATATTTAAGTAGAATATCCCTACATCTAAATTCTACTTAGATTAGACTTTTTGTAGTACTTTAATAATATTCAGTCATCAATTTTTTGATAGCATTGTGGCTTCCCTTAGGAAATGTGCTTTTATTTATTAGAAATTTATAAGAAAGTGATTTATTATAATATAATAATTTAGATAAAAGCTTATTAATATAATATAATATATTTATTGTCAGAACCTTAAAAAACGAAAAAGACATGCAACAGACATCAGCTGACAAAAAAAAAAAAAAAATCCATTGTAAATGTAAAAACCGAATGTGAGTCTGAAGTGCAAAAAAAGAACGAAAACAATTTTCCACGAATGGTGGTAATTTTTTTATAAAATCGCTTCAGTACAGTGGCCTGTTTTCCTTTCAGCTCTGGAACCACAGGTTACGACGTGCCGGATATTCAGTTTTGAAAAGCTTGATTTATAATTTGCAGCATTCCCATCTGCCCGTAGTTCACTGGTCGCTGAACGGACAGATAAACCAGTTAGCAAACACTTTTCCCCACTGTCTGTTGTTTTGATAATCACCCATAATAGCATCTAGCTTCAGTATGGTCTTTAAACCTGATTTACTGTCTAATGGAATAAGAGAGACTCAGAAAAGACAGAAAGAGAGAGAGAGAGACGCAGCCAGTCAGTCACTACATGCACCTTTTGGATAATGTCATTACACATGTTTTGAAGAATAAATTAAATCAGCCCTAAATTGTGCTCTCAAGTCAGACCTGGAAAAAAAAAAACAGATAGAAAAAAGGGAGGGGGGGAAATGAGTAGACCTCATTGAAAAGAGAGAGAGAGTCATATTTGAACCTCTCGCAGGGAAATGCACTTAACCAGATTAGAACGGGCCAGTGTGGATGGATGGGCACAGTAATTGCGCTGGCTGTAATGGGTTCCTGTTGCCCGTAGCAGACAGTGGGCAGTTCAGTGGATAATGCGGGTCTCTGTAAGGTTCGAGGACCTTACAGGCTCAACCTGTGATTGGGGTCAGATCTGTGGATGTCAGCTGATAAAAGGTAACCCCACTCGCAATCCCACAGGTCACACATAACCCTGCTGCCACACCGCAGGAGTGTAAAACACACACGACTACGTTATTTAAGTGCGTTTATTATGCGACAATCCTGTGAGGTAAAAGTACATTTCTTCATGGTGAACTATAGCAAAAATCATCAAAAATTGCAAAAATGATTTAACATTTACAGACAAGTGCCCTTGTTCCATTCCAGATTTTTTCCTTAGATGTACCGTACAATAAGAGTCACTGAACCCAATAAACAAAAGACAGACTATCTGCTCTTTTCTTTTCTGTTCTGTCTAAATCTTATTCTCCCCTCCTCGTTTCCACCCCCCCCCCCCCACTCGGTGATGTCTGTTTCACGTCTGTTTTTGTTGTCCTATAGACAGAAACATTATCTACACTTAAACGAATTCTAACTTAACCTGTGGGATTGCTTTAAAATAATCACTTCCTGTCTGCAGAGGGCTTGGGAAGTACGCTGTTTGTGGCTTTTGTCTCACTGAAAGAGAATCAATGGTGAAACTGAAATTGATCTGCGGTGTGTAAATGTATTTTCTCTTTCAGCGCCGTTGTTCCCTCGCTCACACACACACACTCAAACTCCTGCCCCTCCCCAGATGGTGTGTGTTACCTGTGGTCCCGGGCTCACCTGTAACAGAGTCGGCTTGGCTCCAGGTGAGGGCTGTGGTAACGCTGTCCATTGTGTGTGTGAACAAGCAAAAGGCTGCAGGGATTGAATAGCAAACATGCAGGTGATGACATAGTCTCCTTGAACACAAAGTGTGTGACACTAGCAAGGAGGTGAAAACACACACATACACGTGTACAGACACACACACAGCTTGACAAGGGCATTTACCTTAATTCACTCAGCCAATTAAGAACAATATCGCTTTCTATCAACTAGTAATTTGTAAACAAACACATTGCTATCATCACCTTATTTCTAACATGAGCCACAGCCATTTTTAATTTGAATGTACTTCCTGTGTCAGCCGCTCCCAGTTATTTTAGCTATTTGTGTGCGGTTACCATCACGGAGGCGGGAATTTCAAAATCTGACGTCAAAATGGAGGCCGCAGTAAAATGAAACGGCAGTACGCACAAATTAACTACACTATAAAGTGCATTTTCTGACTCTACCAAAGTTTAAAGGAATATTAAACTTGAGAAGTTCAGTACAAATTAAGCTCAATTGACAGCTTTTTTGGCATAATGTCGATTACCATCGTTTTTAAAACACTACCTTAAATCAATGTAATGTTGAGGCACTTGTAATGGAAGTAAATGGGGCCTTTTTTGGAGGACTTCAAAACTGATATGTGAAGCTTATAATTTTATAAAAGCTTTCACATTCATTCTTTTGTGTATTAATTGAGCTGTAATGTTTTCTTTTTTTAAAAGTTCTTTTGTGGTTTTAGGTGTTGTGAGATTTAATTTGTTAACACTAAAATCATGTTAACACTTATTGTTATTGTCTTGTGACTGTATGTTTGAAATAGAATTTTCACATTTACAAATTTACTACATTCACTTGCTTAAACCAGATTAAAAAAAGAACATGACGATAAGTGGAAATACATTTTTGTGGTCACTAAAATTATGCCAAAAATGCTGTCGATTGACCTGAACTTGTATTGAACCCAGAATACTTATTTAAAGAGGATCATGATTTGAATGTATTGGTCATAAACAATGAATAGAGTCAATGCTCTTCATGAAATATGGGTGGGGCTAAAAGAGCAGGCAAGAATCTCATGACCTCATCTGTGAAACATCATACAACCGTTGTAAGGTTTTGTTGCTTGCATCACCTGTTGAAGGGTATACCTTTTAAGAAAAAAAAAACATGTTTTTCTGACAGAATGACAAGAGAGAGTTTGATATGAATGGCTGGCGATCTTTCAGACACAAATGATACTTGCATCCAACGTCTAGATCTGAAGACTTTTGGAGCTGTCACTCCATTAATCTGTTATGCAATCATGGCTTTTTTCCTTCAGATTCATTCTAAGCACTGAAAAAAAAAATCACTTGTGTGTGTGTCGGTGCATTTCACAGGTGTTCCGTGGGGCCTGCAGAAAGACACTGCAGGCTGGTAACCAGAGACCTCTCAGACCTTGTGGGAACTCTGATAAGATACTCTTGCTCTTTTCCTCCCCTCCCCGCTCTCTCTTTTCTGTCTTTCTCGGTACGATGGGGCAAAAGGTGAGGGCGGGAAGCCAAACAAAGGCATGTGTACCTCTGCCATTGCTAAGCGGGACCCCTCGCTCGTCTGTCAGAACGCTGGGGCGCACCGTTTACAATGACATTCCACATTCCGACACTGGAGAAAGTGGCTGGTGAGAGGGCAGCATGTCGTCCCCACGGTAACAAGACCCTTGGGCGGGTTGAGAAAAGGGGGTGTAGAAGCACTCCGGGGCCTTGTCCTCACTCTCAGGTGATGTGAGGAACTTTTTGTGTTACGTTGAGTATAACGCACTGTTGCTTTTGACCCCACACACATCCATTACTGTAGAATGCGGCCCTGCGGGGTCACCGGAGACACCTGATCTAGTCGTAGTCGTTGCGCAGCCTTTGAATGAGTTTTGTTAGCGTTGGGGGAAAAATGTATATTTTTAATAACATGTTGAACTTGTCAACACATCACACCTGAAAAAAAAAAAAATTCCCAGACTGTGCGAGTTCCAAGTAATCAGAACTTAAATTATGCTGGCTACAGACACACACACACACACTTGCACGTCCCTCTAAATTTACTCTGCTTTGTCTCAATTTGTTTCTGAGCCGTTTGCGATCCTTAAAAACGGCTGAAACACAATAGAAGTGAAATGTGAAGCTTGTGTTGTCTGGCAGCAGATATGAGTCTGTCTGGATGTTGCCTTCATTCAGAAATTCCCTGGCAGCCGGAGAAACATCGTCAGACCCCGGCAGCTTCCAGAGAGCTCATTCAACCCCGCCCGCTGTTGGATCGCATTACTTGCGCTGGCCCGGCGGCCAAGAATTCAGGATGGAAAGGATAAAAATCGGATGAAATGAAAAATAATCCCTGTTGATGCCAGGTGAGTTTACCTGCCTTTGCCTACCTGTCAAGGTATTTAATCCTTTGTTGTTTGCAGTCTGAGTTTTGCGGAGAGAGGAATGTAATGAATGTGGTAATTTGGAGTTCCCCGGACACCATGAGGAGGTTTGCTGGGGTATGTGCATGGGACAGTCGAGACTGATGACAAAATGTGCAACTTGCTAAAATGTTGTTTTTATGTCTTCATATTTCCTCAGTGGTTGCCGTTGCAACAGACCATTACTCTCGCAGCACAGCCTTGGCTGTGTCAGCTGGTAGAGGGTGTCCAGAGGGTGAATGATGTTGTTTGTTGGTCTTGTTTGGTGTATTAATGTATTTGTGTGCTTTTATAATGGATGACGTGCTGATGTTCGGACCCCTCTGGACACTTGGAGCTGATTTTGTTTGTGGAACACACCTCACTCTTCACTGGAGTCTCCAAAGCACCAGGAACCAGGTACAAGGTGCCCGAGGCTTTTGTGTGTGAGAGTGTTTGCGGCTTGATTAATGTGACTGACAGGTATAGGTCTCCGTGTTCTTTGTGATTTCGCCTTGATTCATTTGTAATGAACACGCTTAAAATTCACACTGTGAAATCCAGAGTGTGTGTGATCCTTTGACAGGCCATTTCATTTTCCGGTTTTTCGCATTGACTTAGGGACTAGGCCTAGTCCTGGCATGGCTAAGGCCAACATCCTGCTTCTGTACTGCAGGTGAGACCTAAAATAAAGTCCTTTGAAATAGTTTAAGAGTGTCAGTGCCATCAAACTTATACATCTGTTCAAAAGTTTTGGATTAATTTATTTATTTTAAGAAATGTATATTTTTTATTCAGAAAGGATGCATTAAATTGATGCAGTGGCAGTAAAGACATTTATAATATAACAAAAAATTTCTATTTCAAATAAATGCTTTCTGGTCATCAAAAAATCTTGAAAAATTTATCATTGGTTTCCACCAAAAGTTAATTTCGGAGAGGCTAGCAATAGCAAGCTAGCTTTAAAAGCATAAGATCTCACCAAAGCCACTTGAAGGCAAACCTGCAACCTTAGCCGTTAAAGTTTAACGCCTGCTAACGCTGTGGTACGTTGTTTTTGTTGTTGTTTTTCTGAATGAATATCAATGGAGGAGAGGCTTAACTACACTGAATAAACCACTTTGTGAGGAAATAGCATCAGCTAATCTTCATCATGTTTGCTCTTAAGCATTCATTTTGGATTGATATATTTTTTAGAGTTTACACCGGGAAAAAAATGCTGTTTTATAAGAGAAGTCACAGACAATTGCACGACAGGTTTAATTCAGTTTACGGCACCTCTCATTCATTTCTTTGTTAGCCGCAAACAGTGATTGACTGTCGCACAACTCTGAACAAAATTCAATGACGTCAAGGCTGTAATGTGATTGTTTATCAAGTCACACGTTATCCGATAGTTAGCCGTTATTCGTTCTCCAATGGTAGAGCCACGGACCCTCGTATCTCCCAATAAGACGACCATCTCTGATCCCAGCCTCCCTTCAGAGCGTATCCAAAGCCACGCCTCTCCAAAACACATGAACACGGACAGCCAGAGCAGAGTCTGCAAAGCGTCACAAAAGACGGCCTTAAATTACCTCATGTCTCAAAGCACGCAACATTACAATAATAATAAACGTAAACAACTTAAAGACAGCTGACTTGTACCACATAACTGCTGCAGATTCATTTTGGCGTTGATAGTGTTGCCATAGAAACTCATAATTCCGAGTCAGAGGATGTGAACAGCTCTGAGTAGAACGTCACTGGTTGACATCTTTAAATTACTGTAATTACGACATAGCGTCAATACAGCATCGGCTCATTGTTTTAGTTCAGGAGGAACTGTAAAAGTTGGCTGCTTGGCGCTCAGTGACTGTCTGTCTACAACTCTGCAAAGCGTCATCATGGAACACGCTGTTGATGTCTGCGCGAGCAGTGTGTGCGGAGGTATGCAAATACATAGCATCAATAACAAAAGGTCTAAATAACCTATCCGGATGTGAAGAGAGTTTTGACTAGTTTTGCTCACCCTACCTTTAAGCAATACTGTTTTCAACATCAATAATAATAAGAAATGTTTCTTGAGCACCAATTCAGCATATTAGAATGACTTGTGAAGAATCATGTGACTGAAGACTGGAGTAATGACTGCCAAAAATAATCCACTTACAGGAATAAATTATGTTATTATTAAATTATCTATTATTCAAATAGAAAATAGTTATTTGAAATTGTAATACAATTTCACAGTTTTACAGTTTTTACTGTATTTTTGATGAAATAAATGCAGCCTTGGTGAGCATAAGATTTTAAAAGACATCTAAATTTCAATTTTTTGACCTTTTGAATAGTAGTGTAAATAGTTTGTTAAATAATTTTCTCAGTCCTAATGTCATGCAGAAAATATCAGTTAAACGTTTTTGAAATTAATTAAATTTTAGCATTATTATTTAATTTTTGCTCTATATGTCATACAACAAATCCCTACTTCATCTTAATACTTCAAAAATCTATTTTTGTAAAATGATTGGATCTTATTTATGAAAGAGAATCTTATTTTATAAATCCTTCTTAAAGTCCCCCTGTAGTCAATTATTGTGTTCCTTAAAACTCATCTTTGATCACCAAAAAGACATATTTAAAAGTTTTTTCCTTGAAAATAAAATCGTCATGTCTTAAAATAGCTTGAATGTAACTCTACACCGTTGCCTCATTTAGTATATGTGGTTTTATGAATATGCAAATTAGCCCTGCCTCCACTCACTCAGACCAGCTCAGAGATCCACTCATTTACGGTCACACGTTGTCGTGATTGGTTTGCGACGTTAGAAACACCAGCGATTTCAAACTGCGTTTTTGAGACTGTTTTTGTTTCACTGCAGTTTTAAGGAGAAAATACTCAGCAATGTAATTTGCACATGGTTTGTCTTAAAGCATATTAAAATATTACATAGACATATAAACAACATTAAAAGCTTGATTTTCACCACAAGGGGACTTTAAATGAATTCAGACACCAAATTTCCTGTATTGAATCATGCAATTCATGTAAGAATTTTTTTTTTGTCTACGATTATAAAAACGTTCTCTACTTGTGTTTCATGAATAAGGCCCATTCTATTTATTAAAAAAAGCTGCGTATTCACATACACAAGTTCAGCAGAGAAAAATCCCTTCACATGCATCATTTGCAAATAAACTGTGTTAAAGCCCATGTTGTTCTAGTAAATATGAAGTATATGGCGCCAGTGTTTTATCCTGCATATCTTCAATACCATAAAACCATTTTTGGCAGTGCTCAGTGAAATAATCCCTGTTGTGTCAGACTGTGGTTACCAGATGATGGCACATCATTTCTTCGGCTGTTATTCACCGTGATATAATTGTGTGTGTTGGTATCATCAGAGGTCCTCCCTTTTTTGAGGTGTGTCATGTCTTGTCCTGTGATTGTAATCTTACACTGAGCCTAATCAAAGACAGGCCTGCTGAATGCCCTTCCATAACCACAAGCGTTCATGCCCATTAGAGCTAACAGGCCCCTGAATGCATCAGATAACGTCTGTTCTTTTGAAGGAGAGTGAGAGAGATTGCGCCGGGGAGAGAAAGAGAGAAGGTGGTTGGGACATGTGGCTTTTGCGGGGGCTTATCTAGGCTTTGAGAGTGTCACAGCCTTGCCCTCCCTCTCATTCCCTGCATTATCTGGCCATATCTTGAGGGCCTTCCCTGTCCATTCCACATAATCACTCAGTAATACCAGCCACCCTTTTCTCTATTAAAATAATCACCGGCAATTAGGAGGAGAATGGGCAGGGAGAGAGGGAGAAATCACACACAAAGTAATATTTTCCCCACCTTACACGCTTTTCATCTGTTTTTTTTCCCCACTAACCTCCCGCAATGCATCAGGACCCTGGGCGGCCTAGGCTCGATCCAGCACTATTAAGGAAAAAGGCTCTGACAATTTTTCAAGAGCGGATAGATGAAAGAAAAAAAGAGAGAGAGACAGATAGGAGCAAATAATTTAAAAATTGACCATCTGTAAAATGAAGAAAATGGAAGTGTAAGAGGAGCATTGTGATTTACTTTATCCCTCTCAGAGACGCCCGAAATCTAAGAGGCGCTATTAAATCTTCCTTTGAAATAAATGTGTCGCATTTATCTGTGTGGCCAAAAACGACTAATGAAGCTATTGTCAAAGCAAATAAAGCAGGGCGGATTTGCTGCGCGCAGACTGTGCGGTATCATCCGGACAAAGGTAGGGGGTGCGTGGGGTGGGGGCTTTGAAAGATACATTCACATAAATATTGAGACAGACAGACACGGCCTCTCTGCGGAGGTGACGGAAAAGTGAAAGCCTGAAAATAATTATTAAACTAGAAAAAAAAAACTAGAGTTGCTGTTCATACTCACCATAAAAATAAAAACAAACAAACATCAAATTAATAAATGACAGAATCAGGTGAAGAAAAGGGCAGAGAATGTAACTACCATTCTCATATCTCGATGAAATGGAGGAGAGGATGTAATTACGGTGAAAGAGTTGCTCAATTACAGTAGCCGCTCGCTGCATTTGGCATAAGTCACTTTAAATGGTTTTACGAGAGCTTGTTTTCAAAATGGCGTTTTGCTGCCTTTTATTTTAATTACCAGGTCATAGCAGTGCCTCTCACTCTCTCTTGATCTGCTCTGGCTGTCCAACCGTCAGTTTCTCTCTCTCTCTTTTTCCCTCTCTAAACTCTTTATGAACTAAGAGCAACTAGCCCTCTACAGCTAAACACTTTGTGCCTACTGTTGCCTGGATGATATTAAAAAAAGCAAATCAAGCTCGACTGGCGCAGTGGAGGTAAAACGTTTGTGTTCAAGGTACAGAGTGTAACGTTCTTCATACACCATTTCAAGCGTCGTCTTTTTATTATTGCTGTTCACACTGTAGAATTATACAGAAAAAACCCCGATATAAACTAACTTTCCATTTTATTACAATGCAAAAGCTTTGAATGTCTCAGGCTATAGAAATGACAAGTTGTGTCATGTTGTTGTAAACAGCATATCCCAGTGTGTGCAACTTATCTCTCCATTTAAAGCTAATCAATTTCATGTTCAGGAAGAAGCTGTGAACCTGGGTGGGGGGTCAAAGGTTATTGTACTCAATGTATGTTCATGTCCAGACGAGGGGCCACAAGGTCTCTGTCAGGGTCATGACCTTGGTGACCCCCTGATGTCCATAACACTCATATTTCTCCATAACAGGATCACTCTCTCAACATCGTATTTCGCCTGTCATATGATTGACCAGGCCAGTGCTGTATAATGTTGCCAACAGAGCCAAATTTGTTCATGTTTGACATGAAAATTTATAGCTGCAATGCAATGTTAATGTCACATTAATGAATTTCATTAATTTACTCATTCAGTGTATTTATTTAAATATTTATTTATTTATTTATGTAATTAAATAAATACATATTCATTTACTCGTTCATTTACATTGAATAAATGATTAGAAGAAAGGCAAGTATCTGCAAATACATTATGAATAAAAAGTATATTTAAATTATAAACTAATTTCTTTAATTCATCTAAATAAACAAATTAGAAGAAATTCAAGCAACATTTAATAGTTTTTCAATAGTTTATTTTACACAAAACAACACATTTATGGGTAATAAAGGACAAATTTATAGTGATAAAAGTTCATTTGTTTGCTTTATTTCACGATTAAATATTTTCTGCAGTCACGTTCAAGTATTAGTTGGTTAAAAAACTGATTGCATTTCATTGAAGGTGAGGAACTCTCTTTTCTGCTTCCCTTTCTTTATTTCTGCACTGAGACTCCTGCCTTATTGCATCACTTGATGGCTTGTTCAAAAACAAACTATTCAGTTCCAGAGAACAGCTGGTGTATTAAATATAACGGCTTATGGACTGCCACCCAACTCTATGCCCCATTCCTTCATCATTATTTCATATGTGTATGATTAACTCTCTCCATGCTGACTCTGACCCCATTTAGCACACTAGTGGTTGCGGTCCTGACTGAAGAGTGTGACTTTTTCCAAGTCATTTAAATTTTACAGATCCATTTACACCACCTTTTAATTTAGTGCATAATGACGCCATTAAAAAAAGAAACCATCTGGGCGTTCTTTGGGGAGGGGGTAATTTGCCTGAGCTTTCCACGCTAATGTTTTTCCCCTCACACAGGCAACAGATGCTGAGAAAGAAACAGATACATTCTCTGCAATTACAATAGCCTGATGTGGGCATCCAGGATAAACGTTTCAAAGCGTTCTTTTAACAAGGTATATTCCTGACATGTTGGAATGGTCTGGATAACCTCATTTAAATCACAAGTGAAAAAAGTTTTAGTGCTTCTAGAAGAAATCCATCACGTCTGGAACATTCTTAGAACTTATACAGTAAGGTGCTGTCACTTTTAGGCACACTTCCCATCAGTCATTTTCAACAATAAAACTTTCCACAAGCCTTGATACAGTGTGAACCATAAATAAAGATCTGGGTTATTAAATAATAATACAATTAAGTAATTGCTCGAGCATGATAAACTGTGTTGCGAGAGAATGAGCTGCGGCCCCTGCGCTGGAGCGAACTTTAATCCTACCAGCCTCAATTATGATAATGAATGCATTTTTCCTGAATAATTAGGGTGATTAATTTTCCCTTGTTTTGAATTACAATTCTGCTGCCTGCTAGCACTTTAGACCACTCGTTAATTACCAATTAAATCAGCTGGCTCGTTTGCTCCAGGTTCATTGCCCGTGTGGTTCTGTAGCACTTAGGGGTGGTGTTTAATGTGCTAATTGGAAGAGATTAAAATGTGTGACCTCTTTTGACAAGGACCGGATGTAGAATGTCGTCATCACCGTAGATGACGGTGTTTCCCGTTCGCTGTTAGAAAGTATATATCTTGTGTGTTTTTTTGAGTCTTGGTGTTAATTCAGCATTTTAGCTGCAGTGCCGTTGCGTGTTTGATCCAGGAGTGTGACTGCTTTTATGTCTAAAGCATCAGAGGCTTCATATTCTAACGTTGGAGCCTTTTTTCCCCTTTTACCACCATTATTAGCAATCACTGAACTACATTTGTCATTCTTAGCCCTTTTCAGAGGTGTCTGTTCTGCCCTCTGCTCTGTGTCTCATCTTAATATCCTTTCATTTCTACTCTGTCCTTCATGACGTCCACTTGAAACGCATTAACAGGTCTTCCATCCATTTTTCTGAGGCAAGATTGACTCAAATTTAGTTTGCTACATCAATACCACAACGCTCTAGGCAGACTTGAGAGTACTCCTAGTAAAAAGAGAGCTTTTTTATGTCCTGATGCCATCTTCTTGAATGGCAACTGGATTATTTTTTTTTATTATGGGCTGAAGCTCTTTGGGCCTCAGCGAAGATCAGAGATTTGGGTGGGGAGGTATCTGTTGGCGGGTGCATTGATGGAAGGACCAGAGGCTCTAAGATCCATCAATGGAGTCCATCAACCAGAAGGCTCTGCAATTCATTGAAAAACTTCAGAGTGCTGACCTGCTCAGCTCTCACAACACACCGAAAGGTTCTGAACTAATGTCCAAGGCCTACTAAAATAAAGTCTGCAGAAGCCCAGCTTCAATCACCTGTGCCATATTCAAACTATAATGTTACTTGAGCACCTGGCACCTTGTCAATGGACTCATCACCAAACATCAAAACGGATTCATGGAAGTGCATGCAACTGAGGTTTGTAATGTTATGTATATTTCTTGAATTATTCTCATGCAATTTAAAAGTAGTAAAGTGTGCATGATTGATAACTTTCTGTAGTATCCGTTCCACATTCAGAGTCAACTTGCTTTTAAAAATGCTGCCATAAACCAAGAATATAAAACTCAACGTGTTCCAAATATTTCTCTCCAGGCGTTCTCTCAGTCCCATCTGCAGATCAGAAAGAGTTATTAACCTCAGGGCAGTTGTGTAGCATCCTCGTTCTTCATCAGACCTCCTCATCGAAGAGAGGAAAAGGAGAACAGAGCATATACAAAACACCACAAAACAAACAAACTCATTTTCAGGCACCAAAGGACTTCGCTGCAGCTCCAACCTTCATGTTGCCCTGACCTCCTCCAAGCCTCAAGTGTTCGGATACTGGCGAAATCTATTAGCTTGGTATCAGAGGCACAATGGCGCAAATATCAGGTCTATTAAGTGTGTTTTGTTCGTATAATTTATGGAACTTGAGGTAAAGTGCTTTGTACAATACTAGAGCATCAAGATGAAAACAAATTGTTTTGTGTGAAGCCGGACACTTGCGTGCATCACACGCATACTTGTCATTTACATGGAAATGTAATAATGTTCTGTCCTCTCATCTGTTTGCTTGTCATGGGTCATTGTTCACACAATAACAGGAAATAAGAATCTGAAGTATAGGTCTACACATGAGACTGATGTGTAGCAAAAGCTCCATCTAATAGAGATACATATGCCTGCAACTATCTGTAGTCAGATTAGCAGTCTTTGAACTTTGAAGTTTCCTGGGAAACTACCAGTTTACATACTGTGTATTAGTCGTTAAAGGGATAGTTCATCCACATTTAATCACCCTTATGTCGTTTTAAACCTGTTTCATTTGATTAATATGCAGTTCGGTGAATACAATAGCAGTACATTGCAACTCAGTCTAACACTTAATAAAGCATCCATGAGTGTTAGCAAAAATGTATTTTCACTCCGCTGTACATCAGTGCTCATGTTGTGTGAGTGTCCACTACTGGCGGATCCCTTGCGATGGGTTTAAATGGAACGCCCTAAGTCTTGATCCCTTGAAATCTGCTATGCGAGTTGCTGTTGTGACGACACAATCGTGCTGCATTGTGGTCTATGGATCTGCCTTTTGTGTACATACGAGTAGACTTGCTTCCTCTGTCAAAATAAAGGGGCCGAGACTCAGAAGATCTGTTTAAGTAAACTTCTTTCGTACACTTGATGAAGTTGGCGAGTGTATGTCTAAAAGTAGAGTTAAACGCAGCCCAATAGACTTTCAGGTAGTAGTCTGCCGTGTACCCGAAACTGTGATGGTTTAGCAAAAAAGCATATTTAAATGCTTGTGAACACCCTTTTTTGGGACAATTTAGTGTTTCATTTTATGGAACCCTAATGAATGAATGTCTCTAAATATTCATATATGTGTGTGTATATATATATATATATATATATATACATACATACATACATACATACATACATACATACATACATACATACATGCATACATACATACTAGGGCTGTGCATAGTCGTGAGAAAAACGTGTTATTTATATATAAAATATTTATATATAATATAAATTATATATATATATATATATATATACATGCAAATATTTTTCAAGTATATATATACATGCATGTGTGTGTATTTATATATACAAAATAATTATAGACCGTATACACACATATTATGTAAACACAAAATTTTATTTTGGATGTGATTAATCGTTGCACAGCCCTAATATACAGTATATATGATATAACATTTATAGCAGTTGTCTTCCTCTACACCAGGGGTGCCCAATCTTGTTCCTGGAGATCTGCCTTCCTGCAAAGTTCAGCTCCAACCCTGATCAAACATGACTGACTCAGCTAATTAAGATCTTCAGGAGCACTTAATAAATACAGACAGGAGTGGTGGATCAGGGTTGGATCTGAACTCTGCAAGTAAGTTGATCTCCAGGAACAGGATTGGGCACCCCTGCTCTACACTGTTTAAAAAAAATAAAAGATTTGTGGGTTTTTAGTTACAAATACTGAGAAATGTGACCCCAAGTTAGACCAACAGAATTCCTAGAATTCTAAATGTTTTCCGAACTATTGAAACATGTTATGTCTAATCAAAGAATTTCATATTAGGCAAAATTGCGGAAATGTTAAGGGTTCTTGAGTTCCCAGCATGCACTGCAGCATGATTAAATTGCAAGGTTACTCTTATTGGAGTTGCTGTGTGTCAAATGTTGAGGTCTGTGTACAACCTTTTAAAACTATATCCCAGATATCTGTGTTTCTGAAGGAGCAATCACCTTACAAATCAAATATACCATAGTTTTGTCATGACAACTCAGTTTGGCATGGTAATGGATATGACAATGTTGATATGTTTGATCTTGGCGAAAGAGATCTGTTATTGCTGCTGCAGAGCAAGTATGGGACTTGCTACTGCCAATACACTGTTGTGAGCAAGCAAGACATGCTGCTGTTGTACAAAAAAGTGTACATGAATTACCTGTAGCAGATCTATACAGGTGGAGCTGGGGAAGGTGGAGAGTTTCTGAAAGTGTGCTGCACTGCTATGCAAATTTATACAAAGTATTTGAAACCTGTGATAACGATGTGATAACAAGGAGATTGAGTTAAGGAGCTTTTAACTGCGCCATCTAGAGTTTCATGACAGAACTTTGTATTTCACTTCACATGTGAAGTGTTCAAAAAAAAAAAACTATATGGTTATCAAAATAATAGATACATTTATTGTATTAGTAACTGAAAATCCACTGAACAAGACATCTGTAGTTACATTCACAAATGTATTAGCGGAATAAGGCAGTTTACATTTAGTGAACGAACAAATTAAAATTGACAAAACAAAGTAGTGTTAGGACAATTATTTAGACAATCGCTGAGAGAGCTTAAAAAAATACATTGTTGCCTCCAGGGCTGGACTGGGACAAAAAATCGGCCGGGGCATTTTGGCCCAGACCGGCCCACTATGATCATAAACACCACCCATCTTTGCACGTCCTTAATTATATGCATACCAACTCCTATTCATTAAAACCACTAATGCCATGTAATGAGTGAGAATAGGAACGAGTGAGAGTTAACAGATGAAATAAGTAAAAATTTGACATTTATTAATACAGTTGAACTATACTTCACAGTGGTGAATCCTAACACACGCTATAATCTGCATTAGCATAGCAATACAAGTTTTTCTTACATGATTTTTGTTAAAACTGTGGTGGGTGGACCTCGGTCCTTCTAGGGGGGTTCGGGGGCATGCCCCCCCCCCCCCCCCCCCCTGAGAAAATTTTGTGCATTTTAATGTTAAATTCATCAATCTGGTGCACTTTGAGAGTTCAAAATTAAAAGCTCCAACCCATATTCAGTGTGCAAATTAAACAAAGAAAAATTCAAACCTCTTTTAGTTACAGTGTCTATTTACATTACACCTACTACATAATAATAGTTATAATATTAATCCAATGACAGTAATTGCCATATTTTGTAAAACAAATGCACTAAAAAATAAAGGAAACTTTCATAATTAGTTTTGTACCAATTTCTATACTTGAAAGAGATAAGCACATGATCTTTTATTTTGACGCAAACTGCATCAAGCTTTTATTTTGGCGGAAAACATGGTTTACAAACGCCTCTCATTAGATTTCTAGTGAATTGCGGTAATCGTCAACTATGCAGATGTGGAAATAATCTGTAACTGGGTTATGGGTTCCTACACTCATTACATAGCCTAAGTGTTTTGAAAGTAGTTCTGCTTACCTCAGGCTCTACACTTTCTCATCTCTCTCCTGATCCTCCTCACTATCATCATCTGCCACTGGAGCTGATGAAGGAGCTGATGAAGGTCAGAAAACATATATTTTGACACATAAAGCGTCTGCTTTAAGGGCCTGGTTCTATTTTTTCACGCTATTTCTCTGCACATTCCTTGCGTTTCTTCTCCATCTCGCTGACTATTTTGACAGATACACACTGCCACTGCTGCACGCTCGCTCACTCGTTTAAAGTTGTGATTGGGCCAGCCCAGTGTCAATCAAGAAAAGAACCAATGGGCCGCTGATCTACGTGTTTCATGGGCTGGTCTGTCAGAAAAAAAAAAACTAACACTGACTTTTTTGGACCAATGCATTACACCGGCACAAACCCAGCGCCGCCAATTAAGCAAAACAAAACCAAACGAATGGGCCGCCGATGTACAAATTTTATGGGCCGTTAAAAAAATAAAAAAATAAAAATGTATATGAGTATGAGATGTATCGGCCCGAAAAGCACATCGGCCCACCGGGAAAATGCCCGGTATGCCCAATGGCCAGTCCAGCCATGGTTGCCTCGAATTTTTAACTGTTCACAATTCCTTTTTTACAGAGTAGTCTGTATTCTGTGCAGGGTTTGTGTGTGTGTTCAAAGGTCGCGGTCTGTTTAACCACTCCCTGTCATCACATCATATCAGGAACCCCAGAAACTCTCATCAAAGGGTCATTATACGGGGACCAGATACCCATCACCCATCCTTCTGTCGTTTTCCCTCTCTGTCCCTCTTTCTCCATCCTCCTTTGAAAATATGAGTGATGGCTGGTGCGTGGCCTATACAGAGACATATAAGACAGGGCCGCTCAGCTCGTGTCCCAGCTCCAGACGAGTGGCGACAAAGGGGTCCTTGTCACTCTGGGGGTGGGCGGAGAGGTTTCATAAAGTGACTTGCCACTACAACATAGGACGGTAAAAAGATCCTTCCTGGAGTGAGCCTGGGGGGTGCTTGCTGAGGGGAAGGGGAGGAGACGCAGGAGCCGGCAGGATATTGCTGGCCAAATCATCCAATCAGTCAGAGATCATCTTACCTGTACAGGTGTGTGCTGTTAGTAAGTCTGTGTGTGTGTGTGTGTGTGTGTACCTACAAAATTGACCCCAGAAGTGAGCTAAATCTGACATAAACTTCCTTTGGGGACATCCAGGGACACCATCAGTTGGACAAATGATTCCTAAGTAATGTTTTGCAGGTGCTAATAAGAAGCTTAACCTTTTTTACGTTATGTCCTCATTTAGGAAGCTAGGTAAAAGAGAGTGTGTGGTTGGGGCCTGGTAAACCCTACATTGTGGGGACAAAATGTCCTCACAAAAATGGCAATATCCAAAATCCTTGTCCTTGTGGGGACATTTATTTTGTCCCCTGAGAAAAAAACAGCTTATAAATCATACTAAGTGATGTTTTTTTTAAAAATGTAAAAATGCAGAAAGTTTTTGATGGGTAGGTTTATGGAAGTAAGGGGAAAGAAGATACAGTTTGTACAGTATAAAAATCATGTCTATGGAAAGTCCCCATAAAACATGAAAACACAACGTGTGTGTGTGTGTGTGTGTGTGTGCATGCATGCATATTTGGCTATAAAGTGTTTTTAAAGATCTCAATCATAAGTATAGTGAAACATGTTGTTCTCTGACTTGTGAGAGCATTTGAAGCAGTCCACACTATTTGAAATAATGCTAATAATGACAATAATTTAAACAGGTTTGTTTGAGTGCTGAAAATGTGCTATTAATATAGATATATATTTTTTCTAACAAAAATGTATTTTGTAATAATTATTGTCAGTAACATTTTTTTGAAAGAAATTCATACTTTTATCCAGCAAGTATATATTAAATTAATAAAAAAAATACAGTAAAGACATTTATGATGTTACAAAAGATTTCTGTTTGTGTTCTTTTGTAATCAACAGGTTTTGTGTGCCAGGTTAGGAGTAGGTTTAGATCTAGCAAATATGACTTCCATATAAAAACATTGCGTGTGAGATCTCATCACTAATAGTGCGAAAGCAAATAATGTTCACAGTCTTGGATAAATAACATTACCTAGATAGCAGACATTACAAATTGTCTTAAATTGCATTAAAAATGCATTAAATAAAATACATGCCCCGAGTCCAGCATATATTTAAAAAAAGTAAAAATATGAGGTAGAAAGCAGAATATATTCTCAATAAATAATGATTCCCCTTCTTCCTCTCACTTTCTCTCTTACACACTCTTTCACACACGCTGACCTATCTATGACAGGCGCATTATCTCCCTGTTCAACTAACTAATAGCACAGACTGAAAGAACAAAGCATTTGCTTCTACACCCTCTCATGTAATGATGTCTTGTTGTCAGAAGGTGACGTCGGCATGAACCACACGAACGAAAGTTACTCCTATGTTACATATCGATCCCTCTCCTTTTTTTGATGGCCCAGGATACCGCTGTAATTAGCGCTAACCATTAGTGTAGCACTCTATGGGCTAAAATCACCATTAACGTCGCTGCGGGGTCTTTCATTCCCGTTAACATTCATTGTGACTTGCTCTTTTCTAAAGACAGCCGAGAGAAGGAAATGGTGCGGAGTTATCTGAATAGGATAAAGAGAGAGCCTGCTGAAGTGTAGGTGTAAAAGCGTTAGACAGGCGCTGGATTTAATTAACAGTCTTTAATAGAGCCAGCCTTTGTTCCTCTACTGAAAATAATCGGCTGGAGGGAGTCTAGAGTGCCTGGATTTGGAAGGTGTCACTATATGGTGCTCATAACAAAGCTGGCATCCTTTTTTCTTTCTTTTTTTAAACGTATTTGTCAGTAGTAGCCAGCACGATGAGTTTCTTATCCTAACAATATTTGATTGGGCAAAAAGCAGAGACCCCATCTACCTCTCGGTGTCACCCCCCCTTACTTGACCTCTCTGGCTTTACACAGCCATACAATGGGAAACTAAGCAGGCCACTGTTAGCATCACTAATCTTTATAATCGTAACCCATTATATACCCATTATACATATAATTAAAGGTACTATACTAATATATTAAACTACTATATATCACTCTTAAAAAATGTAGTTTTTGAAGCGATGCCATATAAGAACCATTTTTTTCTTAGTCTGAAGAGCAACCCTTTTCCTCTATATGAAGAACATTTTGTCAAATGGAAAGGTTACATGGACGTTACATGGACGTTAAAATAACCTTTTTTTAAGAGTTATGTAGCCTATATGCATTGATGCATTGGAATATTCCAAAACATGCCGCACTTATTGACAATTCTGTCCATCAAGAATGGGGATGATCGCAAAAAAATAATAAATATCTGTGAAAGTCTATTTTTTGCTTCTTCGCTGGTTATCATCTGCCTGTTCCCTCTCTCAAATGATGTTTATGTTCCCTGGCAGCAAAGATGCTCCGCTTGAGTATAAAAGCCCTAGACCCTCATTACCGTTCCTCGACACGAGTATGTAGCACCATGCTAGCATAATGAGCATCCGTGCAGAAGGCCAAAGGAGCATTTCTGAGGCCTGCAGAGCAACAAAACAACAGACGCTACACACAAACACACATACCCACATACAGTACAAGAGTTGCTGCTTCACCTTTCACCCTGAAGGAGAGAGAGAAAACAAGTGAGAAAGAGTGATTGCTGTTGGCCCTCAGCCTTGACAGTGATTTAACATAATCTGAGTCTAATAATCATAAACATTGTGTAGTAAACACTACAGTAAGACTGCAAGCAGACTGACTATGAGCTGCAAACATGGCGCATGGTTTTCACTTGAATCATTTCAGAAGTGATTTGTATCTATAGTGGCTGAGAAAAAAGTGAAAAGAAGAGTTGCTATAATGAGACAAAATAATCGTCAGACAAAAATAAGTATATTCCTTTTTCTTATCTTATATAATAGATTATAGCATTATATTATAAAATATATTTGTTTGCGTTTGTTTAATATACATTTTAATCTATATGAAGTGTATGGTACATACTCATTAAACTACTATACACTCTTAAAAATAAATGTTCTTTATCAGTGGTTCTATGAATAACCTTTAATCCATGGAACCTTTCCATTCCACAAAAGGTTCTTTATAGTAAAAATTGGTTCTTAAGATTAATAAAATGTTCATCACACTAGGAAAAAATGGTTAGTTTAAGAACTGTTCATTGAAAGGTTATATATGAAGTTTATGGTTTATGTTCCAATGGCATGATTCTTATGTTCTTTTAGGGAGTGAGTACTCAGCCTGATCTCATGAAATGGGTCTCTATAGCACGCATTGTATGTATCGTGCAATTTTTATGTGAAAATGAGTTTTTACGTGCATATGACACACAGTTTTTGCATGCATATGATACGCGCTTTATGCCGTGTAATACGTATGTACCCCACACCACTAATCCTACCCAAGGGGTTTACAGTGCTTATCATATGCACGTAAAAACACATTTTTCGCATCATGAGACGCACTTCATGAGATCGGGTTGAAGTACTAATTTTCATAAAATAAGAGAAAATCTAATGAAATTGTACATTTGTGTAAAAAACTTTGTTGCTGGGCATGTTTTGAATCTGTGATCTTTATTGTCCTTTAAATTCTCACCACCTCTCTTTGCTGTTCTCCATGCACCTGTTTTAAGGGCTGAACTCAGGACGTGTATATCAGCGGGCCGGGATGCAGTCGTCTCCCTGCCGGAGGCTGCAGGCTGTCTCCTCCTCCAGACAGACAGCGGTAAATAAGGCCTAAGCCTCATTATCCCGGCACCAGGCCTCGACAGCTGCATTCATCCAAAATGCATTTCTACCTAAAGGTTAAGAGTAGTTATGAGGACAGTAATGTATTATTAAAATACCTTTCGGACTGAAGTACCTTTTGATATATTTTCCCAGGTAATGAAAGCAGCGTTCGGAGGGGGGAAATGTAGTAATTTGCTGTCCCATTTTGTCGGCTGCTTTATTCTCTCTTCCTCTCTCTTTCTCTCTCTTTACCTGCCTGTCATCTCAGGGGTGAAGGGGGGTGTAGTAAACTGGTCTGTGAAAGGCAGAAACGTATCTTACATTACCCAGCTTTCATTTATGAAGAAAAAAAAAAACTGCAAAGCATTCAGTGCATGAGGATGTCTTTCAATTTCTTTCTCTTTCTTTCTTTCTCTCTCTCTCTCTCTCTCTCTCTCTCTCTCTCTCTCTCTCTCTCTCTCTCTCTCTCTCTCTCTCTGATGTTGCCAGGGCAGTGATTGGGTGAGGAAAATGGCTGTTTGGTGTCTGATCCTGCATGATAAGGAGTGGCAGAAGGTTTTCAGGTATTCAATGGAGAATGGTGCAAAGATGGTTTATGTCTTCGTTCTTTTATCCGCTGGAAAAAAAGAGAGTAGAATAGAGGGAGGGATGGGTAGATTTTTGGTGTGAGGGAAGAGAGAAGCTTCAGAGTAGTCAGTACTCAGAGCTCTATTAAAAGCATCAGCCTTGTTAAAACCAGTCAAAAGACAGGAAATCAGGCAGTGAAATGAAGCCTCTCGACCAATTATGGGATCTGAGTGGAACATCTTAGTGCTTTTTGTGTCTAGCATCATCAGTCTCTCTCTCTCTCTCTCTCTCTCTCTCTGCATCCTAGGTGTAGAAGCAGTACCTCGTGTCATCACTCTTCTGATGATCTCTAAAGGTGTACAATATTTCTTTTATAAAACCAGCAAAATATTATCTGCCTACTTATCATTAAAATATGCAAGATAGCATAAATTAGCATAAATACCAGGTTAACTTGTGGGATGACTGTTGTATGGTTCAGGAAGAAATATTATTATCACTCTTCTTCAGTCTCTCTTTATCTCTCTCTCTCTCTCTCTCTCAGTAGTAAACACATCACTCCATCTAAACAAAACTGTGTCTAAACACATGGCTTATGATGAATCTACATTTCCTGCCATTCAAAAAAATAAAACAATAAATGTGAAAACCAGATTTAGAGGAAAGCACTCAAAATATAGTCATCTTTTTAACCCTCAACATAGCTGATTCTAGGCCCTAGGTCATATTTTGGGCGGATTCTTTCTTCTTAACCCCCTCTTAAAAATCTTGGATGAAGTCAGCATGACAATCTGTAATCGTTTACTGAAAGCAACAGCTCCAGTGAGGACAGGTTATAAAATGTCACTCAGTGACAGTTTTTTTGGAAAGTTTTAAGCGGTCTCAGATTCAACAATGATGCATTGACAGTAACGTAATGTAGGATACAAGTACGTTTTATATTATTATTCATTTTATTCATATTCTCAATTTTCCTATTGCTGTTATGTACTTGCAGCCAATCAGAATCGGTATTCTGACGATAAGATTATCTGTGTTTCTGTAGTCAAGTCACCTTCATTTATTTGTCTGTAAGGACTATTAATCTTAGAACTTCAAGGCGTTTTATTTTTCTTTAAAAGTAGGGGAGACCGGATATGCTTATTTTTAACCTGCTAATTTCAAACCATTATGCTATTATGGCTAGCTAAACAATGGCCATCAGGGGTGGACTGGGGTGTAACAACTTTGAAAAGTTTTACAATCATCCCCTTGCATACAACTAAGATTTTTTTTTTTTTTTTTTTTTAATTTAACATTTAGGCTAAATAAATCATTTTTAATTTGACATTTTACAGAAGTTGAAGCAAAAAGTGTTAGAACCCTCTCCCATATGTCATAAGTTTTGGCAAGCCAACGTTCAGAGTTTGTTTGGACAAATAGTTAAAACATTTTCTGTAATGTATCTTTCTTTTAATAATTGTACAAAAATAGCCCACAGTTCTGCATAATACCTCTTCAACTTAAACCAATTTAGAAACTGAAGTGGAATTTAAAAGGCATTCGTAATTGAATTCTGAATGATGCGCAAGCATAATCCTGTCATTCATCATTGGCGCTTCCTGCGTTACGTCACCGGTGCTCATCAGTCACTGCACACTTTCAAAATCAAATTTTCAGAATCACTCAACGGCGTTTCGCTATAAGCGCCGGGCCATAATGCTAACAAGAGTTTCATTTTCTACAGCAACAACATAATGCGCCTGGTGTCGAGGCGCAGGGGATTTTAATGGCTTTGGCTTCTGTTTAATGTTAATGTCAACAATGACACAGTTATTAGGAGTTGAGGGAGGTGAGCGCGCATGTATGAGTGTGTGTTGCGTGCGCGTTATGAATCTCTGACAGCTATTTGCAAGGTTAATGTAGCCGAAAAACAGCATCTATTCAAGCCTATCCCACACCTCCCCTTCCCTTTCTATGGCTTAACAGTTTCATTAGCCCTCTAGATACAACCTCCCCCAGCATAACGTTGTCAAATGTGACGCGCATCAAATTATCAAAGAGGCCCGAGATCGATCAATATGCAACGCCGGTGTTGAGCTCCAGCGCTCCTGGCGTTCAACGGCACAGAAATGGAGGCCGGTGTGTGTGTTTGGCTTCTCATTCGTCATCCACGCGGCTGTAAAGAGAGTGTCAGAGCTGAAAGATCCATCAATAACGCGAGCAGAGCGACTGGAGCAGGACCTGGACTGTGTCAGATATATTAGACTTTTCCTCCGTGCCTCCGTCATTCTGATTCATGGCACGGCCAAATGATCAGCTACTAGACAAACACGCTGAATCTGGGGATTACATTAGTTAAACAAATACAGCGTATAATCAATGCTCTCCCTCTCTCCCTCCCTCACTCCTGACACGAACATCTCAACATTTTTGCTTAAGTAGCAGCCTGTGATGCAAATGTTTTATAATGTGCTCTCTCTCCCACACAAACTGTTTTAACTAAAACCGGATGTAACAAAGCGAAAGTGAGATAATAAATGAGCCTAATCGTAATTAAGCTATTTGTAATAGCGCGTGTTGTTCCCGCTCTTTCCCACAGTCGTTCAGTTCACAACACTCTAGAGCCGAAACTCAATATAGTTTCTTTACATTACTCTGCAACCAATGAAGTTAAAACACAAAGTGCTCTCTTTATATGTAAAATGTATGTATATGTAAAAGAAAAGAAAAGAAGAATATGGTATAAAGGAGGACACTTGTCGTGGATAGGCCTACTTTAAAAAAAAATGTTTTTTTGTTTTGTTTTGTTTTTTAGGCTAAATTGTGTTTTCATATCATTGGGAATTAATGGATGTATAATGCATACACTACAAATGCATGGTGGAAACAGGGATAGTCATTAAGAAACCAGCTGTCAAAAGCAAATTTCTCTTGCAGTGGTTTTGTTGTTGGTTTCAAACAAACAAATAGTTGAAAACTATTGTAAATGATGGTAATGTTTGTTATTTTGTCCTCTAAACTAAATTTCTATGTTTGTAATGGCATAAACAAATAAACCACACTGATGTGTGAATGTAAATAGCATACTGAATTAAGAACAGGGAAATATTTCATACATTTCATGCATTTTTTAATGCTTGTACCACACTGAAAAAAATGACTTACATACAAATGTTTAAGTAGATTTCACATATTGGAATTAAGTAAATCTACTTAAATAAGTTTGTTAAATAAGTTAACAAAACAAATATCATTTTTTTGTAAATTTGGAGTGCTGTCAGTACAGAGAACAACGACAAAAATCAGTGTTGCCTACACCGTGTTATCCTCTTTTTAAAATTTGCACCCTGTTGACTTCAATGGGGCAAGTTTTAAACCTGCTTTTAGCCTCTTAACATCCTTGATGTGTCATTACAAGTGCCCAGCCAATGTGAGTGATTCCTTCAGAGTGAACACGGGTGAATCTGACTGCAGTAGATGTGAAAGATATGAATAAAAGTGATGTTATTTCAGCCAGCGCACATACCTGTATTTACATCCTGTTTTCGGTCGAAGTCCACAGTAATCGATTGTCGAGTTTACGCGCATAGGTTTAGTTACCTATGATCACGCGCGTGAACTCGACAATCGACTACTGTGGACTTCGACCGAAAACATTGAAGTCAACAGGGTGCAAATTTTAAAAAGAGGATAACACGGTGTAGGCAACACCGATTTTTGTCGTTGTTCTCTGTATTGACAGCACTCCAAATTTACAAAAAAATGAGCTCAATGTTAAAATTGACCGGAGTTCTCCTTTAAAGTTTGTTAAGTAATTTAGTTGAAGTTTACTTTGAAATACTCTATTTCAAGTAAATTCTGCTCAAACAATATAATACTGAATTAAGCCATGCTTTTAAAGTGTGTTTTACTTAGAACATATAAATAAATAATAAATTAGATATTGTGTTGACAACATATATAAAATGGTACCCACAAACACAGAGACGTACACAATAACGATCAACAATAACATTCGTTGGATCATGATTGAGAGTATGAATGTGTCATTTTAAGTAGAAAATGAACTTCAGATGTCACAAAACAGTGAGTTACTAAACCTAACAACAACAGCAACTGAAAAAAAGTGTAAATACAGCTGGTAAACAGCGAAAAATGCAACCTTATTACCTATTCATGCCCCAGTGCATGATGGGACAGAAAGTTGAGTAGGTTTTGCTTAATTCAATAACGTTGATATTCCCGCTTTAATTTATACTAGCGTAAGTTGAATACTAATATAGAATTTACTTTGTTTTTTAAATTCTTGCCTGAACTAACTTATTCAAGTAGAAATTACATTTGTTTTTTTCTGTAGTATTTACTACAGAATCATTCATCACTGTTTATAAATATTGCTGAAAAGCAATTAAATAGAATATAAACCTTTTTAAATAGAGATATGTTGTGAAAAGTGGCTTTTTTAAAAACTTTGTGTATTTCACATTTAAAAGAATATATAGTTTTAATTCTTCTCAAATTAGTGTGACAACTTGCCCCTAAAAATTTTAATCTGAAAAGTGTACCTTTTAGAAAATATTGTTTTGAGTATGATTTATTAGTCTAGTTGTGATTGTCAGTATAAACATACAATCCTTTCAACTTCTTTCTCTTTATGCCTCAAAGAAGTTTTTTTAGACTCAATACTATATTAAAAAAAAAAGAAAAAAAAGTGCATTACCTGGCCAACCACAAAAATAACCATAACACATCTTTAACAATGTTAACAAAATAATGAGAATTGGGAAATAAAATGGAACAGAGAAACTGAGAAATTATATAGAGATATAGTGAGTTAGAGTAGAAATACAACCATGCTGCACAACAAAAGATAGAGGTGATGTTTTAGGGTTGTTATTAATTTATCCCACTAACACATTCATTCACACAGATTTCCTTTCCTTTCCATTTTCCTTTCTTTTCCATCTTCCCTGACCCACCACTCTGCTTTTTTCATTTTCTCTGTCTCTCTATTACCTCTCTGCCCTCTGACTGAACTTCAGAACAGTTATCAAGATAATATGTGATTGTATTTTTAAAAATCGTTCTAACCTTGTTTTAAAAGAAAAAAATCTCTCTTTTTTTTATTCAGCATTTAAAAAAAACAGCTGTTGATCACAATGTATGTTGCTCAAACAAGCTTGCTAAAACAAGCTTCTTCAATGAGCAAAATAATTGCTGCCATTTCTGGTGGGAGCACAGATACATTATCGACTTTCTGCTAAAAACCTTTAGCAGTAAATATTGGCAAGCAGCATTCATTAAACAGAAGTGCTATGGGCCATATTGCGAAATGTGAATCAACCATTACCTTGAATTACTCTGATTAGCTAGGTAATTATTTCTCTTTGCTAAACTGTAGATTCAATCCACTGCAATTACAGATCAGCGAGCAGCAAAATCTGCCAGATTGTGTGTGCGTTTGTGTGCCTGCATGAATGCAAGTCCTCTTTCTCTACTTGTGTTTCTTTTGGAGCACTGTGTGTGTGGTCCCATGAAGATGGCAATTTCTGAAATCCTTGACCTTGTGGAGAAATTTTTTGAGGAAAGCAGCTTATGTGTGTGTGCCTTTTAAAGAGCTAAAAATGCAGAAAGTTTTCTGTGATGAGTTGCGTACAATACATGAGTACAATACCCAGTTTGTACAGTATAAAAATCATTCTGTCACTATGGAAAGTCCTCAAACATGAAACCCCAACATGTGTGTGTGGACACAAGGACATACTCATATTGATTATTAGGTGCTTGGAATGATCATCAAAAGACATAAATGTAACTTTATCTCATAATGTCCTCTCAGCATGTGTCAACATATATCTGAAAGTGCTTATAGCAGGACAACAGGTTATTGATTGGAGTTCCTGATCACCTCAATGGCCCAGTCACAACAGATCGATCATAGGTGCCTTTTTTTCTTCTGCTGAAACAGTGTGTTTGTTTGCATGTATGCATTCATTTACAAATGTGATGGTGGAAAAGAGATCGGGAGTTTAACACTTTAAGTTCCCGCCACCACACCTCAAGTATGCGCTCATCCCTGTCAGATGCAACAAATGATCAGCTGTAAAGCATGTGTAAGGTGTTTGATTTCATGCCAGAAAAGAGAGCAAGTAAATATATCAAGGGCAGCATGTTCCTATTATGAAGGAGGACAAGTGGAACTTCTCAGCCTCTCTGAAAGCTAACGGGTGGCGTGAGAAAACTTCTTAATGACCGACGAAGAAGTGACATCCAAGACCCATGAGATCACACTGCTCCGAATAAAGGACAGGAGATGCCTGTATGACTTTACAGAGTCCAATGAGATCACAGAACAACATTCATGACCTACATGCTTGAGAAAAGACTGGATATTCTTTTTTTAAAAGCATATACAATGAGGGCTACAATTAGCTTGTGAAATGAAATAGTTGCAATTGAGCGTTCAGGAGGAGCATGTTCCTTTAATCCTGTCAGTCACAATGAAAGGGCATTTAAATAGGCGCTTCCTGTGGCAACTTTTCTGGCAATGGAATTTGAAACTGTAACTGTCATTTTTAATAGAAAAATTACAGTGAATGTTGGCTTGACAAAGGTTTATATTTGAAAGTTTTGAAAAATGCCTCAGAAATTATCATTTTTAAAGAAATTAATATTCAACAAGATGCATTACATTTTTTAATCATTAAAACTTTTTCAACAATGATAATAATCATTAGATTTTTGTCTTAGCAAATCAGCATTAAGTGATTTCTGAAGGATTATGTGATACTGAGGACTGGAGTAACGATGTTGGAAATGTAGCTTTTTCATCACAAGAAAATAAAATCAATTTTAATATATATTAAAGTATAAATCAGTTTTTGATCAAATAAATGATCGGTGAACACAAGGGACTTTATACAAAAACCCTACAAAAAGGTTTTATTTATATATACTGTATATATATATATATATATATATATATATATATATATATATATGTGTGTGTGTGTGTGTGTGTGTGTGTGTGTGTGTGTGTGTGTGAAACTAAGTGTTCTTGCACATGGATCTAAAAACAGTATACATATATATATATATATATATATATATATATATAACTTTTTTTGGATCAGTGTGGAAGAACACTTAGTTTCATGAAATGTATTACCTGTGTTGAATATCTTTCCATTAAATTCTATATAATTATTTATTCTGTCATTCCAATTCAGCTTCCTGTGGAGAAGCTCATGAATTGAGAAGGGGCTAATTATTCAATTCTGAATTTGACCCAACCCAGTGAAAACAGACATAAAAGAGCATCACAGACTGAAAGTAGATAGAAAAAATGCAAAAGACTGACAGCCGTAATGGGGCCTTTTCAGATGCACCATTTTAAACACACACTGGACAGTTGCCCTCGGCTGTTATGTCTTCTGTCAGAGATACAGTGTTTGAAGAGCAGTAACCCACAAGACATGTGCCCTCTGTGTGTGTGTGTGTGTGAGAGAGAGAGAGAGAGAGAGAGAGAGAGAGAGAGAGAGAGAGAGAGAGAGAGAGAGAGAGAGAGAGAGAGAGAGAGAGAGAGAGGGGCAGGCTCTGTTGAGTGTTCTTTAAGCTGTCAAGGGAAAATGAGAAAACCATTGAGTTCAGCAGCTCAGACCAAGCAGAGGGATGATATACAGTCTTTATTGGTTTCAGTTTGCCATTCAATTTCTTTTTTTTTTATAAAGTAAAAGAAACGGACAAAGTAAGGTCTGGCCAAGAAATTCTTTTGTTTACCTTTGAAGCCGGGCTAATTTTTTTCCGGTCAAAAACTGCACACAACAAATCCCAGACTCCCAGAGGCTCAAGAGATCTTATTTTTGTTGTTTTTTGTTTTGAAAACAATCCCATCATTAACTTCTTAAGCACTGACCTCCTCAAGGCTAAATACATCCCATTCCCTGTGCGCTACTGTTTTTGCCCCCTTGCAGAGCAGACTACCAATAACCCAGCACCCTAATAAAGCTTGTAATGGATCTGAAGGGTTTGTTCTCTCTCTCTCTCTCTCTCTCTCTCTCTCTCTCTCTCTCTCTTTCTTGTTCATCATCTCTCTCTCTCTACAGTCTAATCTGCCCAGGGGTTCTTCGACAGTGAGCACGTAACTCAACACTCTTAGATTCACTGCATTAGTTCTGCTTAGCTAACCGTGAATGCTAATTGCAGGAAGGACAGAATTGCTACCTTTCCCTCCCTCTTTTTCCTCCCTCTCTCTCTATATCCTCTCTTTCTGTTAAGACCCCTTCTATCCATTCATTCTTTGGGAGTTTGAAGGAGCTGCAGTCTTTCAGTGGGGATCACAGAAGGGAACGGGTTTGACAGTTACTGTGTCTCACAGGAATATGATTTGATATGTGAGAGATGTCACAGGCAAGCTGTAAATTCTGCCCATAGCGATCTGTGACAGGTGATGACATCGTAAAGACTTGACCAATCACTCAGCACACTGTTGGCTCTAATCCCCCATAAAGCCTTCAGATCTGTTCTCTTTTTCTTTCAGATCTCTTTCTTTGGTTGTGGATCTCCTCCTTGCTCTCTGTGTCTTCAAGCCTCGTGGAGATTGAGCTCATTTTGCCGGGTTAATGACTGCATGGTGAATTTGGCAAAGCCAAGGATTACCCATGTTGTGGTGCAGTGTGTTTGAATGCATAACAAATACTGTCATTTCTTTTCAAAACTTTTCAAATTATTGAAGTAAAATAAATAAAACTGAATGTTTAAAATATAGTTTTACTTCTTTAATGTTTAAAAAATTTGATCAAAATAACTGCATTTTCACATTTAATCATTTTTATAATAAAATTAACAAACATTGTTTAATGGTAAAGTAGGAGCTTTGTAAAACTTTAATTTCTATTTTTTTGGACACTTAAGTCACATAAACTTTATGAATTTCATTGAATTAGATAGATTAGAAAATATCATAAAATGGCATCTGCATGCATATGATGCTAGAGCTTTTCTCAGAACTAACTTCACTTTCACTTTTTGTTTTTGTTATGCAAGTTCCCCTCAAGTTCATTTTTTCCTGTGGCATAGTAACCACAAATGTAGTTCATCATATTATGACAAACTTTAACAACCAGAAAGGCCAAATACCTCTTGTTTTCATTTTTAACAATATATCTGTTGTCAGTGCTGGGTATTACTTACAAACTGTAGTTAGTAATGTAATCCATAACATTACACATTTAAGGTAATATAATACTTCTTTTTGATTACTTTTAGATTACTTCTCACCTAACTCATTTATCAGATTGATTTGAATAGGATAGATAATCTTGAACCATATTGATATATAAAATAAGGGGAAAGAAAACATGAAGTGTTTCTAACATTACATAATATCATGTATCATCAGGGTTTGTGAATTTAATTAAAAACTATTAATTAAATCGTTAAAAAAAAATACATTTACATAACTAATTTTAAAATAAAAACAATCAAAATAAAACACTCACTAAAAAAGATTAAAAAAAATATTTTATTTGTTTACCTGCATGTCATGTGGCCATTAACCAAGATCAGAGAACTATTGTATTAATTTTATTATTGACCTAAATTATAAACTTAAAATATCAGGGGTTACTTCAAGTAAATATATTAGGTCAAAGAGGTTCAGATGACAAAAAACTTGGGGAATCCCTGCATTGCATGTAAATAACGTAAATTTGTACATTTTAAAGTGTTTGAAAGACAAAAGCCTTCCAAAGACATTAATACATGGTTAAATGACTGACAGTGTTCATTCAAATAATAATGAATGTGTTTGTCAGGGGCTGATTAGATATGCAATGTTGAGAAAACACTTCTTGAAAGTGAAATGTTTCCTGTAAATCCAGTGATTAAGTGCTGTGTGCGTCTCAGTTTTCAGTGATCGGCTCATGACTAGTGTCTGGTCTGTTAGTGCGATTCCACAAACCTGGAAGACCTTCTGAATGTATATAAGCAGTAGTAGGCTTTTGTGAGAATCATTTAATTATGAATAATTTAAGAATAAGAATAATAAGAATAATACATAATCCATGAAAAAGTAACTAGTCTGATTACGAGTATTTTAAAAAGTAATATAATCCAATCACAAGTAGGCCTACTTCATTTTTGGAATCTGATTACATCATTACATGTAATCAGTCTGTTGTTTTATCATTTTAAAACATAGCAGCCTTCTTTTTGCAAAATTGTTCTGCTTTGTTTTATAACACAATGGCATTCTGCAACTAAAGTGCCCAAATATTTTTGTATTTTAGCGAAAGGGCAAGTGAATCATTTCATTCAAAAAGATACTTTAACAAATTGCAAGCAATACATCCAGGTGAGGGCTGTTACAAATGTCCTTCACCACCATGTGTCTCATTCTGCCAGGATTCAACCACCCGTTGCATGTCATTTTTGGAGGACAAAGACTGAGACAGAAAGAAAGAGAGGTTTAGTTAGAGGGTGGAAGTGAAATAAACACTAGTTCTGATACTGATACTAATCTCAGGTGAAGGTCAAAGATCTTTATTCACTCTGAGATGGCAACTCCTCCTCAGTGTCTGCCTCTGTTCCTTTAAGCCAGGAGTCAGAGGTCATGACCCTGATCACAGCCTGTGACCTCAGCCAATGAGAGGCCAGAAGCCCACAGGCTCGTCCTGAGCTTTATGTCCTTTTTCTGGTTCTCAAAACCTGGTGGTCTGTGAAGAATTTAAGTCCACAAGTTGATTATTGATTTAATAATAATGAAAATACTGTAAATAATTATAATTGACAAAACCAACATTGAATTAATCAACCAATTAATCAACTCATAACGGATTGTGTTAACATTACAGTGTGAATACAGTATACAGTTATACTTGTTTGTGAGTGTTCGGTTTTGGTGTTCATTTTGCTTATTTAGTCTAGCTCAGAGGTTTTCAAAACACATAATATAATGATCAGCCCCCTTCTTGAAATATATATTATATTTATATTCATTTATATTTATACTCATTTATACTGTGTGAGAACAATACAAAGTGAAATATTATGAAGATAATTATAAATAACTGGCATTTACTTTGTTGTAGTAAAGCAAAAAAAGAAAAAATTATGAAGTATTATCTGGAAAACAATTATTAATATGAAAAATATTATTATTAATATGAAAAATATTATTATTAATAAATAAAATATTATATTTTTATATATTTTTTGTTTTGTTCTGTGGACACCATGAGCACTAGTTTGAAAACCCATGTTCTAGTTCAATAAAATAACAACAAAATAGCAATGTGGCAAAATTATGGATTTTTCAGGATATAAAGTATAAATTTAAGATAATTTGTATTCTGCTTAATGGTTAGCAGTCTCAGTTTTATGTTGATATGGACCACTTGTCTTAACTTGATCGCTTGATCTAAGAACCAGTTTCTCTATCATCTTTACCTGTTGCTTTGAAATTCCACAAGGATAAAGCCACCTGTCCTTCTGTGTCATCATGATGTCATCGTTTCCTTTTTTATTGGTTGGCTGGCCCTAAATCTGCTCCGTTCCCTCTGGCTTGGTTCCTATCACATGACCGTGGCTTCTCTCTCTCTCCCCGGCAGGCAGAGTGGAGCTTTATTGTAATGAGAGGATTCCGTTACAGAGGTGAGGATCATCCTCTCCTTCTGTGCTTCCCACAGGTCTGTACCTTTGATCTGTGACCTTTGACCTTTCAGGTTAAGCCATGCTCTGCTAATATGATTCTAATATGATAACAGTCTCCTTAACGAGGACTAAGGGTAAGTGGTGACTTCGGCCACTTGGTTGAGTGTGGACCTACCTGTGTTTGTGTGTGTGTGTGTGACTTTTGTACTGTGTGTATCTTCTTTTACCTCTCAGAGAACCATCAAGACCCTCAAACATTCTTTGAAGTAAGAAATACAAGCTCCTTTTTGCCTAAACAATCCTACTTTGAGGAGAAAAAGGATTGGATGGATAGTCTACGGTAGTGTGAATTCAACCCGTGTAGCATTTCTGTATTGTTCTTTTACCAGGCGGTTAGTCAGGCTGAATTAAAGAGCGAGAGAATGAGAGAGGAAAACAGGCAAAAAAAAAAAATACACATTTATTTATTAAGACCACACACACCGAAAACTGCACTTAACCAACCACAGATTATCAATTAAAGCAATCAGCATGTCTTTTACTTCAAACGGGTGCTTTCAAAGTCAAGCGCTAATGCCTCAAATTGCCATTTTCCCATTCTGTCAAATTAAATGTAGTGAAATGTTGGGTGGTTTTCCCTTTATAGCATATATCTAAAATGTCACATTTGTTAACCTGTAATGTTTGTTATGC
Organism: Abramis brama; assembly: GCF_963993115.1. Taxonomy (NCBI): domain Eukaryota; kingdom Metazoa; phylum Chordata; class Actinopteri; order Cypriniformes; family Leuciscidae; genus Abramis; species Abramis brama. Next base: position 18,001,741 of record NC_139983.1, read on the forward strand.
TTTTAAAAGGCACTTAGTGACTCTCTCACTCAGTGAAACAGAACAAGCCGCAGTAAATGTGTTAAATGATTACGGAGACGTGGAAAGACGGTAGTATAACAAGGCTGTCGACTGCAGTTTTTTTTCCTCGTCAAAGACAAAACACGCGCGCTTTTCTAAAAGGTGCTTTGAACTAATGCGAAACAAAAGCAGGCGCACACACATTACTTGTGTACGTCTTGTGTAGCAGTGGCTTCTGCTGGTTAGCCAGAGAGCTTCTTTGCCCCTAGTGCAGTGCTAATTACTCAGTAATGTAACGACACTTCTTTTGAAGAGCTGTTTTCTCTAGCACCAAATCTCCTTAAAAGCCTCCCCAGGGCTCTGTGGGGCCACGGAGAACCACAGCCATGCTGGAAGAAGGGCTCAGGTTACTCTTTACACCCAGAATGATGCATCATCCACGGGACGAAGAGGCACCAGAGTCTCCTTCCACTAACATGGAGCTTCAGGACACACATATACACTCTGATGATGCTGTTAGCTCAGAGACGACATGAAACATGAAACAGGAGACCCAACTAATGGTTACAAATATGTTCCCTGTGAGAAAAAGATCTCTAGCGGGCCTCCCTAGTACATACACACTTACACACACACACACACACACGTCTGAATTGTTATCCAGACGTGGCGCATTATGCAGAGATCTCTCAAAAACCGAGTTGCTTGTTTACTAAAAACAACCTCAGTCAAGTGCTCTCCAGGGCATTTGCAACATAAACCTCATCTTTTTTTTGCTAAAGTTAAACATACTTAGCAGATACCTGTTCAGTTATTTTTAACAAAGTTGTCAGGCTACTTGAAATTTAATAAAAAAAGAGCATGTAAATACATAAATACTAGACTACAGTCACCTCATCATTCAAGCTGCCTCTATAAAGCACAGGTGCATTTCACATTTACCTGACTCACCTCACACCTGAATGACCCCTGCCTCCTAGTGCTTATAAATCTCTCTAATCAGGGTTTTCCTTCCACCTATACACTGATTACCTTACAGGTGAGAAACCATGAGTGTGTGGGTTTACTTAGGGGGCATATTTCTTCCCAAAGAACTATTCTCTGGGATTCCCAAATATATTCCCACATATATTCTCTGAGATTTGACCCCTTTTCCCCTCAATAAACTCCTAATTACTGACTAAGGCATTAATATGTGCTTTATAAGTACTAATAAACAGCCAAAATGCTAGCAATATGCATGCTAAAAAGTGTAGTGAATATATAGGCTATATGGTACACACAAACACTCACACACACACACGTATGTTACGTTCTAGGAAAGGCTCAATAATTCATTGTTCAAACAAATATTTACTTTTCTCTCTGTTGGTTTATATAAGTCACTCTTAAGTGAGTAAGTGAATGAGTGATCAACTTTTACTATCCTACATGAATCTCAGTGAATGAGCATGTGGGTGAGAGAAAGAAAAGAAAGCGAGAAAAATCAACATAGAGCAGAGGGATGGCAGACGCATGGCTGCATGCAGTTGCTAGAGTTGTTTAAGCAAAGTGATTGTGTACCACTGATTGTGTGTGATAGTCTGTGTGTGTGTGCGCGTTATTGGCCTGTTCTGCTTAAAAGGGGTGAGTGGGCTCCAGTGAATGGACATGTTCATTTATACAAAACCACAAAAGGGTCTTATGTTAACACCAGCCGCAATGACCTTCAGTTTCCCTCTTTCACAGCATTCAATTACGAGCACAGACCCACATTCACGCACAAAATTTGCATCTACCATAATTTTTTTTATGTTTTAGTAAACATTCATAAAAAATCAACAACATGCCATACTAACTAGTCTATTCTGCTTGTTATATGTCAAAGTAACAGTCATCTATTTGGTTCTTGACAATTGGCTGACCAAATCATTTAAGACAGACAGCAGCAGCGCACATGATGGCCCGGTCTTCAACCCCGCTGCTCTGCAAACTTCATTTTCCAATTTACGGGAACACACAATGGCAGGAAACCTCCCCCTTCCAGCCTTCCTCTCGCTCCCAACCCTCTGAGAACCATGGGCAACTATTCCTGAAGAAGCAAGATGCCATGTTGAATTAAGACGTATCTGCATCAGAGACGTTCGGGCCCGCCTCATTACAACTAATTATGAACCAATTAGAAACATCATTTAACTAAACGAGCAAATAATGTTCAGGATATTGAGGGAGGCTGGCTGTGCCTCTGTGGACTGCAGCAAAGCCATTACTAAAATTGTACCTCTTAAATAGAATAATGACCCCCCCCCCCCTCCTCCTCCTCCTTTTCCAGTATGAAAAAGGGGTCTGAAAGAAAGAGACAAAGAGTAAGATAGTACAGATGAGAGAGAGAATAGAAGAGAGAGGCTCACACAACTGTTGCAGTGACTGCATCAATGATATTTCATGCGAGAAAAGAAGCACTTTTGCTGCATTTATTTATTCAGTGGTTTGAATGCGTCTTCGATGTTTTACAACAATGCAACTGTTTTAGGGAGAAAATATATTGTTTTTTTACCATAATCTGTAAAAAAATAAGTATTTTATTATTTTCAAGTTGGTTAATTTTCCGTGTATTTCTTAAACTCTGTAGCTCAAAAAAAAAAAAAAACATTTTTTTTATTTTTTTTTATTTATTAATTCCTGCAACTTTTATTACAGGAATTATGAGCAATTGTAGTGTGCCTCTAAAAACGGCTAATTAAGCGCTTTCTGCACAATCAATGTGAACTAATGGATAAATGTGATCACCTTTCATCTCTGAGAGAAAAGTTCAGCAGACAAAGATACTTATATACCATGATTATTGATTTTGCTCAATATAATGGACTTTCTTTCTACTTCCCAGTGAAAGAAGGGATCAGCCTCGCTGGATTGAAGACATTAGGGAAGCCGGGTAGTTTTCATCATCGCTTGGGAAGAAATAACTTTTATTTTGTGATAAATATATATTTATATATCTTATCTATTTCTATACATATTGTGTGTATTGTACTTTGTTGTGAATGATGCTCATTCTAAAACACTGCATCAATGAAATGTTAAACTCTGTCATATAACTGAAAGTTATCTCAGAGTGCATCTGGAAATTACTAAGTGGCTTTATATTTAGTTATTGTCTGGGGGGATCTAAACATAATTTCCCTTCGGCTCCTCCATTAAGATTTGATATAAGCCAGAATCAGTTCAGACTCAAGCTCCTAATTTGAACCATTAGTCTGGTGGTACAGCCGCTCATGTGGGGAACATAAGTGATACACAGGCCAATCAGAAACTTGGTTATGTTTTTCTTAAATTCGTTTAGAGAAAAGCAGCTTCTGCTAGATGCTGTTTGTAGTGAGTGACAATTATGGCAAATGTCCATCCAAACCCGCAGCACTGCTTCATTATTGAGCGGTTAGACGTTCAGCTGCTGTTTCAACAAAACACAGACACATGCATGCTATGAAAACAGATCATCAGCTAATATATGGACACAGATATCAGTATTTTTTAAAAACACCTTTTATAGGTCTTTTGTCTAAGTTGGCACAGAGAGCATGGGAGCAATGTCGAAGGTTTTTTATTTTTATTTTTTTTGATTTAGCACTGCTTTTAAATTAATAGACCAATGTCAGTTCTGATATTAGAGGAATGGAAAAACATTTCTCTCCATCTCTCTCTCTCTCTGTGTATTTCTATTGCTCTCTAGCTCTCTTTCTCTCTCCCCACTTTATATATAGTGCCCATTACCTTGCTCATAAATTACATCCCAAACTGAATTACTCCTGCTTTTCGCTGTGCCAGGCAAGTTTGATGAATCCTGAGGCACAACACATCATCTCAACAAATCTGCTCCACACTGTCTTCCACCTCTTCAAACCACTTCAAATCATTTTCATTGCTGTGCTATTAAAATTTGTAATTCACACCTGCCATTTCACCTACAGATGGGTGTGTGAAGCAGTAAATGGAAGTGTACGCGCTTTCACTCAGTGAGAAAACACTGAAAACCCACAGGATGAAATTTACACGGAAGCCACATGAGTTTATGCTTGCATGTATGTCATAAGCAATCTGACCTCTGGTCTGAGCTGTCAATCAAACAGACAGCAACAACAGTATTACCAGCAAGCTAGGAGCTTCTCTTTATCCTGCCTTTAGGGAAGTCACTGGTGTTTCAGTTTTTTAGTCATTTGCCATTTTAGGGTGAAGAAAAAAAAAAAAACTAAAATAAATAAATAATAATAATTAATAATAAAAATAAAATATTCAATAGGCTAGCCTATATAACCAACGAAATAAAACCTATAAAGCACTATACAAATTTATTAATACAAATATTTTTTAAATTTTCTATATTAAGACCATATCTGCCACCTATGAAGAATGAATGATGGGATTAAATGATATGTTAAAAATGTATGTAGAATTTTATTTAAAATGTATTAGTTAATATTTAACCTATTTGTGCGCAACATCACATTTTTCTCCAGAGTCCTTTAAAAATTACGTTGTTTAATCTGCAATCGATCCAAAATAACACATTTCGAGATGGAATTCAAACTGTTGTCATAATGTCGGAAAAAGTGGGCTTGTGTGTTGATAATGAACTTTCTCCGTGGCCGGAATAGAGAACATGGAATCAGTACAACACGACACCACTACACCCTTTGTAATTTGACAGCGGGTGAGTCTTATCAGATTGCACCGCGAGCACTGTCATTCTTGACTGCGGCTTCTCTGAGGCCCCGCTGCGCTTTTGACGTTCCGCTTGTCTCCAAGAATGTTTGAATGCGTGTTCGTGTGACAAGCAACATGTAATTATCCCTAATTGCGAAAGCATCAACTGGGGACACTTTACATGACCCAGTGTCACTGTAACACAAATGTTTGTCTTGAGCTGATAAGCACACGAAAAAGAGAGCACTGTCATATAGCCTAATATATATATATATATATATATATATATATATATATATATATATATATATATAGCCTATATATTTATTTATATATATAGGCTATATATACACACACACACACACACACACACACTGAACCACTAAAGATGAATTCACTAAAATTCATGAGGCCTTCTGCGATTCAAAATATTAGGAAAATGTGGTTGTTTAAAAGCAAAGGCATTAAATCAAAACGAGACATTGTAACGAGCTGGTAATTCACCGTGTATAGACCTCTCTTTAAAATAAAAATGAAATACAATATAATTTTATAAATAAAACATTATTATTATCATCATAATTGTTGTTGTTATTAATGAGTGTTCTTTTCTAATCTCAGATGTTTTCATTTTAGAGACAGGAATCGAATGATTACACTTTTATTTCAATGTTTTCACTCCTCATAATGTGTAAAACGGGTTAATCGGGGGAGAAAAATGTAAATAAAAGTACAAAATAATCAGTATACACATGGTGTATTTTATAGGACATGTACAGAACCGTGTTGCTTTTGTGTTTTACACAGACTCGTTTAATTGCTGCATATTAAGAAATATAATTTTTCACCAAATAAAGAGGTATAAATAGACATGAATTTCGTCAAACATAGTTAAATGTGTATTTGTACGTTTTAGTGTGTAATAGTGTAATAGTCATCCTTTAGCAAAGAATGTTCGTTGTGCGCAAAAGTTAATATTCAATCTTATTGTAAAGATTGTATAATGGTAAAGCTGGTAAATTACTTCCAGGGTAATAGAGTGGGGTTGGAAAAGCGATGGACCTCGGAACCGGCACCCGGAGCAACGAATTTTCTCTGAAAACGAGTGGCATCCCAACCAAAGTCTGCGCCGATGCGTGCGCCATGTTCGCAGCTTCCAGTTCCGCAGAGAGCTGCCGTTTCCATTTGTTCCGCCGGTTCTGAAACCACGTTTTCACTTGAGTCTCCGTTAACTGCAGGCTGGAGGCGAGACAGGCTCTCTCGGAGCTGCTCAAATAGCGTTTCATGTCGAATGTGGACTCGAGCTGATAAACCTGACTCCGAGAGAAAACGGTGCGCGTCTTCTTCTTGGCGGAACTGCTCTGTTTGTCCGGACCGTCACGGTGTCTCTCTTCAGAAACGGGAGACATTTGGCTACACGCTCGCTCCTGCTCCTCTTTGTAATCCGGTAGTATGGATGGTGTCAAATGCGGCCGGCGGTCGATCCCATCCTGCACAGGTAGAAGTCCCTTTGTGGCACCTGCAACAAATACAGCACAAAACTATCGTCTTATCAAATTGTGCTTGAAGAATAACAGCCATTGAGATAAAGCTTTCGTGCTTCAGTGGGAACAATATGCATGACTGATGTGTCCACATTAGTGAATTCAATAAATAGCCTAGTAGTTGAAAACACGTTTATATTTAATGAGGTATAAAAAGTGCTTTGAATATTCGTCCATCATCAAATTCGCTCTGTTTTTCCCCCGTTAGGCTAAACATCGCCATTACTCGATACTTTACACAAGAGTTCATTAAATTTGAACTCTGACTGTTTGATCGACTGTTGAAAGGTTACAAGTGCCCTGTTAAATAAACAATACAATATGACTAGCACTGGTGCACGATATTAATTAAATCGTGTTACATTTAACGCTCAATTGACGAAACGCAGCGTTGCCTCTGAAAGCCGGCATAATCAATTAGCAGACTCGATTAAATTCGGTTAATTATTTGACCTTTCCCCTGTTCACCGAGGCGCGATAATATGTCGGATAAAAACACGACTGCAGTTTTATTCAGTGTTGGCAATGGGGACAACATTAGAGGACAGTCACCATGCTGACAACAAAAGTAGTGTTTTATACTTAATGATTCAGTGAGACGTTTTACAAAAGTGACTTTCTTACTAAACATCATGAAATCACAAATATATTTATATTGACCATGGTGGCAACGAGTGTCTATAGCAATAAAATGACACTGGTGGTATCGTGACTTACCGAGGCAGAAGTTGAGAGGCTGGTGCGGGTTGCAGGGCTCTGGTACACCGGACTCAGAGCAGTAACAGTCGCCGGAATCCTCTCCGGCACTACAGTCGTCCTCTGATGACACGGACAACGTCCGCTTCCTCGGCTGGGATTTGGGACTGTCCTTTCCAGCTGACCGGACTCCCTCGTTGGAGGTGCCCAAAATGGACTGGATCGTGAAGCTTGAAATGGGGGCAGGCGAGCACTTGCTTCCGCTGTCCTCCGAATTATTCATTCTCGCCTCATAACAGTTCAAAAAAAATCTAAAAATGATCAAATGTCAACGCAGCAATACGTTCCGCTACACATAGAGAGTGTTTTCTTCAAATCTAAAAATGGTTTGTTAGAGCTGATGGGACGTTAAAAAACTTGTTTTTCGTGGGCTCAAAAGTGTTCGAATGCATTCCTCTCCACTTCCACGCGCTCTGGTCTCAAGGCGGGTGGAACGTGCCCTCATTTGCATGTAGGTAAGACCGGCGCTGGCCAATCACGCGCTCAAAGCGCACCCGGAAATTTCAAATTTTATAATATTTGAGTTCCTCAATGGAGCGCTCGATGGAGATTAACTTGCTGCAAAACATTAGGCTACACTGCAAAAAGAAAAAATGTCAGTAATTTTAAATGGGAAAAGAATGTAAAATGCAACAGTTCAAACCAGCACAAACCTGTTATTTGGCCGTGAATAACCAACATTGCAACATGATCTCACGACCAATTCGTACGAATTCGTACGAGTGATAAAAAGGTGGCTAATTTTATTTTATTTATTTTATTTTAATTTTAACAATATTATGTTTTATAGATAGCATTTTACTGTAAAATATTAAAAAACAATATCAGTAAAAAGTGTGAATTACTTTTTAATTTACACATTTATATTCTATTTAGTAAGGCAATACATTTAGCCTAGGCTACTATAGATTTTGTTAACAAATGTTTTAAAAAGTAAAAAGCACCTTATAATTTATGCATGGGGAAAGGGGCATTCTCAGAATTCACTGGGCAAAACATCCCATTTGTTTCATGAACATTAGAGTATTTAATTTGGCATTTTATCTTGTTTAGTTTAATAGTTTAAGCTTATTTAATTAATTAATGTGCATTGCTTTATTTTAGTGTCGTTTGTGTTTTATTGACCACAGTTGGGAAAGCCAAATTTGATTAAAACAAAGTCATATGGCCTTCAATTGTGCCACCAAGTGCTATCAGTACATTTTGCAGTAATAAATATTTAATATTAAAGGCTCAAATAATTAACATCATTGTTAACATTATATGCATTTTTTCTACTATAAATGTACCCAAAAATGCTTTACACTGTACATGTAACCGTTTAGCTTGTATGGTCAACATTTGTCTTTTTCCTCCACAACTTAATAGCCGGACGTTTGCCTGCAGAATATAACTGTAACGAGAAATTACAACCAACATTTTAATAGCTTTCTGTGAACTACGTGATGGATAATTATTCATTGTCATGTACGTGCCTCTGGTTTCCCACTTTGATAAATTGTGATTATTTTCAGTAATTTTCTGCTCCCTTATATCGACATAATATGTTTCTGTTTACAGGATAACGAGTTTAAATTTAAATATTTATTCATTGATGTTCAGATTTTGACTTGTATTGGAAGCCCATGACGCAGGCCTCAGAAATATAATTAAAAATGTAACAAATCCATGCGTTTTTTTGTTAGGTTCAAAAGACGTTAGAGATTGTCACAACATTTGACTGTGCAATTCAGAGATCCAGATCCAGAAGCACGTTTTAAACAGCTTTTACTGTAGACTGTGGTCATCACACAGACGAGCATGCTGCTGATCCACAGAGGTCCTCTTTGTTCATGAATGGAGTTCTAGGCATCTCAAGTACACGCCTAGAGTTCTCAAGTTCATGCGCACATCAATAACCAACAATAAACCAACCTCATAATCACAAGTCATCTGAATACATGGTTTAGTTCAAAATCATATATCTTATTAAACAGTCGTTTTAAATTCCACTAGTCCTGTGCTATAAATGGCAAATTGGTCAAATAATCCAACACACAGTCTAGGAACTAATAATGGATCCTATCTCATTTTTCTTGAAAATAATAAACTCATTCCACGTCCATTATCTCCGTTTAAGAATTAATTTGATCATTATGGTGGGCTAATCTACTGCCTCTGCGGGCCGGCTAGAGCGGACAGGACCCTGTTTAATTGATTGACTAATTGATTGGGGGGTGTGCGCTCGCTCCACCCCTGACTCGTGTCTCGAGGGCAGCTGTGGCTCTGCCACATTAGCTCTCGTTAGCGTTTTCTAAAGGCTGGCGACACTTAACAAATGCTCTGGCTTTGTCGTGGTGACAGCGCGTGGACACCTAATGGAGCTGAGGGAGCCAGGGTTGAGCGATCCCGACTACAAATTTCAAAGGTCGGGAATAGTGCCCTGCACACATGGTCTCCCGACCACCATGGGCCATACCAGTAAAAAAATAAAATAAAACCTGACCATTTTCTTTTTAATTAAAATATGAATTATTATTATTATTATTATATTTGATACGCCTCTTTATAATTTTTGTGATTAATATATACTCAGCAAGAAACAGCCTACATATTTTCAATGATCTGAAGTCTAATAACCTACAATCACGAACGTTTACAGTGAACCTGTGGCTACGAAAACATATCAGTGGGTGTTTGTTTGGTCTAGTAAGGCTCTGGAAGTACGAAACGTGCACTACTATACATGTAGCCTACGCGATGATGGAAACGATGTGGTTGAACTGTCACAATCTGCAACTCTGTTTGGAACGGTTGTTAAAGAGACCTATTGTGAGGGGCCATATGCCCACATATAGCCATTTAGTGCGTAAAATATGAGGGCCTAGTTCACAGCGGCCCAACGATTTATGGCGCATTCACATAAGGCGTGAAATCCGCAATGATCGTTAAAGAGCCGGTTTTATACGCTGCGCCTGTCAGCCGAGGCTGGATGGCTTAAAGGCCGTTTAGACATATTCAACAAAAACAATACACCAGAAATGTAGGCCCCATCACAGTAGCCTATTATATTCTACGTGTTTGTTGAGAAGGGAGTGGTAGGGTATTATCAAAAAAAAAAAAAAAAAAAATTAACAAGAACATTTTTTAAGATGTGCATAATGCCTTATTGTAAAAATCCGAAAAGTTGTGTTTCTACTATCAAACTGAAAACAGTGCTATATGTTTCCCAAAAACATAGACAGGTTTACCGTGATGAACACCCAGCGATTATGGGACAATCTGTCACGCGTTCACAAAGCTAAAGATCTTTCAAATCCGGCAGAACAGGCTTTTTTTTTGCACGTGCTGTCAGTGCATGCGGCAGACAGTAATGACCGAACATACACATCGAGCTCTGGCAAAAAATGCTTCCCGCTAGAAAGACGGATGAAGTCATGGGCGCCTTTGATCTGCAAATCAAGCTTCGATAAATATTAAACAATGGGCCCTTTACACGTGTGTATTATGATATATGGCATGTCCAACTTTAAGATAAGGAAATTACCAGAGAAAATGATATCAATAAATTTTCTAAGTATAAACGCTGATTATGTTTCGATTTTCATTCAAGATTCTGAGGCTGGTCTTTTATTTTTTCTCAAATGGTTTTGCAGAGAGAGAGAGAGAGAGAGAGAGAGAGAGAGAGCAGGCGGGAATCTCAAGCCCTGGAGGTGTACAATTTATGTAATCTACGGCTGGGAAATGAATTGGGTAATTTATTGGAAAACAGAAAGTCAAGAAGATTGGATCAGTATAGTTCAACCAAGGGCTTCTATTCATCAAGATCCAATTAACAACCTAACCATTGAGTCTTAATGGGTTTCCAATCTACTGCTCTGATATACTCATCAATCCCTGAGGGAGAAATTAAGCGAATCGACCGCCCCTCGGCGTTGTGGTGTCATTCCTCTCCGCAACTATATGTCAAATTAAAAACACAATTAAAATTTAAACTGTTTCAATCAGAGGCTGCCCCGCAACCTATGTTTCACTTAATAGAACTTTGATGAAAATCTGATGCTCGCTTTCAATCACAAAAGCAAATAGGAAAGGTGGGGCAAAAAAAAAAAAAAAGAAGATATCCTTTTGCCTGAATAAATCCAAAACATTTCGAGAAAGTAGCCTAATAAAAAAATATAGGCCCGCTCCCTCTCAAGCGTTATACACGGGATTGAGTTCACGTTCTCGTCGTCTATTGTGGGTAAATGTGCTTTGCAGAGCGCTGAAAAACATTTTCCCCATACACAGCGAAAGATAATTTAATAGGGCAGATGATAGTCCATTTTGTCAGTCTCATATGACGCAGTGAGCTACTATCCCTTTCGCTCGAAAATGTGAGGTCGGCTAACTGAACGTATTGTGTTTTATCGAAAATCACCTTTCAGTTTGAATAGCCCGAGCTTCGATAAGCTAACAAACCCCGCCAAATTCACAAAGAAAAACACTGTTGTGCAAATAGGAATAATCACATAGACAGAAAGAGATGACTTATGAGCACAAATTGGGAGGGGGTTGTTTAAATACCGGTTATGCATTTGTCCAAACTCTTCCATGTTATTCTAACTTGTCTTCTATGTTAATGCGCATAGAACATTTTATCTGTTTATCCCCACCTCCCTTCTTTGCATAAAGACATGGTCAAATGGAAATTATCGAGTGATAGCTATATATAATTTTTTTTGTTTTTTTTGTTTATGACAGTGGATCAAGGTCATTGGGGGGTGGGGGGTGGTTAACTGTTAACAATGCCCTTGATTTAAAACAATATTTTACAGACGTTATCCGATCAATACTCTACAGGCAATAATGCCTCTGCGATCTATTAATTCACCGTAATGGGCTCGTGCTGAGCTTGCATTATATTATACGTCAATATAGGAGTTATGATTATTAGGCGACGGTATTTGAATGTGCTCTTGGCTGAGTGCTCAGACCCAACGCAGAGAGTTGATTTCGACTAATAGGAAGACCAATGCTTGTCGATGAGCATGACTGACCCATATTAAAGTCCTCTCTATGGTCCCTGTTTATTCATTTTTTTAAGCCTTTAGTTTTGGTAACAGTAAGCTATATTCCAAATTTTATTTACATATAGCCTATCTGAAAATAATTATAAGCCCTGAATCTGAAGCCATTAATCTGAAGGTTTAAGGTATCAAAGTAATTTTAGACGGACCGTTCTAAAGGGGAGTTTGTATTATTATTATGATTAGGCTAATAATAATAATAATAATAATAATAGTATTATTATAATATACATATAATTATAAATAGTATTATGTTGTCTAACCTAATCCACTGACATCAATAATAAATGAACCGGTTTAGGTTGGTATAAATGGGTTGCATGCATGCATTTTACAGCACTAGCAATAAACTCATTACTTTTTTCATACTTAAAATACAATGCGTTGGAGTTCAGTTTTTACTCTTCAGTATCTCTCTCTCTCTCTCTCTGTCACACACACACACACACACACACACACACACACACACACACACACACACAAAGAGCGGGGAAACTCTTAATGCAATTCCGCCAGCTCTGACCGATAATTATACGGTCTTATTGACAACGCGATTTTGCAAAACACAGCTTGTAGAGTCCGCCAGATTTAAAGGTGCACCTGCTTGTAATTGAGATGGTAATGGGTATTTCAGCTTGTTGAGGCGTAAGTGAAACAATTCCGGTTTTGCTGCAAGCTTGGTTTAGCTCGTGGTATTTTATATTTCATAAAATATGCTGTAACTCAATAAACAATAATAGAGATGATTTTTTACATTATTTTCTTTAATGTTTAGCAAGGCACACTGACAAAATACATTATTAATTCATAAATAAACCAATTAGCCTATCCCACGTATTGATTTAATTAATACATTATTTACATATTAATTTATTTACATCCCTTTTAATATTTCGTTGTTTTGAAATGTATAGAACTACTTCTATATAATTTTGAGACTACAGTATTTCCCTCACACTGTAACTAGTTATGGGGTTGTGCAATGCATGTCAGTTTTAACTCCCATGCTGATTTCTTAACTCATATGGCCTATATTTTTCAGGCCTACTGAAATTCATGTTTTTATTTGTACTCGCTAGTGTATTAGCGAGCATGCCCATATTTATATGTAGCCTAAACATTACTAAATTGTGAAACAATTTTTCGCTTCAAAACAGCAGTCGTGCCACAACGTCAATCAAGACATGTAGACTTTAATAGTCTCCGTTTATTTCACAACAGAATACAATGTAAAAAAAAACTTAGCTATTACTGTACAAATGACACCTTTCCTCATTTTGGTTCGTTATATCTGTACATGTACATATACATCTGTAAATAATATAGATAAAAGTAAAAGTTTTTATTATTCGTGTTTGCGTGTCTTCAGTTTAACTGTAATTTCTGTCCGATATAGCCTATGATTGTCCATTGAACGCGGGACCAGGGACACAAAATCGTTTTCAGCAGTTATCTTCTCAACCTAAGAACTGTTTGTTTAAGAAAATACTAGTTTCAAAAACAAAATGTTGCCTAAATATATGGATCATACACAGTAGTTTTGCACATCCGTGTTCAGTGTGATTTTTCCCGGTGCTATTAAAAAAAAAAAAAAAAAAAAAACTTAACCAGTTGTATTAACTCTTTTCTTTGACGTTTCAACAAGTTGACTTGTGATATTTATAGATAATAATAATAATGACAGTAAATTAACGAATCATTGTAATTCACCACCAACTGGCACCAACATCAGAACATTCGCCTTATTTATGTGAAGTTGTATGGGTATATTTGTGAGTTGTAAAAAAAATATGTAGGGCTCAAATGCATGATAGTGCGTCTTTGTACATTTTCTTTTCTTTCGTTTTAAATTATTTTCTAAACAAAAATAGCTTTGTCTCTTGGTTTCATTTCCGTCTTTTCTCTTTTTCCCTCTTTTCGAGTCTCTGTAAAATTGTTTTAGTTACATAAGTTACATAAAAAAGGCATCTGTCGTCCTCTCAAACCGGTCTGAGGAGGGGCACGGAGGTGACGATGGGATGAGAGTAGTAAACCGGATGAGGGAAAGTGAGCAGCGGCTGGCTCACGGGCACGTTGCCCGCTGTGTTGGAGCTCTCAGAGGACGAGTTCTCGTGATAAAGGATGGGTACTCTGACAATCCTTTGCGCTGCTGCGTGGCTCAAGTTGGCGGCCTCCAGCTCTGCGGCCAGCTGACGTTTCCATTTGTTTCTGCGGTTCTGAAACCAGATTTTGACTTGGGTCTCTGTGAGGTGAAGGGAGGCAGCAAGGCCGGCGCGCTCCGAGCTGCTGAGGTAACGTTTCATGTCGAAGGTGGACTCCAGCTGGAACACCTGACTCCGAGAAAACACCGTGCGAGTTTTCTTTTTCCGACAAGGCTTCTTGTCCGCGCCGTCGTCGTTCTTCTTCCAGTCGTCTACGCCGCCTTCTTTTTTACCATCTTCGATGTCGCTCTCCTCGAGGACAATCTCGTCTCCACTTTTGTTGTCGTCTTCATCGTCCTTTGCGTCCGGGTCTGATTTGAGCACGAGCTCAGGTGAGTCGCGGTCGGTGCCTGTGTTCGGTGACGAGTCTCTCACTTTCTGTGCTGCTACAGTAAGAGAGCTCAAATTAGTATTCGTTTTCTTTCAGAAATGTATTAATATCAAGTTTCACAGGTCGCGTCACTTAGCCACATGACAGGTGCAAACCAGTGTGATTCGTACTGTCTTAAAAAAATCTCAGTGTTTTTAAACGTAAACATTGCATTTTAAAATAAAACTCAGTCACTTTCTTATTTAAAGAATGAAAACACATTTTATGATAATGAAAATAATGAAAACACAGCTTATGATAATTGCTACATGTAGCCTATGTTTATATGATTTGGGCTCTATCTGTCAGGAAACATTTCCCAAACTATGTTCTGAGCTGACTTGTTTCTCATTAACATTACGTAGGCTATGCACCATTTGCTAGCAGAATCACGCTATTATTTCTGACGAATAACAAATCAATGCACACTACACAACAATCAGTTATGAGTTATCAAAACGTACCTTCTGTTCTGTGAAGATGCGCAGATGCACTGAGTGTGTACGGGTACCACCATGCCGAGGCACGCTCAAGGTAAGCCGGTAACGCAAAGCGCTGGGTCGGCAACTCAAAGCGAGGAAAGTTAAATTCCCCAACCTGAGAGAGCGAGAAGCTGGCATCAAGTCCTGCTTTAGTTGAAGCCAAAATAGGCTTAGGCTTTGACGGCTTGCTGTCAGAATTTAGAAGATTTTTAATGAAAAACGGAGAGTCTTTTGCCGAAGCACATGTATCCTGGGTTGTTTCGGGCATGTTGGCTGGAAATTCGGGGTTATAATATATTTTGAAAATTGTTTAAAAAAAAAAATCTTTTAACAGTTTGAAGGTCCTTGGTAAACTCTTCCAGTGTTGGGAACTTAAACGCGGTTGTTTACGGTCAGCACTGACGTTAAAACGAAAGACAATAACGCGGGGCGAGATAAACAATATTAATCTTGCTGATCATCTTCCGAGAGTTCCTTGGTGAAAATGATGCTCACCGCGTCCGTCTGGCGCCAGATGCTAATGATGAAATAAAAATGTCACCCGAGTTAAATGCAGAAAGTATACGGCGATTGGGCACGTACAATAGCAAATGGGATGAAGGGAGAGATGGGAAGTGGAGAGTCGGGAGAGAGGAGGGGCCTCCCAGACTCTTCGCGTTGGCTGCTGGGCTGAGAGTTCTCTCCTGTTATTGGTCTTATATAGTCCAATTAGGTGGCAAATGAGGACGGACCATTAACACAAAGGAACAAGGATTTAGCTCAAGCGGTGCGCCGATGAAGGCAATAGCGAAAAAGGTGGTTTAGGCCACATTGCAAAGTTAAAGTTGACTTTTTGAACAATGCATATCAATAAAATGTTACATACAGACTTTCTACATTGATATGGGCATACGACAAAGGTGTAAACTGTAGTTAGGATCAGAGAGATAGAAATGCACTAACAGATATGAGGAAAAAGTGTTGAAAGCAAAACTAGATTTTTTTTTTTTTTTTTTCACATATGCCTAAATCTACTCTAATCTGTAGTTGCTGCTTTGAGAACATTTATAGGCTGGTAGCTCTAAAATGTTACATCATTTTAATATAAGATTGTATTATACAACCCTACTGTAGGTTATATAATATGTAAACAATATGGAAATCTATTTATTATTATTATTATTATTATTATTACTACAGGTGAAGCACATTGCGAGTGCAGTTTCAATATAAATCCCGTACAGATTTTTAAACGAATAGCTATTGCTAAAATCAGGCGTATTTTTAATTTAGCCTACGCTCTTTTAAGTTTCCAAATAGAAAATAGATTAGTCGAAATCACTCTCTCTGTGTTTATTGCAACTAATTAGTAAGTTAGATCTTTATATTTGTAACAAACTAATTGCCATCGGAGCAGAGTTCTAAGTATGAATGAACTTTACTGCATTCGTCTTAGAATCAAGTATTACTCACTTTAACACCACAAAATAAAACACAAAAATCGTATAGATAGGTCATGAGGTCATACTTTTAATGCCACTAAATGCTGAGTTTGGTCGGGAACAGCACATTATCACTGTCACTGTCAAACACACAAAATAAAACATAAAATAAATACTACTACTAGCCTACTACTAGTAATAAAAATACAAATTAATTAAATAAATAAATAAAATGAACCTGTGAACATATGTGCATGGCCTATCATCAGGTTGCCAGCTTTGTCCATCTTTAATCAAACCCGTTCGTGTTAGTGTATTTTGTTTCTATTATTAACGAGACTGAATTGGACGCCATAAGTCACTGATTGAACGAGATGAGAGCGTCCTCTACAGGTTATAAAGAATTACTGCACGCTTGCAAAACAGCAAACCAATAAAACCAATAAAAGCCAAGCTTGTTGCTGTAAAAAAAATAAATAAAATAAATAAATATATATATATATGAATTAAGTCCTTTGACAATAGCTAGATCGACAGAGCAATTTAGTCCTGGACATAAGTGATGTTATGATTACAATAGCATTATTATCATTATCAAAATTAATAGTAGGCCTATTAATAGCATATTTAAAGAGTAAAAGCAGGGGAATTACAACTTAATCAGAACGGCGCATTTGATTATGATATTAGGTTACTGATTGCTGTTCAAATTAAGCTGCATGTACGTGGTCCACATTTTTGCTTGTTTCACTGCATTTGGTGACAAAACAGAAAATGGTTTTCTAAATGTTAAATTTGATGTAAATAGGATTAGTCTTAGTGTGTCGAAAAAAAATTAAATTATATTATGGGATTGTGAAATCATTTTCCAAAGACAGTGAGTCGGAATAATTTGTATAATTATTATTAGACCGAAATTAAAGTGTTGAACCTTACGCCACTACAAGTAAAATATATAATGCAACAGTTAAAACATATTTTGACCATGTATGTGTAGCCTACTTTTATTGCATTATTATCGTCAAAATATATAGCCTAGGTTAGGTTCAAATAAGTCGTTCCCTAGCGCCATCATGGTGTTAGACGGGGTTTAGTCAGTGATGTTACTCAGGCAACTCCCCTCTTCAAAATACATTTTTCGGCTATCAGTTTTAAACACAAGGCTTATTTCTAATACCTTAGATGAATAGGCTATAATAGTCTACAGATGTTTTATATACAAAACTATAATGAGATGTAGGCTCATAGGCAGGCCTAATTCATTAATTCAGTGTAACTAACAGCGCACAAATGGCTCACACTGAGTTTTATCCACGAATGATGGACGCTACACACAACTATTAGAATCAGTGTTCGGTGCGTGCCTTTATTGGGGCTTGTGCCATGTAGGCTATGTGTAGATATTTCATATTAGTCTTCATCTCGGCTCTTTGTATCTCTCTGCCTGGTGGGAAGATATAATGTTCCCTGACTTTTAGATTATTTATTTCAGAGCGTGGACTTATTGATTATTTCACCGGGAAAATGACGAATGGCGGGACGGAATGACACGGTCAGCAGGTTCTATTAAAGAAATGATAGTATTGCTCATGGTTTGTTAAAAGGTCCAGTTTAGATACTTTATAGGTTTACATCCATCATCGTCTAACGACCCCGGGAGATGAGAAAAGCGCGCCGCGCTGTGACAATGACCAGACGCCGCTAACTTCGCGCTGTAATTGCCCACGTATTATATATAGATTTTTGTTTTGATATCTTGTGAGTTTCTCTCGTCTGGTCGAAATTGTGATAAAAGACATGAGTATAATATCGAAAAGCACCACACAGTGAAAAATGGTCGCTATGATATCACTAAAAAACTATTAAAAGAACAATCACGGGAATTATGATTATTGTTCAAAGGTATATTTTGTTAATTGTGTGTAAATTTAGTCAATAAACTACAAATTTATCATAGATACAGATTGATTACAGATACATATATATAGATTAGATTTATTACAGATTGAAAAATTATTTCAATCCATTAAGATCTGTTGATCCATATGACCATTATAAGATAGCCTACTTCAATATTGCCAGACTAATAAAGTGTAGGCCTTGAATGCACTACAAGTTGCTTTGAATAAAAATATATGCCAAATTCACAAGTATAAATAGACTAAGCTAAAAATGTTTTCTAAGCACCATGATTAGCACACACAGTTTAAACCTTCACTTTAAAATATCCTGATCTGTTTAACCGACTTGTACAAAATGACCACTGCATGCTCTTTCTCAGTGCATTAATGTCCGGCACTATTGAAACGAGGCATTAAAAGCTTGAAGGTCAGGCGGCTCGTCCCACTGTAATACACACAATGGATTTAAACATGGCATTTAAGTTGTAAAGGACTGACTGTGGCCTGGCCCTGACCTGGCCCACCTTAATTGGGATGGTGAAGCTATTGATTGGCAGAGAGATAGTTAGAGGCTCTGAGTTACAGCGTGATTAGCCAAGTATCAGTGAGCTGCTTTTATATGCTTATGGGGGGCGCAGAGAAAAGAGCAGAATTCAATGTCACTTTGAGGGTGAGAAGAGGCTCTCACCAAGTGGGTTACAGGTCAGTCCATGTCCGAACACTGGATTAACAATAGGCCATCAGGACCAAGGTTGTCCATCTTGGCACATAATACACTATCTGCAGAAGTTGTTGTGGAAAGTGGAAAGAATTGAGTATAAATCTAATTCTAAAAACCCCAAAAGAAGAAACAGTGCTTTATAATTAGCCCGTTGTCCTGGGCAGAGTCATGTTAAAGGGGTTGTTCAGCTAAAAATGCGAATGTCATAATTTACTTGCGCTCATTTCACTCCAAATCTGTTTGACTTTCTTTCTTTTGTGGAACACAAAGGAAAATATTTTGAAAATAGAAATGTCCCAGTTTCTATTTTTTTTCATCCATACAATGAAAGCTGTTATGGTCCCGTCTGACTTTCATTGTATGGATAAAACAATTCTTAAATTAAATGTTTTGTGAACTAGCCTTTAAAAAATGATAAAGAATTGAGAAGGCATGCATGAATAAAGTAATACTTGTAGGGTTAAATATATGCTCAATGATGATATATTGTCTATGTAATCATTCTCATTGTGTTTAAGTTATGAGTATCAAGAATGTTTTGTCTGATGTACCACCTTGGGAAGCGTAAACGTCGCTTACAGGTACAGAGATGTTCAACAGGTTCCCTGACCCTCAGTGTCCGACATTGATGCAATGATCTGTGTCTTCCTTGTGCCAACCAAGAACTAAAGACCCCATTCATTCTTTCTGACATGGCTGAATCTGTGGAATGGCTTTGCAGCACCTGTCCAGGTACACACACACACACACACACACACACACACAGGTGATGGCTTCCGTAGAATATAGCCAGGTGTGAGCGTTCTTGGGCCAAGCGTTCTGACCGTGTGTCATTACAGCGCTGTAATCGGGTTGAGGCAGCAGTGGCTTCTCATCAGTGTCTGAAGGGAGATAGAGATATGGAGCCCGTTACAAATGGCCCAAATGCTCAGGCTCTGAGGAAGCCCATCAATAAAGCAATTTCTGGTGTCATAACAGCAGCGCTTTTGCTAAAGCTAACCTTTCAAAAAAACTTTTCCCCCTGCAAAGCACTGCAGCCCCGCCATTAGAGTCCTGCCTTGTGAATTTAATGGATTCCGTACAAATAATATTCCACCATAATGGAAAAGGTTGAGGTGGCTGAAGACGGATGAAGTCATAAACACCTATAATTGAGAATCAAAAACCGATAAATTTTAAACTGCTATCCATTTTCCTATTTTTTTTTTTACTCCAGATGATGATCTATGTCATTCTGGCTGCAGGAAAATGGAGGAGATTATGGGTGGAAATTATAACAATAAATTTTCTAAACATACACCTTGATTATGCTTCGATTTTTTGGGAAGGAGAGCAGAGAGAGGGAGAGAGAGAAAAGAGGGAGAGAGAGAAAAGAGAGAGAGAGAGAGAGAGAGAGAGAGAGAGAGAGAGAGAGAGAGAGAGAGAGAGAGAGAGAGAGAGAGAGAGAGAGAGAGAGAGACGATTGGCCTGGTTGGCTGAAAGCTTGCTGGCTAAATGGCGCCATAAAATAGCTTCTGTGTGCTGTTTCGCCCGGAGAGGCCAGGCATGCCTGGAGGTGTCATTTTCTTCCCCTAAATGGGGGGAAATGAATTGTGTAATTTATTGCAAACTGAAGCACAGTGAGATTAGATCAGCATATCCCATCAAAGGCTCAACAATCAATCTGCTCTGCTTTAACAGCTTGAGACGCATAAACCAGGGCACCTAATGGCTTTCCAATCTAACAGATTGATAGACTTATCTGCTCCCAGGGGATGTATTAAGAAAATCGGCTACTTTCACACTCTTCCCCACCACTTCTGACAGAACCCACTTTTTCTCTCCCTTTCTTTCCCCACTCACAGCCTCGATTGTAGATATAGAGACATAAATACATTTCTATGAAACGTGGTTCAAAGGCGGGGGGACGGAGAGGAGAAAAAGACAGAATGGAGAGAGAGCCTGTTATTTGTTATTTAGATGAGCGTGGGGTATGAGGGGAGGAGGGAAGCTCTTTAATGAGCTGATTATTGCTCGTTGTTTGGAGCCGAGATGGTGAGCAGTCACTCAGGGCCACTTATGAACACATATAAATGTGGCCATAGCAACCGACTTTTCCTGACTAAAGGAAACAGAGAGACGAGCTGTAATGGGATGGATTAATCAAACAAACTGAGTACAGTAATTAATACAGGTCATTAATAGAAGCTTTAATTTCATTGTCATGTCCTCAGATATAAGCTTAAATACTTCAACATTATTCATTTTAGAATTTGTATCATTAGCTATTAAATATGGATTTTAATTAAAATGAGAACAAATGCAAATAGCAGCTGTCATGATCAGGAAAAGGATCTTATGGTAGGCCTACCTGTCAAAAGTTTGGAAACATTTTTTTTTTTTTTTTTTTTGGAAAGAAGTCTCTTAAATACAGTAAAAACAGTCATATTATTACAATTTAAAATAACTGTAATAAATTTAATGTAATTTTTTCCTGTGAAACTTTCTGGTGCTTAATGTTTTTTGTGGAAACAATGATACCAACATTCAGACAATTGTGGACAGATAAAAAAAAGAGAGAGAAATTAATACTTTTATATATATTCAATATATGATTATAATATAAATATATTCAAAAAGAAAACAGTTATTTTATTTTGTAATAATATTTCCCAATATGCAATTTTTTATAATTGCATGTATTAATTTAAATCTATTAAATATTATATATTTTAATGAATTTTATATGAATTTATATATTTATTTTATTATTTTTATATTAATTTATTATTTATATTCATTTATAATTATAATCATTTTATATTTATATACATACATACATCTGTGTGTGTGTGTCTGTGTATAATATTAATTTATTTACAATTCTTCAGTTAAATCTATACATTTATTTTACATTTAAAATAAATGTATACCAGTACGGGTTCCCAGTGCAGGTGTAGGATGACTCCTATTTGTCAGCCAGCCTGTCAAGATAAAATCTAAACCTCAAACACTGAGAGTGAATGAGATGCTATCAGCATGGACACAGAGAATAAAGATCTCCTACCTCCCTACATAATTAAGCAGCTACTGCCACCGCTCAAAGAGAGCAATGAGAGGGGGCTGTCTTAAAGCAGAGAAAGAGAGAAATAAAAGACAGAGATAGACTTCTATGAAAAAGTACTCATGACTGACATTCACAGGGATCTTATTCTAAAAATTAAACTGGCCAAATAAAGCCTACCACACTTGTACTGCTTAATAGAAAAACCGAATAGAGAATAGATAATCCAGGAGAGAATAGAATTCATCTTGAATGAAAGATTAAAAGCCCTTGTTAGTGTCACCACACAAATCCATTTGAGATAAGACTCTTTTTATTCGCCTCACACCATCCGTTCTTCATGACGGCCATATTGGATCTCACATCTGATTTGTACCAGAGTCCTGGGGGCAGAGGGGCATTTTCTCCCCATAAATATCAGTCTAGCCCCACATGCACCACAAATCAATGGCAAACAAATTTAGATGCTGTTCTCTCCCCCTACTACACTACACCTATCTCACACACACACACACACACACACACTGAAGAATGTGTTAACATTTTAATGAAAGACATGACATATAGGTTATGCAAAGTATGCAAGCTTAAAATTAGCAAATACTGAGCACAGTGAGTGATTCTGATGCTACAGCCGTAGGTGTATTAATCAGACACAGGCACTTATTTTAATTATCTTAAATTAGAATGGTAATAAATGACGATGATAGCCCTGATGGAGGTGGCGATAACAATGACTCGCTGGATGATGATGATGACAATGAGCATAGATGACTATGACGATAATGAATCTTTGTAATTGTGTATTTTCTTACAGTAAATTAAGTATTTCTGAAACAAAAACAACTCTATAGAAAGCAACATAATAAAACAATAAAGTGAATCCAGGCCATATTTTCTGATATTTATTTTGTTTGTATGTCAATTTCAAGCTGTCGGTGTCTCCAAATGAAAGTGTACTATACGAGGCACGATCTGTTGCAGTCAAAATGAAGCATTGATTATTTGTAAAAACATAAGTGCAAATCAAATCAGTGCTCCTAGGAAGAGATGTATGGCCACACACCTGCACACACATGAGAAGTGAGCCAATTATCGACCAATTGATTTTATGCACAGCACATATTTCCCCCTGCTTTAATTCTTTTTGTTCCTTTTTTTCTTTTCTATTTTCAACAGTGACTGTATCCTATATGCTGCCATAAAGCCCTTATTCCCTGGTTACAAATGAAACCTTTCCCTCGACCTCTTATATATTTTGTTCTCTATTTCGCTTTAATAGCACTAAAATTGGTTACATATTCTTTTACAGTCCCCAGATGCCATTGCGCCCATGTTGTCATTCGATTATTTATAGAAAACTATTACATACATTAGCGGCTTACTTCTCCCATGCGGCCTACAACATTTTTTTTTTTTTTTACAAAACCACAAAGACGATTCTTTAAAAGTCTACAGGCCTGCTACTGTAGTCTTTACTGGACCAAAGATCAAGGTGAATAAAAGTGCATGTGTGTCTGATAGCAGAAAGATGTAAAAAAGAAGCAGAGTTGTGAAAGTGTAAGAAGTGATAGGATCTAGAAAGAAAGAAAAACAGTGTGATAGACCCATGCAAAGAAAAGAAAAGAAGCCTCACAAGATACCAGAATAAAAAGAATAAGAGTAAAAGGGAGAAACAGAGAAAGATAGAGAAACAGAAAGAGTGAAAATAATTGACGCTTATAAATTGCCAAAAAATTTGTACAAAATTAAATGCCACACACATATTACACAAAAGTTTGAAGTATAAGTAGGATTTTTTTTAAAGAAATTAATACTATTATTCAGCAAGGATGCATTACATTGATCAAATGTTTTCTATTTCTTTTTATACAGCAAAGAGTCCTGAAAAAGAAAATCCTGAAGATCCAGAAGAGTATTAAGCAGCACAACTGTTTTCAACATTGATAGGAAGAAGAAATGTTTCTTGAGCACCACATCAACATATTAGAATGATTTCTGAAGGATCATGTGACACTGAAGACTGGAGTAATGATGCTAAAAATTCAGCATTACCATTCAGAACCGCATACTTGCATACTCCTCTTACTATTAGAAAAATATGGGGAAAATAGTCAGAGTAGTATAATGTGCTTCCGAATTCAGCACAAGTTCTGTCATGAAACTCTAGGTGGCACAGGCTGATGGGTTCTTAATGCAACCTGATGTTATTTACATCGTTTACTACATGGCACAAGCTGATTGGTTCCTGTCACATCTGCAGCCAATGAGCTTGCTGCTAAACATTTAAATAGATGATTAGACCCTCCACCTTCCCCAGCTTCACCTGTACAGGTCTGTAATTAAGACATATCCGACATAATTGCTTAAACCAAACTGCTCCTCTGATTAACATGAGCACGGCAGTTGAGGTTATTCAGAACAATTCATTATCTATTTATCACTTCATCAGCCTCCCAAAATTTGTAATCCCTGAGAATTCAGACAGACAGAAACATTGATTTATTGGGTTTTGTTTATCTACAGCTCTTTATCCATTCTCTTTCATTGCTTCTTTATGTGAACCCCAAGTTTTTGTGTTCATAAACTCCCTGCTTCTCTGTGTTCTGGTTGGTTTGTCACTGATGTACAGGTAAAATGCATGTTATTAATGATCTCCCCAACAGCACGCTGGCATGGTACAGTGCGTGTCATGTTTAAATTCCTCCCCCTATGCATTGGAACACAGACTCACAGAGGCCCAGCTGCACTAGGCCCAGAGATCGATAAGAGGTCAAGGAGGTCGAGGGTCATTCCTCCCTCCCATTATGACCTGGCCACTCACCTCATATGGTGACTAACGAGGCCTACTGGGTAAAGAGCAAGATAAGAGCAGTGTTCAGGGAAAGTGAATAATACTAGAGGGCCTATTCATTCAGAAACAGAATACAGAGGTAATGGAGTACTTCCTTGTTACAGCGTCAACTTCTGTGGAGTATAAATGAAACATACTAAGCACTGTGATGTGGAAAACAAACTGGACATATGTTTCGAAATGATAGACTGGGCTACAGAAAACACTGGGCGGAGGGCTCAATGGTAAAATATCATGTGGTGAAAACAGTTTCTAAAAGAGTAGTTACTGAAACCAAGAAGAATGGAAATGAACAGGTTTGGAGGTGCAGAACATCTGCTCTGCAATGAATGGTTATAGTCTGAAAAAGAGATAAGGAGTCAATTAGACATGATTATACCAATGATCAGCTATTATCAATAATCAATACTCTATTGGATCTCTTTAACCTGAGATGTCCTCTGTGTCTGGATGCTACCTAATGTTTGTAATACAGACAGTCAACCACACAAACAGCATGTCCATACAATAATACATTCGCATCATTTTAGTTTTACTTCTGTTACATTTTTTAGAAACTGTCTTTTCTATAGCACCACATGATATTAATGACCTGTATCAAGATATTTTGAAAAAAATGATTAGTGATTTATTTTGTCAATATTAAAGTAATTGGGTTTAATGTTGTTTGGAACAACATTGGACCCCAACATTCTTTAAAGATTTTCATTTGTGTTCAGCAGAAAAAAGTCATACAGGTTTGGAATGACACGAGGGTGAGTAAATGATGAACCGAGTGAACTGTTACTTTAATATAATGAGTTAATACAAACATCTACTTAATATTGCAAATTTCATGGAGAAACCCATTTTCACTGTGAACACATTTACATACACTTGTATATTTGTGCACAGGAAGACTAAAACGAAACTAAACATTACCCAAATTTAGCATAAAATCAACTGATCCCCATACTCTACCTACTTTTTGAGAATTCAAAAGCCATTTCTAATGAATTTCCCTGGTTCAGTGCCCCAAAGTGGCAGGGAGGCGCAGGGGTGGTGCCGCTGAATGCACTCCACTGTATCCGCTGGCTTGTGTAGAGCCATGTGTTTTAAAGATTTGACAGAAGATGCTCTAAATTATCTGCCTTCAGACAGTGCTATCCATTAGTTTCCCTCTCAGCGCCGAGCATGAAATGCGAGTATTGGGGCAACTGTGCGTTGGGAGATATCATTCAGGACTATGAGCTATTGCCAAGCGCTGACAGTCAGGATAAATGCCCCCACTTTTCAGGCTGTACAAATGGCATTTGGCCACAATAATTCAGCAAAGGACAGTTCATTCCCCATCCAGAGCGACTGGACCCAGTCAAAAGCTATTACAGCATCTTCTTTATTAGTGCCTATGGTTTTGGTGTAGAGATCCTCAGATAAATACAGCTAAAATGCCACTTCACTCAGAAATATTGGCCCATTCCTCTGTTGCCTGACTGGGCCCGAATGGCAGCCTGTTTCAGACATTATAAACCTTTCTAAAGTCACACATTGCTCCTGCCAGCCATCTGTCATGATGTAAGTACCATCATTTGCAGACCAATAGAAGTGATCAGTAGTTTTTCCCCCAGGCTCCAAGCGAGGCATCATAGTCAAAGGAATTGATTATCACTTTATCATTTAAGTATAGCTTGCTTTAAAGAATAATAACTCACATTTAAGGTGCCAAATGGCTTTGCATATAGTTCAAAACGCCAGCCATTTAAGAATAATTGTGTAATTCATCATTTGTGACGTTGCTTTATAGTTTTTTGCATCTCGGCGGGGCTAAAGAGCTCGACGGAATAGAAGCGTGCTGTCACCTGTGACGTTTGAAAATCTCTCCAGCGAAGCTTTAATACTTTGCCAGAGGGACGCGCGCGTTCAGACTTCATAAGGTGACAGCGGTTTTATCGTGCGTCGCCTCGTAAAGGCACGTCATCTGTAGGACGCGCCCGACACTTTTATTAAACAGCTATTCACCGCGTGCGCGCCGAGAGCTGTGCAAAGATAAATCCTCATGAATAACTGAACTGTCTGTTTGAGGATCGGTGTGTCATACAAAAGTTAGAACGTGATCCTAGCAGCACATATATGATGAGGTACAATAATAGCTTTTTAGGATATTTGACTTTGTATTGTTATTTAAATTAATACAATGGCTATAGATGGATGGATGGATGGATGGATGGATAGATAGATAGATAGATAGACTTTTCTCAGATTTCATATAGGCCTATGTAAATTAATCTATAACAAAACAGCATAATATGAACAGGCTACTACTTGCACTTTTCTTAAGGGAATAAATAAAGTTTATTTTACTCTTTGCTTTTGTATTCTGGCATTCCTTTTTATTCCCTTTAGGCCCTATTGCTTTGATTTCAATGCAATATTCCAATCAGCCAGATTGGCCCCGACTTTTAGAAAATGAGATCTGGCATTCGACTAAATGAGAATTTCCTGTACAGAGACATTCATTGGTTTACGCAGGAAATTAATGATAAAAAACGCCCATCTTTGTGTGTGGCGTGCGTATCGCTGCTAATCTGCGCCTTTGTGCAAATGTAACCAAGGCTGCTCTTTGGCAATCGAGCGCAACGCCACGGCTTTGAGAAAAACCACTTGTTCTGTCACATAATTAGAGATCTTATACCCGCTTTGTGAGGGGGGGAGCGAGAGAGGATGGAGGGGGCCTTGTTTGCCCATTTAAAGTGTGATTCAGATAATAGTGTTCTCATCAAAGGTAGCAATTACATTCATTACACAGGCGGCCGCGAGGAAATTAAGTGGCAGGAAAATGAAAAGCTTAATATGTACTTCCTTTATCCTATTTCTTTCCCTTTCTCTGCTTCTACACACGCCCCGTGTCGCACAAGGGTGGGGGGTGTTAGATAGGGTCTCTCCAGAAATAAATAGTCTTGGGGGCGTGAAGAATAAATCCAGCAGTGGTCCTCCTTCACCCTTTAGCAGTAATGATTTGGCGTTGGGGCAGCCGTTTCTATAGCTGCGCTCTTCAGGCAGGATTAAAAGCCTTTCTTCGGGGGCTAATGTCCACGGCAGCCTTTAAATGACTCCAGCATATGATTGGAGTCTTAAAAAAGTGCTCAGGGGCCTTCTCCAAATTAATACCCAATTCCTTTTCAGGAGAAAATGAATTGTTTCGCGTTCTATAAAACCACAAACAGCACATAAATCAAGCGCTTTGGAGGGGAGAAGGGGGCCCGCTCATTCAAAGGCTTTTAAATGTGAATTAGGGTGCAACGGGGGAACTTGGTCTGACTTACCCCCGAGCAGGTGTCGATGGAGCGGCTTCAGACACTCTGCAGATGCTAAATTAAAATGGCGAGTGAGAAGGGAGGAAACTAAGCCGGACAAACAAATTGAACTGATACTCATTTGTGACCGAGTTACTTCAAGTCATGAAGCCTGTGCGGAGTTCGAATGTATATAAAGGTGTAATCAAATATTTGTCAAAACCAAAAAGAAAGAAAGAAAGAAATGTTATTGGCATTTATAAAACATACTGCAACATCGTTAGATACTGAAACAATATTTTTCTAGATTTCCAGAATCTCTTAATCTAATTAACTGTTATCATCACAGCAACTATTTTTCGCATGTAGGCCCACTGTTGCTCCCCGGCTTTGAAAACAATAACGCTTCATGAAAAGAAGCCCACTTGAAACCCCAATTAATCTTTTTCAACTGACAAATTACTGTCACCCTGCTTGAATTATTTAAGGGGAAGTGGCTTCACGGGAAACCTGAGCATAATTAAATTGCTATAAAATAACATTAGTGTGGACAGGCCATTAGGAAGTGTTGTAATTGACTGCTTCAGGGGTCGTAGTTCAACCCCACAAGGTCAGGCTGTCTTGCCTGCCTTTGGATCAGTTTACGGCGCTTTTCACTGAAACCCGCAGACTGTAAATACTGCACCTCATAGTAACTGTCTAAAGTCTATTTGTAATTCTCACTCAATAATGCTAATATAACAGTGCACTTTGAATCAAGACTTCTCAGCTTATTCATATGCAACAATCAAAATACTGACAACTCTCAATATGCTTTGTGCATAATAAAAGAAAAAGAAAAAAATTATATTAAAACATACAGGCCTACCTTATTTCCCATCATGGTCATCACAACTTGACATCCTGCGCCATCTAGTGTCCTAACTGTGAAATAAAGCTGGATTCAGCCCTATTTACAGTAAAGTATAGAATTAGACATACAACAGCAATGATATGCTTTTGGTAAGAAGAATTGTCTGTTTGAGATGCAGTGTCTGTGGAAAAGTCTAAAGAAAAACAGTGTAGAAAATAAATAAATACTAAGCAACTAAATTATATATATATATATATATATATATATATATATATATATATATATATATATATATATATATATATATACAAAGGCTATATGAGACAGTTTGTTAACATTTTAGTCTACGATGGGAGCAAGGCAAGTTGTTCTCTGGTCATTTGAACCATGATCACAGGGAATGAATTGCCGCATGTTACACTAGAACCCTCTCATTACAACTCTGAAGAGTGTCATAAGGATCCAAAGCTCTCGCTAACTGGTCATTTGTCACACCCTCTTCAATGGTTTTCCTACAACCCTGACACAAATGGGGCAATGCGATCTTCGGCTAACTTCCCCTCTTGTTAAATATTAAACGCTATGAAACATAAATGAGCCAATCCTGCTATTTAAAGTAATGCAATTGGCTCAAGTACTCATCAAATTGCCCGTGACATTTGAATATGGAAATTATCCATGTATTTAGCTAATCTGGTAAAAGGTGATGAATCATCAATGCACTTGATGCAGAACTCTAAAAGTGTTTTCTTTTTCTTTTTTCTTTAATGGATCAAAGCTGTTTTGCAGTACCTTTTGGATATGAATATCAATTAATATGATTAAGATGTAATTTAAGAAAGTATTAAAAATGCTAAAATGGTACACACCACTTTCAGAAATATGTTTTTAATTAAAAGAAAATTTACAGGATGCCTAACACAAGATGGAAATAAAGAGCTAGTCATTGCTCAATGAGGGATTGAGAATGAGAGTTAAATGTAATATTTTAAATCTTTTTGAAATATTTATAATATCATACAGATTTATGTTGCTAATGACAGCATGTTTAATGTGACATCAAGTTAAACTCCATTGTAAATACTTACAAATATTTGTGCTGTTGTTTTCCACCAAAACGATGTCCTTTCGATGGCGTCAGGAACATGGCTTTTGTTATTTAAAATAAAGGAATATTAGAGCATCGGGAAGCTTGAATATCAATTAAAACAATATTCAGAAGAAAACATGATTTGATTAGAGGAATGGAAAAGCTGAATACGTCTTAAATGTTTTAGCCTACAGTTTGTTATTTTAACAAATGTGGGCTACATATAGGCTAACAACTAAAGACATGGCAAAATAGCAACACCTGCTCAATTCAAGAAATGGAAATTATGTAAGTAAATACTGTATTCGCACATTTTAGGATACTGTGTTAGGATACATTAATTTTTAAAAGTCTGGTTTGCTCTGCAAAAGTCCCGTATACTCACAATGACACACAGGAACTAAAGTTCATTTATCGGAGCGAAGTCGGAATCATTTCAGCAGCGCACCTCCTGTTTGAACTTTCACCCCTTCGTTTTCTTTTGTTTTGATGTCGCAGAGCATCATTTAGGCCACCAAACACCAGTTTTTACTGTCTGTTTACTAATGACACAGTCCTAATGGACACACTGAGTATGTTTCAAATACGTCGATCTAACTGCTGGTCAAATGTAAAGCTCGTTTAAAATCTGTTCAACTGAATCAGTCGTGCTAACTCGTTGACGTTAGCTGTCCAACTTCAACATGAAGCTTTATTTACTCCCATTTTTCTAATATCCCCTTAAAGAACGGGTCGACAGTCAATACATTCAACAACTGAGTGTGGTTTTAATTCCTCTGACGTCTTTGAGAAGGTAACTGTTGTTAATTGTTTTTTTTAAAGATAACGTAAATGTTGGGAATGCTTAGCAACGTCAACGTTCACTCGCTATCATAGCAACGCATGTTACCTTGTCAACTGGATAACAGCCAGACTAACGTTAATACAACTGATTAGTACAATTGTCGCAAGCTCCACTATAACTTATGAGCTTAAGATAACGCTATATCATATGTTTACCGCACCCGTTGGTCTATGGTTGCGTGTTATTGTAGAAGAATCGACTGGATTCACACTTTACAAATTTCTTGTAAACTTTTCTTTTGTTTCTGTTTAAAGTCAGTATCATGTTATATAATTCGTTTATTAAATTTACATATGTAAGATCTTCTGGTTGTATTTTATTCACAGCCTGTTTGGTCTAGTTTAAGACAACAGAGGACGACGGCGTAACGTTAGATCTTTCAATGGGCGAGGAGAAGCCAGAACCTCTGGATTTTGTGAAGGACTTTCAGGAGTACCTGAGTCAACAGACCCAACATGTCAACATGATATCTGGCTCTGTCATCGGAGGGAAAGACAGTGAGGATCTCCAAGGAGGTAATGCTTAGAGGGCCTTCCAGTGTGTTGTTTTAGACTTGACTAAATATGTTCCCAAAAAAGAAAACTCTGTCATTATGTCGTTTCAAAACTGTACGACTTTCGTTCATCTTCAGAACACAATTTTTGATGAAATCTGAGAGATTTTTGTCCCTCCATTGACAGCTACGCAACTGAAACTTGGCCTCTTCAAAAAGTTCATAAAGAAATTGTAAAAACTAATCCGCATGAATTGAACGGGTTATTCCAAATTTCCTGAAGAGACTCGATCGCTTTATATTTTTCGATAAAAGATTGTATTTAGGCTTTTATTCACAGAAAAACATTTAACCTTACCAGCAAACATAAACAGAAGCTCAAACGTGCTTCGTAACACAAGAATGAACCTCATTGGGTCTGGCATGTCAAGCGAACATGTTTGAGCTTCCATTTACCACAACTAATGTGTGAGTTGATGAATGTTTAATAAAAGCCTAAATTGAATCTGTTCATCATATAAAGCGATCGTGTCTCTTCAGAAAATTTGGACTAAACCGCTCTCAATTCGTATGGATTAGTTGTACAATCTCTTTATGAACTTTTTGAAGCATCAAAGTGTCAGTTGCGAAGCTGTCAATGGGCGGACAGAAAGCTCTCAGATTTTATGAAAAATATCTTCATTTGTGTTCTGAAGATGAACGAAAGTCTTACAAGTTTGGAACGACATGAGGATGAGTAAATAATGACAGAATTAAAATTTTTGGGTGAACTAACCCTTTAAGCTGTCATTTGGTAGGTGCTAGTTTGAGACCAAATGTTGGTTTGTAGTTATTTATAAACTTTTAATGGTATTTATTTATTTATTTTAAGCATTTAAATATTTATTTATTGTTTTTATTTAATTATTTATGTCTTCTTGTTCTAGCCACGCTGTAGGGATCCCAATGTTGTTACTTTTTTGTTATTTTGGAATGAATTAAACAATAAATTAAAGGTACAGTATCTTTTTTGTTCGAAATGAATAAAATTGTAATAATTTGTCAATACATCATCAGTCCTTCTTCCAAAACATGTTTTTCTCTTACTCTGATTCACTATGGTAAGGGCAGGATGGTTTTCACGGGAAATTGCATACATGCGTCACTCGCCGTGAGTGTCTAGTCATATCCGTAGATAGAGAAAAGTTTCTCCAGCTACTTTGTACATGGTGTGGGAGAGGCATAGGTTAATTTTCACAACGAGCGAGAAAGGATGACATGGGGCAGGCTAAATCTCGAATCACCCCTTTACAATAAACGCAGAATAGAATCTGCTGACAGATACAGATCTTGTATTAAAACAAGAATCCACATTGGCTTGGCTTTTTGGAGATGGCGAGAACTGAGGGATTTGAAATGTTGTAAAAGTGAAGATTTTTTTTGCTCAACAAGTAAGGCATTTTATTGAACAGATAAATTGCCATTTGTAGCTCTCTAACAGAGTTCATTGTAAAGCATTATCTATTGTGAACAATTTATTAAAATTAAAATAAATAAAAAAGTTACATATTTTACCTTTAGGTTATTTTATTATAGATTAACATGTCCAACATTTTTCTCAACATTTGGATTCATGCCTCTAATTCTTGAAAAATGTGTACCGGTACCTTATTTGTGGAAAGTGCATGCTGATTCTAGTGTGCTGAATGCAAAACTCTAATATAACTTACTATATATCCTCATCTTAATCATATGTCTTGATCTTAGTTATTTTCTGTTTTTGTTTTCTTACCTTAAAGAACTTGGCCAGAATGGCCTGGAGCACCCAGCAGTGGACATGTCCTTAGAGGATAGTTCAGGGATGTTAGTGGATGGCTTTGAGAGAACATATGATGGCAAACTCAAGTGCCGCTATTGCAACTACGCCACTAGAGGCACTGCAAGGTTAATCGAACACATTCGCATCCACACAGGTAAGACTGATCTTTAACTTTAGTTGCACTTATATAGGTGCTCTTTGGTCTTTTCATCAGCTTACCAAGTACATGTTGAGATGTTCTCTATCTCTTCCTCCAGGTGAAAAACCCCATAGATGCCACTTGTGTCCTTTCGCCTCAGCGTACGAGCGCCACCTGGAGGCGCACATGCGCTCTCACACGGGTGAGAAGCCCTACAAATGTGAGCTGTGCTCTTTCCGCTGCAGCGATCGCAGTAACCTTTCTCATCACCGGCGTCGAAGACACAAACTCCTTCCCATGAAGGGCGCGCGCTCTGCTATCTCACACCGAAAAATGCTCAGTGTCCTCCAGAAGAGAGGAAACTCTCTGGGTTATGGCCGCCGGCTGCTCATCAACCTCAGCCCGCCATCCATGGTATTGCAAAAGCCCAACTCAGAGCAGCACCACTTGGGTGACTTCGGTCATGATCTGCCTCCTCACGCCCACCTCCATCAGGAGGCCTTTAACAGTCTAGGAAAGGATGCGCAAATTGGTGGAGCAATTGGAAGTGGCTCTAGGGAGGACCAGGACATGGTCTTGGACAACCCGCTGAACCAGCTTTCGACTTTGGCCGGTCAGCTTGCCAGCATCCCGTCTGAAGCCCAAGGTGCACCGGTATCTCCCGGAGCAGAATCTCTACCCGACGAAAAACCCACATTCCTCGTCCAGCAGCCTGTGATGGCACCCGCTGCCGTCTCTGTCAGCGCGGCTCAAGCTTCTTCTCCCATCACCCCCGAGCCAAGACCGGCAGCGCACAGTGGCTGTAGCCCAGGGGTGGGACCCTGCAGCGAGAGAACCAGCACTCCCAGCGGTACCAACAGCCAGCCAGGGACGCCCACACCAGTACAGGACCCCCAGATGCTCCACCACTGCCCCCACTGTCACATATATTTCCCCGACAACATCCTCTACACCATCCACATGGGTTGCCATGGTTACGAGAACCCTTTTCAGTGTAACATATGCGGACACAGATGCAGAAACAGCTATGACTTTGCCTGTCACTTTGCAAGAGGCCAGCACAAATAAGGACACATGGGTGTTACGTTGCCCTGTTTTACATAACAATAATACAATTATAGTATCTGGAACATTCCAAAGACAAAATTGGGTGACTCTGCTTTGTAACTATTTTATTGGAACTGTTATTGGTATGTTATGAAGAAGTCAGTAAGCCACATTTAGAGTGTACATTTTTTTGGTCTTTGAAAAGGCAAGAAATGTGGATGCTAAAGGTGTTCTCACATCAAAAACTACCATCCCATTTTCCCAACTTTACAATCATTCAGAACACAGATTTTGCCTCAGCTCTCTTTTATAAGTGCCAGAGTTCAGTAATCAGTGCCTACAGTTATTTTCTGAAAGTTGACACTTTACATTTTTTGTATTATTATTATTATTATTATTTTTTACATTTGGAATTCAGTGACATGAACGACAGTAAATGTTATGGCTATTCTTACGCTTTAGTTTAAATGTTGTAACTTGACATTGCCACATTTAATATTTCTTTCCTCTAATTTATGATAAATTATCAAAAATTATTACTTGCTTATTGGTTGAGAGAGCTACATTATTTAGGCTTAACTTAGATCAACAAGGTTGAGATTGAAAATGAAAATATATTGCACAGATAAGTAACCTGGCTGTTTAGCAGTGAGAAATAGTGTCCTGTAGGATTGTTGTTCAAATTGATCATTTTAGTGACCCGAGGTCTTCTTACTTAGCACCATAGCACATGGCTGTATACACTGGTTTTGTAAAGCAGTGTTAATGATTGTGTTTGAGCAGTGTGGGCACACTGTTCTCTCTTTCATTCTCTCGCCCTCGCCACCTGTGCCATGCTGTAGATGTTATTTGTAATGTTTTTGGAAATGTCTGTGGTGCTACTATTTAAACATTTCATATCTGCATAATGAACTAAATTATCAGAAAAGTATTGAATAACATGTTTTGGTGGATTTGATGTTGAATGTCAATAAACCTGACTTATGCGACGTGTGCTTCAATGATTGTTCGTTCTGTCATTTCATTCTCAAAACCAAAAAGGTAGGCCTTGCATTTCTGTCTGGTCCACATCTGGTAAGTTGCCTAAATATCTTCCTGCTAATAAACCTTGAAAAGTCTCTTGACTCTTAGATCCACCAGAAAATTTAAAGAAATATAAATTTTTTAACCATAGATTAAATCTCTCATTTAAAAATGTATGTATATAAAGAAAAACTATAAAAACCTATGTCTACAATGTATACAGTAAGGATGAAACAAGTTTCTCCTTCACATGAATTATGACTGATTAGCTGAATGGTCTATTACATTGTCATCAGCCACCTGTATAATTTGAGTTAATACCTGTAAAATTAGAATGTCCATGTCATCATTGGTTTCAGTTTCCTAGTTCTTCACTGGAAAGATGTGACACATTGGAACACCCACTGTAATACTGCACCATTCCATCTAAGAACAAATCATTTAGAAGGTCAAACTCAAGTTTAAACTCGATGTGCAAGTCAGCAACAGGATATGGAGCCTGGGGCTTATTTAAATATCATTGTTTACCTTTTCGCTGATATTTTTGCTGTAGAAGATCCTCTGTAAATTTGTTTTCACCAATGAACATGCTTGATCCACATTTTTCATGACAATGACCAGCAGTGGCGGACTGGGACAATAATTCAGGCCGGGAATTTGACTCCACTGCCAGGCCACCTCTGCTGCTGCAGTCACCACCACCCTATTCATGTAATACTGGACTGATAAACTTGTAGGCTAACCCTATTAATGTACCAGGTAGACTACCAGATGCAATATAAATGAATAAAAAAATAACCCTTAAAAAATCACTAGGAATACACCATTTATACTACCAAACCAATGACAAATAGAAAATTGGCTTTTTAAAAGAGATAATAAGAGACACATTCACATGTTGAAATATTTACATTTTATGTATTTTCAGTGCTCAACTCTAGGGGTGGGCGATATGGCAAAAGTATAATATCACGATTCACGATTTTATCACGATTCTTTTTTTAATGTTGGTTTTACTATTTTGTGACTGAGCATTACAGCCAAACTAATGTCCATATTTTAAAAACAAAGCCTTAGGTAACAAGATATAAAATAAAAAAGAATAGCAGACAGGGGCGAAGATATTTTTTTTGTCATTTTCTTTGTTATTAAATATTAAGATCAAAGATACACATTACACATACACAACTTAATATACAAATTAAATAAACAGTGCTTTATGTTTTCAGCTGCAGTAGGTGTATTTAACAGTAGCATTGAAGAAAGTACTTAAAATAACAAAAATAACAAATATGAAAATAAAACAAAACATAGACTTCACTGTATAAATTATACATTGATACTTATTAAAGCTACTATTAAAAGTTATCAGTCAGGAGCAGTGAGTGATTTTCTCTTTGCATTTTGTTGTTTTATTAACATTAAAGGGATAGTTCTCCTAAAAATGCTATTTGTCATAAGTTACTCTCTCAAGTTGTTTTAAACTCGAATAAGTTTCTTTCTTCTGTTGAAAATAAAATTTATTTGGAAGAATGTGGGTAACCAAACAGTTGATGTACCCCAGTGACTTCCATAGTATATTTTTCTCCTATGGAAGTCAATGGGGACCAGCTACTGTTTGGATAGCCACATTCTTCAAAATATTAATATTAGAAAAATATTAGAAAATATCAAAAGGAAATTAATACAGGTTTGGAATAACATTAGAGTGCGTAAATAATGAGAGAATTTTTATTTTGGGGTGAACTATCCCTTTAAGGAGAAGCGGCAGCGTGTTTACTATTACTACTATTACTACTGTCTCTTTAAGAGTTGCGCACGACGCGTCTATTATACACGCATTTGACAAGCAGATTTTCTCTCAATTTTCTCAAGTTTGCGTTCACTTTAGACATAACCGACTTTGTTTATGTAAACCTTGTGTGTATTTGACAGTATTAGCACAATAAGACTCAAAAGATAACTTACTCCAGTATCCAGGCGCTGGTAGACAGGCTTTTAGTGCATGTGAACTTCACATGTACGCGCTGAGAAACGCACACGTTAGAACAGCGCATCAGCACGCGAATTAAATGTTTAACCGACAAGGCATTAAAGCACTGCACTGCGTCTGCATTCGTAGTTGCACACCAGCCTATCACATGCCAGGCTGATGGTCTGCACAGCGGCAGCCGGCAGGCCAGAACGACCGTCAGGCCACCGGGAAATGTCCCGGTGCTCCCGATGGCCAGTCCGCCCCTGAATTGACCAGGGGCAATGCTGCAAAATCAGGTTTGTATATTCTGATTTATTTTATATATTTCTTTTTGGCAAGGAATAGGCCTTAGTTCAATTAGGACATTTAAGTAGCTTTTATAAACGTAGGGGGAGAAAAAACACTTGTCACAGGCATCTTGAGGCAAACCAATGGCACTGACATGTTATAAGATATTTCAGTGCAAAATGCTTTCAGTTAAAACAGCTCAAACATGCACTCTAGTTTGACAAGCTTAAGCCTTGTCTGTGAATCTTGGGGATAAAGTTTCATATTAATCTGCTTTCTAAAAGGAAATTTCATTCATTTGAAATGTTTCCACGGTGCCTTTTTTGTCTTGTACAGTTTTAACATTTACTATAAATGTGCTTAAGATAATTAAATTACCTCCAAGGAAATGCAACATCTTAAATGCTGGAGCAATAGGCTGTTAAATGCATATGGGCTATAATGTAATTGTCTCTAAACTGCTAAAGCTGGTTTTATTTCCAGCTTTAAATGTGGAAATGCTGATGTGAACTTTGAAACTTTTACCACCGATTCTGTCACTCTTCACTGCTTGTTATCCATTATTTGAAGGCATTGTTAACAGTTTATGAAACTTGATTTTCCTGAGCCATTTGGACCAACAACCAAGACCCTCAAGCAATTCATATCTTTCTGGCATGGATTGATTGCTTTAATGTCTTGTATTAAAGAGTCTTTTGAAGAGTCTATTTGCACTCTTCATCAGCTTACCAAGTTCATGAGATGTTCTCTCTATCTATTCTTACAGGTAAAAAACCCATAGATGCCACTTGTGTCCTTTCGCACATGCGCTCTCACACTGATGAGAATAGTATCCTGCCTCCGCAATTGCAGTAACCTTCATTAAGCCACATTTGAAGTGTAAAGATTGGACTTTGACAATGTTAGAAATGCAGATGCAATTTGTAACGGAGGTCAGCGTGTGAAGGCCAAGTAGGCCTATATTTTTTCAAATATTTTTTTTCCTTTTTTTAATCCAGTTGAACTGTTATGATTCAACAAACCAATGACAGTGTCAAATATTCAACAACAAAACAATTTATTCAGTAAGAAGATAGTGTAGTCTATTTTCTTATTTACATTTTTTTTAGAAGAGTATAATCATGCTTTTAAATTCTGGTCAGGAATACTGTTGGGTAGATGCTTATTGTATCATATAGCTACTGATACTGCAGAACCTCAGCACCATACGTGCCAGCAGTTTCAGGCCAGCAGTTTCAGACCAGAATTTGGCTCTGCAGAACCATATGTGCCAGCTTTATAGTTACAGTTAAGACTTTCTGGGGGAATAAAGTAGTAGAGTCAGAGCAACCACAAAGCAGATTTAGTAAATTGCACATGATCCACATCATTGTAAAGGCCCACAGTGCAAGATTGGTTAACATAAATATCACAAAATGAGGAAGTCTCTGAACTTTGGGGGTCAAATGAGCAAATGAGGTTTACGGAATTTAGCTAACCAAAGTCTATTCAAAATTATGAATAAGCAATGATGCAAATAATTCAGATGTTGAGAAGAGGAAGAGTTGTTGTAGTCGAGCACATTTTTGAGTCTGCTCAAACTGTCGCATCCGTCTTTTCACATGCAATACGTACTGTATGAAAAGTACAAATGCAATAGCATGTCACTCTGTATGTTTCTAACACAAATGCAATAGCATGTCACTCTGTATGTTTCTTACAAAAGTTCCCACACAAGCGATTTTATAGATTATCATGACAGAATATCCTAATCAATGACTTGAAGATAGTTAACTCCACATCAGCAACATAAATTCATCAACTAACC
Source organism: Abramis brama (assembly GCF_963993115.1). NCBI lineage: Eukaryota > Metazoa > Chordata > Actinopteri > Cypriniformes > Leuciscidae > Abramis > Abramis brama. The sequence goes on from NC_139983.1 coordinate 18,041,391, forward strand.
ATTCAGAAACGTCCCAGAAACACACACACACAGGAGCTGTTGAAGCTCCGTCCTCTTTTCCGGGAGCAGCAGCTCATTTGCATTTAAAGGAGTGTGGTTCCAGAGCTGTGCATAGAGGTGATCCCGACTATCTCTAGTTGGAACCTCTCAACCTCACGCACAATCTCAGGCTCCTTCCCCGCCAGCGAGGTGACGTTCCACGTCCCTAGAGCTAGTTTCCGTGTCCAGGGATCGGGTTGTCGAGGCCCCCGCCTTCGACTGCCGCCCGATCCTCTAAGCACCGGCCCCTTACGGTCCCTCCTGTAGGTGGTGAGCCCACGGGAAGGATGGTGGAGAGTTCCTGCCTCAAGTGGAGGAGTTTAAGTATCTTGGGGTTTTGTTGACGAGTGAGGGAAGGATGGAATGGGAGATTGACAGACGGATCGGTGCAGCTTCTGCAATAATGCGGTCGATGTACCGGTCTGTCGTGGTAAAGAAAGAGCTGACGAAGCTCAGCTGAAGAGCCGCAAGGCGAAGCTCTCGATTTACCGGTCAATCTACGTTCCTACTCTCACCTATGGTCATGACCAAAAGGACAAGATCCCGGATACAGGCGGCCGAAATGAGCTTTCTCCGCAGGGTGGCTGGGCGATCCCTTAGAGATAGGGTGAGAAGCTCGGTCACTCGGGAGGAGTTCAGAGTAGAGCCGCTGCTCCTCCACATCGAGAGGGGTCAGCTGAGGTGGCTCGGGCATCTGTTCCGGATGCCTCCTGGACGCCTTCCCGGGAAGGTGTTCCGGGCGCGTCCCACTGGGAGGAGACCCCGGGGAAGACCTAGGACACGCTGGAGGGACTATATCTCCTGGCTGGCCTGGGAACGCCTCTGTGTCCCCCCGGAAGAGCTGGAGGAAGTGTAGGGAGAGGGAAGTCTGGGAATCTCTGCTTAGACTGCTGCCCCCGCGACCCGGCCCCGGATAAGTGGAAGAAGATGGTATGGTATGGTATGGTATGGTACACACGAAACAATGCTTTTTTTACTGACCCTAAAAAGGGACAACTTTAACATGCTGTACAAAATGATCTGTGGGGTATTTTGAGCTAAAACTTCACATACACACTCTGGGGAAAACAGAGACTTATTTTACATATTGTAAAAGGGGGCATTATACCACCCCTTTAACAAAAACACCTGTTTGTAATTAAGTTTGTCACCATGTGTATTTAAGTTCCTCTGTTTCTCACGGTCATTGTTCGGTATTGTTTGTACATGGCGCGCTGCTTTGTTTGCGTTCTTGTTATTGCATTGTTTTCCATGTAAATAAATCAAGTTATATGAGTCTACTTTGCCCACCTTCTTCATCCCTGGGATAAAACATGACACAAAAAATAAAATAAATAAATAAATAAATAAATTTAGATAAGAGATATGATTATGGTGTCCATTATGAATATAGCCAGTATTTTGGTTTAGTTTTTTGTTTCTCTCTCTGTACCTTTATGTCATCCCTGCATCCATTTCACCATAGTATTTTCCATATTATGTTTTAATGCAATGCAAAATGTTTTGCGTTGATTATAGTTTGTTATAGCAATTGTAAGAATCCTAGAGTATTTATAAGTGACTTGCTTGGTTCAATGATGGAAAAATAAAATAAATATATATATATATATATATATTATATTCCACTGAAACAGACAAAGAAGTGCATCTGAAGAAGGATTGCTTTAATGAATAAAAGAAAATTGCATTCAAATCAATTTGCTTAGGAAGGATAATATGATTTGATTAATTATACAGATGATAAATAGAAATGCTGATGATGATCAAATCACTCTTCTGCCTCAATCTTCTCACGTTGTCTGAAAACACGTCTCTGCCCTGTACAGTAAAGTAGAATACTAATAATTCAAACTTGGACAGTAAGAGATGTACAGGAAATTATCAAAATTTACTAGCTCAACATTTTAATAACATTTAAAATATTGAATTTTTAATTAACATTATTTTTAATAAGCAGTTTTAAAATACAGTTTTAAATGGATAGCTGACAATTCTGACTTCATTCACTCTACTTATGTTGTTTATCCTCAGGTTGTTCCTAAGATTCTTCAGAATTTTCCTTTTGTGCTCCACGGAGACAGTAACAGAATATGGGTTCGGAAAAACATGATGGTGAGTAAATAATGACAGAATTGTCACTTTTGGGTGAATTATTGCTTTAAATCTGTGAAACCTCTGACCTTTGAGTTTGATTGGCCCCAGTGTCACAGTATTGGTGTGGTAGGTGCTGTCAAGGGATCTCTTGCGACGGAAGCGGCAACCTTGGCAGCAGCGGGATTTGTAATCGTTATCGGTGCAGATGATCACTTTACACTGCAGGTACACGTAGGCATGAGTCCGGAGGAACTTGAAAGCCTGGAATCTGAACCGAGCATAATAGTGCTGACTGCTGGTGTAGGAATGATATGTGCCATCTCTGGGACATCTACAACCGAGGAAGGGAAATTGAGATAAAAATTTAAAATGGGAAAATAAATGAAGTACAGTCACACACTAAGTTGTTTTCACTATTAGTTCAAATGAGTACAAGAATATATTTAAACTAAAAGCAACAGAATTCTTAATGATGTCTTAGATCTCAATTAATTCCACTGTCACATACGATATGATGAGGGCATCACATTTAAAAATGAAAAGGTCTCACCCATTACGCAGCAATTCATAGGAATGATCTTTGAAGTCAGTGGGATTTGGAGATGCTACACAGGTGTCCAGGAAGAGATCCAGGCTGCTGTCAGGCCTGTTTAGCTTGACTTGAACATACAGAAGCTGGTTCAGGTTCACTTCATATGGAGAGTTATAAATTTGTTGGTAGAAACTGCTGGAGGTGTAGAAGGCTATGCTGGCATTGAAGCATCCCATTCCTATGATGTTGGCATTGGTGATCTCCCTGGCCTTGTAGAATATCTGGACCATAGTGTCCGGCTCCATTCGGCAGCCCACATGTAGTAGGAACTCTGACTGACGAGTAATCTCACCCGACTGAGACTGAGATGCCCGCACATTGTTGGTGTAGGAAACATAACATTCATCATCTAGGAGAGAGAGACAGAGGGCAGGTGATGTTGTGTGGTAAACATGCCTCTCAATGATGCTTACTAGCCCGACACAGCAAATTCAAGCATTAAATGCTGGATCTGACACACATGTAGATCATACCTTTTTGGCGGTTCCACATGTGTCGAGAGAGAAGCTGAACACAAACTCAGTACTGGTAATACTGGGTCTGCAAAGATGATCATCCACATAAAGATCATTTCCACTGTATCCAAGTGAGTTCAGGTAAGAACGTTGAATAACAATGACCATGTTGTCTGAGGAGCAATCCACACGACCTGCAAAGCAAAGAGTTTCATCCCTTCAATGTAATTTTGCACTTTTAAAATATTTATTTAAATTCATGAAAGACAAATGTGCTGCATGTTTTAACTTGCTTGTGTATATTTGTTTTTAAAGCACATTTAATTTTATGAAGAGAAAACTCTAATAAAATGGTCAGAGAAGGGATGGAATGCATGTGATAGCTATTCAACCTTTATCTGCAGTCAGAGAGCTTGTGAAATGGGCCTTGAAACCATGGCTGACACCAGAGAAGTCACTCCTGAAGACAACAGTCAGGTATCATGAAGAAGAGTGAAACACCTGGTGGGTGGTGTCATTGAAGCAGACCTTTCCCAGCTGTGAATGACCAGTGGAAGAGCCGTCATGTATAGAGATGTAGTCACAGTTACAGCAGCGCTCCAATCTGAAAGAAACAGAAACAGACTAAATTTTACCCCAACCAGAAAAGAGGAACCCTATTGAACAACGCCGTTCACCGTCTGCACTTGGAGGACAACACCACCCCTACTCCAGACCCAGAGCCCAGTCGCGGACAATGAGCCAGTAGAACCATCTGAGCCTTACCCCACCCCGGAGCCTGAGCCCAGCAATACATCTGACCAGGTGCGCGAGTCTGCAACATTGCCTGTCCCCAAGGGAGTACTCATGGAGTACGAGGGCATGGAATGGAGCCCCGCCACTGATGTGAGCTGCGACTGGCCTCTGACTGTGAATTGGAGGTATTTGAAAAGGTGTTACCCCTTTTTCCCCTGCCCCCGCTGGTCCCTCCTAGCTTAAAACTTCCTGTGTCCCTAGAGTTCCCTTCCAACCTCCCTCTCCAACCTCCTTAGCCTAAGCCAGCCTGTTCCCCAGCCCTGCCACCGCTGGTTCCTGACAGTCCCTCGGTGCATCCTCAGTTGATTCCATCCAGTGGTGTGGATCTGCCTCGGACCAGCTCTGCCTCAGCGTGAGGATCCCCTGTCTCCGCCTCCTGTCACCGAGCCCCAAACTCCACCTCGGCACTTCGACACATCAGTTCTGCCTTGGCTCCATGCTCACTCGTCTCACCATGGCCCGTCATGCCACCAGCTCCGCCGGGCTCCCATGTCCCTCTGGCTTCGCCTAGGTCATGCGTCACCCTGGTTCTGCCACAGGCTTTCTGGCTTATAGCTGTGCCTCTGCCCTCCATCCCTTTGGCTCCACCAGGCTCTGCCTTCCCTCCACCTCAGCAGTTGTCCTTGGTCGCCCTGGCTCCACCACGATCTTCCAGGTCGCCGTCTCTGCCTCGCTCCCATGAGCCGTTAGCTCCACCTTGGCCCTCCAGATCTGTGTCTCCACCACGACCGGCTTCGTCGCAAGAGAGTGCATATACCTGGTCCCTCCTCCCAGGCCTCCACCATGGTTCCCTCCAGTGAATTTTCCTTGGATCATCGTACTGACTGTGGCCTGGGTCCCTGCCTGACTACTCCTGCTCCTGGCTCCCCCCACACTACCACACCCGATACCACACACAGATACCACACACAGTAGGCATTGTCATGGTAATAGTTTGGGTAGTTTGGGCTGGAAAACAGCCCAGAACCATACAGGTGTCCTCCACACTGAGGGTGAGAAACTGGTAATCATAAAGAAACAAAATGTGTTCAATTTTACAGGTTACAAACAAGTTTCATAAGAATCAGATTATAATATTATCTGAATTTAGCCTCAGGCATTACAAAAACTAGTGACAGTAGTACCTGTTGTTGAGTCTCTCCATGTTGTATACGATGGGCAATACCCTGATTAAAGGAAGGAAGATAAAACTGAATGAGTATGAACCAGAAGTATCATGTTTGAGTCTTCAAGAAGTGGTTTAGACCAAAATGAAGCCCATGGCCACAGAATGCTTTCAAAAAATAAAAAAAAGCAGTGTGGACATTCTTCAAAACATCATTTGTATAACAAGCTGTGAATAAGAGTTTCCTTTATTATTTCTGTGGTTTATGTTATGTGGTGATAATAGAATAATTTAATACCACATTTCTATAAACTTTTATATTTTACTAAACTTCTACAACTCTAGACAGAAATGTGGGTTCTTTTTCTTTTCATTTATCATATTGGAATAAATACCATATTCTGACACATTTGTGTTATTCAGCAATAGATGCTTCAACTCCACGGCAAGTTTTAACAGATCTTTCATCTGGTTTTGAGGAGCTTACAGTGAAAGTCAGGGCAACAGTTGCCATAGTACTGACAGTCGTGGGTGCATGAGGAGCTGCCGATGTTGTATCCACAGTTATACATGCAGGAGGGAGATTCTGTATCAGAGGGAGGAACAGGTTTTACTCATAATGTCATCAATATCTGTGTGTGATTACACATTATTGGGTCACATATTAGTGTGTATATTTAGTTAGAAAAGCAAAACTCATTACTGCCTTTAAGTAAACTGTTGTACATTCAACTACTCCATTTCATGTCATTAATCTCATCAGTGTCCCTTAAATTCAACTAAATGGCAGCAGCACCTGTTGTATCTGGCCAGTAAGTTGTTGCTGTTGTTGGTCCTGTTGTTGAGAGAATAGAGAACAGAGAATAGATACAACTGAAAAGTTAAGAAATAACACTACGAGTCTCCTTTGATTTAGCAAAATCCATTTTGTCACAAGAAATACACTGACCCATGTGCTCACTACAGGAAAGATGATTATTATTATTTTTTTTTACAGTATTTTATCTTTAAGTGTCTGTCAGATCAAGGGGAACTCACTGTCATAGTCAGGGCAACAGTTGCCATAGTTATGACAGTTGTAGGTGCATGAACAGCTGCCAACGTCAGACCAAGTCTCATTTGAGACTTGGTCTGGGAACCACATGTTAATTTTCTCGTATTTGAGGCGTGGTTTACGAATGCCCAGAGTCGTTTATTGGGCGCTATGAATGTCTATCAAATGCGCCTGTACGTAGCTCATAGCCAATCGCTTCAATTATACCAGATCAGATGACGTATGTAGAGCGACAGAAATTCGACGAGGAAAAAGACGATGGGTCAAAGATTTATTTGTACACGATGGCGTTTAGCGAATATTACCGTTTGTGCAAGATAAACATGAGGGTAGAAGGTAAAGTCGAGTCTGATGCCATGTTGGATCCATAGATATAAACAAACTGCTTCAGTGTCGTCATCGTCTTGCTGCTCCCTCCCCGTTCTGTGATTGGTTCCCTTTTTCAGGGGAAAATCTGGTCCATGGTGTCCATACTGCCTAGCAGCGTGAATAAAATCGCGCTGCGAGCAAGGCAGCATGGGGAAACCCAGGCTAGTATCCACAGTTATACCTGCAGGAGGGAGCTAGAGAGAGGAACTGAGTTTACTCATGATGTCATCAATGTATGATTAATGTAACTGAATGGCAGCAGCACCTGATGTATCTGGCCAGTAAGTTGTTGCTGTTGTTGGTCCTGTTGTTGAGAGAATAGAGAATAGATACAACTGAAAAGGCAAGAAATAACACTACGAGTCTCCTTTGATTTAGAAAAATCCATTTTGTCATAAGAAATACACTGACCCATGTGCTCATTACAGGAAAGATTATTAATTTTGTTTACAGTATTTTATCTTTAAGTGTCTGTCAGATCAAGGGGAACTCACTGTCGTAGTCAGGGCAACAGTTGCCATAGTTATGACAGTTGTAGGTGCATGAACAGCTGCCGAGGTTGTATCCACAGTTATACCTGCAGGAGGGAGCTAGAGAGAGGAACAGAGTTTACTCATGATGTCATCAATGTATGATTAATGTAACTGAATGGCAGCAGCACCTGTTGTATCTGGCCAGTAAGTTGTTTCTGTTGTTGTTGCTGTTGTAGTTGAGCAGTAGACTGTGAAAAGAGAAGCGATAAAACTGAAGAAAAAAAGTAATTCTACATGGCCTCATTTGGTTTACCAAAGTCCATTTCATCATAGTAGGCTAAATACAATGAATCATGTGATCATTGCAGGAAGGTTTGTTTTTGTTTATAGTAGGCTATTTAAAATGAAATTGTCCTGATCAAAAGGAACTCACTGTAGTAGTCAGGGCAACAGGTGCCATAAATGTAACAGTCGTTGTCACATCCACAGAGAGGAAGACTTTGGCCACAGTTATTCGATAGCGCTCCCGGATTGGGGGCGCCGTGCCAGTGGGGATTTGATGGGTAACCACTGCTTTTCTGCCAAAATCCTCTTCATGGGCTGCAAACACATGAGACCATTTCTTTAAGAGGGCCTTCAATTGGGCCTGTTGGTCATCGTCCATCGTCCAGCCCTTCATCATGCAGAGCTAGGGCTGGGTGATCGTCACTTAGGGTCCGTCCCACCTGCTGTACATCGACCTCGATGACTTGGGGGCCAGTATTCCGTAACACTAGTCTCGTCCGTCCCTGCATGTCCTTTTGATCGATTTGGGTGACTGTGGCCAGGGAGCATCGTTGAGGCAGCTCCATGGGGAATGGGTTTGGATTACAGATACGCAGGGGAACCTTCCCTCCCCTGGTCCAGCTCAACGATCGAGCCACTCGCCATTCGCACCCATCGTTCTCCATATCTTCAATCAGGACAGGGCAATCAGGCAGGCCAGCAGATTGTGGTACATGGGCCCAGACAATCATTTCCGCGGAGGGGGGCAACACCACCAGGGGCTGTCGTTGGAGTCTAGCCACACCTTGAAGCTCCACTCGAGTCACGGACGCTTCAGCCTTCCGGCAGGCAGCAAAAGCTGTATCCCATATTCTTTCTGCGGAAGGGGGGAACACAGATTTAAATGCAACAACTCCGGGATGGCCACCTTTAAAGACCCTGGTCCAGCAATCTGCCACAATGTTCATCCCCAAGAGTCCATATTCAGTGTTAATGCAGTCATCGCGGACAATAACTACCCCCTTCCCCTTTACCTCTAATCCCCCAATGCAAAAGTCTAAGACGGCGTAGCCTACATAGGGAATATAAAGGCCATTAGCTGCTTTTAAGGCTAGCCATGATATACGGCTAGGGTCTTGTATACATTCATCACCGAAGTGGCGCTGGAATGGTGTTTGGCTAAACAGGGTGACTTGAGAGCCAGTGTCTAGTATGCATGGAATTCGTTGCCCTTGGACAAACACCTCGATTTCAGGGCATCTACCAACCATGGAGGGTCTTTGTTGGGGGGCGGTTAAGGGCCCCTCCCGGTTCACTTGCCCTGCTGTGACCGGGGGTACCGAAAACCCGTCTGGGCTGGGCGTCACCGTGGGCAGAATCTCTGGATGTGTCCGGCATCCCCACAGTCACGGCAGATAGCTTGGCCTTGAGCATCCCATTGGTAGTACGACTGCCCAGGAGGGGCTGATCCCAGGCGTTGGCGTTGAGGGGCATTGGACTGTGACTGCCAGGATGGTTGAGGGGAAGTCTCCATCTCCGGCAGTGGTTTCAAGCGTCCTTGTAGCTCCTCTACAATAGACTTGCCTAGAAGGGTTACCTGTTCTTTCAACTCTTGGCACAACTCAGCCCGCAGAGCTTCCTTCATTTGCTGCAACTCTGTGACAGTGGGAGTAGGCCGTGGGTATGATGTTGCAGCAACGGTTGGGCAAACGTTGGCTTCTTCTGTGTGGCCCAGTTCCCGCTCTAATGCTTTTGCCTCCTCGCAAGCCTCTGCAAAGGTAAGCGTTGAGGTCCTTCGGAGCTGCCTCAAATACATTTGTTTAATACTGAGGATTTTACTGTGTACCAGCAACATGCGCTTTTCTTTATTAAATAATTGATTCAAATTAATTTGGAAAATTGACTTGGTCTGTAACTATGAACACAAACTAGGAAACGTATTATGTAACACATAAGCAAGTTTTGTTGTGGTCTTGCTGGGATCATACCAGTACTCAAAAGACAACATATGCTGGTTCACCAGCAAACCAACATCCCAAGCTGGTCCCAGCATGCAAAACATACCTTATGCTGGTGACCAGCAATGCTGCAGGGAAGCTCAACCTTCCCTTTGAGAAGCACCCTACATGTAAGCTCGGTATTGCGGTGCATTATGGGATTGAGTATGGGATTGAATCAGGAATCAGAGTTATTCTATAATGTCCACTATGTTTTCAGATACCACTACAAATGGCTATTCTACCAAATATTGTTTCAAATCTAGTTTAAAACACATTAATTTCTTAGAAATGTATCTTATGCGCTATTTGTGCATTGGTTTTTAACTTTTCATGTGGTTTCATACCATTTTAAAAAAGGGCATAGCAATGAAGTAAGAATAACAGTTTTCAAATAGGCCTATTGATTAACAATGGAGTTTAGTAAAAAAAAAAAAAAAAAAAAAAAACCTTGGCCAAGAGAGAAAGAAATAATTTTAAAAGTTTATGCTAAACTAAATGTATCTCCCTGATATGTATATATACATATATATATATATATATATATATATATATATATATATATATATATACAGTATATATATATATATACAGTATATATATATATATATTTTTTTTTTATATATATTTTTTATATTTTAACATTTCTTTATGGCTTCAAAAAAATATATTTTAATACAGAAATCATTTTTTTATCGTCTTTTGTACCTTGCATTATCTTGTTTCATTTCAGAGAGGCACAATGAATGCAGACAACAGTGACAAGAACAGCTGTTTAGAAATGCTTTATTGAATTGCAAAAATACAACTTGTCTTTAGATTAATTTGCTGATTGATTAATAAAGATTGATTGGTAATGATTAAGGTGATGATCGAGAAGATGATCAGTTCATTCCTTTGACTTCTCAGACTCCTTCACAACCAAGCCTTGAATGACAGTGACCGGACAGTCGTTAGTAAAAGGCTCCATGTTAATACATCAAAAACTGGCAGGTAAATTAATTCGAAAACATACCTGCTACTGGCCTCTGACCTTTGAGTTTGATTGGCCCCAGCGTCACAGTATTGGTGTGGTAGGTGCTGTCAAGGGATCTCTTGCGACGGAAGCGGCAACCTTGGCGGCAGCGGGAGTTGTAATCGTTATCGGGGCAGATGATCACTTTACACTGCAGGTACACGTAGGCGTGAGTCTGGAGGAACTTGAAAGCCTGGAATCTGAACCGAGCATAATAGTGCTGACCGCTGGTGTAGGAATGATATGTGCCATCTCTGGGACATCTACAACCGAGGAAGGGAAATTGAGATAAAAATTTGAATTCGGAAAATAAATGAAGTACAGTCACACACTAAGTTGTTTTCACTATTAGTTCAAATGAGTACAAGAATATATTTAAACTAAAAGCAACAGAATTCTTAATGATGTCTTAGATCTCAATTAATTCCACTGTCACATACGATATGATGAGGGCGTCACATTTAAAAATGAAAAGGTCTCACCCGTTACGCAGCAATTCATAGGAACGATCTTTGAAGTCATTGGGATTTGGAGATGCTACACAGGTGTCCAGGAAGAGATCCAGGCTGCTGTCAGGCCTGTTTAGCTTGACTTGAACATACAGAAGCTGGTTCAGGTTCACTTCATATGGAGAGTCAATTTGTTGGTAGAAACTGCTGGAGGTGTAGAAGGCTATGCTGGCATTGAAGCGTCCCATTCCTGTGATGTTGGCATTGATGATCTCCTTGGCCTTGTAGAATATCTGGACCATAGTGTCCGGCTCCATTCGGCAGCCCACATGTAGTAGGAACTCTGACTGACGAGTGATCTCACCCGACTGAGACTGAGATGCCCGCACATTGTTGGTGTAGGAAACATAACCATTCATCATCTAGGAGAGAGAGACAGAGGGCAGGTGATGTTGTGTGGTAAACATGCCTCTCAATGATGCTTACTAGCCCGACACAGCAAATTCAAGCATTAAATGCTGGATCTGACACACATGTAGATCATACCTTTTTGGCGGTTCCACATGTGTCGAGAGAGAACCTGAACACAACCTCAGTACTGGTAATACTGGGTCTGCAAAGATGATCATCCACATAAAGATCATTTCCACTGTATCCAAGTGAGTTCAGGTAAGACCGTTGAATGACAATGGCCATGTTGTCTGAGGAGCAATCCACACGACCTGCAAAGCAAAGAGTTTCATCCCTTCAATGTAATTTTGCACTTTTAAAGTATTTGTTTAAATTCATGAAAGACAAATGTGCTGCATGTTTTAACTTGCTTGTGTATATTTGTTTTTAAAGCACATTTAATTTTATGAAGAGAAAACTCTAATATGGTCAGAGAAGGGATGGAATGCATGTGACAGCTATTCAACCTTTATCTGCAGTCAGAGAGCTTGTGAAATGGGCCTTGAAACCATGGCTGACACCAGAGTAGTCACTCCTGAAGACAACAGTCAGGTATCGTGAAGAAGAGTGAAACACCTGGTTGGTGGTGTCATTGAAGCAGACCTTTCCCAGCTGTGAATGACCAGTGGAAGAGCCGTCATGTATAGAGATGTAGTCACAGTTACAGCAGCGCTCCAATCTGAAAGAAACAGAAACAGACTAAATTTTACCCCAACCAGAAAAGAGGAACCCTATTGAACAATGCCGTTCACCATCTGCCCTTCGGAGGACAACACCACCCCTACTCCAGACCCAGAGCCCAGTCACGGACAATGAGCCAGTAGAACCATCTGAGCCTTACCCCGCCCCGGAGCCTGAGCCCAGCGATACATCTGACCAGGTGCGCGAGTCGGCAACATTGCCTGTCCCCAAGGGAGTACTTGTGGAGTACGAGGGCATGGAATGGAGCCCTGCCACTGATGTGAGCTGCGACTGGCCTCTGACTATGAATTGGAGATATTTGAAAAGGTGATACCCCTTTTCCCCTGCCCCTGCTGGTCCCTCCTAGCTTAGAACTTCCTGTGTCCCTAGAGTTCCCTTCCAACCTCCCTCTCCAACCTCCTTAGCCTAAGCCAGCCTGTTCCCCAGCCCTGCCACCGCTGGTTCCTGTCAGTCCCTCGGTGCATCCTTAGTTGATTCCATCCAGTGGTGTGGATCTGCCTCGGACCAGCTCTGCCTTGGCGTGAGCATCCCGTCTCCGCCTCCTGCCACCGAGCCCCAAACTCCACCTCGGCACTTCGACCCATCAGTTCTGCCTTGGCTCCACCACGGCTCCACCACGATCTTCCGGGTCGCTGCCTCTGCCTCGCTCCCATGAGCCGTTAGCTCCACCTTGGCCCTCCAGACCTGTGGTGTCACCCTGGATCTGTGTCTCCACCACGACCGGCTTTGTCGCAAGAGAGTGCATATACCTGATCCCTCCTCCCAGGCCTCCACCATGGTTCCCTCCAGCGAATTTTCCTTGGATCATTGTACTGACTGTGACCTGGGTCCCTGCCTGACTACTCCTGCTCCTGGCTCCCCCCACACTCCTCTTCACACAATTTTTGAGATGTACTTTGGAATCAGTAACCGACTACAAATTATAAGTAGTCTACCCAGCATAGAGAGATAGATTGATGTCTAGATAGATAAATAGATAGATGTCTCTCACTTACTGCACATCAACAAATGACAGGAAGATCCTCTGTCCTTGCTGAGCAGAGAGATACCACACACAGTAGGCATTGTCATGGTAATAGTTTGGGTAGTTTGGGCTGGAAAACAGCCCAGAACCATACAGGTGTCCTCCACACTGAGGGTGAGAAACTGGTAATCATAAAGAAACAAAATGTGTTCAATTTTACAGGTTACAAACAAGTTTCATAAGAATCAGATTATAATGTTATCTGAAATTAGCCTCAGGCATTACAAAAACTAGTGACAGTAGTACCTGTTGTTGAGTCTCTCCATGTTGTATACGATGGGCAATACCCTGATTAAAGGAAGGAAGATAAAACTGAAAGAAGTGGTTTAGACCAAAATGAAGCCCATGGCCACAGAATGCTTTCAAAAAATAAAAAAAAGCAGTGTGGACATTCTTCAAAACATCATTTGTATAACAAGCTGTGAATAAGAGTTTCCTTTATTATTTCTGTGGTTTATGTTATGTGGTGATAATAGAATAATTTAATACCACTTTTCTATAAACTTTTATATTTTACTAAACTTCTACAACTCTAGACAGAAATGTGGGTTCTTTTTCTTTTCATTTATCATATTGGAATAAATACCATATTCTGACACATTTGTGTTATTCAGCAATAGATGCTTCAACTCCACGGCAAGTTTTAACAGATCTTTCATCTGGTTTTGAGGAACTTACAGTGAAAGTCAGGGCAACAGTTGCCATAGTACTGACAGTCGTGAGTGCATGAGCAGCTGCTGAAGTTGTATCCACAGTTATACATGCAGGAGGGAGATTCTGTATCAGAGGGAGGAACAGATTTTACTCATAATGTCATCAATATATGTGTGTGATTACACATTATTGGGTCACATATTGGTGTGTATATTTAGTTAGAAAAGCAAAACTCATTACTGCCTTTAAGTAAACTGTTGTACATTCAACTACTCCATTTCTTGTCATTAATCTCATCAGTGTCCCTTAAATTCAACTAAATGGCAGCAGCACCTGTTGTATCTGGCCAGTAAGTTGTTGCTGTTGTTGGTCCTGTTGTTGAGCACAAGCCTGTTAAAGAGAATAGATAAAACTGAAAAGGCAAGAAACAACACTACGAGTCTCCTTTGATTTAGCAAAATCCATTTTGTCACAAGAAATACACTGACCCATGTGCTCACTACAGGAAAGATTATTAATTTTGTTTACAGTATTTTATCTTTAAGTGTCTGTCAGATCAAGGGGAACTCACTGTCGTAGTCAGGGCAACAGTTGCCATAGTTATGACAGTTGTAGGTGCATGAACAGCTGCCGAGGTTGTATCCACAGTTATACCTGCAGGAGGGAGCTACAGTAGAGAGAGGAACAGAGTTTACTCATGATGTCATCAATGTATGATTAATGTAATTGAATGGCAGCAGCACCTGTTGTATCTGGCCAGTAAGTTGTTTCTGTTGTTGTTGCTGTTGTAGTTGAGCAGTAGACTGTGAAAAGAGAAGCAATAAAACTGAAGAAAAAAAGTAATTCTACACTGCCTCATTTGGTTTACCAAAGTCCATTTCATCATAGTAGGCTAAATACAATGAATCATGTGATCATTGCAGGAAAGGTTTGTGTTTTTGTTTATAGTAGGCTATTTAAAATGAAATTGTTCTGATCAAAAGGAACTCACTGTCGTAGTCAGGGCAACAGTTGCCATAATGTTGACAGCGGTCGTCACATCCACAGAGAGGAAAACTTTGGCCACAGTTATTCTCACAGGAGTATTCATCTGTTGTTGAATGTATAGAAATATGTTTTTGCGAAATTATTGCACTTTTCAGATGATCATCTATTGGCATTATAATGTCTTTTATAAACTAAAGTTACAGGCAGGTCTTGACTGCATTACAGTTATATTACTTCGCCAATCGATTTCAGTTATTTCAAAGGTCCTTACAGCCAACAACAGCAAAATAACCAAAACCCACAACACTGACCAAGCAAATAAATATAGTAAACAATAGGATAAAAATGGGACAAATGATTTGCATGCTTTTTGCCACAAAATGACATTTTATTATGTACGGAAAGCATACTGTCTTTCTCCCGCTCTCTCTTCCATTCAAACGCACACACATACAGTAGGCTCTAGTCTAAAATGACGTTTTGGAATTAGCAACGGAGGCTTGTTTAGATGTGTAAGAAATGAGTCCCGAACACAATTGCGCTTTAAGGACAAAAACCTGACAAATGTCTCGAAATACATAATCTGAACATGTTTTGAGGTGTGGTAAGCGTAGTATTAGCGGAGCAGGCCTAATTGACTCCAGGCCGTTCAATTTTTTGAAAATTAATGCACAATGTAGGCCTAATTCGCATTACCACCTTTGGGTACGTGCATTATTTTTCTAATAATTCAACGGCCCGTCGTCAATTATTCCTTAGCCTACATAATGTCTGGTTGACTGAGCAAGAGAAAGGAATTATCAAATAAGAGAGTCATTGGTGTACCTTTTGTAGGTGGCCATGTAGTTGGCACAGAGCAGTAGTCTAAAGGGAGAAATGTGAAAATCTATTTAATATCTGGAAATACACTGCATTGCCATATTTTCAAACCGTATACTAAATACTAGAGGGATTTGTGTATAGTATTTGTAACTGGTCAAGAGGAACTCACTGTCATAGTCAGGGCAACAGTTGCCATAGTACCGACAGTTGTAGGTGCATGAACAGCTGCCGAGGTTGTATCCACAGTTATACCTGCAGGAGGGAGCTACAGTAGAGAGAGGAACAGAGTTTACTCATGATGTCATCAATGTATGATTAATGTAATTGAATGGCAGCAGCACCTGTTGTATCTGGCCAGTAAGTTGTTTCTGTTGTTGTTGCTGTTGTAGCTGAGCAGTAGACTGTGGAAAGAGAAGCGATAAAACTGAAGAAAAAAAGTAATTCTACATTGCCTCATTTGGTTTACCAAGTCCATTTCATCATAGTAGGCTAAATACAATGAATCATGTGATCATTGCAGGAAAGGTTTGTGTTTTTGTTTATAGTAGGCTATTTAAAATGAAATTGTCCTGATCAAGAGGAACTCACTGTCGTAGTCAGGGCAACAGTTGCCATAATGTTGACAGCGGTCGTCACATCCACAGAGAGGAAAACTTTGGCCACAGTTATTCTCACAGGAGTATTCATCTGTTGTTGAATGTATAGAAATATGTTTTTGAGAAATTATTGCACTTTTCAGATGATCATCTATTGGCATTATAATGTCTTTTATAAACTAAAGTTACAGGCAGGTCTTGACTGCATTACAGTTATATTACTTCGCCAATCGATTTCAGTTATTTCAAAGGTCCTTACAGCCAACAACAGCAAAATAACCAAAACCCACAACACTGACCAAGCAAATAAATATAGTAAGCAATAGGATAAAAATGGGACAAAAGATTTGCATGCTTTTTGCCACAAAATGACATTTTATTACGTACGGAAAGCATACTGTCTTTCTCCCGCTCTCTCTTCCATTCAAACGCACACACATACAGTAGGCTCTAGTCTAAAATTACGTTTTGGAATTAGCAACGGAGGCTTGTTTAGATGTGTAAGAAATTAGTCCCGAACACAATTGCGCTTTAAGGACAAAAACCTGACAAATGTCTCGAAATACATAATCTGAACATGTTTTGAGGTGTGGTAAGCGTAGTATTAGCGGAGCAGGCCTAATTGACTCCAGGCCATTAAATTTTTAGAAAATTAATGCACAATGTAGGCCTAATTCACATTACCACCTTTGGGTACGTGCATTATTTTTCTAATAATTCAACGGCCCGTCGTCAATTATTCCTTAGCCTACATAATGTCTGGTTGACTGAGCAAGAGAAAGGAATTATCAAATAAGAGAGTCATTGGTGTACCTTTTGTAGGTGGCCATGTAGTTGGCACAGAGCAGTAGTCTAAAGGGAGAAATGTGAAAATCAATTTAATATCTGGAAATACACTGCATTGCCATATTTTCAAACCGTATACTAAATACTAGAGGGATTTGTGTATAGTATTTGTAACTGGTCAAGAGGAACTCACTGTCGTAGTCAGGGCAACAGTTGCCATAGTACCGACAGTTGTAGGTGCATGAACAGCTGCCGAGGTTGTATCCACAGTTATACCTGCAGGAGGGAGCTACAGTAGAGAGAGGAACAGAGTTTACTCATGATGTCATCAATGTATGATTAATGTAATTGAATGGAAGCAGCACCTGTTGTATCTGGCCAGTAAGTTGTTTCTGTTGTTGTTGCTGTTGTAGCTGAGCAGTAGACTGTGGAAAGAGAAGCGATAAAACTGAAGAAAAAAAGTAATTCTACATTGCCTCATTTGGTTTACCAAGTCCATTTCATCATAGTAGGCTAAATACAATGAATCATGTGATCATTGCAGGAAAGGTTTGTGTTTTTGTTTATAGTAGGCTATTTAAAATTAAATTGTCCTGATCAAGAGGAACTCACTGTCGTAGTCAGGGCAACAGGTGCCATAATGTTGACAGCGGTCGTCACATCCACAGAGAGGAAAACTTTGGCCACAGTTATTCTCACAGGAGGAATATTCATCTGTTGATATATGAGAAATATGTTTTTGAGAAATTATTGCACTTTTCAGATGATCATCTATTGGCATTATAATATCTTATAAACTAACGTTACAGGCAGGTCTTGACTGCATTACAGTTATTACTTCGCCAGACGATTTCAGTTATTTCAAAGGTCCTTACAGCCAACAACAGCAAAATAACCAAAACCCACAACAACACTGACCAAGCAAATAAATATAGTAAACAATTAACAATAGGATAAAAATGGGACAAATGATTTGCATGCTTTTTGCCACAAAATTACGTTTTATTATGAACGGAAAGCATACTGTCTTTCTCCCGCTTTCTCTTCCATTCAAACGCACACACATACAGTACAGACACACTCGCACAGAAACGTGTAGTCAACTCCTGCTCTCAGTGGCTCAAGCCTCCGTTACTAGAAGCTCTAAAATGACGTTTTGGAATTAGCAATGGAGGCTTGTTTAGATGCGTAAGAAATGAGTCCCGAACACAATTGCGCTTTAAGGACAAAAACCTGACAAATGTCTCGAAATACATAATCTGAACATGTTTTTAGGTGTGGTAACCGTAGTATAAGCGGAGTAATTGACTCCATTCCGTTACATTTTTTTGAAAATTAACGCACAATGTAGCCTATAGGCCTATAATTCGTACGTGCATTATTTTTCTAATAATTCAACACGTCGTCAATTATTCCTTAGCCTAATGTCTGGTTGACTGAGCAAGTAGAGAAAGGAATTATCAAATAAGAGAGTCATTGGTGTACCTTCTGTAGGTGGCCATGTAGTTGGCACAGAGCAGTAGTCTAAAGGGAAAAAATGTGAAAATTAATGTAATATCTGGAAATACACTGCATTGCCATATTTTCAAACCGTATACTCAATACTAGAGGGATTTATGTATAGTATTTGTAACTGGTCAAGAGGAACTCACTGTCATAGTCAGGGCAACAGTTGCCATAGTACCGACAGTTGTAGGTGCATGAACAGCTGCCGAGGTTGTATCCACAGTTATACCTGCAGGAGGGGAAATCTAGCAGAGAGAGAAAGAGAGAAACAGATATTATCCATGAAGCCCTTAATAAATGTATGATTACAATAGCCATTCTAATGTGTGTGATGTTTGACTACAGGGGCATCAGTCTCTCTCAACCCAGGAAACCAGTAAAAGGTTTGAATCTGATAGATTAGATGTAGGTGCACCTGTTGTAGTTGGCCAAGTCGTTGTCTGTGAGCAGTAGCCTGTATAAAGTAAAGTGATAGAGTTTTGTTGTACATTATGTAGCCTTTTGTAAATTTAAAGTTACATATATGAACGCATGGATACAAGAGAGATTTGTGAATACTGATTGATCTTTAAGTGTCTGATCAGGAGGAACTCACTGTCGTAGTCATAACAACAGTTTCTATTGTCCTGGCAGGAATCATCACATGAACAAGTGCCAAAGGAGTATCCACAGTTATGCCTGCATGAATTGGAATCTAACAAACAGAGAAGTAGATTTCAGCCATTAGATTATGAGTAGGAATGGGAATCGTAATGATTCAAAAGGTGTTTACACAGGCTTTTAATGACTTTAATGAAAAAATACTACTGACAATATTCATATTTAGCCTATACTGCAGTCAGTAAGCACATTCATTTAAGCCTTAAATACATTTTAAGGTGTGCATCTGATTCAATAAATAGAAGCTGTTCATAAGTCATTTGTTCAGGAATTAGACTACACCAGTTGCGCTGTATATTTCTGAATCATTGCGCTAAATATTTTTTATTCAGTCTGGCATTGTATTAAAAATAAAATTAGTTCTATTCATTTTATTTAATTGCTTACCTACAAAGACCCAGCTTGCATGAAATCCTCTTCTTGATACACTGCTATCACTGTAGAAAAGCACAGTCAGACCATTGCTGCTGGAGTTGTAGCGTTTGTTACTGTAGTCTCGTATTTCTTCCAGTAAGGGGTAGAGGGTGGAAGGACCATCAAATACTCTGATGTAATCACAGCATGTTTCCAAACTAGCAAATAGAGAGGAGAGAGAAAACAAACGCAAATTAATATATTGCCTCAGAATATTTGAAAACATACATTTAGTGTTCACAAAATACTTCACAAAATCTTTATTTTTGCTTGAGAAGATGAAGGCACACACTTCAGGTGTTCTGTTTCATCTCATAAATTAAGAAATTAAATTACACAAATTCCTTTGACGAGATCAAGCGACAAAACGGAGAGAGATAATGATAGATAATGAATGCTTCCTACAAAACATCGGTGAATGTCAATAGCACAGTTATCGCCCTTGTGCTATGAATGCTCCATGTGCATCGTGCGTTATTTGGGTAGTCATTAGGGTAACGGGGGCTGAAAAATTCACCCATCCAGTCTGTCATAGAGCCACCACATGGTCCTGAATACAAAGGGGGAAAACAGAGAATAATAATAATTTTACAAAATCACAACAACTTAATGCACTCACTCCTGATAAAAACTATAGATAGACAGACAGACAGATACCTGGAGAATCTTCAGTGGAATCATCTTTAAAAACAAAATAAATATATCATGCAAATTGAAGTTTCAACATTGTATAAAAAATGCATAAACACAAACAGCCATGTTATACACTATCTAATGTATAATGTTCATTGATTTACCTGTTGTCCATGACCCAATGGTATTTGCTGTAATATGACATATAGACATAACGTTTAATGCAATGCTTATCTTTCTAATGTATATGTATGTATCAATACATGTTGATTACACGATGATTACTGTCAGCATATGAACTAAGAAATGATATATAATTTAAGCTAAACTTATGATGTTCAAGCAAGCAGATGATTTTCATATATTGTACAATTTTCTCCAGTGAATAATAATCTTACCTTGATAGGCAGTTAGAAGCAGACAGAGAAGGAAATTCATAGCTTTCATCTTTCTCTTCTGATCAAGTTTGTCTTCAAACTTTCAATCATGACTTTTATAGTCAAAACCATCCTAAGACGGATTTCCTTATGACACATCAATATCCTGGAGCCTGTGCTGAATAAAAAGTATAGCAGCATAATCGTGGAAAAGACACAGCTGCAACTTTCATTATTACTCTTGACTGTGTGATTTTTATAGATATTTCTGTTGACACAAAGTTTAGCATTATGGAGTGATCATGTTAATGATGTTATATTGTATGCATACTTTTAGCCAAAGTTGTCTCAATTACATAACAAAAATATGTACAGTTTTACAAAATGTGAAATTAATGTATGAAGCAAAAATGATCAAGTCTATGGTCTGACACTAGAGACATGAAAGTAGCACCAGTTTCAGATAAACAGTCTGACATTCCCAGTTGCAATGAATGACAGAGAATTTTAAGAAATATTAAATGCTTCATGTCTCTCCACACTGCTGACTCTCTCTCAGAAAAATGTAGCCTATGGGTTCACACTCCCATCCTCTGTTCTGTGATGCAAATGCCAAAGAAATGAGAACATTATTTCAGAATAAGTAGAGGAGATTAGTAAAGGAGAAGATTATATATTTATTGATATAAAAACAAAAATGTGTTTTGAAGCAAAGTCGCATTGACACAGCACTATTTGAACAAAATAGTGTATTAAAAATGAATAGGCTATAACATTATCTTTACTGTTGTCTCAGATCACACCACTATCACAAACGTTGTGTCTACAGATTTATCCATTGATAAACAACATCCAGCTGTGTCATTTCCACAGTTAGCCTACGTAATTTCAGGCTCCAGGATATTGATATGTCACAAGGATATCCTCCTGTAACTATTCTATTTATTTTGCTTCTAACAATTAAAATCTTATGAAGTACAATATTTTTATAAGAATAGACATCTCTGATCTAATTTTTGAATGCAATTAACAAATTACATGATTAACAAATTAACAAATTGGAAACTTATTGTATGGAACTATGTTTTCTGAGTGGAGTTTTACCGCTGTAGTTAACATGCATATCTCGGCTGCCACGTCATCAAGCTCTGTCAAAGGACTTCTCAATTTGAAGGATCCTTGGAGACTCGATTGCCTTAGTTTTGCATCCTTCATTCAGCCCATTTTGAAGGATGCATCAAATGTATCCTTTGTGGCCTTTAATTGCCCTCAATCCTTTGCATACATTCCAATACAAAAAAAATGTACTGACAGAAAACGAGTCAGCACTGAGCTTGTCTGAGGTCATTATGTATTGTATTGTATTGTATTGTATTGTATTGTATTGTATTGTATTATGAAATGTAAGTGGTTTCCGACAGGGGGCCCCAGTTTGTGTCCAAATTTTGGCAAGAGTTTTGTAAATTACTGGGGGCGAATGTCTTCAGGGTTTCATCCCCAAAGCAATGGCCAAACTGAGAGAGCCAACCAAGATTTGGAGAGAGTGTTGTGATGTTTGGTATCTAAGAATCCTTCCTCCTGGAGTCAGCAACTCTCAATGGTTGAGTATGCTCATAACTCGTTACCAGTGTCATCCACAGGTCTCTCTCGGTTGAGTGTAGCTTAGGTTACCAGCCAGCCACCAATTTTTCCAAGTCTGGAATCCGAAGTCACGGTCCCCTCCGCCCACGCCTTCGTCCAGAGGTGTCGCTACACATGGAACAGAGCCCGTGAGACTCTTCTCCAGGTGGGGGCGCGTACCAAGGCTAAGGCCGATCGCCACCGGTTGAAGCCTCCCGTGTACGTCGTTGGTTAAAAAGAGCGGCTTTCTACCAAAAACATTCCGCTCCGCTCCGTTTCTAACAAGCTAGCTCCCAAAATCATTGGCCTGTTCACTGTCACCAGTGGACCAGACCGGTCCTTAGTCCGGTGGCAGTCCGACTCAAACTCCCTCCTGCGTACAGGAGAATTCATCCCGTCTTTCATGTTTCTAAATTAAAACCCGTTTTTCATTCACACATTAATCCGCCTACCACAGTTCCCCCTCGTTGCGACTCGTAGACGGGGAACCAACAAATTCGGTCAATCATATTCTGGACTCAAGACGGAGGGGACGCGGATTTCAGTATCTGGTGGACTGGGAAGGTTAGAGTAGAGAAGTTGGGTACCTGCTAGAGACATTCTGGATCACTCTCTTATCGATTACAATCGACAGGTAAATTCGTCTGGGAGCGCCAGGAGGCGCTCCTAGGGGGAGGGGTACTGTCACGGTTCATTATTCACTGTCTATCTTTCCTCCAGTATGTCAGTGTGTGTGTATGTGAGGGTGATTGCCAATCACCGTAATTATCTATGTTCATTGCCTGGTGTCTTGTGTTGTCAGATTGTTGTGAGAATTCCTGGTGTCCTTTCCTGCTTCCTGTTCGCCTTGCTATCTTTGCCTGTGTTGGATTCTAGTTCCTGTTGTTCGGCGCTCTGCCCTGGGATTATTTCTCATCCGGATTATATTGCTTCGTGCCGGTATTCTCGTGGATCCTCTCTTCACTTCTGCCATCACCGATCGGGTTGCCTGTCAACCCTGCGTCATTCAGTTCGACCATTCCTGCTCCAGACTGTTTAGACATTGACATTGACACTTTATCTATCAATAAACTGTTGTTACTTGCATCTTGTATCCTCCATTATTTATTATGACTGTATAAGTCAGTTGTAGTTGTTGTGTTTCTGCTCATCTCTTCTCTTTTCTTGACTTGTTGTTCATCTTATCTTCAGTGATTCTGCTTATTAACTGCAGGTGTTCGTCACTGCTCAATCATCACTTGTAGAGTAAATCTACTTCACTTACTGCAACATTGCTTTGGTGTTACTTTTACTCTCTATAGATTGGGACCATATGAAAATTAAACAGTGTTTGTTTAACACTGAGGATTTTACTGTGTACCAGCAACATGCGTTTTTCTTTATTAAATAATTGATTCAAATTAATTTGGAAAATTGACTTGGTCTGTAACTATGAACACAAACTAGGAAACGTATTATGTAACACATAAGCAAGTTTTGTTGTGGTCTTGCTGGGATCATACCTGTTCTTTCAACTCTTGGCACAACTCAGCCCGCAGAGCTTCCTTCATTTGCTGCAACTCTGTGACAGTGGGAGTAGGCCGTGGGTATGATGTTTCAGCAACGGTTGGGCAAACGTTGGCTTCTTCTGTGTGGCCCAGTTCCCGCTCTAATGCTTTTGCCTCCTCGCAAGCCTCCGCAAAGGTAAGCGTTGAGGTCCTTCGGAGCTGCCTCAAATACATTTGTTTAATACTGAGGATTTTACTGTGTACCAGCAACATGCGCTTTTCTTTATTAAATAATTGATTCAAATTAATTTGGAAAATTGACTTGGTCTGTAACTATGAACACAAACTAGGAAACATATTATGTAACACATAAGCAAGTTTTGTTGTGGTCTTGCTGGGATCATACCAGTACTCAAAAGACAACATATGCTGGTTCACCAGCAAACCAGCATCCCAAGCTGGTCCCAGCATGCAAAACATACCTTATGCTGGTGACCAGCAATGCTGCAGGGAAGCTCAACCTTCCGTTTGAGAAGCACCCTACATGTAAGCTCGGTATTGCGGTGCATTATGGGATTGAGTATGGGATTGATTATCTGTTCAGGAATCAGAGTTATTCTATAATGTCCACTATGTTTTCAGACACCACTACAAATGGCTGTTCTACCAAATATTGTTTCAAATCTAGTTTAAAACACATTCATTTCTTAGAAATGTATCTTATGCGCTATTTGTGCATTGGTTTTGAATTTTTCATGTGGTTTCATACCATTTAAAAAAAGGCATAGCAATGAAGTAAGAATAACAGTTTTCAAATAGGCCTATTGATTAACAATGGAGTTTAGTAAAAAAAAAAAAAAAAAAAAAAAACTTGGGCGAGAGAGAAAGAAATAATTTAAAAAGTTTATGCTAAACTAAATGTATCTCCCTGATATGTATATTTTTTTTACTTTATGTCTTCAAATTTTTTTATTTTAATACAGAAATAATTTTTTAATTGTCTTTTGTACCTTGCATTATCTTGTTTCATTTCAGAGAGGCACAATGAATGCAGACAACAGTGACAAGAACAGCTGCTTAGAAATGCTTTATTGAATTGCAAAAATACAACTTGTCTTTAGATTAATTTGCTGATTGGTTAATAAAGATTGATTGGTAATTATTAAGGTGATGATCGAGAAGATGATCAGTTCATTCCTTTGACTTCTCAGACTCCTTCACACCAAGCCTTGAATGACAGTGACCGGACAGTTGTTAGTAAAAGGCTCCATGTTAATACATCAAAAACTGACAGGTAAATTCATTCGAAAACATACCTGCTACTGGCCTCTGACCTTTGAGTTTGATTGGCCCCAGCGTCACAGTATTGGTGTGGTAGGTGCTGTCAAGGGATCTCTTGCGACGGAAGTGGCAACCTTGGCGGCAGCGAGAGTTGTAATCGTTATCGGGGCAGATGATCACTTTACACTGCAGGTACACGTAGGCATGAGTCCGGAGGAACTTGAAAGCCTGGAAACTGAACTGAGCATAATAGTGCTGACCACTGGTGTAGGAATAATATGTGTTGTCTCTGGGACAGCTACAAAAGATAAAATAAGAGAAATTACTTGGATTTGAAAGATAACTAAATTTGGACTATAGTCAAACTCAATCACACTGAGTTAGTTTCACTATTAATGCAAATGAGTACAAGAACTATAGTACGTAGCAACATAATTCTTACTAATACTGTCTCACCCATCACGCAGCAGGTCATAGGAACGATTTTTGAAGTCAGTGGGATTTGGAGATGCTACACAGGTGTCCAGGAAGAGATCCAAGCTGTTGTCAGGCCTGTTTAGCTTGACTTGAACATACAGAGGCTGGTTCAGGTTCACTTCATATGGAGAGTCATAAATTTGTTGGTAGAAACTGCTGGAGGTGTAGAAGGCTATGCTGGCATTGAAGCGTCCCGTTCCTGTGATGTTGGCATTGATGTTCTCCCTGGCCTTGTAGAATATCTGGACCATAGTGTCCGGCTCCATTCGGCAGCCCACATGTAGTAGGAATTGTGACTGGCGAGTGATCTCACCCGACTGAGACTGAGATGCCCGCACATTGTTGGTGTAGGACACATAACCATTCATCATCTAGGAGAGAGAGACAGAGGGCAGGTGATGTTGTGTGGTAAACATGCCTCTCAATGATGCTTACTAGCCCGACACAGCAAATTCAAGCATTAAAAGCTAGATCTGACACACATATCATACCTCTTTGGCGGTTCCACATGTGTCAAGAGGGAAGCTGAACACAACCTCAGTACTGTTAATAGTGGGTCTGCAAAGATTATCATCCACATAAAGGTCATTTCCACTTAACCCAAGTGAGTTCAAGTAAGTCCTTTGAATGACAATGACCATGTTGTCTGAGGAACAATTCACATGACCTGTAATACACAGAATTTCATCCCCTCAATGTAATGTTTGTGCAAGAATATATTTTAAATCCGGGAAAGACAAAGGTGTTGAATGTTTTATAATAGTTATAGCTGTTTAGCATCTAAAAGTTGTTATATTTTAGTTATTTAACATGGTATTACCTTCATCTGCAGTCAGAGAGCTTGTGAAATGGGCCTTGAATCCATGGCTGACACCAGAGTAGTCACTCCTGAAGACAACAGTCAGGTATCGTGAAGAAGAGTGAAACACCTGGTTGGTGTCATTGAAGCAGACCTTTCCCAGCTGTGGATGACCAGTGGAAGAACCGTCATGTATAGAGATGTAGTCACAGTTACAGCAGCGCTCCAATCTGGAAGAATCAGAAAAAGATCTTTAAAGACATTTAACCTCATTTGAATTAAACAAGCCATATAACTGGTCCCACCCGCAGGTCATTAGTGGTACTGCACAAACTCTAATAAACCCCAAATAATAACACTGGTCGTAACAGTACACAATAATTTATTCATTATATATTAAATTATATGCTAAAAGAAAATTTGATTATTATATATGTAAAATATGGTATAAATATGATGTTTTCATCAATAAAATGTTATGTTTGCTTGTAGATGCAAACATAAGTACCACTAGTAGTTCCACCAAACTTAAGATCCACCTCTAGTTCCACCAAAATTCAATCAATCACAGCTGATCTCTCACTTACTGCACATCAGCAAATGACAGGAAGATCCTCTGTCCTTGCTGAGCAGAGATATACCACACACAGTAGGCATTGTCATGGTAATAGTTTGGGTAGTTTGGACTGGAAAACACCCCATATTCATACAGGTGTCCTCCACACTGAGGTTGAGAAACTGGAGATCATAATGCCCCAAAATACATGGCATAGCAGTAATCAGCAGTGTCAAGGCATGTAGGAAAAGAGGAGAAAAACACCACAATTGGTAAATTTTGCACAATAGATGCTGTGGAGAGAGTTGTTGATCAACTTTGAAAGGTTTTGTGTAGCCAATTCTCACAAAAAGATGTCCAGGTGATATTTTACGAAATTTAACAAATCTGTTCTACAATAAATATGTAATAGCGCAGTGACACTATCCATTCCAATTATCTATGGCACTTCACAGGTGACAATTAAAGATACTCTGCATGTGACACATTTCACACACACTTTTCACCCATAATCTTTACCTAAAGGCACAAACACACTCATATACCTATTCAATGCTATGTTCTACTCATACATATACTAAGGTCACATTATAAACATTTACCTGCACAGTAAAACCAAATAACAGCTACTTGGCCCAACAAACTAGCATTCACGAGTTCGCACACAATCAGATTAGTGAAGACATCGGTGAGGGTCAATGACACGGTCCTGTTCCCTGCGCTATGAATGGTCCACATGCATTATTAATGTAGTTATTAGGGAATTTGGGGCTGAAAAATTCACCCATCCAATCTGTCAGATAGCCACCACATGATTCTTCCCATAGAGATGGAAAACTGTCACAACTGTAATTATGAAATTTGACATAGCAAAAAAGGAGATGTTGAAATTCATAATATCATATAGTTCAAGTTCTTGTCAGTATTTTGCTTGTGTATGTTTTGGCCTCTAGAGGTCCTCATTGTGCTCTCGTGCCCAGCTTACTCAACTTTTAATTAGTGTTAGTATTTTCACATGTGTCAGCTGTGTTTCACATGTGTTCACATTCAGCTGTGTGCATTTAAGTGACTCTGTCTCCTAATTTCTTTGCTTGGAGTTTAGTTGTTCTGAAGCCAGTTGCCTGAGTAAGTGTTCTTAGCCAGGACATTTATGGACTTATGTCTTGCTAAGAGTCTCCAGATCCCCACTGACTCAATTGCTACCCCTTTGATAGTTACTGCACTGGATGGAAGACCTCTGGGTCCTGGGAAGGTAACCCTTCTTATCTCTGTCCTTCACCTCTCTATTCACCCACACCAGGAGGAGTTGTGTTTCCATATGATACAGTCTCCAGAGTTCTCTGTTATCCATGGTCACTCCTGGCTTCTTCACCATAACCCTCATCTTGACTTGTCCACTGGCACTATCCTCAATTAGGGTGCCACTTGTCATGTCACCTATTTGATCCAGAGTTCCCCTGACCCTATTCCCGAGTCTCAAGAACCCCTACACCTATCTCAAGTACCCACTCATTACCTCCACCTCAAGGCAGTCTTCAGTAAAAAGAAAGCCACCAGGTACCTGTCCCCCAGAGGACCTGTCCCCCCTTCTCCCGAGCCCTCACGGCAGGGATCATTCGTCAGTCCACTTCTCCTGCTGGTGCTGTTTTATTCTTTGTGGGGAAAAAAGGATGGATGCATAGATGCATAGATTACCAAGGCCTCAACAAGATCACTATCCGAAACCGTTACCCACTGCTGCTTATGCCCACAGCTTTTGAGATACTGCAGGGAGCTTCCATCTTCACCAAACTCGACTTGCGCAATGTTTACCATCTTGTGTGCATTTGACAAGGTGATGAGTGGAAGACTGCATTTAACACTCCCATTGGGCACTATACCAATGCTCCCATGGTTTTCCAGGCTCTGATAAATTATATCCTTAGAGACATACTCATGACAAACCTGAGAAGTGTCAATTCCATGTGACCCAAGTACAGTTCCTGGGATTCATCATTAAGCCTGGCCATATTCAAATGGATCCTGGAAAGTTAAAGCAGTCACGGATTGGCCCGTCTGTGAAGGAGGTGCAGCGATTTCTTGGTTTTGTCAACTTTTATCAAAAATTAATTCTGAACTTCAGCTCTGTGGTGGCTCCCCTATCAGCTCTCACTAAACAATGCTGGGTTTTGCTGGGGTTCTGAAGCAGAGTTGGTCTTCAGTGAATTCAAACTCCACTTTACTTTACAGCACCCATTCTTACTCTCCTTGACCCAGAAAAACTCTTCGTTGTGGAGGTGGATGCTTCGGATGTGGGTGTTTGGAGCAGTGCTTTCCCAGAAGGGGGAGGATAACAGACTTCATCCATGTGTATTCCTTTCATACTGCCTTACACCAACAGAGGGGAATTACCATGTGGGAGTTACTGGCTGTTAAACTGGTGCTGGAAGAATGGAGAAATTGGTTTGAGGGGGCCAAACACCCAATTCAAGTACTCATTGACCACATTAATCTAGAGTACATTCTGCAGGTCAATCGACTCCACCCTCATCAGGCACGCCTGTCTCTATTCTTCAACCAGTTTGTTTATTTTGGCTACAAAAATATTAAACCTAATGCACTGTTTTGAGTATACGCAATCAGTAACCAAGAAGATCCTATCTTACCCATTATCTCGAGCTGGCCCCTGTATGATGGGAACTTGAAAATACAGTAAGACAAGCCCAGGCCCGGGAACCAGACAAGCCAGCCAACCCGCTTGTGTGTCCCTAAAGCTGTTCCAGGCACTACTCGCAACCCTTGAATTCCTCCAGGGACGGTTTTGGTGGCTGATCATCAAGGAGGATACCAAAATATTTGTAAGTGTCCGTCCCACATGCAATCAGGGGAAGGTCTCTCATCGCTCAACTCAGGGGTTGCTCCATCCTCTTTCTATACTTAAAAGACCCTGGTCACACCTCTCCATGGATTTCGTGTATTATTCAGCTGTGTGTATTTAAGTGACTCTGTCTCCTAGTTTCTTTGCTTGGTGTTTAGTTGTTCTGAAGCCAGTTGCCTGAGTAAGTGTTCTCTTACTCTGAGACATTTTATTATCTCTTGCCTTTGGATTATACCTTTCTCTGTTTATTTTTTGTGGACTTTCTCTGGATTTTTTTTACTTTAAGATCTTTGAAATATTGGAATTTTTTGTGGAATGCCCTTTTTGGACTGGTTTTGTTATTTGAGAATTACATTTTGCTGTTTTACTGTTGTTGTTGTTGTTGTTGTTGTTGTTGTTGTTTTGTTCCAGCTATGGATTTTGTATGCTTGAACTATTACAAAAATGTACAAAATTTATGCATCTCAACTTCTTCTAAGTGTATCTTACTAATGGGTTCACCATTCTCCAGTGGCTCAAGGATTGAGAGTCTGACTCTCATGGTGGAGACCCGAGTTAAAGTCTCGGCTATGATAGTTCTATTCTTTTAATCACATACCTACAAAGACCCAGTTTGCATGAAATCCTCTTCTTGTTACACTTGCATCACTGTAGAATAACACAGTCAGATCATTGTTGCTTGATTTGAAAGACTGGTTCCTGTACTCTCGTATTTCGTCCAGTAAAGGGTGGAGGGTAGAAGGACCATCATATACTCTGATGTAATCACAGCACTTCTCTAAGCTAGCAGGCGGAAAAAAGAGAAAACACATGCAAATGTAATTATGGTTTGTCCACCATATTAGTATTTTGTAGCAATGTTTTCTTTGACAAAGGAAATCTGAAAGTTGCACATTTTTAGTATTCTCAGTTTCAATATCAGAGAATTCAAATGTCCTACTCAACATCGGTGAAGGTCAGTGACACAGTCCTGTTCCCAGTGCTATGAATGGTCCATGTGCATTGTGAATAATCAGGGTAGTTATTGGGGTACTGGGGGCTAAAAAATTCACCCATCGAATCTGTCAGATTGCCACCACATGATTCTTCACCTAGAGATGTAAAACAGGATAAAAAGATAGTCACGACTGTTATTATAAGAGAATGACTCGAAATATGACATAGCAAACTAGGAAAGATTGAAATTAAGGTTTCACTTTATTTTGATGGTCCCTTTAACACATTCTGTTGACTATAAGAAACGTTGCACCTGTACATGTCTATACTCTCATTAGAGTGTCAGTAGAGTATTACTGATGATCAGCACATCCTTGAGTTGCACTGAGGTCAGACAGATCACCGCACCATAGCACAGAGACAGCGCTCATAAAGATAATAAACGATATTCGCTTAAATACTGATTCAGGCAAATTATCAGTGCTGGTCCTACTCGACCTCAGTGCTGCATTTGACACTGTCGATCATAACATACTTCTTGACAGGCTGGAAAACTGGGTGGGGCTTTCTGGGATAGTCCTAAAATGGTTCAGGTCATACTTAGATGGGAGAGGTTATTATGTGAGTATAGGAGACCATAAGTCTGAGTGGACATCCATGACATGCGGGGTCCCTCAAGGCTCAATTCTTGCGCCACTCCTGTTCAACCTGTATATGCTCCCAATGAGCCAAATAATGAGAAAGAACCAAATTGCTTACCACAGCTATGCAGACGACACACAGATTTACTTAGCCCTATCGCCTAATGATTACAGCCCCATTGACTCCCTGTGCCAATGCATTGATGAAGTCAACAGTTGGATGTGTCAAAACTTTCTTCAGTTAAACAAAGACAAAACTGAAGTCATTGCATTTGGAAACAAAGATGAAGTTCTCAAGGTGAACGCATACCTTCACTCTAGGGGTCAAACATCTAAAAATCAAGTCAGGAATCTTGGTGTGACACTAGAGTCAGACCTTAGTTTCAGTAGTCATGTCAAAGCAATAACTAAATCAGCATACTATCATCTGAAAAATATTGCAAGAATTAGATGCTTTGTTTCCAGACAAGACTTAGAGAAACTTGTTCATGCTTTCATCACCAGCAGGGTGGATTATTGTAATGGACTCCTCACTGGCCTTCCCAAAAAAACCATAAGACAGTTGCAGCTCATACAGAACGCTGCCGCCAGGATTCTGAGCAGAACCAGAAAATATGAACATATCACACCAGTCCTCAGGTCTTTACACTGGCTCCCAGTTAAATTTAGGATTGATTTTAAAGTATTATTACTGGTATATAAATCATTCAATGGCCTTGGACCTCAATATATTGCATATATGCTTACTGAATAAAAACCCAACAGATCACTCAGATCATTAGGATCATATCAGCTAGAAATACCAAGGGTTCACTCTAAGCATGGCGAATCTGCTTTTAGCTATTATGCCAGCCGCAGCTGGAACCAGCTTCCAGAGGAGATCAGATGTGCTCCTACAGTAGTCACATTCAAATCCAGACTCAAAACACATCTGTTTAGCTATGCATTTACTGAATGAGCACTGTGTCACTGTTCGTCCGACTGTTTGTACTGTACTGTATTTTATTTTATTTTTCTAAACTGTTTTAATTATTCTTATTTATTTTTATTGTTTTAATTTCTTCTATGTAAAGCACTTTGAATTGCCATTGTATATGAAATGTGATATATAAATAAACTTGCCTTGCCTTGCCTATTAGTAGACTGGTAGGGTTAGGGTTAAAATAAGTTTACACGTAGTTGCAAAGTTACTTATAGTCAGTAGAATGTCTGTTGGAGGATCATCACAATAAAGAGTTGGCAGATATTAAGCAGACAGTCTACTAATACTCTAATGAGAGTTAGTTGACATGTAGTTGCAAAGTTACTTATAGTCAACAGAATGTTCAAAAGGGACCATCAAAATAAAGTGTTACTGAAATTCATAATATCATTGATCAAGTTCTATTGATCTCTTTGAATCACATACCTACAAAGACCCAGTTTGCATGAAATCCTCTACTTGTTATACCGTGATCACTGTAGAAAAGCACAGTCAGATCATTGTAGCTGGACTTGAAAGACTGGTTCCTGTACTCTCGTATTTCTCCCAGTAAGGCGTGGAGGGTAGAAGGACCATCATACACTTTGATGTAATCACAGCACTTCTCTAAACTAGCAAGCAGAGAGCAAAAACACATGCAAATGTATTACTTTCTCCACCATATTTATATAGTGTAGCAATGCTTTCTTGAAAAAAGGGAAATCTGAAAGTTACACATTTTTAGTATTCTTAGTTCCAAAATTAAGAAAATCAAATAGTGTCCTACGCAACATCGGTGAAGGTCAATGACACAGTCCTGTTCCCTGTGCTATGAATGGTCCACGTGCATCGTGCATTATTAATGTAGTTATTAGGGTATCGGGGGCTGAAAAATTCACCCATCGAATCTGTCAGATTGCCACCACATGATTCTTCACATAGGGAAAATACAATAAAAAGACAGTCATGACAGTAACTATGAGAGAATGAGTAGAAATTTCACATCACAAACTAGGAGATATTGAAATTCATAATATTATAGATCAAGTCCTGGTCATCTCTTTTAATCACATACCTACAAAGACCCAGTTTGCATGAAATCCTCTGTTTGTTGCACTTGCATCACTGTAGAAAAGCACAGTCAGATCATTGTTGCTTGATTTGAAAGACTGGTTCCTGTACTCTCGTATTTCGTCCAGTAAAGGGTGGAGGGTAGAAGGACCATCATATACTCTGATGTAATCACAGCACTTTTCTAAACTAGCAGGCAGAAAAGAAAGAAACACATGCAAATGTAATTATGGTTTGTCCACCATATTAGTATTTTGTAGCAATGTTTTCTTTGACAAAGGAAATCTGAAAGTTACACATTTTTAGTATTCTCAGTTTCAATATCAGATAATTCAAATGTCCTACTCAACATCGGTGAAGGTCAGTGAGACAGTCCTGTTCCCAGTGCTATGAATGGTCCACGTGCATTGTGAATAATCAGGGTAGTTATTGGGGTACCGGGGGCTAAAAAATTCACCCATCGAATCTGTCAGATTGCCACCACATGATTCTTCACCTAGAGATGTAAAACAGGATAAATAGATAGTCACAACTGTTATTATAAGAGAATGACTCAAAATATGACATAACAAACTAGGAAAGATTGAAATTCAGGTTTCACTTTGTTTTGATGGTCCCTTTAACACATTCTGCTGACTATAAGAAATGTTGCACCTGTACATGTCTATACTCTCATTAGAGTGTCAGTAGAGTATTAGTAGACTGGTAGGGTTAGGGTTAAAATAAGTTTACATGTAGTTGCAAAGTTACTTACAGTCAGTAGAATGTCTGTTGGAGGATCATCACAATAAAGAGTTGGCAGATATTAAGCAGACAGTCTACTAATACTCTAATGAGAGTTAGTTGACATGTAGTTGCAAAGTTACTTATAGTCAACAGAATGTTCAAAAGGGACCATCAAAATAAAGTGTTACTGAAATTCATAATATCATTGATCAAGTTCTATTGATCTCTTTGAATCACATACCTACAAAGACCCAGTTTGCATGAAATCCTCTACTTGTTATACCGTGATCACTGTAGAAAAGCACAGTCAGATCATTGTAGCTGGACTTGAAAGACTGGTTCCTGTACTCTCGTATTTCTCCCAGTAAGGCGTGGAGGGTAGAAGGACCATCATACACTTTGATGTAATCACAGCACTTCTCTAAACTAGCAAGCAGAGAGCAAAAACACATGCAAATGTATTACTTTCTCCACCATATTTATATAGTGTAGCAATGCTTTCTTGAAAAAAAGGGAAATTTGAAAGTTACAAATTTGTAGTATTCTTAGTTCCAAAATTAAGAAAATCAAATAGTGTCCTACGCAACATCGGTGAAGGTCAATGACACAGTCCTGTTCCCTGTGCTATGAATGGTCCACGTGCATCGTGCATTATTAATGTAGTTATTAGGGTATCGGGGGCTGAAAAATTCACCCATCGAATCTGTCAGATTGCCACCACATGATTCTTCACATATGGAAAATACAATAAAAAGACAGTCATGACAGTAACTATGAGAGAATGAGTAGAAATTTCACATCACAAACTAGGAGATATTGAAATTCATAATATTATAGATCAAGTCCTGGTCATCTCTTTTAATCACATACCTACAAAGACCCAGTTTGCATGAAATCCTCTATTTGTTGCACTTGCATCACTGTAGAAAAGCACAGTCAGATCATTGTTGCTTGATTTGAAAGACTGGTTCCTGTACTCTCGTATTTCGTCCAGTAAAGGGTGGAGGGTAGAAGGACCATCATATACTCTGATGTAATCACAGCACTTTTCTAAACTAGCAGGCAGAAAAGAAAGAAACACATGCAAATGTAATTATGGTTTGTCCACCATATTAGTATTTTGTAGCAATGTTTTCTTTGACAAAGGAAATCTGAAAGTTACACATTTTTAGTATTCTCAGTTTCAATATCAGAGAATTCAAATGTCCTACTCAACATCGGTGAAGGTCAGTGACACAGTCCTGTTCCCAGTGCTATGAATGGTCCACGTGCATTGTGAATAATCAGGGTAGTTATTGGGGTACCGGGGGCTAAAAAATTCACCCATCGAATCTGTCAGATTGCCACCACATGATTCTTCACCTAGAGATGTAAAACAGGATAAATAGATAGTCACAACTGTTATTATAAGAGAATGACTCAAAATATGACATAACAAACTAGGAAAGATTGAAATTCAGGTTTTACTTTATTTTGATGGTCCCTTTAACACATTCTGTTGACTATAAGAAACGTTGCACCTACAGTACATGTCTATACTCTCATTAGAGTGTCAGTAGAGTATTAGTAGACTGGTAGGGTTAGGGTTAAAATAAGTTTACATGTAGTTGCAAAGTTACTTATAGTCAGTAGAATGTCTGTTGGAGGATCATCACAATAAAGAGTTGGCAGATATTAAGCAGACAGTCTACTAATACTCTAATGAGAGTTAGTTGACATGTAGTTGCAAAGTTACTTATAGTCAACAGAATGTTTAAAAGGGATCATCAAAATAAAGTGTTACCGAAATTAATAATATCATTGATGAAGTTCTATTGATCTCTTTGAATCACATACCTACAAAGACCCAGTTTGCATGAAATCCTCTACTTGTTATACCGTGATCACTGTAGAAAAGCACAGTCAGATCATTGTAGCTGGACTTGAAAGACTGGTTCCTGTACTCTCGTATTTCTCCCAGTAAGGCGTGGAGGGTAGAAGGACCATCATACACTTTGATGTAATCACAGCACTTCTCTAAACTAGCAAGCAGAGAGCAAAAACACATGCAAATGTATTACTTTCTCCACCATATAGTGTAGCAATGTTTTCTTGAAAAAATGGAAATCTGAAAGTTGCACATTTTTAGTATTCTCAGTTTCAATATCAGAAAATTCAAATGTCTTACGCAACATCAGTGAAGGTCAGTGACACAGTCCTGTTCCCAGTGCTATGAATGGTCCACGTGCATTGTGAATAATCAGGGTAGTTATTGGGGTACCGGGGGCTAAAAAATTCACCCATCGAATCTGTCAGATGGCCACCACATGATTCTTCACCTAGAGATGTAAAACAGGATAAAAAGAGAATAACTAGAAATTTCATATCACAAACTAGGAGAGGTTGAAATTTATGGTATATCATAGATCAAGTTCTATTCATTTCTTTTAACCACTTACCCAAAAAGACCCAGTTTGCATGAAATCCTCTACTTGGTACACTTGCATCACTGTAGAAAATCACAGTCAGATCATTGTTGCCTGATCTGAAGTAGCTTGATTTGTTCCTGTACTCTCGTATTTCTCCCAGTAAAGGGTGGAGGGTAGAAGGACCATCATATACTCTGATGTAATCGCAGCATGTTTCCAAACTAGCAAGCAGATACGAGAGAGAAACACATGCAAATGTAATCGTTTTTTTTTATTATTTTTTTTTAATTAAGAATATTTAAGTGTTTACAAAATACTTCACAAAAACATTTTAAAAACATTCTGACACTAGCAATGACAAATAAGAAAAAGAGAAGAGCGATGTCCTACTCAACATCGGCAAAGGTCAATCCCACGGTCCTGTTCCCTCTGCTGTGAATGGTCCACGTGCATTGTGCATTATTAGAGTAATTATTTGGGTACCGGGGGCTAAAAAATTCACCCATCCAGCCTGTCAGATTGCCACCACATGATTCTGAACATAAACATGGAAAACAAGAGAATAAAAGGACAGTCACAAATTAAAACATACAATTATCTAGAATAAAACCCAGACAGATACCAGGAGAACCTTCGGTGGAATACAGCCAGTCACCTAAAACAAAATAAAAATATAATGTTGATTGATGTTTCAACATTGTATAAAAATATGCATAAGACAGCCATGTTCTACACAATATAATGTATAATGTTAAATGACATTTACCTGTTGTCCATGACACAATGGTGGTAACAAATCAGACTATCATTGCAAAAAGCTATTCTCTATCTAGCATAATAAAAAATAATCTTATTTCAAAGAACTGTCATTATTATAATTTGTACTATATGTTATATGACAGTACTCTGTTACCACACTCCTCCCAAATGTTCCTCAGATGACCTATTTCGATAGATAGATAGATAGATAGATAGATAGATAGATAGATAGATAGATAGATAGATAGATAGATAGATAGATAGATAGATAGATAGACCTGTTGTCCATGAACCAAACGTATCTGCTAAAATATGACATATAGACATAACATTTAATGTAATGTAAAACTTTCTGTCTTTCTGCACAGTATGTATTACATGTAATCTCTGCAGAGCCAGCTCTACGAACTGAGAAATTATACATCATTTAAGCAAAACACATGATGTTCAAGCAAGCAGGCGTTTTCCATAAAAAGATTTGGTTACACTTTATTTTAAGGTGTCATTGTTACAGTTATATATTTAAATACTTAGTAATATTAAGCAACTACATGTACTTACTATAGGGTTAGGGTAGGATTAGGATTTGGTTGAGAGTTAGTTGCATGTAATTATGCATAATTTACTGTTATTACTATGTAACATATGTAACAATCCTTGTACATATGTAAACTGTAAACTAAAGTGTTACCAAAGATTTCTCCAGTGATTTTCTCTTACCTTGATAGGCAGTTAGAAGCAGACAGAGAAGGAGAGTCAGGGCTTCCATCTTTCTCTTCTGATCAAGTTTGTCTTCAAAATGTCAATCATGACATTTATAGTCAAAACCATCCTAAGGGGGATTTCCTTATGACACATTAATATCCTGGAGCCTGTGCTGCAATAAAATCTATAGAGCAGCAAAATCGTGGAAAAGACACAGCTGAATATTATGCAACTTTCATTATTACTCTCGACTGTATTAATTTATGGATATTTCTGTTGACACAAAGTTTGAGATTATGGAGTGATTATGTTAAAGATATTGTAAACATACTTAAAGTTTTCATTACCTTACAAAAATACTTACAGTTTTACAAAAATATGAATAAGGAGATAAGTAAAGAAGTAGATTTCAAAACATATTTCTAGTTATAAAAAAATGTTTTGAACAGCTAAGAACTGCCACAGCACTATTTGAAGTAAATGCAATTTTTAATTATCTATAAGGCCTATACTGTAATCTCTGATCACACCATTATCACAAACTTTGTGTCAACAGATAGGCCATATCCATAAATTAATACAACTTTCAGCTGTGTCATTTCCACAATATGTAGTTTCAGGATCAAGGATATTGATCCATCATAAAGATATTCTCCCATTACCAAGAGTATATTATATTATATTATAATTTTATTTTGTGCCTGTTGTCACCATTATGTTCAGTTAGTTTCATTATCATGAACTTTTTCTTTTCATGTTCATCATGTCTTCCTTTGTTCAGTTTTCCCGCTCCTCATTATTAGGTCATATGTGTCAGCTGTGTTATATTACAGTTTTTCTCGATTGCTTAAACACATTTCTTGAAACTATGCCTCGTATTCTCAAAACTATAAACACAAATCCATAACGTCTCACCCAATTCCCCAAACATCCTATTTTCAGGTCAAAATGAAGCTCTACACTCAAAACCATTCAGTCTTGCTGAAAAAACAAACTTTGCCCTCAGACAGGACACACAAGCCCTCAAAATCACACACACTACAACATAGTCTAAGACACTGGTGCAATAAATTCAAAACAACATTTCCAGAACTGGTAAGTTATGTTGCTTGTGGTTCCCCCCATCACAAACCTTTTCACATGATGAACACAAAAGACACAACCAGTGGATACATTGGCACATTTTTATTCATACACAGAAAACACACTGTTTTTTTTTTACTCTTTTTTTAGCACAATTTTCCACCGGACAAAATTGCGCTTGTTAACTCATGATTTCTGTTCTGTGCGTCTGTGCGCACCAATCTTGCACTTCTATCTACTCCTCAACCAGACCACCTAGAGACTTCGGGTTTTCGGCATTATGTTAAGGAAGGTCTAATCTCGGGAACGCACAAAAAAAATCCAGGAAAAGATTTACTATCTCTTAGTGTTGTGATCCCATGAGGTGAGAAAATTGCGCTAAAACACTCACCGAGTTTTTATTACTTGTTTTACTCTCTCCTCTAATTTTTTTTTTTTATATTTACTTACAGTAACATGTGTGTGACCAAAAGAGCACACACAAACCATATTCTAATATGGAATTCGAATTGTATTGGAATGGTAAAGAGTGTTGGTACGTGACAGGAGGGTTTCCACTCAAGGATACAATGATGGATACGTCTAAGAATGTTCCACATATGGTTGAAATACCATCATCGGCCTAGAAAGATAACATTCTGGGAGTCAAGACTATAAAGGAGAAAGGATGCCCTCCCTTCACTGTCACACTCTGCAGCCACTCTGTGTGACTGTACGACTGCTGGCCTTTTCTTGCAAGAAAATAAACCTCATCAAAGACTATTGGAAATGTTTGTCTCTTATTCAGTGATAGAATTCTGTTTGCCACCACACCTCCCTGAAGGTTCTCGAGGCGACGGTAAAGCGACTCAAATTTGGCCTTACTCATAGCCGAGCCTCCTTCATAGTCATACCATTGACAAAGACATGGGCAACTAGAGTGGCTTGAATTTCATCTGAGACTGCTTGTCTTCTTGTCCTTGCCCTTCGTCCTCCTCCTCCTCATTCTTATCCCTCTTCCTTCATGTCTTTCTGGATCCATTGTTCCAAAACGCAATAAACTGATTTGGGCCCTTTTATATATCTATTGAAGGTTCTGATTGATGTGTGTTAAATTTTGACTCTTACTGTTTCCACCTGGGAAATTGTGTGCTAACTGAGCTGAAGCTGTGCTGACTTGAGTGAACAATTTTGAATGCTAGTGCTTTCTAAATGACAACATGGTCTAAGCAATGAGAAATGAAGGGATTTGTGTGTAGAGTTTTGCAGTGACAGTTCAACAAATCTGACTCATGTGTCAAAACAGGGAATAGTGTTTATAGTTTAGTGAAATAGGTGTGCTTTTTGATAAATGGCGTTATGGTTTTGAAATTTTAGTTCAAAAGCCTGGTTATAGTGTTTAAGCAATCGAGAAAAACTGTAATAATCCTCATTTGTGTTTGCTATATAAGTTGGTCCCACACATTCATTCTCTGTCCAATCACCGTTACCCTATGTGTGTTTCCCTGCCTATTAGCATGCTTTTTGGATATTTGTCATTAAACTTCATCTCTGAAACTTCTTCTTCTTCCTTCTTCTTCTTTCTGCCTGAAACCATCCATGACTCCTGTAGAGGATTCCGCTTGGCTCTCAAAAGTTGTGCCTGCTGTTTATGAATGCAACGTGCGGAACGATTACCGGTGACCGGTACGGGTAAAAACAAACCAATGATCAGTATTTTTAATGTCACGTTTGTTTTACTTAGAGGAAGCTATATATAAGGGCAGGGTCTAGGACGAGCCTTTTCGCTAGAATGAATCAGATCAATATTATGCAGCGTCCAGCGCCGTCACTGATCCACACAGATAATTTGTCCACATTAGAGTGATGATTTCTTCCACGGTAATAACAACATAGCCTTGAGATCTGTGGGTAAAGAGCTTCTAAAGAGCAGCAAGATTATTAATGAATATTAAAAAACGTGAACACATCACTCTGTCCTGTCTTTTTACATTGGCTCCCTGTACAATATAGGATTGATTTTAAACTTATTTTATTGGTATATAAATCTCTTAATGGCCTTCCACCGACTTATTTATCAGCTCTGTTAATGGAGTATCAGACAGGAAGAACTTTGAGATCATCAACTCAAAATTAGCTGAAAATTAGTGCAGCAGATTAGTAAAAAAATCGTTCACTTTGGTATAGAAGCATGAAATTTGGCACAGATACTCTCTAAGGGCCACTATTTTGGAAAAAGGCGTTGGCCACTCAAAATGTTTTTCAAAATGGCCGCCAGTGCTATTCAATGCTTATTATATCAATTATTCAAACAGTGATCCAAGCATAAAATTTGATACAAATATACTCTCTAAAGGACATGTTAATAGAAAAAGATGCTTGTCCCTCAAAAATTCAAGATGGCCGCCATTTTTAAAGATGGCCACCGTTCCTGTCGAATATTAATTATTTAAATTGTTCAAATGGTGATGCAAGCATAAAATTAGGCAGAAATACTCTTCAAGGAACACTCTTTTGGAAAAAGGTATGTGCCACTCAAAAATTCAGGATGGCCACCATTTTCAAGATGGCCACCATTTCTGTCAAATAGTCATAATGTCTGCTTTGTCTGCCTCCTCTCCTTTGACCTGTCCAGCTTAGTTAAACTTGCCAGGGATATAAAAGCCCCGCCGGCATAGCTCTCAGGTTCATTGGAGTTCATACACAAGCCTCTCCACCACGGCAAGGTGTAGTCCACAGAGAGGAAGGGCCACTGTTAGAAAAAAGGATATGCTGCTGGTACAGGTTGCACATACAGTGGGGAGAACAAGTATTTGATACGCTGCTGATTTTGAAGGTTTTCCTACTTACAAAGCATGTGGAGGTCATATTATCATAGGTACACTTCAACTGTGAGAGACGGAATCTAAAACAAAAATCCAGAAAATCACATTGTATGATTTTTAAATAATTAATTTGCATTTTATTGCATGACATAAGTATTTGATCACCTACCAACCAGTAAGAATTCCGACTCTCACAGACCTGTTAGTTTTTCTTTAAGAAGCCCTCCTGTTCTCCACTCATTACCTGTATTAATGGCACCTGTTTGAACTTGTTACCTGTATACCTGTCCACACACTCAATCAAACAGACTCCAACCTCTCCACAATGGCCAAGACCAGAGAGCTGTGTAAGGACATCAGGGATAAAATTGTAGACCTGCACAAGGCTGGGATGGGCTACAGGACAATAGGCAAGCAGCTTGGTGAGAAGGCAACAACTGTTGGCGCAATTATTAGAAAATGGAAGAAGTTCAAGATGACGGTCAATCTCCCTCAATCTGGGGCACCATGCAAGCTCTCACCTCGTGGGGCATCAATGATCATGAGGAAGGTGAGGGATCAGCCCAGAACTACACGGCAGGACCTGCTCAATGACCTGAAGAGAGCTGGGACCACAGTCTCAAAGAAAACCATTAGTAACACACTACGCCGTCATGGATTAAAATCCTGCAGCGCACGCAAGGTCCCCCTGCTCAAGTCAGCGCATGTCCAGGCCCGTCTGAAGTTTGCCAATGACCATCTGGATGATCCAGAGGAGGAATGGGAGAAGGTCATGTGGTCTGATGAGACAAAAATAAAGCTTTTTGGTCTAAACTCCACTCGCCATGTTTGGAGGAAGAAGAAGGATGAGTACAACCCCAAGAACACCATCCCAACCGTGAAGCATGGAGGTGGAAACATCATTCTTTGGGGATGCTTTTCTGCAAAGGGGACAGGACGACTGCACCGTATTGAGGGGAGGATGGATGGGGCCATGTATTGCGAGATCTTGGCCAACAACCTCCTTCCCTCAGTAAGAGCATTGAAGATGGGTCGTGGCTGGGTCTTCCAGCATGACAACGACCCTAAACACACAGCCAGGGCAACTAAGGAGTGGCTCCGTAAGAAGCATCTCAAGTTCCTGGAGTGGCCTAGCCAGTCTCCAGACCTGAACCCAGTAGAAAATCTTTGGAGGGAGCTGAAAGTCCGTATTGCCCAGCGACAGCCCCGAAACCTGAGGGATCTGGAGAAGGTCTGTATGGAGGAGTGGGCCAAAATCCCTGCTGCAGTGTGTGCAAACCTGGTCAAGAACTACAGGAAACGTATGATCTCTGTAACTGCAAACAAAGGTT
The DNA here is from genome assembly GCF_963993115.1 of Abramis brama. Classification (NCBI taxonomy): domain Eukaryota; kingdom Metazoa; phylum Chordata; class Actinopteri; order Cypriniformes; family Leuciscidae; genus Abramis; species Abramis brama. Next base: position 18,084,205 of record NC_139983.1, read on the forward strand.
TCTGTACCAAATATTAATTTCTGCTTTTCTGATGTATCAAATACTTATGTCTTGCAATAAAATGCAAATTAATTACTTAAAAATCATACAATGTGATTTTCTGGATTTTTGTTTTAGATTCCGTCACTCACAGCTGAAGAGTACCTATGATAAAAATTACAGACTTCTACATGCTTTGTAAGTGAGAAAACCTGCAAAATCAGCAGTGTATCAAATACTTGTTCTCCCCACTGTATCTGCGAGACGGAAGGCGGAAGGACCATCAGAATTGAGACTGGTTTCAACAATATAGGTGACCAGTTCAGAAAGAGCCATAAGAAAGATGGCTGGTTGAATCGTTTCACTCTGTGACTCTTTCTCAAGCCTTCTGAGGTGGTGTTTCTCTCTCTTGTAAAGATGAATGAGACACAAATGATGGTATTTCAGCTCCTGTGCAATGGCATTAGCACCACTTAGTTGAGACAATAATTTAGCATCATTCAGTGTTTGTGCACATTCATGTAGTCTGTCATTCAGTTGCAGTGTCATTACCTGACGTAGGTCAGATTCAGGAGATATGTTATCACAAAGAAAGCAAACCTGATCATCTAGACTTTTCTGCATCATGGTTCTGCAATGCTTTGTTTGGCCTTCATCTGTCTCACTACATTGAGCATCGGATTGTTGCTTCTGGGCACGAAGTAACTTTGTGTTGTTGAACCGAAGTCGACAATTGTAGTGATACTTCGCTTGGTTCCTTCTCAAAGTAGCTTCTATACCACCACCTTCATCCAATCGTTCCAGGTCCAGGGTCATTGGCATTTTGTTCATCTTGTGAAAGAGTGGAATGTTGGTGGCAATCATTTTATAGCCATCATGTTGAGAAACATAAGAATAAGAATAAGAATAAAAATAAGAATAAGAATAAGAATAAGAATAAGAATAAGAATAAGAATCTTTATTGTCAATGTATATCGAGTATACAATGAAATTGCAATGCTCTACGGCCAGTGCATAATAAATATAAAAATTGTTAAAACAATATATAATAAATATATAAAAATATAAGAAGACAAAATATAAGAATATATAAGACAGAGACTACAGCTCACTCCATATTGTCCACATGTGTTATGAATTCAGTGTCCTGATGGCCCAAGGATAAAAACTATTTTTCAGTCTGTTGGTCCTGCACTTAATGCACCTGTACCTTCTGCCAGAGGGCAGGAGGTTGAACAGGTGTTGACCTGGGTGTGAGGAGTCGGCAGTAATAGCCTTAGCTCTTCTGAGACACCGCATGCTGGCGATATCTTCCAGTGGGGGTAGGCGACTGCCAGTGATGTATTGTGCCGTCCGTATGACCCTCTGCAGGTTTTTCCTATCCGCCACTTTACAGTTGGCATACCAGGCCGTGATACCATATGACAGAACACTCTCGATAGTGCTGCGGTAAAAGGCCACTAACAGTTTCTCTTCTAGTTGGTTTCTTCTAAGTATCCTTAGAAAATGGAGTCGTTGCCGAGCCTTTTTTACCACAGCAGAAGTGTTAGCAGACCAGGAGAGATCGTCGGTTATGTGTGTACCTAGGAATTTATAAGACGAAACACGCTGAACACAATCCCCATTGATGATCAGTGGATCTGGTTCCCCCTTGTTTTTCCTGAAGTCTATAACCATTTCTTTGGTTTTACTGGTGTTAAGCAGTAGGTTATGTTCAGAGCACCAGTCAACCAACATGTTTACCTCGTCCCTGTATGCAGACTCATCCCCTCCGCTGATGAGACCGATGAGCGTAGTATCATCGGCAAATTTAATGATGGTATTTGAGGAGTGTATAGATGTACAGTCAAACGTATACAGAGAATGCAGGATAGGGCTCAGCACGCAGCCCTGGGGAGAGCCTGTGCTGAGAGACAGGGTAGAGGAGCAGGTGGTGCCTACCTTAACCGTTTGAGGGCGGTCAGTCAAGAAGTTCTTAATCCAGGCACAAATGGAAGGGGGGATAGCGATGGTGATCAGCTTATCCACTAGGATATCAGGAACAATGGTGTTAAATGCCGAGCTGTAATCTATAAACAGCATCCTGACATAGCTCCCTGGCTGCTCCAGGTGGCTAAGTGCTGTATGTAGAGCTGTATTGATGGCATCCTCCGTCGATCTGTTTTCTCTGTATGCAAACTGATATGGATCTAAGTTTGGGGGAAGCCAGGACTTGATGTGCTGCAAGATGAGCCTCTCAAAGCATTTCATAACAACTGATGTTAAAGCGATAGGTCTATAGTCATTTAAACACTTTGGAACCGAGGACTTTGGAACAGGTATGATTAGGGATGGGAACCGAGAACCGGTTCTTCATCAGAACCGGTGCCCAGTGAATCGATTCCTTGGAACCGTTAGTATACCTGCTTAACGATTCCGCTCGTTCAAATGTGACACGACGTCACACACGTGCTGCGTTGTTTTGGTTCAGAACGTAGCAAACACTATGAGCAAACATGGCATCGAGGCAGAAGTGCTCTGACCGCGTCCTAACTACATGCGACGCGACGGCGCGACACGCGATAAAAAAGTATAATTTTCCATGTTAATCAAAGTTTAACCAGCCGCGACACGCGACGATTCTATTTGAAACGGATCCTATTTGACTGCGACGTCGCGCTGGAACAACAATCTCAAAGTGTGGCTATGATAATATCAGGTACTATTTTTGTGCTTTATTTAATGTTAAAAGCGTGTATAATGTGACTGAATATCATTTAGTGCTCCCAGCTTTGTAGCTGTAAAAACAACAATGGATAAGTCACATCAGATCTTGAAATTAAACAAATGGAAACAAAAACGTTCAAAATGTGAAGAAAACCCGTGTATTATTTGACAAAGATTGTTTTAGTAACTCAATAGCCTAATCCAAATGAGCACTGTTAATATTCCAAAAGACACAAGCTCTTCCTAAACTGTTTTCAGTCTGTGTTTTTAGTTTTTATGGCACATAAATGGCAGTTTTATTTATTTTTTTGTCCGGACCAATGAATGTGAAAATTGTCAATTTCCTAATCCTAAGGCACTCTTCTTGATAATCTTTCAAGGCACACACTAGTGTGCCATGGCATACTGGTTGAGAAACACTGCCCTAGGCTATAGGTCCCTGGACTTTACTTTGAGAAGTAGCTCACCTACTTTTAGGTTTGTTCTGAGGTTGCTACACATAATTTGTGTATACTCTGTGCTGTGTCTTCTGATCAGATATTAAAGCGAGTTAATACAAACAAATTTGTACTTATTCCCTCACCCAATAAGAATCGATAAGAGAATCGATAAGGAATCGGATCGATAAGCAATATCGATAATGGAATCGGAATCGTTAAATTCTTATCAATTCCCATCCCTAGGTATGATGGTAGATGACTTCAGGCACTGAGGGATGGTAGCCTGGGACAGTGAGAGGTTGAACAGCCTAGTCAAAACTCCCACTAGCTGGTCGGCACAGGCAAAAAGTACTTTACCAAGTACCCCATCCGGACCAGCTGCTTTATTTGTGTTCACAGTCTTCAACACCTGCCTCACCTGATGCTCCTGGAGCGTGAGTGTGCTGTGACTGAAGGTCTGTGGTGATCGCGCTGCTGTGTGTGGTGCCTCACTCTCGAAGCGGGAGAAGAAAATATTCAATTCCTCAGCCAGTGATACATCGGTGATGGTAGCGACAGGTGAGGGGCCTTTGTAGTTGGTAATGCTCTGTAGCCCCTGCCACACCATCCTTGAGTTGTTATTGACGAGATGTTCTTCCACTTTCCTTTTGTAGGCCATCTTAGCAGCTTTAATGCCTCTCCGCAGCTCTGCCCTCGCCAACCTGTACTGATCTTTATCACCCGACTTGAAAGCGTAGTTACGGTTTCTCAGGAGTGTCCGGACGTTCGAAGTCATCCAAGGTTTTTGGTTAGGATAAATCCGGATGCGCTTCTCCTCTGTGACATTATCAGTACAGCTTTTTATGTAGAACAGTACAGTCTCTGTGCTCTCCTGTAAATCGAGTTGCTCAAATATACTCCACTCTGTACGCTCAAAGCAATCTTGGAGCTGAGAGAGTGCTCCATCAGGCCAGGTTTGAACATTCTTTATGGCAGGTTTTGATTTCCTCCTAAGGGGGGTGTATGCAGGGACCAGGAACAGTGAAAGATGGTCCGACATGCCCAAATGTGGGAGGGGTACTGTCTTGAAGGCTTGCTTCAAGTTAGAATAGACGTGATCTAGTATGTTATTCCCCCTAGTTGAGCACCGTACATACTGTACAAAGTTAGGAAGCACAGACTTGAGGCAGGCTTGATTGAAGTCCCCTGCCACAATAAAAGCTCCCTCTGGATGAGCCTGCATTTGTTTATTTATAATGATATATGGCTGAGAGAGCGCTGTGCTAACATTAGCATTAGGTGGAATGTACACGGCAGCTATAATCACTGTTGTGAGCTCTCTGGGCATGTAAAAAGGTCTACATTGTACAGTCATTACTTCTAAATCCGGTGTGCACTGTGTATGTATGACCCTGCTACTAGTACACCAATCCAAATGAACATAGATACAAAGCCCCCCTCCTTTGCTCTTACCGGAGCTTATTGTCCTGTCAAATCGGTGCATGCAGCGGCTGGTTAGCTGAACGGCCGAGTCCGGGATGAGCGGGTGAAGCCAGGTTTCCGTGACAATCATCACACTGCAGTTCCTGATATTTTGGTTGTTTGCCGTTAATAACTCCAGTTCGTCAGTTTTATTGACGATAGACCTGGCGTTTGTAAGGAAGATGCTTGGCAGTGAGGGTTTGTAGGGCTGTTTCCTTAGTCGAACTAATAGACCGCCCCTGCAGCCTCGCTTCTGCCTCCGCTCTCTGCGCCGCCTCCGCCGTCTCACAGACCCGACAACAATCCAGGGTGAGCCCGGCGATCTCGTTATACCCAGTGGAATGTTGTGACGCCGCTGGAACTCCAATGTGATATCAACCCGAGATGAGAATCCCACTTTTCTCAGCATAGCTAGTGTGTAGGAATGTTTTATCTCTCTCATATTCCCTCTTACACACATTAACAACCATAGCATTACAAAAACAAAACACTGAAACCGAGAGCTCAAAGCCGCTGCGTCTGCGCGCGCCGCCATCTTATCTTAGGTCCATGCCAAACATGATGGGTAGGTGGTGATTGGAGGGGTTCCTTTGTGTCTGTCTGACAAAGACAACATTTCATCCAATCAGTTGACCTCTTGGCTGACATGGGATTTTCATTTGCCATTTTGGAGGTTTGTTGTCTGATTAAGGCCGAGGGGTTATCCTTTTACCACCTCAATCATAGACATAGTACACATTCAGTTATGGGATACAACTAGGTATGGGTCACCTACACCTAGCCCAATCATTCATCCAGTGCCATTTAAGTCCCGTGTGATCTGTACACCTTCCAGGTAAGCATACATGAACAAGACATGTATTGCCCCGCTTATCCTTGGCTCGGCTCTCCCGCGCTGGCACAACCTGTCAATTCAGGTGCGGCTATCTAACTACATCTATTACTAGCTAATTGATGAGGGGCTGTTAGACAGCATTTGGGACACTAAACTTAGCTATACTATTACTACTAGTCAAGAACTACAGTGTAAGTAAAACTAGATCAGCTGACACTGAACCCCATGCTGAGTTCCACAGCAGTGAAGTCACCAGTGTGCCCTGGTTGTGTAATGACGTTCACTCTATTAAACAAAACCTTCCTTAACACATTAAATTGAGCTCTGACAGAAATGGTGGCCATCTTGAAAATGGTCGCCATCTTGAATTTTTGAGTGGCACACATCTTTTTCCATGATAATGTTCCTTTAAGAATATTTGTACCAAATTTCATGATAGCATCACCATTTGATTTTTTTTTTTAAGGATTTAAGAAAAATGGCGGCCATCTTGAAAAATGGTTGCCATCTTGAATTTTTGAGGGACAAGCACCGTTTTCCAAAAAAACATTCTGAAGAGAGTATTTTCACAAAATGTTATGCCTACATCACTGTTTGAACGATTGACATAATGAGCATTTGACAGAAATAGCGGCCATCTTGAAAAAATGTCTGCCATGTTGAATTTTTGGATGGCCAACACCTTTTTCCCAAAAAGTGACCCTTAGAGAGTATCTGTGCCAAATTTCATGCTTTTATACCAATTTGAACGATTCTCTTGAAATATGCCATTAATCTGCTGCACTAAATTCCAAGGACCAAGTTAAGCCAGAAAGGGGATCGTGCATTTGGGGTAGTAGCGCCAATACTTTGGAATAGCTTACCATTACGTGTTAGGGACGCCGACTCTGTACTTAAAGTACAACTTAAGACACATTTGTTTGCCATGGCCTATTCATCCTTTTGATGATATTTTTTTATTCTTTTTATTCTATTACTATTGTACTATTTTGTCTATCTTACTGAGATGATGTAAAGCACATTGGTCAACATGTTGTTTTAATAGTGCTACAAATAAAAGTGACATTGACATTCTGCAAGATTCAGCTTGTGGTGTACAACACAAAACACTGTTGATGACACTTCAAGTCAGATTTATTTTTGTAAATCATCAGTTTGGTCTTCCTTCTCTCATTTGGAAAGTTTGATTCATCCTATAGGGAATCGGTTTGTTCTAAACTGCTATCTCCGTGGCATTGAAAAGTCTGATTCATTCAAGTGAATCAGTTTATCCTACAGTTTTTTGCAATTGCTAACATCCTTTTGTCCAATCTGTAGTCACATTTTCAAAACTCTAAACACAATTAAGCACATCATCCGACCTGTTGTGACCATAACATTGAAACAATTCATGTTTTTCACACAATATGCAGTCAATTAACACGTTTCTAAAATGATCCACACAACCCGGCACACATTCTTCCTCCTCTGTCCTGATCCATCTACTCCTCTCCCTCCATCAACTACTCCTCTCCCTCCATCATCTACTTCTCTTGCTTCCCCATCTTCTCCTCTACATCAACTACACATCTCCCTTATCCATCTACTCCTCTCCCTCCATCAACTACTCATCTCCCTTATCCATCAACTCCTCTCCCTCATCCATCTACTCCTCTCCCTCCATCAACTCCTCTCCCTTATCCATCAACTCCTCTCCCTCATCCATCTACTCCTCTCCCTCCATCAACTACTCCTATCCCTATAGACTGCGCCATTGACCAACAAAAACCTGGTCTAAAGTCAATGGCGCAATATTTTTTTGTTATTTAATGAGCTCACTAGTAATGTGCGCCTATAGGCAGGTCCAGGGCACATAATGGACACACAAACTAGCCAAATATTGTGCCATGGGCACACAAACTAGCCAGATATTAAAAAATAAAAGAATTACAATGTAAAAGATTCATATTGTGTACATAAAATATGGTTGAATTCAGCTTGTCCCGTAGATGGTCTGCTTACACGCTTTTACCTCACGCATGAGCAGATCCGTTTGCTCTCTGGAGAAGCGTTCAGTTTTTCTGCTTGCAAATTCCGCCATGTAAATAGCGAATCCGCCATGGCGCAAGCACAACTGGCTTTTAAAGGGAATGGGAAATTACACTCTGATTGATTTTTGGACATTACACCCAGAACACACCCATTACTCATTAAAAGAATGGGGACATCCCTTTTAGACCATGCCTGGCCACGCCGACCATTTTTCCAGTCGTTAAACTAGCAAATGTGGATTCGGACACCCTAAGTTGAATTTTCGAATATTTGATCTGTAATTCTTATAACGAAAAATAAAATACTATTCGAATTTTACTACGTTGCTTTCCTGGCCGTAAATGCAGTGAATCCATTATAAATCCCAAGCACTAACTCGCAGTTATAATTAAATAAACTGGGTGGCGCTGTGGAGCGTGTTAACAAGTTGTTTGTATTTGGTCACATAATTTTGTTGTCTGCCTCGCAAAGTTTGGAATTAGGCTACTTGAAAATGATGAAAATGATCTTGACTAAATGATCTTACAAAATTGAATTACTTTTGATCAAATTAATTAATGAATCTGAGCTATAATATCATCACCACAATGAGAAATCACATGAAATCCAAACACCAGTCGAAGGAAAGACAGCTGTCCATCACTGCATTCACGACTGCAGGTAAGCGCAGCTGGACCCCACTTGATCCGAGATGACAACTTATGACTGACAGCAAAATGATTTTGAGACATGTAGGCCTGGTTTCACAGACAAGGCTTAGATTAAGCCAGGATTAGGCCTTAGTTCAATTAGGACATTTAAGTAGCTTTTATAAACGGGCCTTAGAAAAAAAAACATTACTGATGTGCATCTTGAGACAAAACAACGGCACTGACATAATTTAAGATACGTCAGTACAAGTTGATTTCAGTTAAAACAGCTCAAACTTGCATTTTAGTCTGAGACTAGCTTAAGCCTTGTCTGTGAAACTGGGCAATAGCCTACTTACTTTAAGTTTCGTTGAGGGAGACATGTTTAAGAACAGAAAACGCAAAGTGCTGTTAGAAACTTAGAACACTTATCTTTGTGTCTCTGAAACGTCTGTCAGCGCAGCGCGTTTTCTCCATAGACTGTAAAAAATAAGTTTTCTCACTCAAGCATAAGTTGCTGGCGGCGCCCCTGCATGTGGATATTACAGTTTTTTACAGTCGCTAGAACACACATTTATCAATACTTAGGTCACTTTTTCAAAACTCTTCACACAGTGAGCACAACAGAAGTATATGTGGGCTAAACTGTGGATCATTTATCATTGCTTTGGCACAAAATGCATTCAATGACTACATCTTTCAAATTACATTAACTCTTTTCTCACTTCGACACAACAACCGCCAAAACTCTGTGTACCTACAGGCCAATTTGCACATGCTTACATACTGTTTTCAAAACTGTTAAACTTATGTTCAAAACAATAACATAATACAAAACTGAATAAGACAGCAATTTGCTCCATTTATACAGTAATATTTTAATGAAATTTATTTTAAATCTTAAAATTACTGTAAATGCTATAAAAACAATTGGACCAACCACAGCTGATTCTTACAGTTTTTCTCATTTGCTAAGACACACTAAATGAAACTGGGAACCGCTTGATCTTCATCATCACATTATTAGCACAGAAGAAGTCTTCTCTTGCAAATGTTTTAACACTTTTTCATTTGTTTCACACATTTTTCACACCCTTTGTCAAAACAGTTATCACAGATCTCATTGAAAGACCCCGAACTCTATTGGATTCACTGTGTTGAACAAAAGGAAAACATCTATTCACAGCTGATAGAAAGTACTTGCATAATTATAAAACTCTATGCACCTGTGTGAAACTCATTTGCACAACTCTTCAATCAGCAATCAGTCCTCATCCATCTATAAAAGATGCCACCTCTGTGTTGCTATTTGCAAACATGGATCAAAGAGGCCATGGCAGAGGGGCCCGAGGAAGAGGGGCCCGAGGAAGAGGGGCCCGAGGAAGAGGGGCCCGAGGAAGAGGGGCCCGAGGAAGAGGGGCCCGAGGAAGAGGGGCCCGAGGAAGAGGGGCCCGAGGAAGAGGGGCCTGTATGCGTGGTGGAGGAGCTGCAGCAGCAAGAGGACAAATTCGAGCAACAATTATTGACCATGTCATCAATCATGGCTTGTCCTTTAGAGAGGCTGGACAAAGGGTCCAGCCCATTCTGAGTCGGAGCACTGTGGCATCTATTGTCAGGCTTTTTCGGAATGAGAACAGGTAATTCACAGTGTTACTGTAATGTATACCACTATGTATTTCAGCTTTACTGTTTTGCCCTGTTAGCAGAACAAACTGTGCCTACAGTAATGCAGATGTTTTATCAATCCCATTTATGTGACTGTCATACAGTAATGTCAATTTTGACATGCTTTTTGCTTTTACTTTATAGGATCCACACATTACCATACACTGGTGGCAGAAGAAAGATATTTAGTATTGAACAGGAGTCTGCCATTGTAGATATGGTAGTGGCAAACAATGCAATCAGACTGCGTGAAATCCAGGCAGCAGTAATTGCAGATCAGGGAGCATTTAGAAATATAAACAGTGTGAGTTTGGCAACTATAGATCGAGTCCTTAAACGAAACCATGTCAGAATGAAGCAGCTGTACCGAGTTCCATTTCAAAGAAACTCTGACATAATAAAGGAGGCACGATTCCAGTATGTGCAGGTACAGATTTTTTTATTGTAATACCTTGTTTACCATAGTTACATGCGACTGGAATACTGTAATTTGCTTTATGAATTTGCTCTTTTTCTTATCACATCACAAATTCATTTTTGTGGATGAAGCCGGCTTCAACCTCTGTAAAGTGAGACGCGGGAGGAACATCATTGGGCAGAGGGCCACTGTCACAGTGCCAGGTCAGAGGGGTGCCAATATCACCATGTGTGCTGCCATCTCCAATGATGGGGTCCTTTGCCACATACCAACTATTGGCCCATACAATACAGAACGCCTCATCACATTTCTTGATTCATTGAAAGAAATACTGATTCCACCCGAAGAGAGAGAGAGCTGTTGAGGCCTGGCATGACTCTGTATGTCATCATTTGGGACAATGTGGCTTTCCATCACTCTCGCCTTGTGAACGAATGGTTTGCAGCACAGCCTTGTATTATGATGCAATTCCTTCCTGCATACTCCCCTTTTCTGAACCCAATCGAGGAGTTCTTCTCTGCTTGGAGGTGGAAGGTGTATGATCACCGGCCATATGAGCAGATGCCCCTCCTGGAGGCAATGAATGCTGGTTGCCTGGCAATAGGTGCAGAGGACTGCCAGGGATGGATACGCCATGCAAGGAGGTATTTCCCTCGGTGCATTGCAAGGGAAAACATTCAATGCGATGTTGATGAGAACCTGTGGCATAATCGTCAAGAACGAATGGACTAAATGTGAAAGAAAATCTTTTATTTCTTTTCTTTTTTAAAAAAAAGGTATTTCCACCCATAAGTTTCCTTTGGTAGCGCTTTTTTTTTTTTTTTTTTTTTTTAGTATCCATTTGAGTTTGTAAAGTGTCATTTCATATTGATGGCTGTATTTTGTTGTCCATTGTGTATTGATTGACTGACTGAAAGAATAAATTAATTTGACCACAAGTTGTGATGTTTGATGGAAATATTTGCTTATGTTGCATGCTTTTAATGTTTTGTGAGTGTTGGAGCATTTTGCTTACAAAATTAGTCATTTTGGCCATTGAGCTTCAGTTTTATCCTGTGTGTTAACTGTTTTGAAAATGTGATGTCAGAGTGGGCAAATGTATTTAAGCAATTGAGAAAAACTGTATTGTAGATGAACATCTACACAGGTGTTACTCTTTCAATTTCATTACAAAAGGAGACAACTGCTGAATAGTTTTGTATTGTGATGTAAACATGGACCCAGCCAGAAATAGAGAAGTGGCTGAAAGAGGAAGAAGAGTGGCTGGGAGGGGGCCACTGTCACTGAGTGGTTTGCAGCCCATCCCAGAATGGTGTCACTTTTCCTCCCACCTTACTCTCAATTCCTCAACGCCATTGAGGAATTATTTTCCTCATGGAGGTGGAAGGTTTATGACCACCATCCACATGATCAAATGTCCCTCCTGGACGCAATGAATGCTGGATGTATCAGTGGATGGTGTGTAGGCTATACAACTTCTTGTATTTTGGAATTACTCACTGCAAAAAAATTAAAAAAAAACATAAAATATATTGAAGCATTCTGCATCCTGTCTGATTCATTCCAGTAACATATATTGCAGTGAATTATAAACAGAGATGTGTCCTTGTTTAACACAAGAAAACATTGTATAATGCTTATGCTACATGTTGTTAGTGTTTTTTAGGTCATTTTTTTTTGGGTAACAAAGTGTGTTTGTTGGCTGTCAACCTTTGCTAGTGTTGTGGAAGAATGTGTTGATTTGAGACATGTATGAAGTGATTTGGTAGTTTTAGTGCATTTTGAATGTGAAATGAACTGCTGTGCCGAGCTGAAAGTTGGTTAGGAGAACTGTGTGAAGAGTTTTGAAAAAGTGACTTAAGTATTGATAAATGTGTCCTAGCGACTGTAAAAAACTGTAATGTTTTTCTCAACATAAACGTGAAACAATATAAACATGATAATCATATGCTGACTCGAGTGTATGTGTGTGTGATAACTTTACAATATTTGTTTTTGTTTAGACATATAGGCCTGTTTTCAACTAAAAGAAAACTTTAACATATATTGTAAGCTTGTTGTGTATATTGCCTAATCGTAAGATTGTTCAGAAATGGTGACGAAAAAAATAAACCTTTTCATTAAACGTCATTTAAACAAACGAATATTCGATTTTTATGAGCCCGAATATTCGAATACAATATTTTAGAAAAATGCCCATCCCTACTTTAGACCATGCACTTAGATAGTTAAATCATGCTGTGTTTAAGCATTTGTAAATAAGACCAGAAAGATCCATGATTTTGGTATTGGGTAAGCTTGTGTGAAAATAATTTTTTAATATTTTACAAAAGTGTTAATTGACTGTGTATTGTGTGAAAACAACATGAATTTTGTTAATGGTATGTTCACAACAGACGGATGTTGTGCTAATTCTGTTTAGAGTTTTGAAAATGTGACAACAGATTGGACAAAAGTAGCCTATGTTAGCAATTGAAAAAAACTGTCATTATTTCTTTGTGGCAGCAAGATAGGCTACTGTGAAGGGCCCTTAGGTTTGCTATATCCCCAGTGCCCTTCCTTAATCCGGGCCTGACCTTGTATTATCTTTTTTTCATTTCAGAATGGAAAGTAAATATATAAACAATTGCAGACACCAAAACCAACTGTTTATAATGCTTTAATTGAATTGCAAAAATACAATTTGTATTTTGAATAATTTGCTGGGTGGTTACTAATGATTGATTAATAGTAATGATTAATGGCGATGATTGAGAAGATGATCAGTTCATTCCTTTGACTTCTCAGACTCCACATCATGCCCTCGACCTTGACAGGCAGAGAAATAAATGTCATTAGGAAAGGCTCAGTATTATTACATCAAAATCTGGAACGAATATTCATTAGAACAAAACCTGCTACTGGCCTCTGACCTTTGAGTTTGATTGGCCCCAGTGTCACAGTATTGGTGTGGTAGGTGCTGTCAAGGGATCTCTTGCGTCGGAAGCGACAACCTTGGCGGCAGCGAGAGTTGTAATCGTTACCGGGGCAGATGATCACTTTACACTGCAGGTACACGTAGGCATGAGTCCGGAGGAACTTGAAAGCCTGGAATTTGAACCGAGCATAATAGTGCTGACCGCTGGTGTAGGAATAATATGTGTTGTCTCTGGGACATCTACAACCGAGGAAGGGAAATTGAGATAAAAATTAGAATTTGGAAAATAAATGTACAAAAAGTACAGTCACACACTGAGTTGGTTTCACTATTACTACAAATGAGTACAAGAATATATTTAAACTAAAAGCAACAGAATCATTTTTTCTGATCTCAATTAATTCCACAATTAATTCCATTCTGGAGGGCGTCACATTTAAAAATGAAAAGGTCTCACCCGTTACGCAGCAGGTCATAGGAACGATCTTTGAAGTCATTGGGATTTGGAGATGCTACACAGGTGTCCAGGAAGAGATCCAGGCTGCTGTCAGGCCTGTTTAGCTTGACTTGAACATACAGAAGCTGGTTCAGGTTCACTTCATATGGAGAGTCATAAATTTGTTGGTAGAAACTGCTGGAGGTGTAGAAGGCTATGCTGGCATTGAAGCGTCCCGTTCCTGTGATGTTGGCATTGATGATCTCCTTGGCCCTGTAGAATATCTGGACCATAGTGTCCGGCTCCATTCGGCAGCCCACATGTAGTAGGAAATGTGACTGACGAGTGATCTCACCCGACTGAGACTGAGATGCCCGCACATTGTTGGTGTAGGACACATAACCGTTCATCATCTAGGAGAGAGAGACAGAGGGCAGGTGATGTTGTGTGGTAAACATGCCTCTCAATGATGCTTACTAGCCCGACACAGCAAATTCAAGCATTAAATGCTGGATCTGACACTCATGTAGATCATACATTTTTGGCGGTTCCACATGTGTCGAGAGAGAACCTGAACACAACCTCAGTACTGGTAATACTGGGTCTGCAAAGATGATCATCCACATAAAGATCATTTCCACTGTATCCAAGTGAGTTCAGGTAAGAACGTTGAATGACAATGACCATGTTGTCTGAGGAGCAATCCACACGACCTGCAAAGCAAAGAGTTTCATCCCCTCAATGTAATTTTGCACTTTTAAATTATATTTAAATTCATGAAAGACAAATGTGCTGCATGTTTTAACTGGCTTGCGTATATTTGTTTTTAAAGCACATTTAATTTTATAAAGAGAAAACTCTTATATGGTCAGAGAAGGGATGGAATGCATGTGACAGCTATTCAACCTTTATCTGCAGTCAGAGAGCTTGTGAAATGGGCCTTGAAACCATGGCTGACACCAGAGTAGTCACTCCTGAAGACAACAGTCAGGTATCGTGATGAAGAGTGAAACACCTGGTTGGTGGTGTCATTGAAGCAGACCTTTCCCAGCTGTGAATGACCAGTGGAAGAGCCGTCATGTATAGAGATGTAGTCACAGTTACAGCAGCGCTCCAATCTGAAAGAAACAGGGAGCTGATCTGAAAAAGAGGAACTTTTTAAACAACACTTAATTTAAAAGAGCCATTTGGAAATGTTTCCCCCTGAAGGTTCTTAGTGGTTCTGCAGGAAAAAACAGCAAAAATAAAAAAAATGCATCTACTTCTTATATAACAAACATTAAACGCCAAATTTCATCAGCACTGGATTTGTCACCGCTGGTCTCTCACTTACTGCACATCAACAAATGACAGGAAGATCCTCTGTCCTTGCTGAGCAGAGATATACCACACACAGTAAGCATTGTCATGGTAATAGTTTGGGTAGTTTGGACTGGAAAACAGCCCAGAACCATACAGGTGTCCTCCACACTGAGGGTGAGAAACTGGATCTAAAGCAAGAAATGTGTCTTAAATCTTAAAGTTACAAACAAGTGTAATTAATATCAGATACAAGTGGTATGAGAATTTAGCCTCAGGCATTACAAAAACTACAATACCTGTTTTTATTTCTGGCCATGTTGTATACGATGGGCAATACCCTGAATAGAAGGCAGAAGTTAAAACTATATGAGTATGAACCAGAAGTGCATTATTTGAGTCTTATAATTATAATTTACATGAAGCCTCTGCTCACAGTACAATCTGACTATGCAAAGGAGCACTGTGAATATTCTTCAAAACATAATTTGTACCTTTATGCATTATACATAATCTAGTACTATCTTATCCTGAGCTGTGGTTGGGGGCCGATGCATCTGTTTTTGGGGAACTTACAGTGAAAGTCATGGCAACAGTTGCCATAGTACTGACAGTCGTGGGTGCATGAGCAGCTGCTGAAGTTGTGTCCACAGTTATACATGCAGGAGAGAGATTCTGTATCAGAGGGAGGAACAGATTTTACTCATGATGTCATCAATATGTGTGTGATGATGTACACATTATTGGGTCTCAACTGGACTCAATGCCTTTTACGGAAATTGTTATACACTGAACTGATCCATTTCATGTCATTAATCTCATTAGTGTCCCTTAAATTCAACTGAATGGCAGCAGCACCTGTTGTATCCGGCAAGATTGAAATGTCTGTTGTAAAATCTGTTGTTGAGCAGTAGTCTGTTTAAAAAGAAGAGATAAGTAGGAGTAAAATTAATGCCACAATTCCACTTTGACTCAGCAAAATCCATTTCATCACAGGAAATACACTGACCCATGTGCTCACGACAGGAAAGATTAATATTTGTGTTTACAGTATTTTATCTCGAAGTTTCAGTTGGTTGTGTCTGTTTGTTCTGGTGTTGTTGTAATTGAGGGTTACCAGGCCTGCGTAACAGAACTAGCCCACTGGCCAATCAAAGATATACCCCAGAAGTACCATATCCCAAATATCAAAATGCAAAATCAACCCTTGGCAACAGTTTAAAAGTTACCTAACTTGGCAACCCTGATTGAGCATACCCTTTTTAAAATATATTAAATAAGTAAAATTAAAGCCATGTTTTTGAAAACTGACTCAGCAAAATCCATTTCATCACAGGAAATGCAATGACCCATGTACTGACTATAAAGTTTTGTATTTGTGTATAGTAGGCCTATTTGATCTTGAAATGTCTGTCTGATCAAGAGGAACCTGACCGAACCCTTTAAGATGCTATACACAGAACTTTTTATTCTACGAGTGTATATCTATATCTTGAAGTGTCTGATCAAGAGGAACTCACTGTCATAGTCAGGGCAACAGTTGCCATAGTTCTGACAGTTGTAGGTGCATGAGCAGCTGCCGAGGTTGTATCCACAGTTATACCTGCAGGAGGAGAAACCTAGAAGGAGAAACACATATTATCCACAAAACCATTTATACTTGACTACAAAATCCATGAATATGTTTGTGGATTGATGTATGAATATATCAGCTTTCCACATCAGGAAACCATAAAGCCATTAATACATGTATACAAGAGCTATTAATATGGGTGTGATGTATGACTACAGGGACATCAGCCTCCCACAACACCCAGGAAAAAAGAGAAAGTTTTGAATTTGACAGACAGACAAGAAAGTCGTAGGTGCACCTGTTGTATCTGGCCAGTCAGTTGTCATAGAGCAGTAGTCTGTATAAAGGGAAGAAATAAAACTATGCTAAAAATTCAAGAGATCAATTTTATTTCTGGAATTACAAAGAATGAATGGTTCTATAAATGAAGCACCTGACCGAACCCTTTAAGATGCTATACACAGAACTTTTTATTCTACGAGTGTATATCTATATCTTGAAGTGTCTGATCAAGAGGAACTCACTGTCGTAGTCAGGGCAACAGTTGCCATAGTCATGACAGTTGTAGGTGCATGAACAGCTGCCGATGTTGTATCCACAGTTATACCTGCAGGAGGGAGCTAGAGAGAGAGAAACATTATCCATAAAGCCATTAATACATGTATACAAGAGTAATTAATATGGGTGTGATGTATGGGACATCAGCCTCCCACAACACCCAGGAAAAGAGAGAAAGTTTTGAGTTCGACAGACAGACAAGAAAGTCGTAGGTGCACCTGTTGTATCTGGCCAGTCAGTTGTCATAGTCATAGAGCAGTAGTCTGTATAAAGGGAAGAAATAAAACTATGCTAAAAATTCAAGAGATCAATTTTATTTCTGGAATTACAAAGAATGAAAGGTTCTATAAATGAAGCACCTGACCGAACCCTTTAAGATGCTATACACAGAACTTTTTATTCTACGAGTGTATCTATATCTTGAAGTGTCTGATCAAGAGGAACTCACTGTCGTAGTCAGGGCAACAGTTGCCATAGTTCTGACAGTTGTAGGTGCATGAGCAGCTGCCGAGGTTGTATCCACAGTTATGCCTGCAGGAGGAGAAACCTAGAAGGAGAAACACATATTATCCACAAAACCATTTATACTTGACTACAAAATCCATGAATATGTTTGTGGATTGATGTATGAATATATCAGCTTTCCACATCAGGAAACCAGGGACAGTTTGAATCCCAAAGATAGATAAGAAAGTCATGTGCACCTGTTGTCGTGGCAGTTGAAAAGCAGTAGTCTGTATAAATGAAAAAAATAAAACTACTTTCAAAAAAATTCAAGAAATCAGTTTCATTTCTGGAATTTCAAAGAATCATTGAACAAAAGCTTCAGTGGGGTTCTATATAGAATTTAAAATTCCTCAATTTTAAAGAACCCTTAATGCCAAAAAGGTTCTATAAGGAGACATTTCTTAAATAATTGCATAATACTTTTATGTTTAGTAATAAAAAAAAATGTCTAGTTATAAAGTATATATTTACGAGCTGTTTAATTCATAAAATGTTTTTACAATCAAAATCTAATTAAATCAAAATGAATTAATTAAAACTGAATTCATAAAATTATCCCATGATGGTAACCCCTAAACAGAACCCTTTAAGGTTCTATATTGAACCTTTTCTTCTGAGGCCGCATTTACACTGCAGGTCTTGATGCCCAATTCCGATTTGTTGACTATATATCTAGCTTACATCATTTTGAAAGTGACCCATAAATCTGCATTTACACTAAACACTTGGCGAAACAACCAAAGGCAGATGTACTGACCTGGAAAAGCTTAGGACGAAAAGGAAGTAAAAACGGAGCAATTTGCAGTGGACACATACGAAATGATAATACAAGCTTTTGCTTTCTGCACCATCTTTAAAGGTCAACAAAACATTGGTCTCTTAAGGCGGAGAAAAAAAAAGACGAGAGCCCTTGCTGCAGCCTGGTCGATTGATTGAGTCATTCGCCACTTTCGCTTTTCAATGATGAACGACTCGCATTGATTGGGGAATATCCGATCTGTCCATTGACACGGCAGACGCAAATGCATGTATTCGATTGATATAGTGCATGTATTTGATTCATATCAGATTTATTTAAACAATGTCTATGAGGCCTGAAACCGATCTGAGAATATCAGAATCCATGTGCTTTTTTCCTGCTTACTCATTCATGGGTTATATCCGATCTATGCCACATGGGAGGAAAAAATCGGAATTGGGTCACTTGAACCTTGCTATGTAAATGCGGCCGAAGAGTATATTATCTTGAAATGTCTGTCTGATCAAGAGGAACTCACTGTCGTAGTCAGGGCAACAGTTGCCATAGTCATGACAGTTGTAGGTGCATGAACAGCTGCCGATGTTGTATCCACAGTTATACCTGCAGGAGGGAGCTAGAGAGAGAGAAACATTATCCATAAAGCCATTAATACATGTATACAAGAGCTATTAATATGGGTGTGATGCAGTGGTGTAGTCTAGTTTTTTGTAGTGAGTATACTGTAATATCCAAAATCCCCCCCCCCCCCACACACACTCAAAAAAAAAATAAAAAAAATGGTGTTACTTTAAAACACATTTTACTGTGCAATTTCTTTCTAATATATTTGAGTTAGACCGAACTTTTATTTTGGTGGGTTGTAGGCATTTAAGTTTCTGTGTGTTTTAATAAACTATTATTATTATTATTATTATTATTAGGCCTGAAGTATACTTTACTGTGCAATAGTAATATATTTCTGGTATAATTTCTTCAAGTTATACCGAACTTTTATTTTGACAGGTTGTCGTAAAGACAGTTTCTGTGTGTATGAAACGAATGAATGACGATAGTTTTATCAAGTGAAATGGTGAAATTCTCGTCAAGTTACTCATCACAGCTCTGCGATGAAATGCACATGTGTAGCCTACATCATGTCTCAATACAGTGAAACGCTGAAAACACCACGAGCGTGAGTCACGCGTGCTTCTGTGTGTGTGTGTGTGTGTGTAACAGTTAGTGGAGCACACATTGAGCGCTCATTCCCAGAGACGTGTAGAACAACTGCAGTCTCTTTTAGCTTTAATATTCATAGACACTAGTCCATATCGAGATTTGATTCATTGTACAGCCCTGATTTATTCATTCAAAAATAGCCAAATTCCATGACGTTTCGTGACTGGATTCCGCGATTCGATCCGTCGCTTCGCAAACACAGACAGGTTGAATTTATGAATGAAAGTGTGAAAGTTCTGACACAAAACGAAGTTGATACGTATCCTCACGCTTTTTTAAGTGGGTATACGCAAATCCTTGGCCTTTTCTAGTGGGTATACGGCGTATACCTGCGTATCACGTAGACTACACCACTGGTGTGATGTATGACTACAGGGACATCAGCCTCCCACAACACCCAGGAAAAGAGAAAAAGTTTTGAATTTGACAGACAGACAAGAAAGTCGTAGGTGCACCTGTTGTAGCTGGCCAGTCAGTTGTCATAGAGCAGTAGTCTGTATAAAGGGAAGAAATAAAACTATGCTAAAAATTCAAGAGATCAATTTTATTTCTGGAATTACAAAGAATGAAAGGTGCTATAAATGAAGCACCTGACCGAACCCTTTAAGATGCTATACACAGAACTTTTTATTCTACGAGTGTATATCTATATCTTGAAGTGTCTGATCAAGAGGAACTCACTGTCGTAGTCAGGGCAACAGTTGCCATAGTTCTGACAGTTGTAGTTGCATGAGCAGCTGCCGATGTTGTATCCACAGTTATGCCTGCAGGAGGGAAAACCTAGAAAAGAGAGAAACAGGGAAATCAGCCTTAATCTACACTCAGGAAACCAGAAAATGGTCTGAATCTGACAGAAAGATACAAACGATGTAGGTGCACCTGTTGTATCTGGCCAGGGGGTGGTCATTGAGCAGTAGTCTGTACAAAGGGAAGAGAAATAAACTTCAGTCCTGGAAATATGCTCACTACAAGAGAATCTTTTTATTTATTATATTTAATAGTATTTGATCTTGAAGATAAAGATAAACTTACTGTCATAGTCATAGCAGCAGTTTCTATTGTCCTGACAGGAGTGTGTGCATGAACATGTGCCAAAATGGCTTCCACAGTTATTCCAGCATGAATGGGCATCTAGTAGAGAACAGAGAAAGAGATGTTAGCCATGATGCCATAATAATATGCAGGGGTGGAAATCGTAATAAGTTTAACAATTATTTCTCTGGTTTCAATTCCTCTTAATGGTTCTATTAATGATGAGTTAACATTTATTACTGTAATGCGACATAGACATGACATGTAATATAAGTGTCTTATGTACTAAAGGTTTTAATATATGTCAGATTAATGAACTGAGAAAGTAAATATAATTTAATCATAGATAGATAGATAGATAGATAGATAGATAGATAGATAGATAGATAGATAGATAGATACATGAAGGATCCTCCGTTGAATACAGCCAGTCATCTATTAAAAAAATACAATTAAAAAAATTAAAATATATCATGTGAATTGCTGTTTCAACATTATATGAAAATATGCATAAACCCATGTCCCACAATAATGTTGAAGGATATTTACATGTTGTCCATGACCCAATAGTATTTGCTGTAATGTGACAAACATACATGACATTTAATGTAATGCAATGTATTAGAAAGTCAGTTCTTTGAACTGATAAATTATGTACGTAAATCTGAGTGAAACATCTGATGTTCATACTAACAGTTTTCCATAAATTGTAAATTTTCCAAAGAATTTCCATTGCCAATTAATGATAGTCTTACCTTGATAGGCAGTTAGAAACAGATAGAGAAGGAAATTCAGAGTTTCCATCTTTTTCTTCTGATCAAGTTTGTCTTCAGACTTTAAGTCATCACTTATATAGTCAAAACCATCCTAAGGAGGATTTCCTTATGACACATCAATATCCTGGAGCCCGTGCTGGGAAAAAGCTTTAAAGCAGCTTAACTGTGGAAAAGACACAGCTGGATGTGTTTTATAACACTTTGTGTAAATGTATTGGTATATTTGTTGACACAGTTGTTTGAGAGGATCATAGATTGCAATAGAGCCTAATTAAACATTTGCACATACTTACTCTCATTACCATTCCTTGCTACGGCATTTAGATTAGGGAATGGAAATATGAAAACGTACTTATTGTACATGGTTAAGAGATTTTCCTCAACAAACCTGAGACGAGATAATGTGGCTTACTTTCCTATCATAACACACATAAAGAAATTACACAAAGAGACATATGCAAATGTGCACATACAAAAAGAGACATGAAAATACAGCTTTATTATAACGATAGGCGATTGATGGTCCAAGAATCCCAGCAGACATCCTCATGAGCCTAGAAGTTCTTGAAAATTTAGTATCATATTTTGCTCACTAAGCATGGCCACTTACTGAATTATAACATAATTTGGTCTTATAATCAAATTAAATCTTTTTTTTTTTCATACAGCAGGGGCACTACATGATTTTTGAATGTCATAATTATAGTAAATATAACATAATTGTATATATAGCATCTTCAATAGAAGTCCACGTTTTTTTATGCACTCACTGGCACCTTATTAGGTATACCTTGATAGTACTGGGTTGGACCCCCTTTTGCTGCCTTAATTCTTCATATCATATTCAAAAGGTGCTGGAAACATTCCTCAGAGATTTTGGTCCATCACTGAAAAAATGGCAATGGGCAATATAATGACATGATAGTATCACGCAGTTGCTTCAGATTGCAACATTTGACAAGAACATAAATGTAAAAGCGTGGAAAAGACACAGCTGACTATGTTGTAAAATAGGCTCCTGTTCCTAATTGACACGTCAAATCTTTTGCAAATTTGCATAGATGATGTGGCTAAAAGGACACAGCTGCACTTCCCTGTGTGCCCAGAACAGATCTAATTTTCTATTTATGTTCCTAGATCTAAGACACAGATGTCAGAGTGCAAGAGTGTCAAAACAGATTACAAATGTTTTGATTAATTACTCATATTATACAGTTGGAAAACACAGTTTTCAGTTGTAAATGAAAAATGAAAAATTCTCTAAATTCAAATAGCTAGTACAAAAGAACGCTTATACTGTTCATAATCTGTCTCCAGCGAATTATGGTTTACCTGTAGATCTGTGTAATCACAGTTTTTTCCCCTTAATTTTAAGTAGGCCCTGTTAGCTTGCAACACCATAAAAAATGCCTATTGCATTGAATGCACCTGTAAACATGTTTAAAAATGTATCCAAAATAATTTGTTACTTAACCTTTTTTTTCAGGTTTGCAGCCTGTTTTGTCCCATGTTTCAAAAATCAATAGCAGCACTCACATAACTAGATTTAGCTGTCTATAATTTCAATGTGGAGGACATTTAAAGCCAGAATTAAACATCAAAAGAAATAAACAGTGTTTTTTCATTGTTTTTCACTACTTTCCATATTTGTCAGGCTGAGGGAATTAATAAACATTGAGAAGCCATTAAAATAATAAAGTAGCCAATTAGTAGCTCAAGCAAACAAACAAACAAACAAATAAATATTATCAGTCATTTATTTTATTTATTTGTGATTACCGTGGGGGCTAATATTTTATTAATGCTAAGTTCCCTTTAAAAATGTCCAGTTTTATTTGAGAGTAACTCCGCTATTTTGACGAAAACTATGGTTACCATGGGGATTTTTCGTAAGATCATTTTGTACTGATGAAAATACGTCAGCAACATGACAAAAATATAAAGATTACTATTTAAAAAAATATTGTAAATATTTTTATTTTATTAGGTAAGTTTCATATTCATAAAGCTAAATTTTCTAAATCAAGACCATGCTTTAAATTTTTCCAAACTGAAAATGAAATATATTTTGAGTCTCTTAAATTGGTAAAAAATAAGAAAGCTATGTCAGCAACTGATATATATTCCAAACTTTTCAATTGAAAATATGAAAATACTTTTATTTTTACAAATAATAAAGTTTGTAAGTCTGTTTTATTTTTATATTTTATGTAATATTTTTTTATTTTATTTTTATTTTTATTTTTTTTATTATTATTTAATATTAATTTGTATTTGATGGCTCTGTTTTGTATTTGTATATATATATATATATATATATTTTTTTATTGTGTACTATTTGTTTACGAATTGTGATGTTTGTATGTTTGTTACAAAAAAAAATAAAAAATTACTATTTAAAAAGTTCCTATATGAAAGAATGAAAATGAGAGAGAGAGAGAGAGAGAGAGAGAGAGAGCAGACCATAGACACGTTGGTTTAACCTGACGCAGTGACGTATACAGCCACTTCCGCTCCTGCAGGAAAAACACTCGTGAAGTTTGTGAACGGGGACACGAGCTGGAGATGGGCTGAACCGAATCACTTCAGCGATAATAAACCGAGTGAGTAGTTTGAGAAATCAGCCTTTTTAGCACATCTGTCTCTATATGAGTGTGTTTATGGATATGGGGTTATGTTAAAATGTAAACACGGATCCTGCTGTTGATTAATGGCAGGATTAAATGGAGACAGGGCGAGGTTGGGCTTTTCCGCGCTGTTGCTAACTGACAGACGTGGATGTTACCCTTGTAATACAATTACAATGTTTATCTAAATAAAGATAATATACCAAGAGCATCGTATAGACTTCATAACTGTGTGTACGCTTCCATCGCCACAATAATAATATCAGATCATAAACGTTAATCTCTTCAACCAAGGATACATTTGGTCTCGTAACGTTGTGTGTTGATGGGTTGATTTTCAGTTGTAGTTCTGTCTTATATGTCTGATTGTGCCTTTTGTGATTTATCTCATTTAAACTGTATGTTTACATTCATTTTAACATTTAAAGATGGCAGTTTATGTAAGTATTTAAAAAAATGAAGATATTTTTGTTTTGCTTGTATTGTATACATATATTATGTAATATATTTGAATAAATTATAGGATAATGTATGTCAGACATTTCATTGCTGTTTGTGACTACAGTTTCTGTTGAATATTTTACTAAAATCCTTGTCCAGTAATCACAAACAACTGGAAATATGGTAAATGAGACCTCAACCACTGTGGCAACATCTTTGATGTTGTACCGAGTTATGGTTTTGTGTTATTCTAAGCATTCTGTTTTTGACTTGCCCTTACCGCAGGCCAACCAATGGACACCTGACCTAAAATGTGTTGAAATGTTGCGTAACAGCAGGTCGTTGTGTTTGAGGACATCACTTTTTGTTGGTGTGTTTATAAACAGACATGATGAGTGGATCGGTCAGCAAACATTAAATTGACTTTGGTTTACAGACAGTATGGTGAAGAGTGAAGACATCCAACAACATTACTTTCCATGATCATACTGTTTTATAGATAGAGATTATTAGACATGACTTGCAGATTTATTTGTTAGATGCATTAATTTTACATTCATACTGCATAATGTGAGAAGCATTATTTGATTTCAGTGTATTTTTACCACGTTACTCTAGTCTTCACTTCATTTGTTTCCATTATATTAATGTTTGGTTAGTTAACCAGATAAATCAGGGAAAGAACGAGAGATTATTTATCTTGAGAGACTTGTATGCACAGTCTACATACATGTTGGTATGTTTATGCTTATTATGGTATACTATAATTTAAAAATGTATATTCGTAAAGTGAAATAAGAGTATGAATGAAAGTAACTAGAAAACTAAAATTGAACAAAAGGAAGAAAAATGATTTTAGCTACCGTGTTCGTTCCTGATTCTTAATTGGTACAGCTATAACCAAAACTTAAAGTATAAAAATGAAAATTAAATGTATCCATACCAAGAAATCTAAACTAATTGAAACTAACCAAAATGAAACTGAAATGTAAAGTCAGTTGTAAAACAGGATTAAACGGATATTTCACACATAAATTAAAATTCTGTCATCAATTACTCACCCTCATGTCATTCCAAACCCATAAGATGTCCCGTTCATCTTCGAAACACAAATGAAGAAATATTTAATAAAACCTTAGAGATTTCTGTCCATCCACTGAACGTCCATTCCACCAAAACATTGACACTTCAAAAAGTACAAAGTCATTTGAGCGATTTAATCCAAGTCATCTCTTTATGTTCTTTTTGAAGTCTCAAAGTTTTGGTGGAATGGACTTTATATGAGGCACAGAAGTCTTTCAGGTTTCATTAAAATATCTTAATTTGTTGTGTTTCAAATGTAAACAAAAGTCTTTAGGTTAACTACACGAGGTTGAGTCACTGATAACAATTTTAATTTTTGCATGAACTATCTCTTTAAAATAATCCAATTTGAAAATGTAAAACTATAATAACCTTAGTGTTTGTGTGTGTTTGTGTGTGTTTGTGTGTGTGTGTGTGTGTGTGTGTGTGTGTGTGTGTGTGTGTGTGTGTGTGTGTGTGTGTGTGTGTGTGTGTGTGTGTGTTTATGTACACGTCTGCATTTGCTGAAACTAGCTCGAGGGCAAGAACTTGGTACAACCTCTCTGGCAACTTTATCTGCTTCACAACAAATATTAGGTGTGTGTGCTTGTCTTTTTTGCCTGAATCGCTATAATACGAGACTGAATTGCACCCAAACACAGTCCGGGTTAAAGTGTTGTTTTGTCTACCTTATCTACGACGTTCGTCTTTGTCAGTGAAACAGCAGATTTGTTTTCTAATCAGAGATTCAAAGAAGGATATGCATGCAAACCAACCTAAACTTAGTGTAGTAAGTTTCTTCCTGTGTGTGTGTGTCTGCTTGTGTTAAATTTCATAAAAAAATTAAGATCAAAATGTAGTTCTAACCTTGTTATAGACACATCTTAAGATCCAGAGATAAGGAGTTGTGCCGTGTGTGTGTGTGTGTGTTTGTGTGTGTTTGTTTTAATGCGGTTGGCCTAGTCTAGAACAAAATGAATCCTGTCTAGAACGTGACCAGACCTGTCTTGAAGATTATCTGCCCAATCTAAAATCAGGAGGAAGAGAGCAAGAATGAGGGATCGGAAGCTGCGTTTGTAGACTCTGATGAGCAGCATTTAGAAGCTCAGAATGTGATATCTGTGTGCTTTTGTTCAAACCTAAATGCTGTATAGGTCATGTTTTGCTTTATGACAGTACAGTCCTGCATACTCTAAGACTTAGAAGAACAGGGCTCCTCTAGAACCTATGAGCATTGCAGAACAGAAGGCTGATTCTGTGCTCTGGAACTCAGGGCGGGGCTGAACAGCGCTTCATGCTAATTGGTCAAGTGACTCATGGTCATTGTTGCCTCTGCTGGCCGATGACACAGCAGGCCTTGTCTTCCTTCACAGCCTTTGTCTGTTTATGATTTACAATCATGCCGTTAATGCCCCTGTCCTCGGAGTAGAAGAGGAGAATTGTGGATTTATTCTTGGTTTTGCCACTCCGGCACATTATGTCCCATATTCACGTGTTGCCTCAGAATATTTCTGAATGTTATATAATACTGCTTGAGAGTGCATGCTTCAAAAAAAAATTCAAAAACCTATATATAGTAGTTATCTACACTACCAGTCAAAAGTCTCTTATGTTCACTAAGGCTGCATTTATTTGATCAAACACAGTAATATTGTGAAATATTATTATAAAAAAAAAATTATATTTTAATATATTTTAAAATGTAAGTTCTTTTCCTGTGATGGCAAATCTGAATTGTCAGCATCATTACTCCAGTCTTCAGTGTCACATAGTCCTTCAGAAATTATTCTAATGATGATTTGGTGCTCAAGTAGGGATGCACCGATATGAACATTTTGGCCGATACCGATAATTCTTTATATTTGAAAACCGAAAGTTTTGAGAGCCTGATTACAAAAACAAGTCTCGCCATTAAAAGCCATGTCCTAAGTACACAATTATTTATTATGTCTCATTATAATTTTATGTAGCTTATATGACAGACTTGTTTGCACTTAACTGTATTTTCCTTTTTCCAATCATATTTCAAGCAATTCAAAACCATCATGGCAAACAACGTGCATCTGAAGTGTCTCAGCTGAAGGAAATAATCATTATTTATCGGCTGTTATATATCGACCAAATTTTCTTATATGGCCGATAACGATAACATTAAAAATTAACATATATCGGCCGATATATCGTGCATCCCTATGCTCAAGAAACATTTCTTATTATCATCAATGTTGAAATCAATTGAATATTTAAAAAAATAAAAATTATATATAAAAAAATAATATTTTTGTGAAAAAACATGATACATTGTTTCTCAGGATTCTTTGATGAACAAAGTTTTTGACTGAAATCTAACATTTTTTGTTAGAATATAAATGTTTTTTTTTTTATCAGTTTAATGCATCCCTGCTGAATAAAATGTCATACTGACCCAGAACGTGTAAAGTGAAGTTGAATAATTAACTGAGGACAAAACTTAGTGTTTTAAATATATAATTATAATAACAATTACATTTTTTATTGAATGTACTTCTTAGATTTTGTTTTTTAATTGTTTAGGTCATTTACCATAGATAGTTTTTTTTTTTCTTTTTTTCTTTTTTTCTTTCTTTGTTCTTCCTCCTAATAAAAAATGGTAACACTTCGGTAGTCCACTTTAGATATTCTAATAAATATAAGTAACTTTGCAACTACATGCCAGCTACCAGTCATTAGAGTATTAGTAGACTGTCTGCTTAATATCTGGTAGCATTTTATTTTGATGCCCCAACAGACATTCTATTTACTATAAGTACCTTTGCCACATGTCAACTTACTCTACTAACCCTTACCCTAACCTAACAATCTTCTAATGTTCTAAGAGTTAGGCTGGCCACACACTTGAAGATTTTAAGCCCGATTTTGGGGCCGATTTGCAACCCCCAACGAACTGGGGGGTGTGGCCCGATTCGAGGCTTTTTTGCAACTGACTTTTTGTCCCAAAAAATCCTCAATTGTGTGGTGTCATTACAATTATTTTTCTGCTCCCGATCGCGTCAGAGCCCGCACGATCCCAAATCTTGATTGTGCTGCCTCTGTCGGGATACCCGCAATAGCCAATGAGAGCTTAGCTAGCAAGCTTCACTAGCCACAAACATGCCACGAAAGTGGAGTATTGAGAAAGATCATCCATATTCTTTTTTTCTCCTTTGTTTTTATACCTCTAAAACAAAACTCATGCCAGCAGAACCAACTGACAATGTCGATTGTCCTCCATTTGTTTTTCTTCTCAAGTCCCATTTGATCTCGCGAGTCTCCGTGAGATTTCGTCTCACTCTGTATGTAAATGTTACTACAATCGACAGGTGTGTGGTCTCGCGGTCCGGACGAATCTTCTAGTGTGTGCATTCGGAGGATTATAATGCTAAAAATCAGTTGAAACTGCCCTTTAGTCTGTGGTCTCCCAGTTTTAAAATCGATTAAGATTTGAAAATCGTCTTGTGTCCCAGGCCTTAGTTGACATTTAGTTGCAAATTAATGAGAGTTAGTTGACGTAGTTGCAAAGTAAAAAAAAAAAAAAAAGAAAGTCTTGTCAGTTACTAATGCAGGGCAGCGCGGTGATTCAGATCCTGTGCTGAAAACTGAGACATCAGAGAAAGAAAAATAGTTTTCAGCTGAAAGAGCACAAGAAAAGAAAGCGTGAGGGGTCATCAAGGATGGGGGGGGGATTTTTACAACCACAAAACAGCATCAGCTCATTTACTGTTAGTCTGACTAACCCCTCTCTCTCTCTCTCTCTCTCTCTCTCTCTCTCTTAAATCTTTGTATCCTATCCCATGCTCCTCCCTTTCTATCTCTGTCTCTGTCCATAGAAGTTTCTGATATCAGAGAGAAGGGGAATGAGTAGTGTGAAGAGAGGGGGACATGCCTTACGTGGACCGGCAGAACCGCATATGCGGTTTCCTGGATATCGAAGATGTGGAGAACAGTGGCAAGTTCCTGCGACGGTATTTCATCCTGGACACGCAACAGGGGAATCTGGTCTGGTACATGGACAACCCTCAGGTAGCATCTAACTAAAGTGCAAATGCTTTCTGTGTAATGTAGTTCTGATTAGCTATCTGAGTGTGATATTGTTTCTTGGTCTCATAGAACCTGCCTGTAGGTGCCAAACATGTGGGTTCCCTCAGTCTCACCTACATATCCAAGGTAAGCTCCCACCTTTTCACATGTTCTGCTATTTCTGCATCATTGCCTTTTGAGAAGTTAATACAAAGCCACCACTCTTGTTTTAGGTCAGTGATGCCACCAAACAGAGGCCAAAGGCTGAGTACTGCTTTGGTAAGACCTTTTCACATCAACACACTATCAGTTCACAATCATTTTGATACAAAGTTGTCAGAGTATAAATTGCCATCTTTTGGAATGGCATGATGAGGTTTAGCTCATTTTTCTGTCCTTTTTGTCTCGGTGTAAGCCTGATATTGTTTGTTTTATTTATTTTTTGTCTATACATAACTAAATGGTTTTTTTTGTAATATTTTTATTTATTTGTTTTCAAATTGCTTAGAATTTGTGAAAAGCTTTCTGAGAAGGAAGATAATGAAAATTTTACTATTTTATAACACTCACTTCATGTTATTTTGTACATATCACGTAGTGTAAACAGTACTTAAAGGGATAGTTCACCCAAAGATGAAAATTCTGTCATCATTTACTCACTCCCAAGTTGCTCCAAACCTGTATGAATTTCTTTCTTCTGCTGAACACAAAGATATTTTTAAGAAAAGGAGTAAATTATGACAGAATTTTCATTTGAGTAAACTATCCCTTTAAAGGAATAGCTCAAGCTTCAATTGTTGACTAAAAGGTTTGTGGTTTGAATCCTGACTGGGCGCTATATAGAAAGCTTATAAGTTTGGTTTTAGGTCATGTTTTTGCTTTAAGCACTGCTTTTGTACTCTGTGAATGGATTGTACAGTAATAGTATGTTGATGCAGTGAAAAGCAAAAAAGTATTTTCAATACTTCTTTTTCAAGAACATTTTGAGCTTATTTTGACTCGTTCTTACAGCTTATACACACACACACTTCTGTGTTGCTTTGCATGTACAGTTACTGCACTGCACTGCACATGGTAACCTTCTGCACAACATGAGTGGAAACAGGAAACGGTGGTCTGGTCACTTGATAGATGAGTGTTAGTGAGTTGGTGTGCGTGCTTTTTGCAGGATGCTTCTGTAGAAATCTGAACTTCATTTTGAAGTGTTTTTGAATTCCTGTTCATCGTTTTTTTTTTTTTCTTCAAAAATAACAACCAGTGCTTCTTGGCAAACTTTTTCATTGCTTTTCATGCTTTTATCCAGATATAGGTTAAAGGAATAGTTCACACATTATTTACTATTTAGGAGTTATTTATTTACCCTCTTGTTAAAACCCATATAACTATATTTCTTCAATGGCATGAAAAATTAGATAAAGAAAACAAAAAGTAAAAACTTGCCACTCTGGGGCTGTCAAGCTCCAAAATGACAAAAATGCCTCATCAGTGAACATAATTTATTTTGGGTCAGACAACATCCTGAACACAAAACCAGTCTGATCTGATTTTCAGGTTCAACTTAGCTATCCATTGGAAACATTTAACAACTGGAGGTAAAGGTTATTAGTGAACAATGACTTATATTTTGTTTTGAGTCGCAAAACACACACACACAAAGTAATAATTTTCAAATTCTCATTGATAGGAAAAAATTACATATACACCCAGAAATATTTTAAATATTAAAAATGTTAACCCCGAGGTGTTCAGTCCGGTTCTTGGAGGGCCACTGTCCTGCAGAGTTTAGCTCCTATCCCAATTAAACACTACTAGGCATACTAGAAAGTTCCAGGCAGGTGTGTTGAGGCAAGTTTGAGCTAAACTCTGTAGGACAGTGGCCCTCCAGGACCCAGACCTCTTGGAAACCCCTGTTTTAACCATACAAGGATACAATGCAACTTTGCAACTTGCATGAGTGAGAACTATTGGTGGAAGGCAGACCATTTCAGTACAGCTGCACATAATGAACATTGCACATGCACAATGGAGTTTATTGTGATGCAATGATTTCTAGCATTCATCTTTTCATTCCAGATAACAGCCACTGAATTAACCGACATTGCGGGAAAAATTGAGTCAAGCTCCATTTTGCTGTAGCTTTTTAGTCTGAAATTGATTTTGCACTGCCTTATTGACTTCATTAGCTGAGTATGGTAATCCATAAAGTTTACTAGGCTCAAATCAAGGCTATCTGTGTGCTTTTGGGATTAATGGGCTTTTTTAAAATGCACTGACACGTTCCTTCTGATACACTGATAGTTCTCAGAATTACTCAGCAAAATTGCCATTGAATTATGGGAAATTGGGTTAAGCTCGTTCTCTCTGTCTGTGTGCAGTCATCAATGCAGGAATGAGGAAATACTTTCTGCAGGCTAATGATCAGCAGGATCTTGTGGAATGGGTCAACGCGCTCAACAATGCAACCAAAATCACAGTGAGTACACGCATGCAAAAATGCAAGTGTGAATGTGCTGTATGCAGGCATCTATATCCATTGAACCCCCATACACAATTTTACCATTGTAACTCCCCCAAATTTCATGGATCTGGATGTTTTACTTTTCAGGGTTTTTTTTGTGTGTGTTTGTGTGTGTTTGTGTGTGTTTGTGTGTGTTTGTGTGTGTTTGTGTGTGTTTGTGTGTGTTTGTTTGTGTGTGTGTGTGTGTGTGTGTTGTTGTGGTGTGTGTGTGTGTGTGTGTGTGTGTGTAATTCCCATCTTTCTCAAAGGTGTTTCTCATTAGTGCGACACAATATATAAGTATAGTATATTGTAACCAGTCACAGCTTGTTTTAGGTAAAACAAAATAAATGTATAATTATAATATATTTATAAATATATTTATCTGAATTGTTAATCATCATGATTACAGTATCAAAAGGAATAATCAAATTATGATTTTTGATATATAATTTGCCCTAATTCTAATGAATTTAATAACATATTTTTTTCGGTATTGCAGTATAAATGTACTGTAATATAACAGTACATTTAATTATATCAGAATAAATAAACAGTACAAAAAATCCGACCATGATGTTTGAATATTTATTGATACTACATTTTAAGTACAATATTAGGCTTTATTTTTCTTTATGCAAAATGTAATTTTCTCCTGTTGATTTTGGGGTGAAAACGTTTAAGGTTGGCAAGATTTTTTTTTTTTTAAATGTTTTTAAAAGAAGTTTCTCATTGCTCACCAAGACATCCTATTTTTTAGGATCCTGGATTGTTTGCATTAGTTATCTAGCTATTAAACAAGCTCACATGCTAATCTGATATCCCAGACTACTGCATACAGGAACAGTTAAAGAAACAATGAAAGCATTCAATGAGTTCATTCAGTCAGTGTCAGTGGTTCTGTCAACACTACAGATTAGTTCACTGGAAGATAAATTATTCTTAGTGTTCTCTGCGAGTTTAACTATTGAAAGTAACCCAAATTACAAAGTACAAGCAGTTTACAAGCAAATTACCATAAGCAAATACACCCGCACAAAAAAAAAGCAAGTTTCCTTATTGGAGTTGCAGTCTTCGTCCCCTCTCTGAGTACATGTGCAGTCAAGCACATACAAACATACGCACGGGAAGTTGAAAGTTTCTCAAAAAAACCCTGTCCTGTTTAAGCCGTGTGTTCCTCTTCCTGATGGCTTTTTCCTTGTGCGAGTCACTTGGCTGACTAATGGGAAGTTGTATTGTTTGAACGACCTTCACCTCTGAGTCATCGGCGATTCAGAAGGCCTTCACACACATCACATTACATGCACACGTACAAACACACACACGTACCCTAGAATGTCTCTGTCTCTCTTCTACTCTTTTTCACTCTCCCTGTATCACTAATATATCACACTTCCACATGCAATGGCAGGAAGTGCTCTGTCTATAGGCCAGACACTCTTGGAGCGTGGGCTGATGGATTTGAAGGGCTACACAATAAGCCGTTGTTGAGTTATCCTGTGAGTCTCACAATCGATGATTAATTCATCTGTGCCTCATTCACTTTTTTTTCCCCCTCTGTCTTTTCATTACGTTGCATTTTCAATGTTTTGCTGCTGCCCCAATTTTGTCTCTGAAAACCCCCTCTCAGTCTTTCCTGGTCATTACTTTCTCTCTCTTTTTTTTGTCTCTCCCTTTCTCTCTCACAGGTTCCTAAGTCCTCTGATACCGTTCACTCTGAGAGTCAGAGGTTGGCTTCAAATGGCAACAAGAAACAGGTCCCATACAAGACCGAGATCATTGCAGGAGTGGCTGTCGTCACACAGACACAGGTATTAGGTGCTACAAATGCAGAGGTGGACAGTAACAAAGTACATTTACTTGAGTACTGTACTTAAGTACACTTTTTGAGTTTCTGTACTTTACCTGAGTATTATCTTTTCTGGAAACTTTTTTCTTTAACTTCACTACATTTGAAAGACAAATATCGTACTTTTTACTCCACTACGTTTCTGTCAAGGTCCTTGAGTAGAAAGTAGTAACGTCAGTCAGGAGATGATTTTGGTTTGGAAATGAAAGTCAGATTTACGTCAAAACCCGACGTCAGATTTACGTCAGAACCCGACGTCGGACAGACGTTGGATTTTGGTTGGAAATGAAAGTCGGGTTGACATCAAAGCCAAAAAACTAAGCCAAGGGCACTATTTGAGGGAACAGCCATTTGGGTGTCCGAAACCATTGTAGACGTTATTGAGTGCACTTATTCAATCTCATATTCAATCCCACTACTGGAACTGTGTTCTAGAAATAAATGTGATATTGATATGAGGGCAGGCATAGATTCAGAGGCATAAGGTACTGTAAGTATTACATTCAACAATGCAACAATAATAAAACAATGCATTGACATTTACTTTTTACTTTCGATACTTAAGTACTTTTAAAAACGAGTACTTCTGTACTTTTACTTAAGTGAGAATCGGTCTTTACAACTTTTACTTGTAACGGAGTAATATTTGACCAGTAGTATCTGTACTTTCACTCAAGTAAGGAAGTTGTGTACTTTGTCCACCTCTGTACAGATGTTTTCTTCACGCTGCGCATCAACAGAAAACCACACACTAAACGATTTTAGATTCAAGAAATCATATCATTACTGATAAAATTGAAAAATTAATATTGTAAATCCAGAGCTAGTATCCACACATCTGACGTGTTTAACTGTTGAAGCTTATCCTCATTGTGTGCACAAAATAGACACGGAACACAGTCAAAACGTGCCATCGGAAAATCACTAATTAGATGTTTTGGTCACTGATTTCGTCTCGAAATTCGGTGCCCGAAATTTCAGTGCATCCCTTAAATATGGAATAACGGTGTCATAAAATTTTAATACAGCTTCTGCAACTGATATGCTAATAGTTAATGTTTTATTTGAATATATAGCCTCCCAGTATTTCTCAATTAAGCAATGTTGTATTAAGAACAGATAAATCAAACATTGTCTAGTTTTTAATTTGCAGAGCTCTTTTTTTTCTGCATGTTCATGTATGTCTGATTTATTTAGCAGGATGGAGAGGTGGCACACAGTGTTGGAGGAGAGAAGGTGGGCTTGAGGAAGGCTCAGAACAATCCGCCATATTTGCACACTAGAGCAGGGCTGGATCAGACCGTTATTAAAGCAGGATACTGCGTCAAACAAGGGGCGCTGGTGAGTCTGAGAGGCTGTTTTTAGCGTGGGTCTTTTGTAACCCTGGTCAGGGTTCCCAGATTTGTGAATCTGAAAAAAAGATTTCAAGTCCCTTGGAAAGTTTTTGAAAATAAACATAGATACAGGTCCTTAAAAGTGTTTGAATTTATTTTGTGCAAGAAGTTTAGGTTAGTTACGTGCATTTACGCGTTACGTTAAGTGTTTCCTGCGTGAGGTACTTTGTGTTGTACATTGCCATGACGTTCACGCGGGCAAAACTGTAACAATGTATCTTACAAGGTAACACGATGTAACCTTGCTCTCACTTGAAATGTGTCCCCACATTAAGTCCATTAAAATTTGAGGGTATTGGACTGGAAAGCCCTTGAAAGGTCCTTGAATTTGAAGTTAACCAATGTGTAGGAACCCTGCCTGGTTGTGCGTACAAAAATATTATATTTAAAATCTAAATTGTAAAAATGTATGAAGCTTTGTGTGACTACTGGAGATAATTAATTACATGTTACCGTTTTCCTCTTATATCAGATGAAGAACTGGAAACGGAGATATTTTGTTCTGGAGCAGAACTCGATGAGTTACTTCAAGTCTGATCTGGTATGTTGTATGTTAATTTGCCACTTATGCAGGAGTGATTTGTATTAAATGCACACCATCATCCCTGGTCAGTGGAGAATTCTGAAACAAAGATTAAGGTGCCCAATAAATCATGTTGAAAATGTAGGTTGAATGGTTGCATTCACTGAATTGTCTGGATTGTACAAGCAGATTTATTTATTGGAGGAAAATATGGCTTTTTTAATGCCAGATGACCTTAGACTGATATTTTTTAGAAGAAAGAATATGAATTGAAAAGTTAATCTCTTTGCATTAAAGGTTTTCTTTTTTTAAATCCGAACAAAAGATAAAGCAAATACCAGCGGTCTGTCTCAACATGAACGGCACTATACCTGTGAAATTCCAGGCGGCTGCCAGTTGTGTGTGATTCTGTTGCATATGTACATGTGTGTCTGCTTGTTAGAGAGTGAAACATTATGCAAATCACTGGTCTTAAAAAGCATTTAAGATTCCTGTCCAGTCCAGGCCTGAATAAGATCCAAAGTGGACCGCACTCCATACCAAAAGATCTGGCTCTGTGAGACTACCAACTAATCTCTCTCTCTCCTTTCACTTCACTTTCAGGAGAAGGAGCCTTTGAAGATTATTCTTCTGAAGGAGGTCCATAAGGTGCAGGAGTGCAAACACGGGTACAACAAACAGAATGTCTACCAATCAAATGCTTTGAATTCGTGAATGAAAATTCCTATAAATAAGAATCATTCTATATATTTTTTTTTCAATAAGAAATGATTACATTGTGCATTCACAATAGCGTTCAAAAGTTTGGGGTTGGTAAGTTTTCAAACGAAATTTCTTATGCTCACCAAGGCTGGTTTATTTGTTCAAAAATAGTTAAAACAGTGATACTGTGAATTACAATTACAATTCATAATAACTGTTTTATTTTTTATATATATTTTAAAATGTAATTTATTCATGTGATCGCAAAGCTGAATTTTCAGCATCATTACTCCAGTCTTCAGTGTCACATGACCCCACATTTCTTGGTAGCATCAATGTTGAAACTTTTGTTACTTAATTTTTTTGATGGAAACTGTGATGCATTTTTCTCAGGATTCTGTTATTAATGAAAAATTTAAAGGAACAGCATTTATAGCCAGCAGCCATATCACCCTGTAGCCCAAGACTGGTTGCCCACTGATGCTAAGCAGGGTTGAGCCTGGTTAGTACCTGGATGGGAGACCTCCTGGGAAAACTGCTGGAAGAGGTTGCTGCTGGTT
Source organism: Abramis brama (assembly GCF_963993115.1). Taxonomy (NCBI): domain Eukaryota; kingdom Metazoa; phylum Chordata; class Actinopteri; order Cypriniformes; family Leuciscidae; genus Abramis; species Abramis brama. The sequence continues at coordinate 18,121,132 of NC_139983.1, forward strand.
AGTGAGGCCAGCAGGGGGTGCTCACCCTGTGGTCTGTGTGTGTCCTAACGCCCCAGTATAGTGACGGGGACACTATACTGTCAAAGAGGACCGTCCTTCGGATGAGATGTTAAACCGAGGTCCTGACTCTCTGTGATCATTAAAAATCCCAGAAATTCCCCAAATTTGCCCCTTGGCCTCTGTCCATCATGGCCTCCTAATCATCCCCATATACTGATTGGCTTCATCACTCTGTCTCCTCTCCACCAGTAAGCTGGTGTGTGGTGGGCGTTCTGGCGCAATATGGCTGCCGTCGCATCATCCAGGTGGATGCTGCACACTGGTGGTGGTTGAGGAGATTCCCCCTTCCATTGCGCTTTGAGTGCAGAGAAAAGCACTATATAAATGTAACGTATTATTATTATTGGAAATAGAAATTTGTGTAAAATTATAAATGTCTTTTCTGTTACCTTTCTCCCTTTTGAATACAATTATTATTTTGTTTAAAAAAAAAAAAATCATATTGACCCCAAACTTTTGAACGGTTATGTATATTTAGATTTGCAGTGGTGCATTTATAGTTATTGAACTAACTATACGAGTTATTCTCTTCCCGGTTTCACTTTCAGTGAAATAATGATGCGAGACAACCTCTTTGAAGTCGTTACAACCTCCAGAACATTCTATATCCAGGTGAGAGGTCCTGACATGCATCAACATGCACTTCTAACATGGCCCCACATTCCAAAAATCGAACTATTGAAAATAGTGCTTGAAAATATTAGTGTATTATATGTGAGTTCTTAGGCTACACTGTATCTCAGACGTCATTAGGCTCAGTTCGTGTGCATTTATTACCTTTGTAGCATCTTATCTCTTTGTTTCAAAACTTTCCATATGTAAAAACTTTCCATTTCTTTCAACCATTCTGTTCCAGGCTGATAGTCCAGAGGAGATGCACAGCTGGATCAAGGCTATTTCAGGAGCCATTGTGGCTCAGAGGGGCCCAGGCCGGTCCGCAGCTTCTGTATGTACGCACACGCACACATGCATTCAAAAGCAGGTAGTCACTCCTCTGAGCAAAACAGTGGAGCATGAATTCTCAGCCTCAGGAAACACCTCGGGTGTTTATCTGCTCACATATATCCAATCATGTGCCTTTCTTTCTCTCTCTCTCACATGTACACAAACAAACAAAAAGAGGAGTGAACAATAATATGACTGCAGTGGTTTGGGTTTAAGATTGGTAATAGTTCAGAAGCGTTAAAGCACTCTGGAATCAAGAGTGCACTCATGTAAATGTGGGCAGCAGTCTGTTCGTTTCATACTCTTTCTCCCACTCCCAATGAACCTAGTGACCCCAAAAAGTATTTGGACACTTTAGTTGCACTTAATGTATGGACGTCATTGCATTTGACGACAAATATCAAGTTAAGTAGCATTTATTTAAGATGGAAGAAGTCTAGATTTAAGGGAAGTAGTGACAGACCTTTTCTTTGGCATTGAGACGTACAGTACATCTGAGTAAAACAGATTATCGAAGAACAAAATAGAGCAGGGGCTTAGTTGGTTGTTGATTAGATGTGAATGATCTGAATTCGAGTTTGCAGTCGATTGTAAGATAGAAGCTGGTTTAAGCGGACTGAATGATTGAAGAAGTCTATACACATCACCATTTCACTGAAAGATGGAGTTATGACAGTTTGATTAACATATACATGAATTAATGATTTACAATAAGATCAATTATATGTATTTTTCATGCCGACTTTAAAATAATAAAACAATATATTGTAAGACGATGTATGTTAGTGGATTTTTTTTTTTTACTGAAGCTGTTTGGTTTGATATTTTGTTGTGTATATATATATATATATATGTAAATGAAATGACATTCATATATTAAGTGTCCAAATACTTTTCGGGGCTCCTGTATCACTCTCTCCCTTTCTTCCTCTAATGTAGCTTTGCACTGTTGTTTCAGATGCGTCAGGCCAGAAGGCATTCAAGCCCCTGTATTCAGAGATATACACCACGTGTCACTCAAGGCAGCACGTATGTGATCTCCGCCCCCTTTGAACCGCCCATTGTTTCCTCTTCCTCGCTTCGCTTTAGAGTTGCTAACGCAAATACGCACACAAACGTACTTACCTAGCTTGATCTTTTCCATTTCGCTTTTCCAGAATAACTTCACACACAAATGCACACCTAACAGTTTAGATTCAAATGCAGAAAATAAACGTAATCAACAGTTCATTAACGAGATGCATTCAGTTTTCCGCTGACCTGATGTTTTCCCGCTAATTCTCTCATCTGTTTCTTCTCAACACTGTGGCTCCCTCATTTAAACTAACGGGTAATATTGATGCACTTCTCCATTTCTAATGCTTCTGCCTCTCTGCCAGCCCACTGCAGTCTCCTGCTACACACCCAAAAACGCATGTTTCACGTTTCGATTGCTCATCTGTATTTAATTATTCTTTATTGTTGTGTGTAGCATGGTTCATACATTTTTTTTGACAAAGTCTTTTTGTTTTGCCATCCTAAATGACGCAAACTAGTCATTTCTGATTTAAAATAAACTCAAAACATTGCCCATAGTCAGCCCATTTTGCTTGTCTTGAAAAAGGATATTTATTGATATAGAAGTTTAGAATAGAACTTTATCTTACCCTTTGGAGATTGATTGTATAAAAATAAAAGATTTTGATTATGTAATAAAGCAATGTTATTTTTCCAGCATGTTAACTGCTTTATTTACACATTTTCAAACCGTGTGCGTACTTGGATAGTCGTCTTTGTGAGGACCAGTTTGAGTTTTAGACCATTGGAGTGAGGACCTTTTGGCCGGTCCTCACTTTCTGACACCCCTTTAACAGACTGTTAGGGGGTTAAGACTTGGTAGCCATACAAACATGTTTGTGTCAGTTCTTATGATGAGGTTACACATGCTTTAATGTTTGAGAGTTGCATTGTTGTGCCTGTGTTTTAAACATTATCCACATTTCCCAGTACTGACTTGCAGTAAGGTTTTTGTTTTGTGAGGTGAACCCTCGAGTCTCCGACATCAGGTTCTCAATCACTGCTGTAATTAGATTAGACATGTCTGTGCTTTCTCCCATGATTGTTAGGTAAAATGTTGTGGACATTCTGGAGCAGTGATTAAGATGCTTTTTTTTCTTCTCCTCGGTTTTATTGCCGTTCTCAAACTAACCATAATATACATTTATATTTGTGTAAATTTGTATCTAAACACAGAATGCAGTTCTAACTGTCACAATATTTGTCGTCTCTCCCTTACATTCATTCTGTCGTTCAATATTCTCTCTCCACTCTTTTCTTTCATTATATTGCTTTTTGCCTCCCATCTTCTACCTAGGGCTGGGCGATGTAGCTTAATAATAATGCTTCAGTATTTTTAAGGCTTTAACTTGATTTACCGGTAATAATATGCATCTTTATTTTTGTATTTCCTCTTAAATAGTTTAAGGGTCTTTTGTTGTTTTTTTTGTTGTTTTTTAAATGATTGTTTATTTAAAATCAGAGCAATGATATTCCTGTGATGGCAAAGCTGAATTGTCAACAGCCATTACTTCAGCGTCACATGATCCTTACTGAAAATCTTCCTGACACCAAACCTTACTTTTGACCAGAAGTGCAAGTTTACTACATTTTATGTAAAATACCATATTCTTGAATTTTTTTTATGATAAATCTATGATTCATGTTTTTTGAATTGATTCATTTATGAACCAGTTGAACTGATTCATGGAAATTAATAAGACAAGCAATTCATATGTTTTTTTGTTACTGAAGATTCCATTTAGAGATGCTATTAATGCATCTTTAACCATGTTCACATACTCAAGAATTGTGACAATGGCATGTGTCAAAATTTGTCTTGATGATACTGTCTTTCAGAAACTTATCAGACCAATGAAAAGCATTTCCTCAGGGTTTTTTATTATTTTTTTATTGTCAGCTAAATATAAAATGAATATTTGATGTATCGTCCAGGCCTGCTTCTACCTCTCTCCTTCTCACGTTCTCTCTCATGTTGTGTTTTCCAGTGAGGGGAATAGCTGGGCTCTCTGAGTACTAACACTTCTGATCTGGTGCTCTGCTGGCTCTGGTTTCTGGTACTTCTCATCTTCTACTGCTAAGCTCATCCAAAAAAAACCTGTTTCTCGGATGTTCTTACTCACAGCTGAGACTGCTCTCAATCTTTACCACACTGCATCAGTCTTAACGCTTTCCTGAAAAAAACGCTTTATTCAGACCAGAACTTTAAACATCGTTAAACTTTCTCTCCGTCTTTCTTCCCATTTAGGAGCACATTGTTGGCAGCTCCTGTTTCTACCGCCAGCTCACGAGTCACGCCGTCCCCTGGACGCCCAGCCCTGCCGTGTCAGCCTACCCAGAATGCCGTGGTCCCACGAGGTCTGGCTTGGGACAGCGAGCACTTCATGAGCCTGCTGCCCCTGCCCCGCCCACATGCCCGCCTGTCACTGCAAGAGACCCGCCTCTCCAAGTGACTCACGAATCACCTTGGCGGCGACGCAGCAGCTTTGGAATGTGCGATGCTCCTTTGCCCCAACTTGATCTGGAGAGTGCAGATCTTCCTGTTAGTGAAGTCTGACTGTTTTACATTAAACTTTTACCTCTGACCCAGAAATATTAAGATGGGTATGCAGAGTTTAGGGGATGGAAGGATCTTTGGAGGAAAGATAACCTGGGCGTTCGGATCCAAACTGATTCGACCCGACCTGTCAACCAAATTTTGAACTTTAAAAGAGCTTCATCTAGATCAGAAACTCTACTATGATTCCAAAGAATCTCCTAACCTCCTAACCTTTGAGCTTTTACCGAAAAGTGCAGAAAGAAACTCATGGAATATGGATTCAATGTTACCTGAACTCAAGTGGTTTCTGGGACTGTGTTGGAGGATGCAAAGTTTCGCACTGACTCACGGACTGGAGTTGGAAAGGCTGTTCGAGTGCTTGTGAGAAGAAGTGATTCCTTTTTTAATATCCAAAAATCCCCCCTACACTGAGCATTATAGAACATACTTCATTTGTGTTTCTTTCTGTGCAGTTTCCTATTTTTAAAAGTTTTCTATGAGCTGTTAATGTGACTAATTGATCCTGTGGACTAAGCTGGGGGTTATTTTGACTGACAGTTCATTTTCATCTTTTATCCGCATGTATACATATGGGTGAAATCTTGTTGCTGTAATACTGTTTTTTGTCTATTGCTCCACTAAATGACTGATCAAATCCACAGCTTAATCACTCAATGGTTTGGATACAGTAAAATTGAGCAGACTGTTGCTGTATAATCCGCCTACATCCCTGTAATTTTCTGGCATTCTGGGTATTACTGTATATGTCTGACCAGATAAGTGAGAGTTTGTTGAATTGTTCCTTTTTTCTTTTCTTTTTTTTCAGCTGTTGGGATTTGTGAATGACTACTATGAAATGCATTCAGTGTGTTTGTTTTACACGGATTCATTTTTGCCCTATGTCTAAAAAAGCGCCTGCATCTTTTTCTTTTAAAGGTCCGGCAGTTTTAACCCTCAGTTTTGGGGTTTTTTTTTTTTTTTTTGGTGTCATTTTGTGCTGTAACCATTTTAATCTTGTTTGTTTATATTATTTATTATAAGAAAAAGCAATAAACCAAGTCTGAATTTATGCTGTTGATTGAATATTATATTTTGGCTTTCCCATACAAGCTAGAAAATAATTTGGGATATGTGAAATGTTTTGGTATTGTTTTTTTGCTGGACCTTCAGTTGCCATCAGAAAGCATACGCTTTATTGCCCTCTGTTGGACATTTAAAGTTACTGTTGAACTGCTAAATAGTTGTTTTGCTCATTGCGGCTCTGAAAACACCTGCTAAACTGATATAAATATCTTAACACATGACTCACTAATTGTAATACTATTCAAACACATTAGGTAATTCACCCAATATATAAAAACAGTTCATCTTGGCTCTATAATATGTCCAGTTGTCAAAATACATCCGTGGTTTTGCATGTCTTCTGTGTTTTGTCTCATGTAAATTTTCACTGACCTCACTGAGACTGTCATATTAAGGATGTGATGTCACCAAAATTAGATCATGACATCAGCTGGGATAATGCTGGCGAACATTTTGTCACAATTTCACAAGACCTTTGGGAAAGGGAGTTTTTAAAGTAGAGCAGCAGTCCAAATAACGGTTAAAAGGACTGTTCAAAACCAAAAATTAAAATTCTGTCATTATTTACACATGTCGTTCCAAACCGACTCCTGTAATCTTCTCCGAAACTTTCTTCGGTAAACTGTCACTTTAAGTCATAATCATTGGCCTGAATTTGTAGTGTAAATGTAAATTGACAAATGAGAAGGTGTATTGAGTTATGGAAAGTTTTTTTTTTATGACATTTATGCTCTTTAATTCTTTGTATTATTTTTGCAGGAACAAAACTGCGTCAGAAAACCAGAAACCAAGCTACAGTTATTGACAGTGAAATTCATTTTTTTTTACAGATTTGATGCTGTTTGTTGTCACTGGCAGGTTGTTTAAATTCATTTGCATGAGGTATAGCTTTTTGGAACATCTCAAAAATATCAAAAGCTCTTTTGGTAGTTCCAGTGTTGTTATTGTTATCTAAAACTATTATATTTTGAAATAATTTAGTTAAAAAATGAAATACAAATATTAGATAAACTTCAAAATTAGAACAATTGCCTGACCGAAAAATAAGTTTGAGTTGAAGTAGTAAAATTACTAAAACTGAAATGAAACTAAATAGAAGTATAAAAAAGCTATGATAAAAAAATTATAAAAGCACCAAATTACTAAAACGTAAAATAAAAATTTGGAAAATAAAAAGCTAATTCAAAATATGAATATAGTATAAAAATAATAGAAGAATAACACTGGATGGTTTAAGCACTTTATGTTGTAATTATTTTAGAGGCTCATGCATAACAGTTACTACCACTGTTAAGTGAATCAACAGATTCACACACACAAGTTTCAAGTTTCTTCTAGTTAGTTCAAGCTAGTATAGTGCTGACCTAACATTTTGTTTTTGTCATTGAAATTGAAAGGATAACTAAACCATTAGTCAGACCTGTCAGACTTAAAAGGTTTTGTTAATGAAAATACCATAAAATCACCCACTTTGAGTTTCTCAGTTCCATTTAACCACAATAACAACCCAGCCCTAGTCCTCAGGCCTCACCCCTCATAAAGACGCTAGCACTAAAACAGCCCAACAGTCTGGTCAGTCAAATAATTTAGAGTCAGTATTTAGTCTAATTATTTTTATTTTTTTAATTAATTTTTTTGCATGCAGCATCATAAATATATAGACCTACCACTAACATCTCAGACATGTAGTTTGTGTGCGAACAAGCTCTGTGAGACACATTATAGGCCTGTAAAATTCCTGGACTCACTCTCATCCGTGAACGCTGCAGTCCATGTGTTACCACAAAAATGTTTATCAGGCTTAATTCAAGCGCCTGTAAATTATGGCAGGAAGCTGAAGCTCAGCACGGCCACAATTAAGTGACTCTGTTTGCTGCATCGTTTAATTATGTGTTCAATTAATTTGCTATTTGGATCGTCAGGTCTGTTTACCATCATATTCATAAATGTGACAGTTTTCCATAACAATGGAAATACATAAAGAGGCCCAGATACACATTCTTACTGTGTGTATGTGCTGGTTTGTAGATAAGAATTAGTGTATTTGTCTTCCTGTGGGTTTTTATACACATTTAAATATAGTGACACTTTAAATGTTGAATCAGTTGTCTCCTTTGACACATTTTTCAATATAATTTTGTGTAGATGCTTAAAGTTTCGGGAGATTGCAAAGTTGAAAAACTTACTCCATTAAACATTACATTTTTGCTGCTTTCTTTTAGCTACTCCACACTCTTTTAAAAGTACTTAACTATCAAAAGTAAAAAGTAAATGTCAATGCATTGTTTTATTATTGTTGCATTGTTGTATGTAACCTACTTACAGTACATTATGCCTCTGAAGCAACATAGAATACACCTACCAGTTAGTATCTGTGGAATTAAGAGCTTTTAGAATGTTATAAAACCTATAGAAATTTAACAACTGAACAACAGCCATAATCATCTCCCTTTTTTTTCTTCTTTTTTTTAAACACTTCTACCACCCCAACAAAAGAAGTACACATTATTGTAGTACAATATTTGTCTTTCAAATGTAGTGATGTTAAAGTAAAAAGTTTCCAGAAAAAATAATAGGCTACAAAAAGTGTACTTAAGTACAGTACTCAAGTAAATGTACTTTGTTACTGCCCACCTCTGATTCTAGCTAATATTAATATCACTGTTCTATAATAGTAACTTACAGGTAGCCTACTGAAACTGTTACAGCATTCCCCGGCCTCCTGAGTGCATGTTATTGCATCATAAAACGTCTCATTTGTTTAAAACATTTACTTTCCCATGTTGTTAAAACTGTGGCTAATTAGTAGGCTTATTAGACATCACAGTAGGCTAGTCAAAAATGCAATTACAACAATTACAGAAACATCCTAAAATATCCCATTATAATGTTAACATAGGCTACTGTACGTTTTTGTTAGTTAGCCTTAGGGTTTCACTACAATTTCACGATCTGAATCTGAGAGATCAGTCTGAGAGAGTTTTCCCACATCCAGACCAATCGCAGCGCTTGTTGTCATTGTGGTGAAGTGTGCGCGTGGAATCCAGAGCGCTTTTATAAACGCTGCGCCAGCAGAAACTCAAGAGACGCGCATTGTGCTCGCTCCCGCGGCGCACCAAATTTACAGAGCTCGGTCCAAAGATTATTCCCGCCAGGAGGCAGCTCTGTTGGTTTTTGAAGGAGACATTTAAAGCCGCATAATTCTCAATTTACATTCCTTATTTATTTAACGTTGACAAATATGATTTGGGTAACTTTGTTCTGCATCTGCGTCTTGGTTTCAACGTTGCAAGCCGATGCGCGCCTCAGTAAATCCTATGTGGTCGGCGGATGTCCGAGTCAATGTGATAAGTCCATGTGTCCGTCAATGCCGAAGGACTGTCCAACAGGGCAGGTGATGGACCACTGCAACTGCTGCCTGGTGTGCGCATCCGGAGAGGGAGAGGCGTGCGGCGGGGTGGGTAAGCTGGGGGACCCGGTGTGTGGAGAGAGTTTGGAGTGCTCCGTTACCGGAGGAGTGGGCTTCTCCGCTACCGTCAGGAGGAGAGGGAAACACGGCATCTGCGTGTGTAAAAGTAGCGACCCGGTGTGCGGCAGTGATGGAGTCTCCTATCAGAACATCTGCGAACTGAAGCGGGTCAGTAACCGAGCGCAGAGCCTGCAGCAGCCGCCGGTGCTCTTCATACAGCGGGGAGGTTGTGGGGCGGGTGAGTACATCACCAAAACTAACTGTACATGTTTGTTTAAACTCTTTACATAGCCTTGGTACATCATTTAAATGAGCAATGTCCACCTTAATATGTAGTTAATTTGACTTAGACAAAGATAGATTGTCCAGATGCTGGCAGCAGATGCAGATCTTTGCTGGATGGTATATTCATCATCGTCTGCAAAACTATGCACCCCATTTTTATGATCTTGTTCCTTTGTAAACCCTCTTGGTTGAGGATGTTGCTTTCTTTTCATGCAATTTTACGGCAGACAGACTTTACAATTTTAATGTCATGTTTCTGTTGATGAACAAACAAATTAGGCTACTGTATGTGTTTGAGTCATGCATGGGTTTATTGGGCTAATTCTTGCGACATTATTAAACTGAGTGTTCAGTTTAAAGTGATCAATGATAGAACAGCCCAAGCCATGCATCTTATGTGTCGCTTAAGTCTCTGCACTCAGTCGCAATTAGTCATTTTAATGCATTTTGACCATCATGTGCAGTTTGGTCATAGCACTTGCTCATACACAAACACAGTCTGACCCATTAAAACCATTGTGAATGGAGAAAAAACAGAGCAGCTTGGGTGCTCTTTTTTGCATACAGTATGTGTGTGTGTGTGCGCTGTCAGAATACAGTTACACCTCTTGAAATGAAGCCCCTCACATCTTACTTTGTGTTTGTGCATATTTGTGTTAGATAGGTTTTTAGAGTTGAATTTGAGCAGGTTGTAAGGGGTCTGCTTTTATGCGATAGCTCTTTTATGAAAAAGTTTCTATTGTTTTAAGTTGAAACGTGGTCTCTCTTTATCTTTTTCCTTGCTTCTTCATTATTCCTACTGAAAGAGCCTCAATGTATTCATTTTGGCACACATTGAAACTTAAATTGTGTCTGAAAGTGGATAGTTGCCTTGGTCCGGATAGTGGATTTGTGATAGTGAATCCTCACACACTTTTTGGCTCACAAACACTCCTTGCATCAGCTGTTGAGTATCAGCACTCCAAAGCCTCTTCTTTAGAAGCTGAAATATTAAGGATATGTTTGGCATAACCATTGACGTGTCTTGTCTCTGCATATTGGACTAATAAAGGCTCTAAGCAAAGTGCCAAGCTATGAGAGGTCTGTGGCTTCCAAGTCCTGGCCTCACCTAAAGAAAACACACTGTGCTGCAGAGCTCATGATGTCATTTGCATCTGGACTGAAGGCCTGCCTGCATCTCTGCACACTTCTCCTTCGCTGGCTGCAGATTTAGGTCATATTATGAGTCTTATGCATTCAACAGGAAACATATTTTTACTGAAGCAGAAAGAAAGTCATCTAGACCCTCCTGCAAGACTAGATGTTTTAGCCTGTTTGGGGTTTTTAATAATTGTGATTGAAGGAAATGGCCTGCACACGGTTGACCCAAGGAGGGGAATGGGAGCTACGCCACCAAATGCTTTCTTGACTCACATTGCACCTTGAGCTATTATATTAGCACTGTTCTAAAACACTGTTCTGACATGATTTGAAACGCTCTGCAGAGGCAGCATGAACTCTGCATGAACACTGCAGTACTTTAATAATCATTAAAATACACATACATATTGGGTAAAATAGTACATTTTAATTTTTTTATCTAGTCTAATGTGAATTGAATAGAATGTTTAATTGACATTTCTCATGCTTTTTCTTCTTAGTCTACAATCTTGGGTTTATTTGTTTGCCGCAATGTATTTAACAAATGACCTCACCTACCTCACTGCGAAGGATATGCTGCTTTAGACTTTGTCTGAAATTAGGCATCTTAAAACATAGCATAATTAAGTTTTGTAGGCAGATCACTCGGTTTTGGAACATTTTATATAAGGAGTGAGAAAAAAGGAGTTAGTGTAAGAGGAAACGTGTTTGTAAATGTGTGTGTTTTTGTGAGTAGTTTATTAATACTGGATCTTTGGGATCAGCTGTAATACTGAAATCTCTATACGGGCCCTGAGCTGGAAAGACTAGTTTGCAGTGTGTGTGTGTTTAAGTTTAAGTCAGTGTTCTCTGTTCTTCTTTTGCATGGTTTTCATTAAGGATTTAAGTATTTCAGGCTTGTTTCCCAGAGTGTTTTGTATGTTGTGTCTTGTGCATTTGTTTGCTTTCTGCTGGCAATTTTACTTGTGTATTTTGTCTTTGTTCTTGCTCACGCCAGTTTATTTGTGTGTATGAAGATTCAAGAATCACAGTTGTTTATGTATAACCAGAGCATTAAAATTCTCTCAGGATACACACACTCAGCATATCAGGCTTTTAATTGCTCTCTGTAGTATGTCTGTGCAGTGATTAAAGTGCTTTTATCAGTGTTTATATGTTGTGTGTGTTTGTTCGGTGGTTTTCATTGGCACTCAGAGGTTTGTCCTGTCCAGACTTCTGCAGATTTGTTCAGTAGCCTTACAAATGCTGATGAGGCACATATTTCTCCAGTCTCTGACTTTCTCTTTCTCTTTCTCAAATCACATTTCACTGTAAAATCAAAATTTTTATTTTCGTCATTAAGAAAATAAAGCTTATAGTAATGGGAATTTGACTTAATTTACATCAGTCTCTACTGTTTTATATTCCACTGTCACTGTCTCCACCAGTCTGATTTATGTTCACCCATTCCTATGTATATTTTTGGACTCTCCTGCTAACTGCAAAATAATGAATCACAGTCTCTCAAATCCTTTACTGACGACCTTTTCTCCAAAACTCTAAACAGCAGTGACGGTATGCATGTTGAGGTAAAAGATCTCATCCTTTATTTGCCTCATTGTTCCACTAATGTGTATTGTTTCAATTCTGAGTAAGGTTTTGTTCTTTGTATTTATGTATGTGCGCTCTGTTTGTGCAGAAGCGGTCTTTGTTTAACTCTTTTCAATTAGCATGTTATAAAAGGCATGTTTGTTTATGAGTGCAGTCAAGTGCTTGAACTCTTTTTACTGATACTAACACAAAAACGTCTACGTGTGGATGTTCAGTCTAGGAATTAGCATATCTGAGAACAAGAACAGACAGGCACGTAAGTGTGAATGAATTCTGTTATGAACAAGAAGGGACTCATTATTAATGTTTCATGATTTGTCATATTAAGCGATGTCTTTCTCACTGCCCTGGAGCTTAGAGCTTCTCCTTTTCCTTAAAATCCTGCCATCTCCTGCAAATACATTTTCTCCAGCCATCTTTCTCCAACAGCCATCTCTCCTATAATCTCTGTGCGTCTGTAGTGTAATAGGCCAGTAGGACTTTCCCACAATAAGGACTCGTTTCCTTCTCTCTGCTCACCTACATAGGCCTCGACTGAACTCAAATAAACACACTTCTCGAGTCTGAAGCCTTCACAAACCCCGCAGAGAGGCCTCAGACAGAGCTTACACAACTGTAACTGGACACCATAACTAAAACTCAGAGCCACAGGCATGACCTGTTCATGTTCACAAGGTTTCAATCCCTAACCAGTTCTATTGAGTTTTGTTAGTATTGTGCTAGCCATGAGTGAGCTCTCCCTGAACAGAGCAGAAGCTGTTTCAGAGAATAGAATAGAATAGAATAGAATAGAATAGAATAGAATAGAATAGAATAGAATAGAATAGAATCAGGGCTGGTGTCCTGACATTTCATCCTACCCGTTAGATTATCCTACCAGGGCTTACTGCGCATGCACACATCAATAATTAATATTTATTTTTAAAACATTTGCATTGTTTTAATGGTAGGTTTAGGGTTGTGGTAGGTATGGATGTTCATAAAGCCTCAAACCACATGAATATGATTCTGGTAGCACAATCTGATAGGTAACATTTTTCGTTGTTGAATTGTGGTACTTACTGTTTTAATGGGAGGTAGCAAAATCTGACAAGGTATAGGATAAATGGGCAGAACACCGGATTTACCTCATGTTGTGACGTAGGAAAAATAATTTTTTGGGCCCCCCAATACTGTCCCATATTGTTGCTGTTGAGCGGAAACCTCAAATGCCCAAAACCGCTACTTTTTTAAGACATGAAAAAAATACTGTATTTTTTAAATAATTAAACATTTTGTTTAATTATTTTTGACCAGTGAATGTTGGACATGTTTTATCCGCCATTGAAATGGATGCTCCAAGGCAGTAAGTGCATCGCATTACGTTTTCATCAACTTACAGGTTATCTAGTTTATTGTAGCTATGTGGCCGCTCAGTCTTAAATTTGCCCAAAATCTTATGCTATAAAAGATAAAGTGCTACGCACAGGCTATTTAAGACAGTATTGACAATGACTCAAAACGCTAGACTTGCTAGACTTCTCTGCTCCTCAAATACAAAAAATATTAGCCTTTATATACAGAGAGAGTTGCTTGAATAAAGACAACACTGTACGTATTCAAACAGCCAGTTCTTTTTACCCAATGCAAATAAGCAGAGACTTCATTCATGATTTGAGGTGGGTGAAGTAATGAGGTTTGACTGACAGTTTGAGGATCCAGTGTAATTACGAAGTTTAGCCACAAGCTCTTTATTTCATTGGTTAAGTATTTGCAAAACCCACAGACAGATGTAAAGGGTGACCAATAGTAATGATGGGAAATTAATGGGAAAAAATGAGGAAATGTTGAAATGTTCTGCTTGATATTTTACATTTTGTTTATAGAATAGAAAAATGTCCCCCTCTCCTCTATCCACATAGGCCTACACTACCATTCAAAAGTTTGGGTTGGTAAGATTTTTTATGTTTTTGAAAGAAGTCTCTTAGATCACCAAAGCATTTATTTGATAAAAATACAGTAAAAACAGTAATATTGTGAAATGTCAAATGTAAAAATAACTGTTTTCAATGATTATATTAAATAATTATATATTATATTAATATATTTTAAAATGTAATTTATTCATGTGATGCAAAGCTGAATTTTCAGCATCATTAGTCTTTAGTGTCACATGATCCTTCAGAAATCAGTCTAATATGCTGATTTGGTCCTCAAGTCAAGAACCATTTATTATTGTTATCAATGTTGAAAACATATTAATATTTTTATGAAAACAGTGATGGATAGATTTTTTTCATGAATAGAAAATACAAATAGAAATCATTTATAACATAACAAATTACTTTACTGTCACTTTTAATCATTTTAATGAATAAAAGTATTTTGCTGAATAAAATAATTAAGTTATAAAAAAAAAAATTATGACCACAAACTTTTTAACCATACTGTTTACACAATCCATTGTGAACACAAATTATTTGTGTTGCAATACTCTCTTGAGTTCACATGAGTATTATTGATATACGGAATGCAAACTCTTATGGGTTAAATAATTATGCTCTTAGAGTCTTCCAAATTCAGATAAAGCTATTGGAACATGATCAGTAAAGTCAAACTTTTCACTGAACACTCTTAGATGGCATTTAATCCGTGTCCAAATGTCTTGCTATTTCTTTTAAAGTATGGAATAATGTATACACTAAATTTCAAGATGACTTATTCTGAAAACAAGCTGAAAAGTGGTGCTATTGATTGTGTAACCTGCTTTCTTGAGTCTGTATGTCTCTACCCCTCTGGAGAGACACCCAGGATCTCTAGGACAAATGTAATTTCATTCACTCAGACCATATGCTGTAATCTGGCAGCGGTTCAGTAAAAACACAAAGGCCTCATATTCCTGAAGCCTAAACGTAGACTTTGATGTATTTAGGTCAGAGCTTAGCAAATTCTTGGCAGGTTTGGATACCAGCCCAATATAGTTTGTAAAACTGTAACTTTACTTATATTTTACTAAAGAAATTAGCCAGGTTGTGCATTACAATGATTGCACCACAGGTAAGGTGTGTAAGCATGTGGCTTTTTTAAATAAATGTTAAATAAATATAAACATAAATAGTTACATTTATTATTGACAAAAATAAGGACAAACAATATTGTTCTGCCATGTTCATTAGCCTAATTGCACTATGTTTATGTTTGCATGAAATGGAAGTTGCCATTAGTCTCGGGTAGCCAGACCTTCAGACTGACGGCAGACCTTCAGACTGACTGACGGTTCAGCCGACGGTCCGTGGGCGTGACGTCTGAGGCTGAGATTAAGTTGCCATAGTCAGTTCTTTCCTATTGTGACACATATCTATGTGAAACCCATTCTCAAACAAGAAAAAATTTAGGATGGGACTTGATTCTGTCCATCGGGAATTGATTGGATCGTTGAATTATTGTGGTTTGCGATTGGTTTGCAATAGTTATTTTGATTATGTTTATATGGACAAATAAATTGAAATGAAAAAAAAAAATGTATGTGCACGGATAAATAATTTATAATAAATACCTCCATATTCCATAAAAAATGAGAATTGCCCATTTTGATTTCATGGTGACTTTAAACAAATAGCTCATCCAATCAGAATTTAGAGTCAAAACTCTGAACTCTCCATTTTATAATAAGGTGTTTTGCATTATTGGATTACTGATACATCTTTTTATATTGGCAACGTGATAAGCATCTTCATGTGAAAGGTATACTTTGTCCATCTTGACCATGAGCTTTTTTTTATTTTGTTTTATTTTGTTTTGAGCTTTTTCTCAAAACATGTGATTTTAGATTGAATGCTGTCCCTTGTTTAATGATGGTCTGGATCTGGTCAGTCTCACCACACTGGATATTCTGTCGCCATAAAATAAACTTTTGTTTCCTTTTCCTCTTGGTTTGAAGAGGATGGTTAGTTGTGATGGTTTGAATTTTGTGCTCAGTACTGTGTGTTCAAGCGTATCATCAGATGAAAAGTCGGCAATTGCACAAAACCATGCAGGTGTGAATGTCAACAGTGATTTTGGTTCTGTCAGGGTTGGTAATGTGATTAACTGTCAGATGTTTCAGTCTTACAGCACTGTGAGCAAAGGTTATGGAGTCTTAAACCATAAATGCATCAATAGTAGCACTGGTTAAATCATTTTGAAAGTTATAGTAGAATTGTGGCCAGAATACACACTAATAATTCATCAAATGTCCAGAAAGGTTTTGTTCTGTCAAAGATAAGAGGTTATGGATTTGTTTAAATCTTTGTGATCCTCTTGGGTTTCAGAACCTGAGCTTGGGCCAAGATTCAAGCATATCTGATTCTATTGTCTCTGCCAGTGTGTTTGACCTAATCATAGGTCTGTCTTTCAAAGAGGAAAAAAAGGGAGGATTTGTTTAGAATTCTTTGGCCTTTAACTTCCCAGAGTAAATTTCCAGTCCAGTCAGACTGATATTCTGTAAATGTAAGATAAATTTAGACAGTCAATGACAGAAGAGTTTATTTGCAATCCGGTACATACAGTCTTCTATAGCACAATTTAGTGTCCTAAATTATTTTTGGCAGAATATGATGACATTTCATGATGGACATTTACAGTAAAAGTTTAAGGTCATTAAACAGTAAAATGGTCAGTAAAATGTTTTTAATGTTAAAAAGGTTTTACATTTCCACAAAAGTCTTAAAGGAATATTTCAGCCAAAAATGAAAATTACCCCATGATTTACTCACCCTCAAGCCATCCTAGGTGTATATGACATTCTTCTTTCAGACGAATACAATCAGAGTTATATTAAAAAAATGTCCTGGCTCTTCCAAGCTTTATAATGAGTGAATGGCCGTTTATGTTTTGAAGTCCATCAAAGTGCATCCATCCACGATAAAAGTGCTCCACACAGCTCTGGGTGGTTAATAAATGCCTTCTGAAGTGAAGCGATGCGTTCGTGTAAGAAAAATATCCATATTTAAAACTATCTTTAGGATTATTTCTGAAGGATTGTGTAACACTGAAGACTGGAGTAATGGCTGCTAAAAAATAAGCTTTGCTATCACAGGAATAAATAAAATTTTAAATGGAAAAATTATTAAAATAGGAAATAATAATAATAATAATAATGTAACAATTAGGTCCAGATGATGATGAAAATTAATGCCAAAAGGATGAAAATAAAACAAGGTCTATTAAATAATTCAATAATGAGGAACTAAAAACAGAGAGCATTTATACTCAAGATAACGAATAACTATAAATGTCAAGCAGGTGTGATTGTTAAATGAGTGTCCATAGTAACAGATTAATGGTGGGAAACTAAGACTAAGGAAACAGGAAAGTCTGTGAACAAACTAAAAGTCCATAATGAAACAAAACGAACAAATAGCAGAATATCCCTGACAAATATAATGTAATAAAAAATGTATCAAATAAACACAGCATTGTTGAGCATAACAAACTTCTTTCAAAATCATTAAAAAGCTTACAGACTCTTTTGAATGGTGGTGTTTTTATACATATATATTTATTTGAGGAAAGTGATCCCGAACATTGTCATCCTGCAAAACTGAGAAGACTTGGTGTTAAAACTATAATTAGGTTGAATTTCTCAGGTCAGAATGCACACAAGCGCCACGCTGGATATGACTTTAATTACACTTGAGCAAACATCATAACTGTTCATAAACCACTCCACTCTTTAATTTTAATGTCCCCTTACTTAGCACAAATTTATCTGGCCTCAGACACATTTATCTTTTGAACTTACATGCTTTCCAACTGCCAGGTCTTCTTGGGGTCCCTGTGATCCTGTATAATTAAAAGGACTAGTCCATCATTGCAGCGACTGTCTTACTGATTTGATCAAATGACAGTTGCTATCGTCTGTGCCTTTGTGTCTGTGATGCTAAACAGTCTGACCCTGAGGGCGATGGAACGAAAGAATGTAGAAAATTAAAAGAGCAATTTTCATACACTTTGTGTATGTTTATTATGAGCTTTTTGAGTGCTGATAATAAACTCTTTTGGTTGAAATGGAAAAGAATATCTCTCACTTCTTTTCCCTTCATGTTGAAATTACAGAGGACGAGAGTCAACATTTCCAGACATGTCCTCCAAGAGACTCCTCAGATCTTGCTCCTCATGTGTGAGTGTGTGTGTGTGTGTGTGTGTGTGTGTGTGTGAGTGTGATGCTGACTTACGTAAGCAACAGAAGTCCCATATATATATTTACACAGAAAAATCCCACCACTTGTCTTTTTTTAGTTAACGACTAGTCTCATATTCCTTTCCGTGTCAGTGATGTCATTTGATATTTTTAGATGTTTGTCCTCTACTGTCCATTTCTTCCATTATACATTCTCATTACATCTCATTTTCTGTTCTTTTTTTCTTTTCTTTTTTCTAGCTATCCATGATAACCCCAACAGCCTGAGATACAAGTACAATTTCATTGCAGACGTTGTAGAGAAGATCGCCCCTGCTGTGGTTCATATTGAACTCTACCGCAAGTAAGGTTTTCACATAAGCTTTCACTAGACTATAAGTTCGACAGAGGAACATTTGACCAAATGTATTTTTCTTTACCTCCATTTCCATCTCTCTTTCTCTTTCATGCCCTTTGCCTCTTTTTTTAGGATGGTGTACTCAAAGCGTGAGATGGCAGTGGCAAGCGGGTCAGGGTTTGTGGTGTCTGATGATGGCCTCATTGTGACAAACGCCCACGTGGTAGCCAATAAAAACCGTGTGAAGGTGGAGCTTAAAAACGGAGTCTCTTATGATGCTAAGATCAAAGATGTCGATGAAAAAGCAGACATCGCCCTTATAAAGATTGATTCACCGGTAAGAGGAATCAACACAACACTGCTTTTAAGTCACCATAATTTTGCCCAGTAAGACATGTTCCTGGATTATATTTTGTTGTTCCTGGAACAGCATTCCTGTCCAAAAATTTAGTACTAACCCTATCCCTATACCCCTAAATCTAACCCTACCCCTAACAATCAGAAAGAAATGATGGTGAATAAGAATGGTGCAGAAGCCTTAACTCTTGTTGTAAGCCTAAACTTGACATAAACTGTAAACTTGTCTCTTAGATCTGATTGATTTATTGGAATATTATTATTATATTATATATTATTCCAGGATCAACAAAGATGTTGATCCAAGAACGGGTACTTGGTGAAATCGCATTCACCGCTTTGGTCAAGCACTTTATGGTACACATTGCTTTTTTAGCAGTAGAATGAGCATTAGAAGCACAAATCCCATGTTTGTTTGTTGTTGTTGTTGTGAAAACTATTGTATATAACCTACTGTTTTTTTGCATTCTGAAATCTATTGAGTTAATATTAATTTAGATTAATATTTCACCCCTTATCCTTGCAAACCCTCTTACACATTCTTACGGAATTAGTTTTTTATGTGTTTAATGTTTATTGCTAGTATTGCTAATATTTATATAATATTAATTTATTTATTTTTAAATACCTACTGGGGATGACAATCAATGTTTTCTGAAAGTTCAGCATCTCTTTTCCCATACAAAAAGTAAAGAATTTCAGATCTTATTTTGTACTCTATTCATGGAAAGTGCCATATATCCTTCTACAACAAATCCAAGCCTCTTACTGGCAACAATAATGGCAACATTCAGGTTGACTTCCCTTCAATAGCATCCTTTAGCTGTTCTCCCATTTTAGGTTGACCAGAGGAAAGGGTAAATGAGGTTGAGGAAGGTTGACTTACAGAGAGAGGAAAAGTTTACTAGGCCTCAGGAACAGATGTTGTACTCTCTTCATTAGGCATAAAAGTGTTTTTGAGCACATATACATTCACACAGAGACTCGAATGCTAAAGAAATGCTCCAAAAAGCAGTTGACTGTTTTAATGACCATTATTCTCTCAGCAGGCACTTAGCATGTTTAGCCTACCACAGACCAAACATCGGTGTGGTTTGTTTACTGAGGTGGACAGATTGAACAGTTTTATAATGTCTTTTTTACACAGGAAGCCACCTCACCGTGGTTTATAAATGGAAGCGAAGGTTTTATTTTTGATCCTGATTGTTTATACTGAAAAAGTTTCAAGAATGACTACGTACTGCGATGCAGCAAATATGCCAGTCTCTGTTTTAGAATATAGTTACTATTAGTGCAACATCAAAAACCAAGTTCATTACATTTGAAATATGTTTCTGTTTCATTAACAGAAAAAAAAAACCCAGATAGGCAAACTAAAGATTGCAGGAATTCAAACTTGACTATATTTCAGCAATTACCGCATTCACATAACCTAGTAATATTTGGAAAGGAGACTTTTCATGCAACCAAAATAGGAACATTACTGACCCCATAAATACAGAATGACCAATGCAATCCTTATAAGGCGTCTTAGGCGAAAATTTTCTATTACCCACAAGCCCCCGCTCACTCAGGTCAGTGCAGTGCACTGTGCAGACTCTTATAATACATGTCAATGCGAGCTGATAGACACCAGGCAGCATGTTTGGCTGACAATCCTAACCTCACAATCACTCAGGCTCTTATAACATATGTTCTCCAGAGAAATAAAGCACACACAAACCCAGACTGCAAGTTTAATCTGATCCGGTGTTCCCAAAGAATGCATACTGCTCCAAGATCAGATTCCTCGACTGCTTCTTATCCTGATCCCTGTAGTCAAAACGTATCCCATGGCAGTGCCTACAGTCTGAGATGTGTTATGTAGCTCTCTCTCTCTCTCTGTCTCTCAGCTGGTGTTTCGGATGCTGCTGAATTGAATCAGTGACTCTTTAATGGCCAGCTGCTAAAGAGTTTGCCCCAGTTTGAGTGAGTGATCTTGAATGACATCATGACCATGTGTGTATGTGTGAGCTACAGTGAAAGAGTTTAATAGAGACAGTTCAGACTTGTCTCTGATATAAGACTAGCCTCTAACTTACAGGACATTGGGAAAAATAAAAAGTGGATCAAAAAAGGGCATTGGCTTGAATGGCACAACAAGTAAGTGAGAGTTCATGCTCTGGAAAAGGATCAGGCACCGCAAAGACCCTGGGGAGACTGAGTTTGTGTGTGTGTGTGTGTGTGTGTGTGTTTGAGAGAACTTGTGTGTGCCTGCATCCCTGTAAGCAATTACTGCAATTTCTTCCCTTTTTCTGATGCATGTTGTGAGGTTTTAAGTAGGTCAGCACTTTCAGTAAGTACGCTTGCACATATGCTGTTATAATTGAGTTTTTGAGTAGTCCAGCTACAGACTGAGCTGCCTGTGTCTGATTAACATGTATACATGTTGGATAAAGCTGAGCTATATCTATAGGTCTGGTAGTCTGTGTTGGAAAAAATGACGAGGATCTTGAAGAAGAACATCCAAATCTCAAACCTTTTACCCTGTTACAGTTTACCTCTCTTAATGTAAATGAAGTTGCTCCTGTTGTAACTAACACAGTCTCACCCCAAAACGTCACGTACTGACGGGTCTTGACCAAACGGCAACATACACAGTATGTAACTTTTTTGCTTTAAAATTAGCAAAAATCACTATATCTATGTTATATATATTTTTTAGTTGTGTACTTACATTATCCCGACTGTTTCCAACAACTTTCAAACCAGGAGAAATTTTTATTTAATTTTTAGACACGGCACGTTTCTTTATTTCCGTTTTGTCGCAGTCAATGGCGTCATATCCGCGTTGTCCCTGGTTTCCGCTCGTACTACCATGGCAACCAGAGCTATGAACCAGAGCCCTCTGATTAACCAAAGCGACAGACGCAGACAACTGTGGAGTTCGCAATGTCTATTTGCACGCTGTTGTTGTTTCGTTCAAACATTATGGACCATGGCAAGCAGACTTTGGATAAAAAAAGGAGAACTAAAACGAGAATCAATATCAGCGCGGTGTTTTCGAGATGCTAGAGCTCCCATAGACAGTATATAAACGAGAGTTCCACGTCCGAGACTTCGACCGCTTCTACATGTACTTTATTAAACAGGTGAGCACATTTACATAAAAATAATCCATGTTTTATAGTTCAACAATGATAAAATGTTATAATATGATCTGTATGTTATTCTAATGTTGATCTAGCTTACTGCTAACGTTAGTCTCATACAGACAAACTAACACATACATTTCAACACATTCAAATGCAGTTTAATGTGATAGTGTAATGTTAGACCAAGTGAAACAGCACTGCGTTACCTCACAAGTTTAATTTGTCTAATAAACTGACCTGTGAGTTGTAATTCTGCACTTGTGTGTAGTTCAGTAGAATGAAATGTCCATATTCCTTTTATATCCGCGGGACTCGCGTCGCGTGTGGAGCTGATAGCTGTCTCTTAGCAATCCCGAACTGCTTCATATCACAGTCATGATAAAAGCATCTGTATTCAGTCATCCATAAACATTATTAGATCGGTCGGCTTGACGTTGACGTCAACATCCATAATTCTTAGCAAATGTTGCGTCATCAAACTACGCCTTTGTTATTGTAAGCGACCCCTAGTGGAGAAAAATTCCATACTGTGGCTTTAATGAAGTTCTGACACCCTATTGTCTGAGATGGTTCTCTGTGTCCCACATTCCCATTCTACAATTGATGATGACCATTTGTTCAGGATGTGATCAACCCAAATGGTTAAGAAACAATATAACTTGACTTTCTTCTTCTGTATGATAATTAAGCCATTTTAGGGATGAGCTCATTCTAAAATATAATTTGGAGTGGAATCTAAATTTTTTTTCAAATTTTTTTTTCTTCAATTTTTTACAAAATATAAATTACTGCTTAAGTCCAACTGAAATCAAACTTTTAAAATTCATGTAAAGTATTTTACACTGTTTTTCAGTTCATGCAGTCTTTGGGAATTTAACTCTTGACCTTGGTGTTGCTATCCCATGCTATATTATTTGAGCTTCAGGAATGCTAGTTGGAAGTAGCAAACTACCTATCCTTTTGAAAAATACAACTACAAAAACTGAACAATGCGAATGAACTGATTCACTAATATAAACCAGGAAACATGTAATTCATTGAATCGAGCCAAACAAACTGAGATTTGAGAGTTTGTATGAGTGAGAAAACAGAGAGTGTTGATTATTCCTCAGCTTGCTTGGCTACAGCTAGGCAAAAAACAGTGATGTAACATTCTGTCATGCTAGTCCAATATTTGTTGTAGTTGTAGTTAAAAATGTTAGTTCTATCACACATTTTTGTTATTTACTACACAACACTGCAAGTCTAAACTCACATTCACTAACATATAGTATGCTCATGCCTTGACTTGATGAGAAAAAATGAGCTTATATATCACACAACACAGTTTCACTTATGCAGAAAATGGGCAGCACATGGTGGATGAACTGAGAGGGGAGTCATAAAGCAGATTATTTATTTTCTTCCCAATCTTTTGTCCTCCACATAGTCTTTCTCCCTCCTTCTCTCTCCCTTTATTGGTGGCTGTCTGTCTCTTGGGAAATCATTACTCTGACTGCAGAAGCCAGACTTCAGAAACAGAAAAGAGGGGAAAGTTTCCCTCTCAGAGAGAGAAAATGTGGTTAGGGACTGAAAATGAGTCTGTGTGTGTGTGTGTGTGTGTGTGTGTGTGTGTGTGTGTGTGTGTGCATGTGTGTGTGTGTGCACAAATTTAACCCACATTCAAGGCGATGCTGTACGGATGAGGAGCTCTGAAGGGTCCAACCTCCACACTCAGTTGAACTTCCCATCATTCCTGTTCCCAAACTCAGAAGCTCCAGGAAAATGAATCATTTTCATATCTCAGCCCATCACACATTTATAATCAACTCATTTGTAAATCTCCCATTTGTCTTCCTTTCCATTCCTCTGCTCTGGTCGTGAGCCAAAGCAAAGAGAAAGGTTCCCGTTTAGCATAAGAGCATTAAGGCTAATACATGCTGTGCTTGCGCACACACACAGTTTTCTTTGGATTATCGATGTTCCAGTCCTACTATAATGTGGCTGACTGCTGGTTGGGCCAATTGAGTCATTTAATATTACTGGGTAAGATGTGAATCACACGTGGGAAAAGAGCAGTAGTTTTGGTCAGAGTGGAAGTATGGAAAGGCATAGACGATATACATGGTATAATCTACCATGTGTGACAGCAACGTGGAAATAGAATGTCATTGAATCCCCTTTACCACCCCCCTCCCCCCAAACACACACTCAGAAACTCACAAGTCTGAACTCGTCTCAGGTTTGCAGTATACGGTATCCCATGGTCCCAGGCTGATATTTCCATCTGCTCTGTGATTGAATACACCAAAAACACATTGGAAGGAAGGAAAATCATATATTTTTATATTGCAATTGTTAAATGCAACGAGAGCAGCAAATGAAGCAAATAAGTCTGCAACTTCTCAGTTGGAGAAAAGGCCAATTTAAGCGTACATGTCTCCTCTAGAGTTTTAAATAAGATCTTACCAGTCAGTATGTTTTTTGCATATAAGAGACAGTCTTCATTTGTCCGAGTATACATGAGACAATGCATATACGCCTACACAATGTTAAAATTTAAGCATTAATACATAATGCATGTTTCCTGTCTTTCATCACACAATTCAGTGTGTGTGGCCAGTTGTAGTTTGTGTAAGTGATAGCATACGCAGAGAGTGGATTTATGTGAAGAGAAGGGTGCGCAGACCCTATCTCCACAGCTTCACTCCAGAATCCAGTTTCCAGTGGCAGGAGATGAACTCTAGACAACCAGATGGACGGTGGAGTTGCAGGGGGCTGCCAGGTCTCTGTCTGTTGAACCGGCCTCTCGCGTGTCCCCAACGCAGCCTTGTCTTGAGGAGACAAAATGCTCGCGGAAGACGACCCACAGAGCAGTGGGGGCAGCAGTCTTAGTTGATGGCAGACTGCACTCGCCATGTCGAGGAGTATCATTGGCATAAATTGAGTTTTTGCAGCGGATCTAGTGATGCCACTCATCTAGTCCCTCCATACCTGATAGACCGCCGCTGTTGGTCCCCGGCTACTTATTCGACTGGGAACCACCGCACGGAGCCCCCAGCTTATTTCGTAGCTTACCTTCATATCTGAAGGGTTGTCCATTATCCGCCACCTATGGACGTGGTTGGTAGCAGTCAGCTCTGCTAAAAGTCTTTGTCTTTGTCTTTGATCTTTGTCCTGCGCCAAGTGTAGGAGAAGGCCAGAGAACAGAACAAAGACCTGTTCATTGCCTTCATTGACCTGGCAAAGGCTTTTGACACCATTGACCGCCAAGTCCTTTGGGTCATTCTGGAGAAGTTTGGGGTGCCACCAAGGTTTCTGGACATCCTACAACAGTTTCACGTTGGCATGCAGGCTCGTGTTATTGTGGGTACATCTCAATCCCCCTCCTTTCCTGTGCAGGCAGGAGTGAAACAGGGGTGTGTACTGGCTCCAGTGATCTTCAGCCTTTTCCTGGCAGCAGTCACCCTCCTCTCCCACAACTCCCTCAGCCCCAACGAGGGTGTTTGCCTACAGTTTCATCTGGACGGGAATCTCTTTAACCTCCGCCGCCTGCAAGTCATCACTAAGACCACCACCATCACAATTCATGAACTGCAATACGCTGATGACTGTGCCCTGCTATCCCACAGCCTTACCGCAATGCAGCACACACTGGATGATGTATGTGCAGTCTACCAAGATTGTGGCCTACAAGTCAACATCCAAAAGACCATTGATCTGAAAGTGAACAACCAAGAGATCATTGCACAGACCACGGTCCACACCCCCTGAATTCTACATCCATGGCACACCAGTAAAGGTTGTTCAGCACTTATTGCAAAAGACTTATTGTTTTAGTCTGACACTTTGTGTGCATGAAAATACGCTTAATGTCACTGATGCTGTATCTCAAAAATGAGCACTGTTTAAGAAAATTTGAGATTTCCAATTTAACAAAATCAATTTGATTCAAACATTTCTCATATTCTAAGACCAAGTTGAGTGAGTGAGCCAATAAAAGGGAAGCTATAAGCAATACTCTTACTGTATGTCAGTAATTGTCTTATCTGTGCTTATTTTTATTACTCATAGGGACTTTTTGGAGAAATCTCAAAGACAAAGAGTGTGCTATACTTACATGAAACATAATTGAGAACTCTATTAAGTCTACTGAGCTTTGATGGAGAAACCTCTGAGGTTTCCTCTGGGAAGAACCTTCAATAGCTCACTCACTGAAAATATCTTGCAGCCACATCCAACACAAACCCACCAAGTGGAGAATCCAGTGCTTGCAATTAAACTGGCGCTTATCTTCTAAAGTCACTCACAAGGCAGTAATTAGAGGCACAACGTGGGACGAGGTGCCTACTGAAGGGCACAATGATGATAGAGCGGGACGGTGATCTCAGTAACTCCGGTTCCTAGTCAGTTTTTACTGCACGAGTCTAATGGTGTCTTTTGAATGCTTCTTTTTCTGCATTTGTTCAGAATGTGACTAACTGAAAACTGATGTTTAAAAGCAGACACTCATTTTTAGTACTGCATGGGAATGTAAACCTGTGGAAACTCTGATAATGAACTAAACCTTCGTCAGACTGTTACCCAGTTTGCACCTGCATAAGTGCTTGTAAAAGTGTAGCTACTGGAATAGTTTTTACAGATGTATGCAGTGGAAATGCGGTTTGATTGAAATTAACTCAAAAGGAAATTAAAATCACCTTAAGAAATAAAATATATCACTACCAATGTTTTAGGTGAGGAAATTGACAATCATTTATTGTTTTTTGTTCACATCCTCCATATCATTATATATATGTTTGAGAGGTGTCCTTACCCTTTACAGAAAATCAAGTGGTATTTGTTTTTATTATTGTTTTTGTGTTGTTCTCTGTCTGACATGAGTCTGGTTGGTATGTGAACATAGTATATCTCTACTGAAAGTATATCATTCTTGTTTAGCTTTTTTTCTTTTCCTTTCTTGTGACACATGTCTTCTATCTCTTTTTGGAGATCCCTATCACCTTATCTTGGAGGTCTTATGGGGACAACAAAGTCTTCTTTTTCAAAGTTCTACTAGTGTTTCATTGGCATCGGGTGAGGGTGAGACTGTTTTTACATGTCCCAGACTGACTGGTATTTTCAGACTGCGGTATCATTAACAAAGACACCTGGGTAACTGGGTGCTTTTATAGGCCAGATGGATGCAGGTGTTTCTGCTGGTAAATGTTTATAAGGAACTGCTGACCTGTAGTCTCTCATAGCAGAGCTTCATTAGAGTTCATGGCCTGTTATGGTAACCTCACAACCTGCTGAAATGACCAACGTAACTGGTCACCATCATACAGTATGTTGTATGTCAGAGTAGCTTGTCATATACACAAAATTATATAGGCTATTTGTCCTATATATATACACTTTTCATCTATGGAATCAGCAGATCGTTAGTGACTTTTACGCACCATGCGCCTCAGCACTCGGTAATCTCGCTCTGTGACTTTAAGTGGTCTTTGGTTCCGCTTCGTGGCTGAGTTGCTACTGTTCCTAAATGCTTCCACTTTCCAATAATGATACTATGATTGATTCTACATCACCGATGCTGAATCAATACTGAAATTAACAAAAATAATCAATGGTAATATTGAATCAACGTTACACTAAGATGTTGAATCTACATCACTGCTGTTGAATCAACTCTGAAATTAACAAAAATAATCCATGGTAATATTGTTGAATCTACATCACTGCTGTTGAATCAACTCTGAAATTAACAAAAATAATCAGTGGTAATATTGTTGAATCAACGTTACACTAAGATGTTGAATCTAATATGGTAATATGGTTTGATCAATGTTACAATGTGATGTTTATTCTAAATACATTTAGTTGAAACACTGAAAATACAACTGAAAAGGAATGTCAAACAATGTTGCCATCTTATGTACCAAGTTAATCTTGAAACAATATTAATATTTCAACTACACTTCAATGATGCGTCAACAAATTCCTGACCATTTCAAAATTTGCCGAAAACCTTTTAAAATATAAATGACACCTTTCCAGCAGTTGAGTAGATTTATTTTATTCAATCAATCAATGACGCAAATATATTAAGAGATCATTCTTTAAAAAAAAGAAAGGGGGAGAAATAGGACAAAAGCATTTCAACCTTTAAAAATAAAATTGGCTTCAGAAGTCTGATGTCATAACTACAGGTGTTCCAACGGTTCAGGTTTTTAAAAATCTGTCTTACATCAGACTGCCTCTTTTCCTTTGGGTTCTCTGAAATCAGAAAAAGAAAGCAAACAAGTCAATTCAGTTGCCACATTCAAGAAATTCAAGAATGTTAATATACTAAACACAATATGATTCACTTTTAAAAAAAGTTGCTGAACACAAAATATTAACGCTTCAATATCAAAAGAAAGCACTATGGCAGGGGTGTCTGATTTTATCTCCAGCCCTAATTAAACACACCTGAGGCAGCTAATCAAGGTCATTAGGATCAATGAAAACTTCCAGGCAGGTGTTGGAGCTAAACTCTTCATGAAGAGGAACAAACATCTATGAGCTATAGCCATTAACTATCGCCTAGTCCACGCGGAGATGGGCATTTTTATAACCGGAGTTTTTCCTCCTGTGTTTAAAAAAAAATCCCGTCCACACATGCTCGGTTTAAAAGAAATCTCTGTCTAATCAAAACTCAACATTGTATCAATGTTACCATGCTGTCTGGGTATATACAAGTGTATATACACTTAATTAGGCAATTTATGTAATAATAATAATGTAGACAAAATTGTATTTATAAATATATGATACATACATACAAGCTTAAATGTGTATATACAGTGTATGTATATAATTTGTGTTATTTTTTTAATTATTTTTTAAAAGTTTGTTTATTTGTTTGTTTGCAGCTGTGCCTAGTGCATATATCATATATATAGATACACACACACATTAATTACAAAGCTTTTTTAGCTCTCGCACCATTTTTGTTATCCTGCCAATGTATAATCACTGCTCTAATATACTGATAATAGCCTAGTTTGAGTTCGGACATGAACACTGAGTCATCTTTGTGGTGAGGAAAGAGTGAAGCTTTCATGGTGGTTGAATCCTGTAGATGTTAAATGGAAACTATAATTTCACACGCACACACAAAATGGTTGACCAAAATGCCACATTGACTCAAAATGGCTGACTTAGCTTCATTGTGGCTAATAAGTGGTGTAAGTTCTAATGTGACCTTTGTGTCTGAAGCATGATCTCATCTTTTTGCAATGGTAACCCAATAGAGCTCTGATGTTCTAACAAGAGCATGGGCAGTGTTCGGCTGATCTTTGATTCCGGCACACGCACATATATGAATATAAAATGTGGTATACACACAATGTTGATTAAGATTGCTTTTTAATTTAAACTGTGCAATAAGTGCAATAAACAATAATAAACTACATTTAAGTGTATAAGGTTGTGAATTCAAATTTCGAGA
This sequence comes from Abramis brama, assembly GCF_963993115.1. Taxonomy (NCBI): domain Eukaryota; kingdom Metazoa; phylum Chordata; class Actinopteri; order Cypriniformes; family Leuciscidae; genus Abramis; species Abramis brama. Next base: position 18,150,743 of record NC_139983.1, read on the forward strand.
ACACAGGATCATATTGTCATGACATTAATTTAGCCCATTGCTGTGCATCATTTTGCCCTCTAGGGAGGAGGGAGTAATACATTTCTTTGTCTTGTTTGCCAGTCATCATCATCTTTATCCTCTTCTATTTTTAAAACCCCGGTAGCGCAGGTCGAGTTCGCTGAGAGTTCACCTCGTGATAAATGCTCAGGATCAGTTTACTACTCTGGACTTACAGTTTCCATCCTCTCCATCAGGTAGATACAGCCTGAGTAGAAACTGTGCAGTAACAAGGCAACCATTTTGTTTCTTGTTTAAGGTGTTAGTTCAGATATACCAACAAAGATTCTTCCAGCCTAACATTTTATGGTAGGATATAGTGGTTATATTGTGAAACATCTTCCTGTAATTTCCAAATCAGGCCTTAAGGCCCGTTCACACCAAGAACGATAACTATAAAGATAACGATAATGATATAGTGATAAAATGATAAAAGAATAGCAGAGTCCACACCACAGCTATAAAAATATAGAGGAACGAAATCGTTGGGATCACTTTCAGAACGAGTTTTTTTCCAGCGGTTGAATGATAAAACACTGACAGCCAATCATAATCCATTCAGATTTAAGGGCTTGAGCATTTAAAATGGCAGACGACATTGCGGATGTCATGGGTTAGCTGTGATGAATGAATCGCACGCCGACAGGAATTAAATTACAACAAGCTTTAATATAACACGCAGGAAAACTCTGAAGAATAAGGATACACAGCTACTTGCATAAACGAGAACGGACAAAGGAACAGACAGAAACTCAGGGTATAAATGTATGAGGCAAACAAAGTAATCAGGTTCACAGCTGAACAGAATAACTAAGGAAACTAATGAGAACTCAAAAGGACAGGCAAACGGAAAAAATAATCGACAGTTAATAGCCGAGGTCAGCCGTGTATATGCTACAAGAACAGCAAAAACATGTTCAATGGCATGTTGTACATTTTAAACTGCAGCTTTAAACTGACTGTCATCGTTTGTTGGTATGGACACAAATATAGTTATCGTTATAGTTATCTTTATAGTTATCGTTCTTGGTGTGAGCAGGCCTTTAGGGAGCTTAGACAGACATTACACGACCTCTAAACAATCCAATATTGAAAATTTCCCTCATTAACCTTTCAATAACCTTTTCTCAGTAAAGACATATCTCACACTGCGATCCTCAAAATAGGCGCTATTCATAAAAAGCCCATATATGCGAGGCAAAATGAGAATGTGTGCATATCAAGTTCAGCGTGTCTGTTATCCACTCTCTGACTCTATTTTTACTGTCAGTAAACAAACTAGACACCAGTGCAGTAGCTAAACGTGCATATTCTGTTGTCACGTTGATCGTCCTAGTCAAGCCCCTGTGATGAGAGGGGAGATTCCGTAAATGATTCCCCACAGGAAGGGCAAAACAGCATTCTGATTTGTCCCGTCCTGTCCTAAGTGCCTATTTTTCCATGATGTCATATAGGTTGCCTGGCGATAAGGTTTCAGAGGTCTGAATTTAAAATCCAAACTCCTGTTTAGCAGACACTTGATAGTGGACGCACAGAGGTGTTAGAATAGGACTGTTTGTATACCAGTTCTGGGCAGTTCAGGAAACTGAAGGGTAGAATTATGGAACGTCTGCATTAGCATTTATCACATGACTGACTTTGCAATGTCATAAAGTTGCTAGAATGTCAAAAACAGCTGTGTTGGGTGGCCACTATTGGATATCAATTAAAGTTCTTTTATAAACTTTTGCAGGCTTTAAGATTGTGAAAGTTTGGTTTATTCTTGTCTTATGGGCAGATATTGAAATAAAGGCTACATTTCCAGTGTAATAGTTTTTTTTCCTTCTCTTTCTGGCCAACAGAGTAAGCTTCCTGTGCTTCTGCTCGGCCGATCGGCTGACCTCAGACCAGGAGAATTCGTGGTTGCCATCGGCAGCCCATTTTCCCTCCAGAATACGGTTACCACAGGGATAGTAAGCACCACGCAGAGAGGCGGGAAAGAGCTGGGTCTACGAAACTCAGATATGGATTACATTCAGACTGACGCCATCATTAATGTGAGTGAATAATTGAATAATTACTCTTTCTAACTGCAAATTCTATTTATTGCTTTATTTTTAATTTAAGCAATTTATTACTTTTTTTATTATTTTTATGTCTGTCTTTCCATCTGATGGTCTTACCATGAGGCTCACACATCATGTGCACGCACAAATCAAGACACTTAACCTAAGCATGTCCTAACACATGAAATCTCTCTTTTACAGTATGGCAACTCAGGAGGACCATTAGTCAATCTGGTGAGCATTTTCTCATTCTTCAATAAAATCCCATGTATGAATATACATTATGTATTTGCACAGAGCATGGCTGTGTGGTAATCATCAGGACCCATTTTCATGAATGTGTCTGGTGTTACAGTAATGTTACCCAGTGAGACCCAGTGTAATTTGACATTACCCTACATCTAACCCTCAGTCAAATGTGAAGTTCATGTCCCAAGGATTACAGTAAATAGTGAATACGTAAGGGATAATGTACATTATCAAAAGATAAACCTGCAGTGGAGGGGTCTTATATCATCCCAAAGGTGTTTTTGTGATAATGACCATTTAATCCGTACATAATCCGATTAAATGGCTTACCAAATAAATAAATAATTATACATGAAATACTTATTTGAGTCATAGTTACTTAAGTATTATTTATGTACTATTATACTATTTATTAGTACTTTCTTTTGGCTTTTATTTTCAGTTTTCATTTTAAATTTGAGCAATTATGTTATGTGCTTTTGTGTGTAATTATATGATTACAAATGATAAGGCATCATTTCTAATTTTCATTAGTTTCAGGTAGTTTCAACAATTTTTATTTTATTTTATTTCAGCTAAATTTAAATGACAGAAAATCATTTTTAATAGTTTTGGTTAAAATAAAAATACTGTTTTGGGTTAAAATGATCACAAATTATTTTAGAATCTAATATAATATGAGAGTCGTGTTCTTGATTGGTTTCCAGGGGCAACTTGACTTGAATGAAGTTTATTTAGATGTTACTTACTACATGATGTACATTACATGGACATGAAAAGTCATTTTTAAAGTATGTCAGCAGCAGGATAATCATGTGCATACCTGATCATTCTTTTTCCTGTAGGATGGTGAAGTGATAGGGATCAACACATTGAAGGTGACAGCCGGAATCTCCTTTGCTATTCCTTCAGACAAGATACGTCAGTTTCTTGCTGAGTCGTATGACAGACTGGCCAGAGGTACGACATATCCAGAACTGATATATGACATAGAGTATCGGTGTGTTACTTTATTCTTTATACTAACTTACATTTTGTTCATCTGGCTGTTTTACAGGTAGAGGAGCGACCAAAAAAAGATACATCGGTGTTCGTATGATGACCCTCACTCCTGCGTGAGTACATAACCACTTCCATGCATCAAACTAATGAATACCTAAGGTTAATGTCATGATCATGAAAGATTTTACATGATTTTGTAATCCTATGAGGTCTCTGTTTTTATACTCTGCATGATTTACAGTACCATATTACGCAGAGTGTTAGTTTTAATATTTTCTTTAATTCTTTGATGGCAACAGATCTGATGTAATTGTATTCATTCCCGCTCGCAGACTGTCCAAAGAGCTGAAAGGTCGACTGCGAGACTTCCCTGACATCACTTCAGGAGCCTATGTGATTGAGGTCATCTCCAAAACCCCAGCTGCAGCGTGAGTCACCAAAACTCGAAGTCCCATAATGCCAAGCAGGTCAAGAGCACAGGTCAACTCGTTTGGCAGCACTCGCATGCTGTTTTTACTGGCCACATGCTCTCTGCCGTCATGCTTGGAGGGATGTTGCCTTTGGCTCCATCTGTCTCCACATGTTTTAAATTTATGTTAGAGCCCCATCAAAACACACTCGCACAAAAACCTGCTGATGTTCATCATTTCAGCCCGACATGTTTATTGACTCTCATAAAAAACCTCTTAATCTGTTTTGAAAAGCATTATGTGCGTAAGAGCGAGAGAGGCATCTAAAGTGCTGAAAATGCATACATAAATGAATTAAAGGGATAGTTCACCTAAAAATGAAAACTCACGTCGTTCCAAACTTGTATGACTTTCTTCTTTTTTTCTCGGTTAAACTTTCATTGGACAGAAAAAAAAACAGCTAAAATATTCCTACAGAACCAAAAAAAAAGAAAAGAGAAAATGTCATGGAGCAACATGAGGGTGAGTAAATGTTGACAGATTTTTATTTTCGTGTGGACAATTCCTTTAAATTCGACTAAGAACTTCCAGTTAGTCACCCAAATCATGTGACTCAGGTCCTGTCACTGCCACATCACATCCGTTAGCATTTTTGTCTTCAATACATGTCTGTTAAAAACAAAAGCAAACACAAAGGCAAATTTATGGTTTGCAGGTTCGTGTGATGAAATTCTTTGTGCATGAAACACTGTTTTGTTATAATTCCACAACCACAGTCCAATCCACTGCCCACCACATCCTGATCCAGGACATTTTTAGTTTTCCTGAAAGCTTGGACATGTTAAGAACAAGCTCAGATGGCACCCAGACACACAAACAACTGCTTCTTTCCTCTCGGTGCGACATCACTACGGTTATGATTCACAATTGAATAACAGATGATCACCAAATGTCACACTTGCAGTCCAACAAACAGGAAGTATTTGTGAAGTCTAGGTGGTTAATCTGTCAGAGCATGTGGATACGATCTCATGTGTTTTGTTTGACCTAATATAGATGTAGGAGTATATATCTGAAATATGGCTTAAAAAGCCATTTGAAGTGATAAGGTCTGAATTATAGAGCCATTACGCTTTTGAATGTTGATGTTTTGATGAAGCGTACAGTTTTAAAAATACATTACGTACAGCCTTCAGCGTTGGTTTTGGAAGCTATTTTGGAGTAATTCTGGGAAATCCAGCAATATTAGATTTGTACTGGAGAGGTTTCAGTCTTTGTGATGTAAATTCTCTAAAGATGAAGAAACCTTCATCAAAATTAATTTTCTAGTCCTCTTTAGTCCTCCTCCTCAAATGCTTTTTCCCTCTTCTCTTGTTTCTTCTGCAGAGGTGGACTTAAGGAACACGACGTCATTATTTCCATCAATGGTCAGCGCATCTCTACAGCAACGGATGTGAGCGCGGCCATCAAAAAGGACACCAGTTTACGTGTGGTGGTTCGACGTGGCAACGAGGACGTCATCCTCACTATCATTCCCATGGAGATTGACCCTTGAGCTGGTGCCCATCGGCCCCACCAATGAACTTACCGGGTGTGTCCTCTGTCCCGCCCCAACGAGGGACGTCTGGCCAATTGTCCCTGCTCTTGAAATGACGGGCGGGGTGAAAGCTCAGCCTGAGATTTTAGACTGTACAGAGCACATTGATGTAGACTCACATTTATTAATGTTTTTACTTTAATCATAATGAATGATTTAGGATGCTACTACTGTTTATTGTTCGACATAAGCCATTGGATAGGATTAGATTTTCCAGAATACACATTTTCTCTTCCATTACCCAACAATTTAGTGCACAGCAGCTTAAAGAGTTTTTTGGAGTTGTTTGGAATTTTTGTAATATAAATTGAAATTTTTGTTGTTTAAAAGATTAAAAACTTTTTGATATTGCGCTTTTCTAGAGCAAAAATGTTTCAAATGTTTTTTTAAATAAAAGTTTTACTGGATAATTTGAAGACTACAATTGCACCTGAAAAGGTGGTACTTTTGACCTCTACATCTCAATATTAGATTCTGTTGAAGTCTATACTACCGTTAAACAATTTGGGGTTGGTAAGATCAAAATAATAATTATTATTATTTTATTCAGCAAGGATGCATTCAACTGATCAGAAATGACAGTATAGACATTTATAATGATTCAGAAGATTTCAGTTTCAAATAAGTAATGTTCTTTTGAACGTTGTATTCATCAAAGTATCCTGAAAGAAAAATGTATCACGGTTTCCACAAAAATATTAACCAGCACAACTATGTGACACTGAAGACTGAATAATGGAAGTTCAGCTTTGCTGTCACAGGAATAAATTACATGTTAACTATATTCATAAAGAAAACAGTTGTTTTTTATTGTAATAATTGTAATAATATTTCACAATATTACTGTTTTACTGTATTTTTGATCAAATAAATACAACCTTAGTGAGCAGAAGTGACTTACAAAAAAATTTAAAATCTCAAAAACTTTAGAACAGTTGTGTACATGAAAAAACAAAGTCATTCTTTGTCCAGACAATAAAACGATTTTGTCAATATTTTGTACTGTTTACCAGTTGTTTAGCCAAGCTCAAACTGTTTACATGAAGAAAAACAAAATCAGATCAAATACGATCATGTTGTTCTTTTTTTTTTTTTTTTTTTTTTTGCTGTGCACTTTACAGAATTGGCCGAAATCACGAACTTTCAGTGTATGTCATGCATGGCACACAGCTTTCAGCTGGCACTAACAGGTGCCAAAAAAAAAAGTCTGGAATAACAAGCCCAGAACCCAAGCCAATACTTCCAGATTGTTCTCTCTACAGCATGAGAAAATAACTGAAAGGTTTGATTAAGCTACAGTTTGTTTAATAACAATCACTCATAAATTAACCAGCACTAATCTAGGTTGTTACGGTATTGTTGTGAAAACAACAATAAATGCGCCCCCCCCCCCCCCATAAATGAACTAAATGAACCAAATGAACCAGCGACCTTTTGACCTTATTGTCCTGTGTTCAGTAAACTCAAGTGAACACACGCCATCTGGTGGTGATAGTGTGTAACAACACTCACATAAACAACAGGCATAAACAACAACATATTAAAAGTGAACTTCATGTGAATTTAATAAGGATGTTGATGAGAGTGTTTGTGTGATAATCAGACAAAATAGTGCATGTGCTCTTTATTTTTCCAATCACAAATACCAAGATAAATAAGGAAAAGGGCAAAACTAAGACAAGTAAGGTAAAAGGTACCCCCCCCCCCCAAAATAAATAAATAAATAAATAAATAAATAAAATAAAAAACAAGACACACACACACACACACACACACACTTCCCATATGTATTTCACGCAAGTAGAGGGCGCTATCATACAGTGAGAGCAGACATAGGCTCATTCAGAGTCCCAGCATCCTCCTCCCACTGCCTACTGCAGATGAATCCATTCAGATATGTCATAATAATATCCCACTGATATTATACCAAAGTAGATTGATGTATAATGAATGAATGCAAGTAGAAAATACAGTATTTTCAACATAACACCTGTCTCAGTTGTGACATTTTTACAATATTACTGTTTTTGCCTTGGTGACCATAAGAGACCCCAGTTTTGAGCAGTCTGTAGATACAACAAATGACAAAGTGTATCCATATTTCACTATAGCGCCATCCTTTTTTTTTTTTTTTTTTAATAAATAAAGGACGGGGGAACAGAAATGAATACACAGATAAAATATAAACCAAGCAAAAATAGGGAGACAAATTATACAATATAATATTTGTGGATAAACTGGAGCTATTTAATCAATCCATTTTGTCCAATATTCTTCAGGTTTTGTTATTATTATTGTTTAACTTTCTCCACAAATATAGGCTAATGTATAAATTCTTGCGTAGGTGTTTTGGGCTGTTTTTATTGTTGTTGTCTGTTTGTTTGTTTGATTTTTGCAGTAAACATGATTCCGAAATGATACTGAAGTAATTTAACACATATTTGAGGGTATAAAGCCCATGGACAGTGAGACACAGTTATGTAATAGACCATGTGAGATTTAGTTGTATCGTAAACAGTTGGTACCAAGGATGGCTGTCTCTCATGCGGTGACCTATGACCCAATCTAAGGACATGTGTGTGAGGTCATCTATTATCTCAGTGGTGATGCCAGTGGCTGCAAGTGCATTTACTGAGGCCTCCATCATTCATAGCCATCTGACTGGTACTAATTACAATATCTTTACTGTAAACAGTCAGAAGAATTTACGAGAGCACTGGAAAGGCTCTCTGCTCCAGTAAACAACAAAGTTTGGATTCAACAGAGTCCATCCATAAATTAAAATTCAGTCATTATTTATTTATCCTTGTGATGTTCCAAACACATATGTCTTTGTTTGTTCGGTGGAACACAAAAGGAGATGTTAGGTGGAACGACAGCCTTTCACAGAATAGCATTCATTGTATGAAAAAAAAAAAGATGCAATGAAAATGAATATTGCCCGAAGCTGTCGGCCCATAACATTTTGCCTAATATCTCCTTTTGTATTCCATATAGAAGAGAGAAATACACACATGTTTGGAACAATGTGTGTTTTATTGTGGTTCATTTTAAAAAGAACCTCATAGCGTATCAAGACAGCACAGATGAATAGGGTAAAGTACACATTTTAATAGATATTACCATACCTCCCCATATGGTTAATCACATTTCATTAAAACAAATGCTTTATTTTACAAGTTTTATGAAATGTTGTTTAAATTATGCACTATCTAATTAAATATGCACTATTTTGCATACATTTCCATAACAGAAATCTGACCAGAAGATAAAGCCAGGTTCAAAATCTTGTTTAATTTTAAGTTCTTTAAATGAAAAGCTCTGCCAGTTCTATCAGTGCTGTTTTGATTTAAAACACCAGGAGGCAGTATGAAACCTTATCGAGATGATGAAAATAGAATTTGTAAAAACCACATTGCCTTAGAAATACACCCTTTAAGAATCCTAACGTATTTTTTCCCAAGAATATTTCGTTTTTAATTTTTTGAGACACAAAACTCGTCTGTTTTTAATGATAATCCCAGCAACAAAAAAACCAACAGACTTATAATACCTTTTGATTTTTTTGACAATAAACTAGTAGGGATTAAATAAAAAACCGGGAAGGTTTGATGATGGGTAGCTTTGTACGTTTTTGTTTTGATTGACAAGTAAGAAACATTCCTCATTGGTCAAGCCGGAGGCGTGGCGTAACGGTGCCACGCAGCTCTAGGCGAAACAACGGATCCTACTATGGCGAAGGCTATGAATATTAATGAGGTCAAGTTAACGTTGCTTGGTAACCTTGGAGCGTTCAGTCACGTTTCCTATTTAATATTTACAAGTCTTCCTTCTCCATAGTAGGATTAGCCAACTTTCAGTCAATCAGTTTACTGGTCGAACGTCACGCAACGTATTCATTATTCATGAGACAAGCACGGAGGCTCTTTAAAGTTAAATAAACGCCGCGGCGCGCGTGACTTGTGTTGCAGTTGCACACACTGTGCAGAGGCGCTGAGAGACAGACAGGCAACGAACCGAGACGAACAGACCCGAACCTGCGTGGCAAAAAGATTCTTCTAGAGAATGACGTCCATTTGTCCAAGATGCGATAAGACTGTGTTTTTCGGTGAGAGTTTTCCTCTAGAATTATCACTTAGCAGAAGTCTAAGCCAAGTTCATTTCATTGTTATCATATCATTGGATTGGACTAATTGACTCAAATTGCAGGGCATTTAAATGATGTTCTGAAAGGTCAAAGGTATTTTTTTTTTTTTTTTAAAGGAATAAACTTTTGCAAATCTTGGCAGAGTTAACGTTAGGCTACATAACAAGTGTTTGGAAAGTGCATTTGTTGGTTTTGGAGTCATTGGGTTATAAGCAGTGGGAATTGAACACTTATGTTTTCTTTTTGGGATATTGAAGACCTCATATCCAGTTTAATAGTTCCAAATATTTGGTGTAGCATCGGATAGATACTTTATGATGTGTGTGTGTTTAAATGCTTTATAACAAATTATGTTTTATAAGCAGCTTGCTTCATTATAGTTCTTCGTCTGTTTGGGATTTATGTGAATAAATGCAATGTATTTCCATATAGCCTACTAATATTCTTACCTTTAGCCTACACATCAGTACTTCAGCCCCAAACAAAAGTGGTGTTCCTGTCCTTGAGAAACATTCTGAAAATTAGGCTATGTGTCTGCTTTGTAAATGGTTAAATTAATCTGTCTAGTAATTTGAACTGGGTCTGAGGAAAAGATGTAGGGTAAAATAATAGGTTAATTTCAAAATTGTTATTATTAATTTTCTCACATACGGCATAGGGTTATATGGGACACCAAACTGTCAGTCTCAAGAAGAAGAAGTCTAATCTTGCAGTCTGTGCAGAACTAAGTATTTTTATTAATAGGTCAAGCACAAGTGACCCAGACGCTCCCACAACCGCATTGGAGAATGTTCTCTAGTCTGTCCCGTTTTTGTCACGTTATATGCTCCTGTTTAGTATTCTGTCCCGGAATCCAGTAGCCACAGGGTTAGTAAATGCTTTAGCCCATGAAAAGAGAATTGGGTGACAGTGTTACGTAAGAATTTGGCAAGGGACTCTTGGAACAAAGTGAGAGGATCTGTTGTGCTACTGTTGCAGGTTAGCGGATGGAGTAACGGTCTTTCTGGCTGCGCTGAAGAGGAGATGTTAGCTTGATGATTTGATATCCCCATTGAGACTAGACTTCTGAAAATGTCTGACTCGGTGTGCTCTCTGTTTGACCTGACTAGTTTTGTGTGATGGAATGTGTGTGTGAGAAAGACAGACTTAGGAATGTTGGCTGGTTAGTGTGTGAGGTTCTGGGATGGTGGGTTTAGTCCCCCATATGCACAATGCACAATGTTAACCTGGCAAATGTTTTTTGTACCATATTATAGCTCTTTCGCTTGGTATTTTATCACTACAATCTTAAAAATGACAGTGGTTTTCGCAGCGATGCCATAGAAGAACCATTTTTGTTTCCCCAAATAACCTTTCAGTCAACAGTTCCTAAAAAAACAGTCATGTGGTACAAGTCAGAGCTTTGAAGTCGTTTACATTCATTATTATTGTAATGTTATGTGCTTTGAGAGATGGGGTAATTTAACGCCGTCTCTCATGACACTTTCCAGACTCTGCTCTGGCTATGCGCATTCATGTTATGGAGAAGTAAAGCATTTTCTGTAAAGCTGCTTTGAAATGATACGTGCATGTTGTTAAAAGCACTCCACAAATTAATGTGAACTGAATTGAAGGGAGGGTGGGATCTTATGCATTCAAAGCTAGCTTGCTATTGCTAGCCTCTCTGAAATTGCCTACCCTTCCTCAAAGAACCTTTTTCCACTGTAAATAAACTTTTGTGGAATTGAGAGGTTCAATGGATGTTAAAGGTTCTTCATTGAACCATCAATGCCAATATAGAACTTTTATTTTTAAGAGCGCTGAAAATATAAAAGTACTTTTATTTCATTTTTTTGTGTGGAATGTTGACGTGTGTCTTTCTCTAAATCGCTTGTATTTCTCATTCCTGTGCTCCAAAGTCCATGGTTGTTTACTGTGTATTTGCTCATAGCAAACTATTGATTTTTTTTTTCTTTTCTTTTTTTCTCGTAGTTATGTTAAATTCAGGAGCTGATAGACAAATGAGAGAACACAGGCAAGCAGTTTTGTGCAATGGAAGTTGTAAAACATTACTAAAGAAGGCTGAAAATCAGCATACAATACCATTCAGAAGTTTGGGGTCCTTAAGAGGCTGCATTTATATAATCAAAAATACAGTGAAAACAGTAATATTGTGAAATAATATTACAATTTAAAATAACTGTTTTCAGTTGGAATACTTTTTAAAATATTATTTATTCCTCTGATGGTAATGCTGAATTTTCATCAGCCATTTCTCCAGTCACATGATCCTTCAGAAATCATTCTAATATGCTGATTTTGCTGCTCAAGAAACATTTATTATTACTATGAATGTTGAAAATAGCTGTGCTGCTTAATATTTTTGTGAAACCATTTTTTAAAGATTAATTAATAAATAGAAAGTTTAAAAGAACATTTAAAGTATTAATTAAAAAAAAAAAATCTTACTGACCCCAAACTTTTAAATGGTAGTGTTTCTATTTTTTCATTGCTTAGTTTCTTTTGAAATATCAGTAAAATTCTTGTTCAATTGATTATGCACTATAACTGCTTGTGAAGATCAGAAGGTCAGAGATAAGATGCACTTTTCAACATCCTCTTGATAGGAGCAGATCTGACTCAGCAGGGTTTGCGTTGTAACAGGATCTCCCTTTGGAGCTTTTCTTCAGATGGTCCAGTTTGTTCTTCCTCTCCTTTGATGCTGCATTGTTCAGCTGCAAACACACACACACATACAGACTCCACCCATTAGAATTAGTATTTTGTGTGGAAAGTCTTTCTCAGAGCTCTTGTAAGTACTGTTTATAGATATCTCGACAGATATAAACGCACAAACACGCACACAATTGTAGTTGCTGTGTTAAGCTGTATTTCAGCATTTGCTGAGCTGGGCACACCTGAAAAGAAATATGAATTTACAGTAACAGTAATTATAAAAGTTATATAAATAAAGATTTTAAAGTCCCGCTTTAGTCAATAATTGTATCCTTTAAAACTCACCTTTGATCACCAAAAAAAAAAAAAAAAAAAAAAATCCGTCATGCCTTGAATTTAACTCTACACATTGCCTCGTTTAGTATACGCGGTTCTATGATTATGCAAATTCCACTCACTCTCACCAGCTCAGAGAGCCACTCGTTGACGTGATTGGTTACAGTTTGTGACATCAGAAACACCAGCGATTTCAAACCGCGTTTTTGAGAATGTCTTTGGTTCACTGCAGGAGAAAATACTCAGCAATGGTGATAACTTCTGAATTTGCAAATGGTTTGTCTTAAAGCATATTAAAAACACCAGATTGACATATAAACAACATTAAAAGCTTGATTTTTACCACAGGGGAACTTTAAGTACACTACCATTCAAAAGTTTGGGGTCAGAAGATATTTTTTTTTTATGTTTTTGAAAGATTTCTCTTATGCTCACTTGGCTGCTTTTATTTGATAAAAAAAAAAAGAGTAAAATAGTTATATTGTGAAATATTTGTACAATTTAAAAATAACTGTATTTTTTAATTAATTATTTAATTAATCCCTTCTAATATGCTGATTTGGTGCTCGAGAAACATTTCTTATTATCAGTCAGTGTTGTAAAAAGTGTCCGCTTAATATATTTGCGGAAACCGTGATAAATTTATTTTTTTGATAAATAAAAGTTTTATTTGAAATAAACTTTTCTGTCTTTACTGTCACTTTTGAATGCAATTTTGTTGAATTAACTTTTTTTTTTTTTTTTCTTAAATCTTGCTGAGCCTAATCTTTTGAATGGTAGTGTATATACTAGATATTTCCTTTTTTTTTTTTTTTTTTTTTAGGCTTTTGACATTTGACATATAGTCAGGTCCACTTAGCAGTGTTTTTGACCAAGAACCACTCACTTAGAAAGAACAATGTCATTTGACTGAGCTGTAATGTGGCCAAACATAGAAATATCACTACAGGACAATTGTGATCTTATTAATTGTGTGTAATTTAGAGATACATCACTGCAGTTAAAGCTATCACTGCTAGTTATATATACGGTATCACACACTCATCAGATAACGCATTACACTCTCTCCCTGTTCTAGCTGAAAAAGTGAGCTCTCTGGGGAAAAACTGGCACCGCTTCTGTCTGAAATGTGAACGATGTAGTAAGATTCTGTCTCCTGGAGGCCATGCGGAGGTAAGCAGAACTAAAGCTGATACTGCAGGCTGAGATGCCATTAAAGGGTTAGTTCACCCAAAAATGAATATTCTGTCAGTACATTAATTACTCACCCTCATGTTGTTCCAACCCTGTAAGACTTTCGTTGATCTTCGGAACACAAATTAAGATATTTTTTATGAAATCTGAGAGCTGTCTTACTCCTTCATGGGCTTCTATATAATTTCATTCTGCCGGCCCAGAAAAGTTAGTAAAAACATTGTTAAAATAGTCCAAGTGACTACAGTGGCTCAACCTTAAGTTTATCAAGCGACGAGAATACTTTTTGTGCGCAAAACCCCCCCAAAATAATGACTTTATTCAACTATTCATTGTCTTCTGTGTGGGCCTCTGACGTGAGTTCACGAGAGAGCCACGACGCATGCGCGAAAACTGAGAAGATGGCGCAGAGGGGTCTCGAAGTAGGGTTTAAAATGGTTCTAAAGTGAGCATTTCCTGGATGTCCGAATCGTGAGAAACCAACGAGAAAACGTAAAAGTGCCTTACCAATGCTGCAAAATGAATGGCTTACCTTTCACACTTTCCATCAAATGATCATGAGCGGCATCTTCTCAGTTCTCGCGCATGCATCATGGCGTTCACGTCAGAGGCCCACACGGAAGAAAATGAATAGTTGAATAAAGTCGTTGTGCACAAAAAGTATTCTCGTAGCTTTATAAACTTAAAACTAGTCACTTGGACTATTTTAATGATGTCTTTCTTTCTTTCTTTCTTTCTTTCTTTCCTTCCTTCCTTCCTTCCTTCCTTCCTTCCTTCCTTCCTTCCTTCCTTCCTTCCTTCCTTCCTTCCTTCCTTCCTTCCTTCCTTCCTTCCTTCTCCTTTGATCAGACAGCACAGACATGATCCCTGATGACAGATAAATGGGATTCTAGATGTCCTACTTCTTGGTCTGTATGTATGTTGGTCTGTAGAGTTTCAGGCTTGCACAGTTTAGCAGGAGATCACACAACCGACTCTTAAAGCTCAAGCCATTGGGTTGACACTGATTCTAGGTCATCCATGTCCTTGCCTATTTCAGTGCCCCTCACTGCACTTTCTTCTTCCTTTCTTCTTTTCTCTCTCCTTCTTATGGTCCTGACATGTTCGATGGTCTTGTCTGATACATTAGAAGACATTTTCTAGTTCAGTGAGCTGAGTTGTCTTTTGTCCCTGTTTGGGTTAATTGATTGTTCATCCATCCCTCTGTAAGTCTACACTCCACCCGTAGACTTGTCACTCATCAGGAGTAGAAGTTTATGGAGGAATTGAAAGTCCTACAATGACTTTAAGCACAGATAATCAGTATTTATAGTAACCTCATTGGATCTGTCTGGAATGCTCTTTGACTGTCAGGGAGAGATTACAATTACATTCACTATTAAAATTGAATGGAAAAAATGTAGCATGTTTGTTTTCTTGAAACGGTTACATAAGACCATTCCCATACTCATTTGAACCCTAAACATCAAAATAGCAAAGAACGAAAGGATAAGGTATAAATATCCTCAGTACTCCTTACAAAAGCATTTGATTTTGCTTTATTCTGTCATTTTTTTACAGTATGAACAGAAAAGAGTTTGACAGACACAGCAGGGTGAAGAATGACTGACTGTGTTAACAGGAAGCGAAACAAATTCTTTTAGTCTTGGGCTTTACTACTGCTTGCCTCTTACAGGAAATGTAAATCATAATATTCTTAACCGCAATGAAATTCATGGAGAAATGGCAGTAATCTGTCATTTTCAAATGCATGTTCAGTCCGGTCCAGCTGCTACATTTCAGATAACTTTACTGAACATGTAGGTATCTGTAAGCCTATGCACTTTCTCTCCCACACAGTGTTACTGTAGGTTTTTACCAGAACTATTACAAGGACAATGTAGGGACAAAGATAGTGTTCATTCAAACCAGAAAACAATCGTCTGCTTTTCTGCTTCTCTTCCTTTCTTCCTTCTCCCTCCTTCTCTCTCTCATCACGCTCACGCTTGCACGCACACAAACACAAGTCACATACAGCTTTAGTTTAATTATAAGGTGAGTTTGGACTGAAGGAAGGGTTTTTTTTCTATTTTTTTTTCTATTGCCTTTTCAGTTGTGTTGATAAAAATGGATGGACAAACAGCTCTTCATTGTCGCACTGAAAGATATATTTAGTCTTTAAAGTTACTGTTTCCCCTTCTTTTGAGAACTGTGTGTGCTCTTTTTCTCTTATTGTGTTCAAAACAGCAGGAGGTTGTGTTGTTTGGTGTTCACTCTCTGCAGGTGTCGACTGCCTTTTTTTTCTAACTCTATTCTTTGGGAAATGGCTCTCAGTGGGAACGCAAACTGTATTTTTAGCTTGTCACAACAGAGACACTGAGTTAGATGTTGCTTTTAATATAATATATAAAATATATATAAAAAAATGCCTGATTAAGATGGTAATAAAAATAAATGAGTAAATATCTGTTTGTTTAGTTTAGCATGTTATTTTGGATTTAATGTTTTGAGCACACATGCACTAAAACGCTTGCACACTAAAATAGAGGGGTGTGTGTGTGTGTGTACTTGTACAACTATCTTTGTGAGGACCAGTTTGAGTTTTAGACCATTGGAGTGAGGACAAAGAGTAAAGTGAGTACATTTTGGCCGGTCCTCACTTTCTGAGACCCCTTTAAAGGCCTGTTTGAGGGTCAAGACTTGGTTTTAGGGATAAGGTTATAATTAAGTTAAGGGTAGAATTAGGGTATGGGTTCAGGTTAGGCACTTAGTTGTGATGGGTAAGGTTAGGGTAAGCGGCTAGAGATTGCATTGTGTCAATGAATGTCCTCATAAAGATAGATGTACAAAAGTGTGTGTGTGTGTGTGTGTGTGTAAGGAGGCTTGAATTTCACTCTGATTTGAGCCTGACTGGGTCTTTTTATGCAGTCTGGGAGGAGCAGGAAGGAACAGAAGGATAAACAATGACCTCTAATGAATCCAGCACAACACAAGCCTCTTTCTCTCTTTCATTCTGTCTCCCACACACACTTCTGAAAATATTACCTTGCTTGAAAATTTTGGTTTTAGTAGAAGAGTGTCTAGCACAAATTTTAATTTAATTTACAAATACACGTTTTTATAGAATTTTTTTTTTAATTATTGGTAGTGAACTAAATGTGTAAGCACTCTGCAATTAGAATATTTTTCTCATTTTAGTTTTAGTATGGTTTATTGATGTGATTTTTAAAAAAAACTATACATTTGTACAGTGGGAAATTTAGCAAATTAAGTAAAATAAAGTTAAAATGGACTAATAAAGATATTCTCTCTTTTTCTCTATCAGCACGATGGATTGCCTTACTGTCATAAACCCTGCTACGGAACTCTCTTTGGACCAAAAGGTATGTACAATAAATTGAATTTGGAGTTTGTAAGGTGTTTTGTGCGTACGTGTCGTGTAAAAATGTGAGACATTTAATTGGAAATATAGTGCATTTTCATCTTCATACAAAGCTATGTAAGAATTTAGGTGCTAACAGGTATTTAATGGGTATTTGGATTTTTTGTTCTAGCTGCTCTCTGTATCCATGTACAGGAAATAAAGGTTTGAACCAGGGCTCATTTAGAGACATCTGACTCTCTGTGACTTTTTTAGAATAACCTTCCAACCAAAGACCATTCACTCACCATTAGAAACCTTATCGTTCGTGTGTGTGTGAGAGAGAGAACAGAGAGAGAGAGAACACAGAGAGAGAGAGAGAACACAGAGAGAGAGAGAGAGAGAACAG
Organism: Abramis brama; assembly: GCF_963993115.1. NCBI lineage: Eukaryota > Metazoa > Chordata > Actinopteri > Cypriniformes > Leuciscidae > Abramis > Abramis brama. The sequence continues at coordinate 18,168,166 of NC_139983.1, forward strand.
AGGGGTCATTTTTTACCCTCATGTCAGCAGAGGTTGACCAGCTTTTTTGGTACTTTTTATCCCTTTTGGAGCTGAACATCACTTGAAGAGATCCTTAAAAATATCACAAAGTCTTTCAGCTTTCAGGTTTGCAACAACAAGAGTTAATGATGATTCAGTTTTGTTTTGTTTTTTGGGTGAACTATCATTTAAAGTCCCCATGAAATCAAAATTGAAGTTTTAGTATGAATAAGCTGTTGTCTATAAGCTAATGTGCTCCAAAACAATGACAAAATTAGCATTTAGTAGATATACAGTGGGGAGAACAAGTATTTGATACACTGCAGATTTTGCAGGTTTTCCTACTTACAAAGCATGTAGAGGTCTGTAATTTTTCATAGGTACACTTCAACTGTGAGAGACAGAATCTAAAATAAAAATCCAGAAAATCATATTGTCCATCCATCCATCCATCTTCTACCGCTTATCCGGGGCCGGGTCGCGGGGGCAGCAGTCTAAGCAGAGATGCCCAGACTTCCCTCTCCCTAGACACTTCCTCCAGCTCTTCCGGGGGGACACCGAGGCGTTCCCAGGCCAGCCGGGAGACATAGTCTCTCCAGCGTGTCCTAGGTCTTCCCCGGGGTCTCCTCCCGGTGGGACATGCCCGGAACACCTTCCCGGGAAGGCGTCCTGGAGGCATCCGGAAAAGATGCCCAAGCCACCTCAACTGACCCCTCTCGATGTGGATGAGCAGCGGCTCTACTCTGAGCTCCTCCCGAGTGACCGAGCTTCTCACCCTATCTCTAAGGGATCGCCCAGCCACCCTGCGGAGAAAGCTCATTTCGGCCGCTTGTATCCGGGATCTTGTCCTTTCGGTCATGACCCACAGCTCATGACCATAGGTGAGAGTAGGAACGTAGATTGACTGGTAAATCGAGAGCTTCGCCTTGCGGCTCAGCTCCTTCTTCACCACGACAGACCGGTACAGGGACCGCATTACTGCAGAAGCTGCACCGATCCGCCTGTCAATCTCCCGTTCCATCCTTCCCTCACTCGTGAACAAGACCCCAAGATACTTGAACTCCTCCACTTGAGGCAGGAGCTCTCCACCAACCTGAAGCGGGCAAACCACCCTTTTCCGACTGAGAACCATGGCCTCGGATTTGGAGGTGCTGATTCTCATCCCAGCCGCTTCACACTCGGCTGCAAACCGTCCCAGTGCATGCTGGAGGTCCTGGTCTGATGAGGCCAACACGACAACATCATCCGCAAAGAGCAGAGATGAAATCGTGTGGTCCCCAAACCTGACCCCCTCCGGCCCCTGGCTGCGCCTAGAAATTCTGTCCATAAAAATTATGAACAGAACCGGCGACAAAGGGCAGCCCTGCCGGAGTCCAACACGCACCGGGAACAAGTCTGACTTACTGCTGGCAATACGAACCAAGCTCCTGCTCCGGTCGTACAGGGACCGGATAGCCCTTAGCAAAGGGCCCCGGACCCCATACTCCCGGAGCACCCTCCACAGGCCGCCGCGAGGGACACAGTCGAATGCCTTCTCCAAATCCACAAAGCACATGTAGATTGGTTGGGCAAACTCCCATGAACCCTCCAGCACCCTGTAGAGGGTATAGAGCTGGTCCAGTGTTCCACGACCGGGGCGAAAACCACACTGTTCCTCCTGAATCCGAGGTTCTACTATCGGCCAGATTCTCCTCTCCAGTACCCTGGCATAGACTTTCCCAGGGAGGCCGAGAAGTGTGATCCCCCTATAGTTGGAGCACACCCTCCGATCCCCCTTCTTGAAAAGAGGGACCACCACCCCGGTCTGCCAGTCCAAAGGTACTGTCCCCGACCACCACGCGATGTTGCAGAGGCGTGTCAGCCAAGACAGCCCCACAACATCCAGAGACTTGAGGTACTCAGGGCGGATCTCATCCACCCCCGGTGCCTTGCCACCGACGAGTTTCTTGACTACCTCGGTGACTTCAGCTTGGGTGATGGACGAGTCCGCCTCCGAGCCCTCAGCCACTGCTTCCTCAATGGAAGACGTGACGGCGGGATTGAGGAGATCCTCGAAGTATTCCTTCCACCGTCCGGTGATATCCCCAGTCGAGGTCAACAGCTGCCCACCTCCACTGTAAACAGCGTTGGTAGGGCACTGCTTCCCCCTCCTGAGGCGCCGGACGGTTTGCCAGAATCTCTTCGAGGCCGACCGATAGTCCTTCTCCATGGCCTCACCGAACTCCTCCCAGGCCCGAGTTTTTGCCTCCACAACCACCCGGGCTGCAGTCCGCTTGGCCCGTCGGTACCCATCAGCTGCCTCAGGAGTCCCACAAGCCAGCCAGGCCCGATAGGACTCCTTCTTCAGCTTGACGGCATCCCTTACTTCCGGTGTCCACCACCGGGTTCGGGGATTGCCGCCTCGACAGGCACCGGAGACCTTACGGCCACAGCTCCGAGTGGCCGCATTGACAATGGAGGTGGAGAACATGGTCCACTCGGACTCAATATCTCCAGACTCCCTCGGGATCTGGTCGAAGCTCTGCCGGAGGTGGGAGTTGAAGATCTCTCTGACAGGAGATTCGGCCAAACGTTCCCAACAGACCCTCACAGTACGTTTGGGTCTGCCGAGTCTGTCCAGCTTCCTCCCCCGCCATCGGATCCAACTCACCACCAGGTTTTTTCCCCTCCTTGAACTGCCACCTTACCGTGGTGGAGGGGTTTGAGTACCCGAATGAACCTAGGAGCTATGTTGTCTGGGGCTATATGCCCCTGGTAGGGTCTCCCAAGGCAAACAGGTCCTAGGCGACGGGTCAGACTAAGAGCGGTTCAAAAACCCTTATGATGTCAAAAAAAACGAGGACCGTGACGTCGCCCGGTATGGCGCAGCCGGGGCCCCACCCTGGAGCCAGGCCCGGGGTTGGGGCTCGTATGCGAGCGCCTGGTGGTCGGGCCTCCCCCCATGGGGTCCGGCCGGGCTCAGCCCGAAGGAGTGACGTGGGGCCACCCTCCCGTGGACCCACCACCTGCAGGAGGGACCGTAAGGGGCCGGTGCTAAGTGGATCGGGCGGCAGTCGAAGGCGGGGGCCTAGACAACCCGATCCCTGGACGCGGAATCTAGCTCTAGGGACATGGAATGGAAAATATGGAAAATCATATTGTATGATTTTTAAATAATTAATTTGCATTTTATTGCATGACATAAGTATTTGATCACCTACCAACCAGTAAGAATTCCGTCTTTTTCTTTAAGAAGCCCTCCTGTTCTCCACTCATTACCTGTATTAACTGTACCTGTTTGAACTCGTTACCTGTATAAAAGACACCTGTCCACACACTCAATCAAACAGACTCCAACCTCTGACCTCTGAACAATGGCCAAGACCAGAGAGCTGTGTAAGGACATCAGGGATTAAACTGTAGACCTGCACAAGGTTGGGATGGGCTACAGGACAATAGGCAAGCAGCTTGGTGAGAAGGCAACAACTGTTGGCGCAATTATTAGAAAATGGAAGAAGTTCAAGATGACGGTCAATCTCCCTCGGTCTGGGGCACCATGCAAGATCTCACCTCGTGGGGCATCAATGATCATGAGGAAGGTGAGGGATCAGCCCAGAACTACTCGGCAGGACCTGGTCAATGACCTGAAGAGAGCTGGGACCACAGTCTCAAAGAAAACCATTAGTAACACACTACACCGTCATGGATTAAAATCCTGCAGCGCACGCAAGGTCCCCCTGCTCAAGCCAGCGCATGTCCAGGCCCATCTGAAGTTTGCCAATGACCATCTGGATGATCCAGAGGAGGAATGGGAGAAGGTCATGTGGTCTGATGAGACAAAAATAGAGCTTTTTGGTCTAAACTCCACTCGCCGTGTTTGGAGGAAGAAGAAGGATGAGTACAACCCCAAGAACACCATCCCAACTGTGAAGCATGGAGGTGGAAACATCATTCTTTGGGGATGCTTTTCTGCAAAGGGGACAGGACGACTACACCGTATTGAGGGGAGGATGGATGGGGCCATGTATTGCGAGATCTTGGCCAACAACCTCCTTCCCTCAGTAAGAGCATTGAAGATGGGTCGTGGCTGGGTCTTCCAGCATGACAACGACCCGAAACACACAGCCAGGGCATCTAAGGAGTGGCTCTGTAAGAAGCATCTCAAGGTCCTGGAGTGGCCTAGCCAATCTCCAGACCTGAACCCAATAAAAAAAACTTGGAGGGAGCTGAAAGTCCGTATTGCCCAGCTACAGCCCCGAAACCTGAAGGATCTGGAGAAGGTCTGTATGGAGGAGTGGGCCAAAATCGGCAGTGTATCAAATACTTGTTCTCCCCACTGTAAACATTCAAAACTTACTGTCTCTCACTTCGTTATGTCCCACCCTGTCTTCCTGTTTCAGTGGAAATTATGTCAACACATTGAATAATGCTGCGCGTTTCAAGGCACTTCAGTGGGCCTTTCAAGGGGCCGTTTACACAACTCCATTTCAACTAAAAACTGAAAACTTTTTATGCATTTTGGCCGTTCATTTACATGACAATGGTGTTTTGGGCTTTTGAAAACGGGTTTCAAAGTGCAAGTTTTTGAAAACAATACCGTTATCACCTCCATGTAAACTATAAAAACGTGAATATGTGAAACGATGACGTCATGCGCATGCTTATTACATGTTCAGTCTATAGGCGCGTAATGTCTCTTTACAAAGTGACATCACCAACAACTGGCCTGTTTTTAGTCATTTTTGTGGATCCGTGTGAACGGGGATCGTTTTGACTACGTTGTCACCTGTATGCAAAAATCGCGTAGGAAATACTTTTCTGTTTTTAGTACATCGTTGTCGTGTAAACGTTCCCTTAATATCTGCTACTTTCTTGTTGATTGAAGCCAGATTAAAGCAGGTCTTCCAGGTTGGACCAGATCATATACGTAGATGGCGAAAACTTGCTCCTGCTACTTTGATGCGTATATGGTGTGTGAGTGGCATAGGTTAGTTGTCCCAATGAGTGAGAAAGGTTGAGATGAAGCAACTGAATCTCGAACCTCCGGATAATCACCCATTTTAAAAAGACCCTGAACAGAGGAGAGTCTGCTGGCAAAAAGAGAACGCAACCGAGCTCGTAATAAAACATCAATCAACATTGGCTTGGCTTTAGGAGATAGTGAGAACTGAGGGATTTGAAATGTTGTAAAAGTGATGTGAAGATTTTATTACTGAACAAGTGAGTAAGGCATTTTATTGAATGAATACATTGCCATGTGTACAGTAGCTCTCTAACAGAGTTCATTGTAAAGCATTATCTATTTTGAAGGGTAATTTCATTATGGTTGTTGTAGCGCTGTGTCAAGTCAAGTCATCTTTATCCAAATAGCCTAGCGTTTTTTACAGTACAGATTGTTTTAAAACAGCTTTACAGTGATGGCAGGAAAATAATCAACAAAGTTTATTTCGGCTGTACAGCAAACAAACGAACAGTGTATGAAGCTGTGCTGGAATTTATTTTCAAGGAAGTACCGTGTCTATTAATGGGTGTAGCTACTGTAGCTACACCCATTAGCTTCAGCTAGTCAGCTTGAGATCCTTTCCATCCAAACTGGTTATATCTCTTAAGCTCAGTAGTGAATGTTTTATGAGCAGTTGAATAATCTCGCTCTCTCTCTTTTTAGAGAAAGAACCATATTCAGCTGTAGTCACACTGAGCCAAAGCACAACCAAAACAATGTTCTTCTGCAAAATGCATGCAGTTTTGTTTTTTAATGATAGAGGGCCAAAAGTTGCATATATATATATATATATATATATATATATATATATATATATATATATATATATATATATATATATATATATGCAATTTTTTTTTTTTTTTTTTTTTTTTTTTTTTTGTGTGTGTGTGTGTGTGTGTGTATGATTGGTAGGTTTAGGGGTCGGGTTAGTGTAAGGGGACAGAATATACAGTTTGGACAGTATAAAACCATTACATCTATGGGGAGTCCTACATCTATGTGTGTGTGTGTTTGCGCACGCACGCGTGCATTCGGTAAGATGCTAGGTTTTATTTTTATAGCTTGTTGATGCACTTCCAGAATTTAGAATATGCTTGTTTCAGTTTGTATTATACTATCCAAGTGAGTGTGTAATTCGGAAGAGGTACATTTTATCAGGATCTGAACAGGTTATTTTGGACTTTTGGCAAATGCTATCTGCATTAGGAGAGTCTGAACACTTAGATATGAGCTTTATCAACCAAACACTCACTCACACAGTAATGGAATGGTACTCACTGCTCTGTCTTCTCTTTGGTAGGTGTAAATATCGGAGGGGCAGGGTCTTACATATATGACACGCCTCCTCAAACACCGGTTGACAAATCATTTAACAGCCCTCCAGACGGAGCACCCACCACACCTTGGACCAACTCACAGATCAACTATAATCAACCCAAAGGTTAGACACTACTGTTCAAAAGTTTTAAGTCATTAATACATTATTATTATTATTTTTTAAATTTTTTTTATTATTACTTTTATTCCGTAAGGATGCATTCAATTAATCAAATGTGTGGTAAAGACATTTATAACGCTACAGAAAATATTTATTTCAAATTAATACTGTTATTTAGAAAATTCTATTTATCAAAGAATCCTGAACTGGGATCTCAATGGCCACGTACACACTGCAGCTAAATTTGGCTGTCAACTCACCTGTGAGTGCTTAATCCTCTTCTGTACACACACAGTTCAGTATTTTACGGGAGTGACAACCAACCGCATTCTACATTCGAATTAACTCCCGAAAAATGCTGGTTGTCACAAACTCAAAACTTCTACTCTGTGTGTACAGAACTGAACTGAACAACTAGTTGTTAATGACATATTTTAACATGCAATGAATGTTTCTCTTTATGTGCGGTGCGAGAAATGCACCTTTGCTTGGAAAGGCAGCTTCACAGAGCGCGCTCTTGTAGTGTTGCCATTTCCACTTATTATAAGTGTTTTTGGCCTTACTGTTTAAGCTTGGCTCATAAAGTGATCAAGTTGACTCCTCCATCGACTGTGCTTTAGTTAAAATTGTTGAACATAATGATTCTTTAAGTAATGGCTGCTGCAAATTCAGCTTTTTTTAAAAGCTGCATCACAAACACACTTTTTAAGCAAAAATATTACAAAAAGTTTATTGACGCCTGTGAAAAAAGGTTAGAATAAAAGAGAAACATAAAAAAAGTTATTATGAAATGGTTTAAAAGAAGAAAAAAATCACTTTGTGAGATCAATTGCAAAAAACAAAGTCGCTCTTTTAAATTTATATCTCATTGTCATTATTATATCTCACAAGTTTTGTTGTTTTATGTGTATCAATTTTGTAAATATTTATTCCTTGATTCCCTATTGCAGTTTTTATTTTTTATTCTTCTACACTGAGGCTGAAATGGTTTCTATAATATACTGTCAAAAATTAAAACAAGTATTTGAACACTTTTCGGTTGTCAAACGTTAGTGTAATATGTCCTTCGTTAATGTGGCTACTTTGCTAGGACACCTGTTGAACTTGAGGGAAACTGATTTGTACATCTACTAAAATCTCTTGACATTAATTGGTTAAAAGTGAGGAAAAGTTATTTCTGAGAAAAGTTTTAGCATAATTTGACTGTAAATGCCACTTGGTTTGATATTTTGTCTTGTAATGAAATGACATTCATGGTTAAATACATGGTTAAGTGTGATTTAAGTGTCCAAATGTGTCCATATGCTATTTTTAGCCAATGTATATATAGACACACTCTTCCAAGCTGCATTGTTCCACACATTCCTTTTATATATTAACACTTCCTCAGCACTTTTTAACACACACACACACACACACACACACACACACACACACACACACACACACACACACACACACACACACACACACACACACACACACACAGAGATTTCCACACTGAGTGGGAGATAGAAATACTTACATGTGTGTGTTGTAATGGAGGGGTGGGAGGATTGTTTTCTGAAGTGACCCCCTTGGGATTTTATGCAGTGGAATTTTAATGGCTTTAGTTGATTGGCTCCTTTCCTGAAATATTTCCCCTTAATAGGTGTTTTCCGACAGGCGGGACGTTGCAGGAATGTAAGGGGAGGGTTTTAAGGACTGCTGTGGAAACGTCTGGAGAAATGTCTCAGAATGTAACGTGTTTCCTGTGAGCCAAGCGCCATGGGTTCACTTTGTTAAATATAACACAGGAGAAGACATTAGGATCTAAAACTGGTAACAGTCTGTCATCTTTGATGTGAGACAGAAGTGTTGATTTAAAGATCCTTATCAAAGCTAGATCATACGGAACAGATTTGGATCTGGCATTCAAAAGCAACAAACCAGTCCTCCAAAGAAAAATGTTAACATACACACAGATACGAAAATAAAAGTTTAAACAAGTATGTATACAGAACCATAAAGTGTTTGCTTTTCGTTTGTAGCTTCCAATGCTCCTACACGCATGTTTGCTGGAGAAACTTATTCGTGTCCCGGCTGTGGAAAGGCAGTTTATTTCGGTGAGTCCAGTGAATCAAAACTATGACTTTTCAGACATTTGAGAACTTTCAGGAATGTCTGTGTTGTGTGTGAGTGTTTGCGAGTGAGTGAGTGAGTGAGTACCTGGTATTCCCTATGTTACGGGGACCAAATGTCCCCACAAGAATAGTAATACCAGTACTTGTTGGTCCCCATGAGGAAAACAGCTTATAAATCATACAAAATTAAATTTCTAAAAATGTTTTCTGTTTTCTGTGATAGGTAGGTTTAGGTTTAGCATTAGGGTATAGAATATACAGTTTTGCACATATGAAAATCATTGTCTAGGGAAAGTCTCCATAAAAGAAGGAAACGTGTGTGTGTGTGTGTGTGTGGTTTTGTGCTTCTGTGGTAGATACTGTACGTGTGCAAGCATTCTGTCTGACCATTCTTTGGTCTTTTTTAAGATTTTAAGTCTATTTAAAAGGGAACAGCAAGAATTTTTGATTTATGGTGGTTACTTGTGCAACATTTGAACTTTGTGGTTCTTTCTAGCCATATATTTTTTGTCTCAAACACAAAATGACACTTACAAATTTTATTTAAAATGATATATATATATATATTTTTTTTTTGTTTATTACATATATTTTATATATCAAATTATATATTTGAAATAAATTAATATATATTTAAAATAAAAAAATATTACAAATTGTAAATAATGTTTTTAAATATATATTTTTTCTTTTTTATAGAATATACACATCTTATTTAGTTTTTAATGTATAATTATTAAAAACCGCTGTGATAGATTGATATGATGTCATTTGTGTTGTGGTGATGTCATGGTCTAATGCTGCAGCTGAGAAGGTGATGTCACTGGGTCGCAACTGGCACAGGCCTTGCCTTCGCTGTGTGAGGTGCAAGAAAACACTGACCCCTGGTGGTCATGCAGAGGTACTTATAAACGCATTGTTCAGCCTACTGCTTCTATTAAAAGTGTTTAAAGTTTATATTATTTCATATTAAATTCATATTCAAAATTAAAATAGTAGCTAACACTGGAATGTAACTCAAAGTTATGTGATCAATAGTTGAGTTCTTCTTATATAATGTTGATAAGTGATATATTGTGTAATATTTGTAGAATATTTACCATAATGATTACTTCATTAATTCGGACTCCCTAATAATATTCTATTATTTTCTCTATTTTCTGCAGCATGAGGGCAGCCCGTACTGCCATGTGCCCTGCTATGGGTACCTTTTTGGACCAAAAGGTGTGAACATTGGAAAGGTGGGCTGTTACATATACGAGAAAGAAAATGCAGAGAATGAAATGCCAAGTGAGCATTAAGTCATAACGAAAAAGCTCTTTTTTAATTTGGTACTGAAGTGTTGTTGTTGTTGTTTTTTTTTACATGAGTAAAATTGTAAAGTGTAAAGGTTCATTTGATATATGCAAATGTCATTGCATATGCATGTATTCTAATTGATAATCAGAAATGGCCACTGGCATCTTAAAAATTAATTCATATTAAACAGTCCCCACTCAAACACACACACACTCTCTCTCTCTCTCTCTCTCTCTCTCTCTCTCTCTCTCTCTCTCTCTCTCTCTCTCTCTCTCTCTCTCTCTCTCTCTCTCTCTCTCTCTCTCTCTCTGTTTTTCTCTTTCACAAACACAGATTCACAATTTCAGTGTATTCATTCACAACTCCATTTAATCTTATTTAGGAAGTCTCTAATTATTACATGGCACTGGAGAAATTTGTAAATCTTATTAAAAAAAAATTGTAACTAATAAAAACTATTTTAAAATAACTTTAGAATTGTTCTTTCATTTTTTGGAATCTGAACATGACACTTGTTCTTGGAATCTGAACATGACACTAAGCAACAGAACATCAGTCTGTATTATAAATTTGGTAAAAGGATTGAAAGTACACAAATCTCAGTGGTCTTCAGTGGGTTCGTTCATTTTCATTTTCTCCACGTCTTCCTGCTTGCCATGATGTTTAATGAGATTTTTCCTATTCAATATGATAAAAACACATGATTGATTTGGTTAATGAACACAACTTCAACTTTCCTTGTATGTTTCCTTTTAGTGTGTTTTTAATAGAGATTAAATGTACCTATATTGATCCCAATATTCAAGCTAATTCTCTTGAAAATAATCTTAAAATAATTGAGTGGTTTGTGTTTTACATGCTTGACTCGACAGAGTTACTCAAATGTTCAGCAGTGTGTTAAATACAAGTCTTCTAGCTGCAAAACAAAATACAGGTTATGACTCACCCAGTACCCTCGACATCCTCTATAGTCTCGGGTAGACACCTGTCTCGTGTCTCGGGTAACTGCCAAGCCACCAGACAAGCGACGAATGCCACAGAACACAGGATGGTCTGAGAGAAGTGACCCCAGAAACTGTCCAATAACAGGACTAGAGGAGCCACAGACACACCCAGACGGGCCAGGAACGAGTTATAGCCCATCCCATTTTGCCTATAGGACCCAATCAAATAAATTCTTTATTTATATACTATGCATTGACATACATTTTGTACTTTGCGGTCAAAAGTTAAAAAAAAAAAAAAATAATATATATATATATATATATATATATATATATATATATATATATATATATATATATATATATATATATATAAAATAAAATAAAATAATATAATATAATATAATATAATATAATATAATATAATATATATATATATAATATATCTATATGTATGTGTGTGTGTATATATGTTGTTTAAAGAAGTCTCTTATGCTCACCAAGGTTGCATTTATTTACTTAAAAATAAAAACAGTAATATTCTGAAATTTTAAAGAACTTTTTATATTTTAATATATTTAAAAATACAATTTGTCCCTGTGTTGGCAAAGCTGATTGTTTTGTTTTTTTAGCATCATTACTCCACTTTTCAGTGTCACATGATCCTTCAGATATTATTCTAATTTGCTGATTTGCTGCTCAAGAAACATTTCTTATTACTATCAATGTTGAAAACCGTTGTGCTGCTTAATATTTTTTTTATACAGTACCATTTAAAAGTTTGGGGTAAGAAAGATAATAAAAAAAAGCTCTACTTTATTCAGTTCTGATAAAAAATGACAGTAAAGACATTTATAATGTTACAAAATTTCTATTTCAAATAAATACGGTTCTTTTAAATTTTATTACAGAAATTAAGCAGCGAAAACTGTTTTCAACATTGTTAGTGCAGTTATATATCAAATAATGCAAATATAATTTAATTTTAGATAATAGCCTAATAATAATAGTAATCTAACAATTAAGTAATTTAAAGATTTTAGTTTGAAGTGTAAAATACACGTTTAATCATATATTCTGTTACCTGAGAACCGTGGGGTAAAGCTCCGAGCTGTATAATACAATTGTAGAAAAAGCAGCAACCGCGAAACCTTTACCCAGTACTGCCACCACAGTACGACCAATCCACTGATCTGAGTGTGAAAGAGATGAAATTGAGCACAGTGTGTGTGACTGAATAAACAAATGTAATCCCTCTAGTGGTTAGTTTCCCTAATGAGTTCAAGTTGTCCAACGCTTATGCCGTTTCTACAGTGTCCATTGAACAATTACAGTGTTTTCATAGGCTATACAGTTATCTTATCGACTGAGCAGCCTACCATGTTGATTTTTAAGTGACTGTCATTTAATCACATGTACATACTGTACAACCGACTGCTGAAATTGCTGATTTATTCAGGAACGTAACAAGGTAATGTCTTTATGAGAGAGGTTAATGTAAAGACGCTGATTCGTCGGCACGATAGCCTCATGGGCAGCGCCGACATATAGCGCCGTTGCGCTTCGGGTGACCCGAGTTCAAATCCTGGCTCGTGGATCTTTCCCGATCCCGTCCCCCTCTCTCCCACCTTGCTTCCTGTCCATTCTATACTATCCTATTAAAAATAAAGGCAAAAATTGCTGATTCATTCAGGAACAAAACACCACTACTCTGCTCGTACTTTGCAACATTTTACTTTGGCTTTGTTTGGAACTGTTTTCGTTGGCGGAGCAAAAAACAAGGTAACTGTCAATATGGTGTCTAAAATGTAGGCCTAATGCAGACTTAACATCTTGTTTATTCATCTGTTGCATAAAAGCAGTCGTGCTGTTTTAGATATGCGAGAACAACAGGACTCTTGCTCGTGTGATATTGTGCAATCATGGGTTGGTTTTGCTAGTCTCACCTTTGGGTATGAATATGTTGATCATAAGACTGATTCCAGCCAATAGATGAGCTCCTGCTTCAGTTTTACGTCTGCCAATCTTCTCCAGCAGGTAATATACGATCAGTTTGGATGGAACCTCAATGGCACCATACACAAACTGAGTGAGGTACATATTTAGTCCAAAGCCAGTGATGTTGAGGCTTATACCATAAGTTATAGTGGCAACACAAAACCTGCAAGAGGTGAAAAGTCATTAAAGATAATTTATTATTCAAACAATAAAGTCTGTCCATGTTCTCTAATCTAGTGCAACTGAAGGCTAATAGAGTTCAACAGCCAGGTTCCAGAAGTAAAAATCCCATTAATTTTTAATTTTTATTTTTTTAAACAGAGAAATGGATTTTAAACAATTACTTATCAACTGCTAAAGGGTTAGTTCACCCAAAAATGAAAAGTATCCCATAATTTACTCAGCCTCAAGCCATATAGGTGTATATGACTTTCTTCTTTCAGCCAAACACAATCGGAGTTATATTAAAACATATTCTGGCTCTTCCAAGCTTTATAATGGGAGTGAATATCCATCATAAAAGTATCCAAAAGGCTCTGGGGGGTTAATAAAGGCCTTCTGAAGGGAAGCAATGCATTTTTATAACTTTATAAACTATAATCACTGGCTTCCAGTAACGGCCGTACGCAAGTCGAGTTCTAGCAGAAGAGTGACCTCTGACCCGACGCAGGGCTGGAACTAGACTTGCATACAGTCGTTAACGAAAGCCAGTAATTATAGTTTATAAAGTTATAAATATTGATATTTTTCTTTCAAAAACGCATCGCTTCGCTTCAGAATGCCTTGATTAACCCCCTGGAGCCATATCGATTACTTTTATGATGGATGGATGTGCTTTTTTTGGGCTTCAAAAATTAAGGTAGGCCTACCATTCACTCCCATTATAAAGCATGGAAGAGCCAGGATATTTTTAATATGACTCTGAATGTGTTTGGCTGAAAGAATAAAGTCATATACAAGGATGGCTTGAGGATGAGTAAATTATGGGATAATTTTTGGGTGAACTATCCCTTTAAAGACAGACTTTCTGTGAACAACCTGGTTGTTAAAGGAGAACATTTTTTGGTAAATTTGGAGTGCTGTCAATACAGAGAACAACGACAAAAATCGGTGTTGCCTACACCGTGTTATCCTCTTTTAAAAATTTGCACCCTGTTGACTTCAATGGGGCAAGTTTTAAACCTGCTTTTAGCCTCTTAACATCCTTGATGTGTCATTACAAGTGCCCAGCCAATGTGAGTGATTCCTTCAGAGTGAACACGGGTGAATCTGACTGCAGTAGATGTGAAAGATATAAATAAAAATAAAAATGATGTTATTTCAGCCAGTACACATACCTGTATTTACATCCTGTTTTCGGTCGAAGTCCACAGTAGTCGATTTCAGTCCACATCATTTTTATTCATATCTTTCACATCTACTGCAGTCAGATTCACCCGTGTTCACTCTGAAGGAATCACTCATATAACTTATATCATTTTAAAAAGAGGATAACACGGTGCAGGCAACACCGATTTTTGTCGTTGTTCTCTGTATTGACTCCAAATTTATAAAAAAATGAGCTCAATGTTAAAATTGACCAGAGTTCTCCTTTAATTGATGGTATATGCTTTCACTGAAGTCACCAACCCGCTTTATTTTAACTTACTTTATCTGGTGAGAAAGATCAAAAACTGTTATATTTCTCCATCATTTTTAATTGGATTATATAATTTGCAATGCTTCTTGCAATTCTATTTTTTTTCCCTCATTAAAGCCGTTAAGTACACTGTCTTTTCAAATACTTTTTTTCCCCTTAAAATCAATGTTTTTAATGTTGTGATTCACCTCTTAGCTGGTTGGTTTGGTACATGTCTTATAGCCTACCTCTTTAATGAAAACGTTTTAAAAAACTACTTCCAGAACCAAGACTGCTGAAAAAGTGGGCGGGCACTACTGCACTAAGTTAGCACATGCTCATTAGAGGATTCACTAGGCTTTAAGTCGAACGTCACATGCGCAAACAAATCTCATCGCATCAGCTTGTCTGAGAAAGTGTTAATGGCGGATTCTATGGGCTTTTAAGGTAATCAGCTAACCTAGTTATTTTCATTGTTGGTGTTTTCTTCAATTTCAATATCCGAATTTTAGTGAGAAGAAGAAATATATATATAGAACATTTAGATATCAATCTGCATATGGGATGGACATCTGTTATCTTTGCTCACTTATTTGAAGACATTTTGAGTAAAACAGCTCTCTATATTTAATAAAGCACACAAACGAATGGAAGCGATGCAAACTGATTTACAGAATACGGAAGTTTGTTGCGCAAAACCAGTTACACACCAAATGGTTCCTGTGAGCATAGCCAGTCTCCTCATCTTAGGGGTTCTGACAAGGTCCAGGTACGAATAATTTTTCTTTCCTTGATCTGTTATTATGATAGAGAGAGCCTATAGAAGAAAGACAGAGCTATAGTTAGCCTACTGACAGACAGTTGTTTTAAAGTGACCATTTGTCAATCCATCATGTAAAATCGAAAATATATATTTTCTCTCACCTCAGGTTTGATTCTTGAGATAACTTCCTCCTTGCGATTCATGACAGCACATTTATGAAGATAATAATGAGCTCTTTCTGCCTTCCCGTTGGCTATCAGCCACCGAGCTGACTCTGGAACCCACCTAGATAAGAAACCAATCCTCTGCTTTTTCATAGTTTTCTAAGTAAACATGCACTATACTAGACAGACGTGTTTGACACGCCATTCTAAAAACGTGGCACTCAAGTTAAATGTTCATCTTTTAAAAAACGATGCTGGGTCCGAAAGCGCAAACTAAGTAGGTGCTACATTTGGTTTGAAATGTACTTAAAAAAGTGTGTTTTATAGGATGAATGTGTGTAGTAGGAATGAAATTCAGATGTAAAATTCATGTAACCTATGGCGTGATTTGCATTGCTTCACTGCCATTCATAAATCACCCCGTGTCCTCATGGGATTGTAAAGTCTCCATGCGCACTTCAGAATCTGGGTACTTGGACGTAGGCTGTACTGACTAATTTGTGCTTTAAATTAGACAGAAAGAATATGTAAGGCCCATTACCACCAGAGGACTGTGCACAGTAGTAAAGGTGAAGTGACGGCCACTGTCAGCCATCTCCAGTCTCTGATACAGAACGCAATAAGAGACAATGAGGTGCTCCCAAAAGCCCATGCCATACTGTCAATTATACATACTAGTCTCCTGTGCTGAATGTCCACCCACTCCACATCTGGAGAAAAACACGTATATACGATAAGGCCCTTTTCCTTTGTTTTCTTTCAATCATAATCTGAGGCATTGAGACTGAGAGAGAGAGAGGTTCTTACTGAGTACGGTTGAGACGATAACGATGCCAGTGATGGTGAATCCACTAAAGAATCTCAGCACTGCAAACATGATGAAGGAGGAAGAAAAGATGCTGGCCAATGCAAAAGCCATTCCTGATATATACGACACCAGCAGCATTGGCTTACGCCCAAATCTACATGCCAAACAGAGTATGTTTTTTATACAGAACATTTCATGCTTTTGGCTGTGTTCATAAAATGTACATCATTTATTATAATACACAGTTCTATTTTTAATGAAACATCACCTGTCACTCATGCCTCCATAAAAAGCTGCTCCGAACATCACTCCAACGAAGAAGATGGTGGCCACAGCTTTATTCAGACCTCTGTTATCACATACTAGATCCCACTGTGAAATGAAGAGAGATGGGAAATAACTTTTCTTAAACAGTAACTGTTGTGATGAACTGCTTCATGAACTAAAAGACTTTGAAAACTAAATGTAGATGTGCATGAACCTGCAACCATTAATGTGTCACGTTACCCCTCAAATTCCCCAACTAACAGATTCATTTGTTTATTTATTGGTTGGATGTCAAGGGCAGGGGAAAAAACTTAAAGGTAAGGTAAGAATATGCAAATGACTGAAAAACTATTGCTATTATTTTTATTTTTTATTTTTTATTGTACTTGCACATGCAGAATTCCTAGCACTAAACAGAATTCCAAACACTAAAAGTGGTCACTCATATACCTAATCTTCAGACCAAGTCTGCAAAACTGCTAGCACATTATATCGTTTACACTAGTTTGCAATTGTAAAACAATTTAATTTTTATTTTTTTGCAAAATGCTAAACACAGTTCTCTACATTTGACACATTATTCTAAACTAACAGCTCTTGTGTTTTCATTTAACAACACAATTGTTAAATTATAAAAACCTTAGTGAATCAGGTCGTTTCATGATGATTATCAAATCATCAACAGGAAACTATCTTCATCTGATCTCAAGTCAATTTAGCTTTCTTTGCTGCTGTAAATGTGATTGACAAACACACTGTCACAACAGCCAACAAAGACAAAAGATATAATAAGAGTTAAGAGCCCAACTAAGGGAAACACTAATCACTGTTATGGTGACTTCAAATGAAACACATTAGAGTTAAACCCCTGTTAATTCTCAATAAAACTTTTGTAGACGTCTGACAGAAATAAAGTCAGTCTGGTTAGTAATAAGTGAAGCTGGTAATGCTGTTTGTGGAGTTGTTTAATCCTCCTCTGCTGAGATCTTCACAGATTTAATGTCTTCTTTTCTCTTCAGTTGATTTCATCTGAGGCTGTGGCTGAAATTACTCCATATTTAATATACACAGATTTTTTGGCTACGATAATGTCCAGTTCTGGTTTATTTCTTTGCTCTTGGCTGACATGTGGCATTGCTATGCAGAGGTGTAAAGTCCAGGTTCAGAAAGTAAAAGTCCTCCTCAGTATTTTATTCCAATCAACTGTATTTGCTATTTCAGCAGGAGAGAGAACTAATTAGTGAAATCAGCTGACTGAGTTTATGGGTGGAATAAACATATGGCAGGACTTTTACTCTTTGGCCCCTGGATTACCCACCTCTGCTAATATGTACCTTTGAGGGACTAATATGTACTCTTTAGGTACAAAAGTGTACCTTTTGAAAAGGTACCACCACAGCGACAGCTTTTGTACCTTTTTTTCTGAGAGTGACAGTCGGATATAAACATTAGGTATGCGCAGTAGATCTGAAAATTGTGTGCATCTTTAGTAACAAAGGCAATTTATCCTAAAGTGAGCAGACAAGGCATGTTTAAACAAACCAAGTAAAGAAATTGATCTTATTTCCACAGATAGATTATTCCAATCTGGAGCCTTAAACTTAAAAGCTCTTTTGCCAATTGTTTTTTTAACTCGCGGGACAGTGAAATAAAGTTGAGTAGAGTGCTGCACCTCATAATTTGGTGTATAAGGTACAAGATACTGTTTTAAGTAAGGAGGATACTTGAAGTAAATGCATTTAAATATAAATTGAAGCCAATGAGTGTGTCTTCTTCTACTCTGTACTTAGAGATGGCCAATTAAATGCATTATACATTATACATTGATGAGGGCATCCAAGAGCAAATCTGCAAAGTCTATTATATACTGTGTTAAGTGGAACTAGGTCTGAGTTAAATGCATTTTGGTATACAACATCACAATAATCAATAATTGGAAGTATAATGTGTATAAGTATAACCTGTGTGGCGAGAGTGCTGATGAATGTGCTGTTGTCATACTCCCATCCATTCTGACACTCCACTACAGGAAGTTCTGTGCTGCTGGAGGAGTTTGCCAACAGATGGAACTGAGGATAAGAAAACATGAGACAAGAAGCAGGAGTCCCATCTTCCTGCGCTGGAATACTGGCAGCAAGTTTCTGCTCCCGACTCAAATTCCCAAAAATTCCCTCAGCATCCAGAGAGCTAATGTCACAATGGTGAGACGGGATGGCGGCGATAAAGTTGCTTAGTAGAAAGTGGCACGGTATAGTGAATCGTCCTACAAAACTGATGCAAATAATCATCTTCTGGAACCTGCCGAAGCCATTGATCTCCGCAATTATATCATCAAACTTCATGCTTTTTACTGATGCACAGAATTCCCTCTGTGTCGTCTTACAAAATGCTTGGTTTAAGTGCTGAGCTTTTATGGGATATCAAAGGTTGGTAACTGGAAGTCAGATGCAGCTTGTACTTTGGTCATTAATAAAACTGCTGTGGTTGTATGTCTGTGTTTGAAATGTGTGTGTGTCCATATCTTCATATGATCTTTCATCCATAGTAGCTTGTGGTGAATGATTTGTAAGTTGTTGTTAAAGAGTGTCTCGCCATGTGTGCAGTTCGCTTATGGTTAATGTGTGCGGACATTGACACCTTTCCTTACCAATGATAGCCTACTGTATCTTGTCAGCAACTGGCATTCACACTAGCACAGTTTGGCTAGTATACATTATTGTTTTGTGCATGCATGAATCAATATGTCATAAACAATTTCAGTCTGTTTTTGATGAGTTTTCAGAAAAAAGGCAAACTTTGTCTCTGATTGCAAGTTATAAAACACCATCTTCTCATGTTACCTTTGCTATTATCCAACATGCTTCTTGTGCAAAGAATTTGTGGTTCAAAAAACTTCTGTATCAAGAGGATTAAATCAATGTTGCAGCCTTTGGACATTTAACATTGTGTGTACTTAAAGAAAAAAAAATAGACTCAAAGAAAGAAATCACTTCTATTAATATTCTTCTCTATAGATAAACACTAACATTCTGCATTTTATAAACACTTATTGATAATCACTAGGGCAGCATTCCAGATTACTGGTTAACAAACAGTAAACTCAAGCTTCAAGTTGTGTAACATGTCTTCGCAATCATACAAGATGAAGCATTTTGATAAACTAATTATGAAGTTAGTAAACCAGTGCCAAGCCTTGATTTTATAAACCATGTTTCTATAGGCACCAATTATTTGTTGTCCTGTAGAAATTTACTAGAAATTTACAAAATTGAATTTATCCTGGAATAAGTTCTCGCTTTGTGAAACCAATTTTTGCTTTAAAGCAAATTATGTTGATGAATTAATTTATCAAAATAAAGGTGTGAGAATGACAGAGTGAAAAGCCTTTGAGCTATTTCTATGATATGCCCATGTGGAATAATGAGTCCACACAATTCTGACTAAAACAGTAAACACAATGAGAAAACATGCAACACCTCCCTTCAAATTTCTCTTAAAATTGTTTAATTAAATGATAGAGTAACACATAAATAGGAAATTTTATGGATCTATGGATGCTATAGTTATGTGTTCTGCAAAATTAAATCATCTTTCCATTTCACCCGACTACCTTCTTTTTCCTCCATTTTTCGATCTTGTAGTGGTGAGCCATCAGTGCCCTTCCTGAGATGAGAAGCACATGTTAAATCTTAAGGGTTCAGTTTCATGGAAACACAATACATAGACTAAATGGTTTTTCCACATAACCTTACCTGATTCCCTCAACATCCTCTATAGTCTCCGGCAGACACCTGCCTCGTGTCTCTGGTAGCTGATAAGCCACGAAAGTAGCAGAGAGTGCAATAGAAGACAAGATGACTTGAGAGAAATGGCTCCATATATCATCCGATAGCAAGATCAGAGGAGCCACAGACACACCGAGACGTGCCACGAAGGAATTATAGCCCATCCCATTTTGCCTACGGGCAGCGCAACATTTCAATAAATACATAAATAATTAGTTGATAGCTGATGCTGGATATAGTTTTACTTGCGTACAACTGAGCATGAAGTTCGTTTTCCTACCTTAAAACAGTGGGGTAAAGCTCAGAACTGTATAAAATGACTGTACCAAAAGACGTGGCGGAGCAGCCTTTTCCCAGCACGGCTATTACCGTACGAACCACTGTCTTATCTGAATAGCAAGAGAAATCATTGTTGCACTGGATCTTTTCATCAAACCTACATTGTTATTTTTAATTCTTCATGTCAAAAAGTCAATAAGTTGTAAGTCTCTCACCTTTGGGTATGAATATGTTAATCATGAGGCTGATTCCAACCAATAGCAAGGATCCAGCTTGAGTTATGCGTCTTCCAAACTTATCTAGCAGATAATAGATGCTCGATTTGGCAGGAATCTCAATTGCACCATACACAAACTGAGTGAGGTACATATTTAGTCCAAAGCTTGAAATGTTAAAACTAATTCCATAGGCAACAGTGGCGACAGAAAACCTGGCAGTTAGAAAGCAGAAGGAACGTGCAAAATTAGATTAATCTGAACACCCTTTTACTGATGCCACTGTGGTGTGTGTTTGTGATTGTGATTTGACACACCAGGTGATTCCTGTGAGTAAAGCCAGTCTCCTCATCTTAGGAGTCTTGATCAGATCCAGGTATGAATACTTCCTGTTTCCTCTTCCAGTAACTACGATTTTAGCCAACTCCTAGACAGAGAGAGGAAAAACAAACTATGCTAAAGTAAAAGCAAGAAAACAAACACAGACCCTATTAACACCATTGTAAACAATGTGTTATTTTATTTTTTAGAAATGACAGACTCTCTGATGATGTATGCTGGACTTCTCCAATTATTTCATAAGCTTAAACCTGCCCCTTTCGACTGCAAGCTCGCATTCAGATCTGCCTCCATCTAATCAACAACCTACTCTTCATTTTTTTTCCTTTTTCAATGTTATGTTTCACTGCTTTAAAGACAAACATAAATAGTGATGAAAGCCAAAATATTAAATGTCACAGATGTATATTTACTGAGTAAGAACAAACATTATGTTCAGATATTCCTCTTTAAAAGAAAACAAGTATCAGCTGTATGGAAAGTAACCCACGTTTGGTTTTTGACCACTGAAAGTGTGTACAATTTACCAATTTACTCATGGAGCCGCATTAAGATCTCCAAATCTCTGGGATTGAACCATTGGGGGCCTTTAAAATTGAGGAATTTGGCTCTAATTTGGCTCCAAATCTCAGGTGAAAATAATTGTCATTTTCTTCTACAAAATAGTGGATTACTCAGTACATCTGTGACTTTTAATAGTTTGGCTTTCATCACTATTTTGGTCTTTCTACAGAGAAAAAATTAATCAAATAAAAAATTTGCGCCAAGAAAGTTTCTGAAATGTGGTTGATTTTACTCGGAATGACCCTATACTGTACCATTCATTGCTAGCAAAAAATGTTGCTGATATTTTTACTGACATTTTAGATTTCTTTCTGGAATCTCTTACCTCAGGTTTGATCCTAGCAGTGGCTTCTTTTTTACGATTCATGACAGCACATTTATGAAGATAAGTATAAGCTTTATCTGCCTTCCCATTAGCAATCAGCCACCGAGCCGACTCTGGAATCCACCTATAACATTATTCACATTTATGATTATTTCATATTGAGAATGTACTGCTTTTATTTTGATCTGCAAGCGACTTTCTTGGAAAAGGCATATTTAATGTACCAAATGACTTAGAGATATTTTAAGACATCTACTTAGTATCGGTTTATTTATACTCACCACCAAGTGATTATGGCAATAATGGTGGGCAATGAGATGGAAACTGTCAGCCATCTCCAGTCTCGAATAAAGTATGCAATCAGTGAAAAGCTCATGAAGGCAAATGTCCAAGACAGGCTGTCTATCACCCCTACAATCTTTCTGTGCTCAATGCTCACCCACTCCACATCTGATAAAGAATGAATGAACAAAAGAACCAACACACACACTCATCACTTACATGTCTTCATTTTAGAAACACTACGTGCTGTTTTAAAACCACAACAAAAACAAAACAATTTAAAATAGAAAGGTTCTCCTCACTGAGTACAGTGGAGATGATGACACTGCCAGTGATGGTGAATCCAGTGAAGAATCTCAGCACTGCAAACATGGTGAAGGAGGAAGAAAAAGCACTACACAATCCAAAACCCATTCCTGATATATGCGACACCAGCAACATCGGCTTACGCCCATACCTGTGTAGAATAAGACGTATCCATTTAGAAACACTCTAGTGCTAGTACAAACACATCATTTTTAAGCCAGTGTGTTTCTAATGCAACTGGAAATTAAAGGGTCGCCAAAATGCACCCAAAAATGTCAGCATTTACTGTCAGAATTTACTCACCATGTCGTTTCCCAACCTGTATGACTTTCTTCTTTGGAACTTTTGGAATATTTTTGTGGATTTTATTTTTGACCAAATAATGGAAATGAATGGTTACCAGAACTGTTTGTGTTCCACAGAAAAAACTCATATAGGTTTGGAGCGTCATAAGTAAATTATTCATTTTGAGATGGTAAAAACCCATATCAATGTTTATATCCAGTTTAGTTGCACTAACATTGCACTCAGGCTCCCGTAAGCAGCTGCTCCAAACATGACCCCAATGAAGAAGATGGTGGTTGTCAATCTGCTCAGTGCTCTGTTGTCACACACTAAATCCCACTGAACAGAAAGATAGAGCGAGAAAGAGGCCACAACTAGAATAGAGTACAATAAATCAGCGATACATAAAAAGCAAGAGACTACCTGTGTGGCGAGAGTGCTGATGAATGTGCTGTTGTCATACTCCCATCCATTCTGACACTCCACTACAGGAAGTTCTGTGCTGCTGGAGGAGTTCATCAGCAGGTGCAACTGAGGATACGAGAACATGTGACAGGAAGCAGGAGTCCCATCCTCCTGTGCAGGAATACTGACAGTCAGTCTCTCATCTCGACTCAGATTCCCAAGGTTCCCGCCAGCATCCAGAGAGCCGATATTGCAGTGATGAGACGGGATGACAGCAATGAAGTTGCCTAACAGGAAATGACACGCGAGACTGAATCGACCAAAGAAGTTGATGATCAGGACCATCTTCTGAAACCTTCCGAATCCATTAATTTCTGAGAGAAGATCTTCAAACTTCATCTTTGTGCTCTGTTGTGCTTGACCTGGTTGTGGATCTGTCTCACCTGGACGTTGAGTTCATACCTCACAATCATAACACTCTAAGGGAAGAAAATGGTTAACAGGGGGGGATGTCTAAAGCTTTGTGGAACATTTGTAAAAATTAAACCCTTTGGTTGAATCTTTACATTTTATAAAATAAGTTAATTCTTGCTTTGTCATTCTGAGCTCATGCTGACTTTGTACTCGGACACATTAACTGCTTCTTTCAAATTATTTGGCAGCCATAGTCCGTTCACTTTGATTCTTTAAACTGACAAGTTGTTTAGCATGAATTTTTTCATGAATTTTATTCAGCAATAATGCATTAAATTGATCAAAAGGCATTTATCTTACAAGGCATTTATGTTGGATTTCTACTCCAAATAAATTCTGTTCTTTCCACAAAATCTTAATATAATAACAGCACAACTGTTTTCAATATTGATAAGAAATGTTGAGCATCAAATTAGTATTTTAGAACATTTTCTGAAGGATCATGTGACTGGAGTAGGGTATAAATTATATTTAAAAATATACTAAAATAAAAAGGTTATTTTAATATTTACTAATACTTGCAATACTGATGTTTTGATCAAATAAATTCAACATGTGCATAAGAGACTTAAAACCAATGTTTGAACAGCATTGTATATAAACAAAAAAAAAGGATATGTCCTCCCACTTTAAACTGCCTTTTTTCCAGCAAATGTCTTATTATGTGTAAATATTTGTATGTACAAAAAAAAGATTTAACAAATGAAACAAACTGAACAAATTTCACAGACATTTGACAAACAGAAATGGAACAATAAGTCACTGAACAGGGGGCAGGGGTAGCAGTCAATTACAAAATCAAAAGTTGCTGTCAGTATCTGGTGTGTCCACCAGCTGCTTTAAGTACAGTGCATCTCATCCTCATGGGCTGAGCCAGATTTGCCAGTTCCCACTGCCCACTCTTCTACCAAGACATTTGTTCTCAAACAAGTCTGGGAGGACATATGGTTACATGTGGTTTGGCACTGCAAGGACGATCAGCTGCTGTCCTTCCTTTTTCCCTATAGCACTGTCTTAAGCGTCTTACATAACGGACATTGCAGTTTATTGCTCTGGCTACATTTGCAGTCCTCATGCCTTCTGTTTTTTCATGGTTCATGGAATAAGCATGAAAAAAATTGTTTAAACCCTATAAAAACGTATAAACTTATATTTACAAAATCATCTTTAAAGTACAGTATCCTGAAAAAGGGACATTTCTTTTTTTTTCTTGAGTTTATTTACAGGAAAAGGCTTTGTAGATTGTCGGAAGAGTAGTTAAGAGTAAGTTAAGACCAAGAGACTTCAGTGATGAATTTGATTTTTATTAGATTCATCTTCTCTACAGGTTAGATTCATTTTGTTTCCTTGTAGAGCTCATTTCCAAGCTGATATTCAAGTTGTGAACACACTGATCTTTTCCTGAGAAAAAACATAGTGGTTTAAGTTAATTAAACAAAAATATGTATTTAATATTTTTATATCAAGTTCCTTTTAAACACAGTGAGATATTTTAAGTATCATGAAAACTATATTATGATAATCATTTTTATTATCTTTCATTCTAGTAGTAGTAGTATAGTAGAAAATGATCAATCACCTAGTTTTCTCAATGTCCTCAATAGTCTCAGGAAGCCGCACATTGTGGGTCTCAGGGAGGAGCAGCGCAACGAAGCCTGCAGTGACGGCTACAGAGCAAAACAGGACCTGTGGCAGAGGGAGCCACACCTCGTCCAGGAGGCTCACAAGAGGTGCTAAAGAGACACCAACACGACCAACAAATGAACTATAGCCTAATCCATTCTGCCTATGGTCAAAAGAGAAAGAGTGTTAATAACCTATTTCTTTACTGAACAAATTTGAGCTTAAATCGCATTTTATTATGCACAAACATCAAGAGCATTTGCAAATGATAAACTGACCGTAACACAGTCGGGTACAGCTCAGTGGTATAGAGGAAAACACATGTGAAGGAGGCCTCTGAGAATCCTTTACCCAGCACAGCAATCACTGTACGAGCCAGCAACAAATCTAGAGACAGAAACAGAGACAGCTGGAGAATCTGACTCTTACATAGGTGAAGTTCAGTGTGAAATGTCTGTGCCATCTCCTGAGCCATTCACCATAAATGACATAACTGAAATGTTTAACTAAAATGTAACTAATATTTTGAGAGCCACAGGAAAATGTGTTTTATTAAATACGAAGCTACTTGGCATAAATTGGGAGAAAAATCAGCCCATAAATGGCTAAATTATATTTGCCTTTGCAAATTAAACTGGGATAAGATAAAGCATTTTAACACTAGAAAAAATACATACTTCAACGTTAACTTGACACAATTCATTTTGAAATCAAAAAGCCTTTTAAAGTTACCATGAAATCAAAATGGAATTTTTTTTTTTTTTTTTTTTTGTAGGAATATAGCAGGATGTATTATAAATGATTTTTCCATGCACATCATTATTTAAAAAATCATGTGCCCTAGATTAATCAAAATAACTTCCCCTCCCTCTTGCAGCGACATCTCTTCTCTTCTCCAATGATGTTTTTACTCACATGAGATTACAGCAATAGCAAACCACAACAATCCAATCAATTCCTGGTGGACAAAATCAAGCCCCACCCTACATTTTTTCTTGTTCAAAAAGCCGTTTCACTCAAATGTAAATTTTTTAAATGATTGACATGCTGAACACATGACTGTGATATCACAATGGATGACTTTTAGTCTTTTATGACTGTGACATTCCAATATATTGTTGTTCTGTAACTGAATAAACTAAATAAAACATTCACAGTCACACATGATTGTAGAATCCTAATAAATGATTGTTCTCTATCCTTTACCTCTGGGAATAAGGACAGTGATTCCAGTGCAGACCCCTGCTGTAATCAGCGTTCCCGCCTGACTGTACCTGCGGCCTAGTTTATCAAGACACACATAGGCCACCAGTTTTGATGGCATCTCTATGGCACCATAAATAAACTGGGTGAGGTACAGGTTCAGCCCAAATCCACTGATGTTCAAACTGATACCGTAGTAAGTGAATGCCACTCCAAACCTGCAAAAACAATTTACCTCAATATCTTCTCTTAGTAAACCAGGTTGTTCAGATTTTATTTTAAAGAGCAAACCATAATTTTAGCCATCATAAAGTCTATAACCTAGGTAAAACATTCCCACCAAGTGATTCCTGTAAGCAGAGCCAGTTTCCTCATCTTAGAAGACCTCACAAGATCCAGATATGAGTACTTCTTGTCACCTCTGTCCTCAGCAATTATAACATTAGCAAGGGTCTGAAAGTCATGTTCTCAAAAGCATTAGGAAGATGCCGAAAATTGGATCTTTCTCAATGTCACATATTAAAAAGTTACCTCTGGTTTGATATCTCTGAGGTTGTGTTGCCTGTTGTTAGCTGAGGCACATTTGCTCAGATAAAGATGGGCCTCTTCCAGTCGTCCATTGGCTATGAGCCATCGTGCTGACTCTGGGATCCACCTAGCAAACAAGAATTATGTGATTTGGGACAAGTGGACATGAGAATCAATCATAGTAACATTTTACCTCCATGTGATCAATGCCAGTCCGAGGGGAGCTGTTACCGTGATGATCAGACTCCTCCAGTCATTGACAAGATAAGCAATGCCAGGCAATATCATAGTGCTGACAGACCAATCAAGACTGATTATAACACCAGCAATCGTCCTGTGTGCAATATCAGCCCATTCTACGCCTGATGAACAATAACAATAATGTTTTATTATTTAAAATAGACTGTCAGATATGACATTAGAGATGAAGATCTTTAAGTGACTTTCTACAAAGTTACATCTTTAGACCAAGTGCCTTTTCAATCATTCAATCGACTCAAAACACTGATTCATACAGGAACAAAACGAGTCATTGAATCATTCATTCAATCAATTTGTTCAAAAACGCTGCTTCATTCAGATATTAAACAAGTGTCAAGCTGACTGAAATTGCATACTGTCTAGTTGGTACAACATTTAGTTTGAAACTTACTTTTGGAACTTTCCTTACAACTCCTTCATGGCTACATGGAATACAATAGTAAAGTGTCCATCAAATGCACACTCCAGAATCTCAGCAGGAGTATTAAGTCATCCGCGTAATTTTGCCTACTGTTTTTCAAATTCGGACATACTACTCTCTTTTGCAGGACTGTATTCACATACTTTACAGTATGGAATTAAGCATATTCGGACACAGTGACTGTCTTTATGAGCGAGTCATTGAAACGTTTATTCATTGATTAATTGATTAATTAACTCATATAACTGACTTGTTACATTTTTTTGATTCATAAGGAGCGTTAAGAAAAAGCAAATTAGAAACAAAGACAGAGCCACTGTATAATTGTGAAGTAATCTGGTAATTGTGATTGTGAATAAATTTATATTTATATAATAAATAAACATATTAATTATAAAATACATATTAATTAGTCGCCCAAGTCCGGGCATCTAGAGCACTCACACAGGACAATGGAGATTATGCTGATGCCTGTAAGGCCCATTCCAGTGAAGAATCTCATTATAGCAAACATGATGAAGGACTGAGAGAATGCACTGGCCACTCCAAATGATATGGATATTAAGTAAGACATCATCAGCATTCGTTTCCTACCGTACCTGGAATTAGGTAAACAGAACATCTTGGTTACTGATATAACCCTTGTTCACTGGTGGAGGGAACAGAAACGTTATGTCGACTGACAAATGGGGTCTCGCTTGGGAGCCCCAATCACCTTTAAATTTTTACAAAAATGGCCTATAGAATTGGTGAGTGGAATTTGCATGCTGAGCCACTCTCCTGCACATAAGGGTAAATAAAATGGCAGCATGCATCCACTCATTCAGGTTTATGCTGAGGAGCAGAGACAAAGGCACCGGCCATTTATGGGGTCTAAATGGGGTCTATATGGAAAACACCACAACCACTGAACTTTGTTACAAGTGATGGAAATGCAAATGCTGGCAAGCTGTAGCGTGCCCTAGCGTAGGTCATAACCTACTCTGCATGCCACGTAAGCCCAGAATATTAGTCCTCCATGCCAATGGGATAGAAGGGACAAGGCCAGGGCCATGCAACATATGGAAAAGGCCTCTGCGTTAGGTCCTGCCTAGACAGGGATTGAATTAATACAAACACAGAGACGGGGCATGGTAAATCTGCCCAGGGAAAGACAAGGGTTTACAGAGAGGGAAACCGTACCGTGGAAGAATACACATATGGGATTACCAAGGGGGAATCACAACACATGAGGCATCTAGTCCAGTACAGAGGCTGACCGAGCGGGTATGCACTCGAGTACTGGACCTGGCGTTGGACACCTTCAACACCTTCGGCGTTGGTCTGACTGCCGAAGGATGCTCTGAGGAAACTCAATCCAGGGTTTGCCAAGCACGGAACTCAGCTGTAGAGCCAAAATGGCGCTCGTATCCCCCCCTTAGAGGGGACAGGCGCTGCAAGTGAGACACCGAGCCAGCCTTCCTACACATTATCTGTTTGTACCTAACACACAGGAAGAAACCAGCTCCACCCGGAGATTGTAGAATCTTGCAAAGTTATTAGGTGTCGCCCAGCCCACAGCTCTGCAGATCTCTGCCAAAAAGGCACTGCCTGCCAATGCCTAGGAGAAGGCTAGACTTCGAGTGGAGTGGGCCCTCACTCCGAGGGGGAATGGCTCGTCTTGGGATTGGTAAGCCAAGGTGATGGCATCCACTATCCAGTGGGCCAACCACTGCTTGGAGACAGCCTTTCCCTTCTGCTGACCTCCAAAGCAGACAAAGATCTGCTCTGAGCTTCTGAAGTTCTGTGTGTGGTCCACGTAAATGCACAGGGCACGTAAACGCAACGTATCTGGGTTGGGGAACTCAAGGCATGATTCGCTGACAGAAAATGCCTGTAGTTCCTCCACCCTCTTGATGGAAGTGAGTGCGGTCAGGAGCGCTGTATTTAGAGACTGGCTCTTAAGCTCAACTGACTACTCAAAGGGAGCTCTCTGCAGACCAGAAAGGACCACAGAGAGATCCCAGGAGGGGATGAGCTCGACAACCTTTCCGTGGGGACTGGCCCGGCAGAAAACGCTCCCACTGTAACCAGAGTGTCAGCCATGCCTATGGCTCTGCATGGGCAACAGCAGAGGGGACTCCAGTCTTCATGAGGAAAGAGAGTCGCAACCACAGTGTCGACATGGTCATGCCCTCACAGGTAGCCATCCATGAATGCTGCCTCAGCATGCTCTCATCAGATGAAGACAGGAAACCACCGCATCCAGAAACACAAGGACAGAAAGATATCTTTAAAAAGACGCTCACCGAACGTAATTGCTCTTTTAGGAAAATCAGCTCTTTGCTCTGAAGTGTCCAAGGGGATTTCATTGCACTTAACTGTGCACTGCTCTTTTAGAATGGCGAAACCCACTGAATGCCCCCTCTCCACCAGCATAGAATGATCTCCGTAACACACTCATTGCATGGTCATTGGAAGAGTGATCACTGTGCAACCACTCGGTTCCAAAGCAAATTCCACTCACCAATTCCATTGGCCATTTTCCTAAATCTCAGAGGTGATTGGGGTTCCAAAGTGAGACCCCATTTGTCAGTCGACATAACGTTGTAGTGACTGACAGATGTGGAACCCATGAGATATACCACAATACTTAAGTAGCCTACAGTGTTGGGAAGTGACAAAAAAAACAAAAAAACATGCTACCTATTATTATTGTTTTTCAGTAGCTTGACAGTAGTTCAGCTGTTCTTAAAGTAGTGTAGCTTTTCCAGAACGAGTTACTTTTTCTAACGGACTGCATTAAGTGACCAAAACACCACATCGCTTTTTTAAATAGCTTTAAGGAAACAACAAACCTGTCACCTAAACAGTAAATTCATTCCGTAAGTATGTAATTCTGATTCATTGTTTTAGTGAATAGGCTAATCCTCCCTAAACCTCCCTTTTAGTGAATTGCTCTATTCGGATGATTCATGAATCATGAGTCATTTGAATTCCTGCAATATATCTAGATTTTCATTTAACTCATTATGTTAAATAAAGCATTTTTGTTGCATAAATGTATTATTCAACTTTCAACCTTAATTGAGATGACAATTTATTCAAAACCTCATTGTGTTTGTGCAAAATATTTTTCTGATTAAATTGTAACTAAGAACAGTTATTTTTTATTTATAAACTCATATTGTTTACTTACAATATGTGTCTATAAATACTTAACTAACTTCAATGTACATAGATACTTTTTGTTTGTGGTGTGGCCTTTACAAAACAATGGACTGTAGTTGAACTGCTTCAAATAATGATTATGTGACATCGCCATTTACTTCATCTCTTGAAGGGCCAGATCTTAGTCTAAGGTCTCACCTGTCACTCAGCCAGCCAAAAATAGCTGCTCCAACCATCACACCAACAAAGAAGATAGTGGCTGTGGCTTTATTCAGACCTTTCCTGTCGCACACCAATTCAAACTGAAAGAGGGACACACACAGTATCAGAGAGATATAATTTTCCTTTTGATGAGTGAAATAATTCTGCTTAATGTCTAATTCAGATGTTCAACTCTTCTTTATTCAAAACTTGCATTTGTCATGATTTTTAAAAGCTGATGTAATTCTTGCACTGCTATCATCACCAAACAGAATTTAAACACCCCTCATCTGCCATTGGCCAGAGAAAAAAAAAATCCCGCCCCAAACTCATGCCATTTGTTGAGCCAATGTTTTAGGGAAACCCCCAAAATGGCTTACTTATAATTTTAACATAAAACAAACATACACTTCAGCTTTAACATTTATTTAGGCCGAGAATGACTGTGAAAACAATATTTAACAATCTTAAAATTAAAGTATACTGTATAGTTATAAAATGCATTTGAATAAAAAACATATGAAGTGAATTACCTCAGTAGCCAAGGCTGATTTAAATGTGCTGTTGTCATACTCCCATCCATTCTGACACTCCACTACAGGAAGTTCTGTGCTGCTGGAGGAGTTCATCAGCAGATGGAACTGAGGATACGAGAACATGTGACAGGAAGCAGGAGTCCCA
Source organism: Abramis brama (assembly GCF_963993115.1). Classification (NCBI taxonomy): domain Eukaryota; kingdom Metazoa; phylum Chordata; class Actinopteri; order Cypriniformes; family Leuciscidae; genus Abramis; species Abramis brama. Next base: position 18,199,899 of record NC_139983.1, read on the forward strand.
TCCTCCTGTGCAGGGATACTGACAGTCAGTCTCTCTTCTCGACTCAGATTCCCAAGGATCCCGTCAGCATCCAGAGAGCTGATGTCACAGTGATGAGATGGGATAGCAGCGATAAAGTTGTTTAACAGAAAGTGAAACGGCAGCGTGACTCTCGGAATCACCAAAAGGGCGATGATACTGATCTGGTATTTTCCAAACCCCCCAACCTCAGCCAAAAGGTTCTCAAACTTCATCTTTGCTGATCTAAACTTCTGATGTGGCTCAAAAGAAGCAATGAGGGTGATATGGACTTGAGCTCGTCCAACAGTAAGTCTACTTACACATTCACTGATTTGATGTAGATCATTAAGCATGTAGATCATTAGCATTTTCCTTTAGTAAATTAACATCTAACACAGACAGTGATTAAACAGTGGCGGAACTTAAGGCCTGACCTCATTTGGATTGACTGCCCGCTTAATAAATGACAACAGTGTTGAACAATACATAGACAAACTGGGGACAAAGGCAGATATTATATTATATTATATTATATTATATTATATTATATTATATTATATTATATTTATTATATTATACTATATTATTACAGTTTAAATGTAAAATTTTGATCAAATATAGTCTACAGTAAAACCAGCAATCCTTTCTGATATATTTTTTCAATTTAAAATAACTGGTTTCCATTTGAAAATAAATGTAATATATTCCTGTGTTGGCAAAGCTGAATTTTCAGCATCATTACTCCAGTCTTCAGTGTCACATGATCCTTCAGAAATCATTCTAATATGCTGACTTGCTGGTCAAGAAACATTTCTTATTATAATTTTAAATGTTAAAAATGTTAATATTTTTGCTGCTTAATAATTTTGTGGAAACCGTGATCATTTTCAAAAATTCGAAAGAACAGCATTTATTTGAAATATAAATCTTTTATAAAATATGTGAGACTCTTTACTGTCACTTTTGATTAATTTAAAGCATAAATAAAAGTATGAATTTCTTTCAAATAATAATACTACTTTTGAACAGTAGTGTACATTATACAGTTCTTGCCTATTATAATCCATACCTTTTGACAGCACTGTAAGCCACATGTAAAGAATGATTACTCTTTCTCTGTCACTACTGCCATCTAGAGGTTCTGTGACCGTACCATTATTAGAAGGACTGAATATATAGCAACATAAACTCACATAAGTTATGTTCAGGTCCAGCAAAGATTCATCAAAGTTTTTCAAATGCAGAAAGCTATAGGTGTGAAAAACACAATATCCGCTCTCACTCCCTGCCATGAAACATTAGAATTGAATACAATCTAATTAAACAACTGTGTATGACTGCATAAAGTTGGGTGCATGTTTTGCCTGTCTGCTTTCAGGTCTTTTCTCTATAATTTCATGTTTATAGCAGTATCACTTGTTATAAAGTTTAGATAACGAGCAAAAATGTTTTTTTAAAAAACATTTTTTTTTAATCACAGTATGTTTTTTTCTAATGATAAACATGGATACATGAGCTGTGTTCACTCTGTATAATAACTTATGAAGAGAATATGTGTGATGTATTGGTTTTTGGTGGCAGTTGTCAATTACATGAGAGTGTTGCCACTTCCACAGCTCATTAACTAACAGAAGTCTGGAAAATGTGGCGCTGTCCAGGGTGCTGTTTGTCACACAGAGTCCAGATACTAATCCTGGTCTGAGTGGGTGCTGTCCATGGTTCTGGGAAACAGACTTAAATAAGCCATATTGTGCCCTTTTTCAATGTCTGGATTTTGTTTTTGGGGTCTCCTAAAAAAGGTTTTCAAGCTTGAATGTTCAAAAATCACATTATTCTTCACATATTTTACATTGTTGCAGCACCTGGTTTCCCAGTCTGTCTGTATCGCTCTGTTAAGTTCATATATCTGTGAAGCCCCTCCTTCTGAAAAGCGTAATGTGCTCTGATTGGTCAGCTGGACCAGTGTGTTGTGATTGGTCAACCGCTTCGAGCTATTTCAGAAATGCCACACCCCTTACTATAACAGCTAGTTTCAACACACTACTAACACAACTCAACCAGGCCTCCCCTTTTTTGCGTATGACTTGGGCAGGAATTATTTAAATGAGGGATATTGTGACGTGTATGATTCTGGAAGAAAACTCTGGAAGAAAGACTACAACAAAGCATTTCAGAGAGTTCAGAAACAATGCTTCCTGATATAGAGATTAATTCCCTATGGAGTGGACTTTGTGCTTTGTAACTTTGACCTTTTTCCTGCTCAAACAGGAACATTATACACTAAAGAAAGTTGAAATGTAAAATAAAACATAATAGGTCCTCTTTAAAAAGAAAGAGATTAACTAAATATGTATATAAATATAGGTAATGCATGGGCAAAAAAGACTGTATCTAGATTTCTCAATTCCTAGAGGTAAGTAAAACAGTATACCATGACTCAAGTTTTATTAGTTACAGTGCTATGCATAAGTTTAGACACCCATGCTAAAGTTGACTAAAAAGAGGAATAAAAAATCATCTTTTGGAAATTGAACTTAATGCCTTAATTAAAAAAAAAAATAGGAAAAATCCAACCTTTAAGGACACCAATTTTCTTTGTGAATGAATAATGTATCGTAAATAAATAAATGTTCTTCCTTAAAATACAGGGTGCATAAGTTTGGACACCCCTATGTTAAATTCCCATAGAGGCAGGCAGATTTTTATTTTTAAAGGCCAGTTACTTCATGGATCCAGGATACTATGCATCCTGATAAAGTTCCCTTGGCCTTTGGAATTAAAATAGCCCCACATCATCACATAGCCTTCACCATACTTAGAGATTGGCATGGTTTTATTTCAGTTAGCCTAATAGCTGGTTTGATTTGCATTGAGAGATGATCTTATGGAAAGTACTCCATGCCAATCTCTAGTTATGGTGAAGGCTATGTGATGATGTGGGGCTATTTTAATTCCAAAGGCCAAGGAAACTTTATCAGGATGCATAGTATCCTGGATCCATGAAGTAACTGGCCTTTAAAAATAAAAATCTGCCTGCCTCTATGGGAATTTAACATAGGGGTGTCCAAACTTATGCACCCTGTATTTTAAGGAAGAACATTTATTTATTTACAATACATTATTCATTCACAAAGAAAATTGGTGTCCTTAAAGGTTGGATTTTTCCTAATTTTTTTAATTAAGGCATTAAGTTCAATTTCCGAAAGATGATTTTTTATTCCTCTTTTTAGTCAACTTTAGCATGGGTGTCTAAACTTATGCATAGCACTGTATATACAAAAGGTGGGATATGATATCAAGTACAGCTTATGAGACTTGTTACTGTGATTTGTGCTTTTGAAGTGATTTGCATATCATTGCGTAGTGTCTGTAGAGATGGGCAACTTTAAAGGAATGTTACTCTGATCCTCTGTTGTGAAAAGGTTTCTTTCTGCAATAAAAAAGCAAATGATTGTGAATTTAAAAATGAGAAAAACAAACAGAATACAATTCAACAAACTAAAGCTGAAAACATTTTGTCTTGTATTTGCTGTCATTTCTTTTTCTTATACCTCATCTCTTCAATATCTTCTATTGTTTCTGGCAATCTTGCGTTGTTTGTTTCAGGGAGAAGCCAAGCGATGAGACCAGAAAAGATGGCCAATGTGCAGAAAACGACCTCTGGGAGGAGCGTCCACTTGTCTTCTAAGAGTATGATGAGAGGAGAAATGGATGCACCCAAACGTGCCATAAAACTGGTGTAGCCAAGCCCATTCTGCCTATAGACGTGAAAGGGAGATAACAGAAGCATTTTCAAAAACGAGAGTGATTAATAATTCGAAAAGAGACATGGTAGATTCTAACCTCATGACTGTAGGATAGAGCTCAGTGGTGTAAAGGAACACAGTTGTGAACGAAGCTTCTGAAAGTCCTTTACCCAACACTGCAATCACAGTCCGAAAAGTCCAGAATTCTAAACCCACAGACATTCACACAGAAGAGGTCAGAGAAAATCATCAGGCAACCAAATCACGTCATACTATGCCATTCATAAAAGATGGGCAAAACTGTTTTGGGCAAAGCAGTGGTTCTTTAAGACTAGATTTTATGATGGATCCACAGTGCGACTCAAAACAGTATCAAAATTTGTCCTTAAAAAGAAAATGTCCTTGAAACTAAGCATTTAAATGTATTAATATACCTGCAATATCTTAAGATTTGCATTTTAGTGGTTTCGAAGGCAACTAATTCACCATACAAAAAGAACTGTGGTCATGATAAACTATGTATATCCTTGTTGTGAGTGTACCTGTGTTTAAAGGTGCAGTATGTAAGATTGACAGCTAGGGGTTGAAATGGGTACTGCAGACCATATTGGAGAGTGTTGTTTCCCCCGCCCCCTCCTCCTCAGACCCGATGCTCACGCGGGTCGCCAGTTTGAGGACATGCAACAGGAGCGAGCGCAATTGACAATGGAAGGCAAAGAGTTATACTCACTTATAAGTTGATGAGTCGATTTATGATGAGTTGATTATCGCGTTTTAATATGCTCTCATTCATAGAGATTTTTTAGATGGGTGCTGAGGTGCCGATCTCTGACCCAGTTTATTCGCTGGCTTCAATGGCAGTAATATGCTGTGTTTTCCAAATACTATTGGGTAAATTGGCAACGTGCAATATCGCACAGACCAAAACAAAAACAGACATTCTGACACGGAATGCACATTTCAAAGTAGAATAACTGTCCGTACCATTGTTTTTCTGAGAAACAAGTATGTGAAATCAGCATGTATCCTAAATATCTGCAAACATATTATGGTATTTTTATGCTTTAGACCAGTCAAAAACTTACATACAGCACCATTAAATCTAGACTTGTAGAATTTTGTTCATGATTTTCATGGATGGATAATCATTCCATCTGGCCAGTTTCTATGATTTGTATCAAAATTAATAGTTTGACTGGCTTTTGACATCATCATCAAGTGTTTTCTCACCCCTTTTAAAAGCGTATGTATTGAGAAATTAAAATTTAATAGCACGTATGTATTGTGGTATCCCAACTTTGGTATCCTAACCTTAACCCTATTGGAACCATAGTCGTGAAACTATTTTTTGATGAGAACCACTGATTTAAAGTGTACTTGCAACTAAAGGTGTTCAACCTGTAGGTGTGATGATGTTGATGAGTATGCAAAATCCTGTGAGCACCAGTGTCCCGCTCTGAGTGACTCTACGGCCGACTTTGTTGAGACTTAAGTAGATGAGGATTTTTGCCGGCACCTCTATGGCTGCATAAATGAAGTGTGTCAGGTAAAGATCAAGCCCAAAGCCGGTGATGTTTAAGCTGATGCCGTAGTATGTAGAAGAAACTCCATACCTACAAAAAGGGAAGATGAACGTAGGCTTGTTGCTTCCATATATTCACTAAAAAGAGGCACTTTCTTCATTTCGAAAAATAAAATACTTAAATTAGTACACACACAAAAACCTACCACACTATTCCAGTAAAGAGTGTGAGTCTCCTCAGCTGTGGGGTTTTGACTAGGTCTAAGTAAGTGTAACTGTGACCCTGTTGATCCATGATTGCTGCAGTGGACAGAGACTGAGATAGAAATAATGGTGTTACTGTTGAAATAAGTTCTTTGCAAATATCTAAATGATGGCAAACATGGATGGCAAATGAGACCCTGTTTACCTCTGGCTTGACTCTAGAACTGAAGTCTCGTCTTTTGTTAAAAGTAGCACACTTTTGCAGATACTTGTATGCTGTTTCTGCCTTTCCATTGGCTATTAGCCATCGTGCTGATTCAGGGATCCACCTATTAAAGTATTAACCAATCTTTTATTAACCAATATATATATATATATATATATATATATGTGTGTGTGTGTGTGTGTGTGTATGTATGTACAGTACCTGTCAAAAGTTTGGAAACATACATTTTTTTTATGTTTTTGAAAGAAATGCATTAAATTGATCAAAAGTGACAGTGAAGACATTTTGTTCATGAATTTAATTACATTTAAAAATAATTTAATGAAAAGATTAAATTAATGAAAAAAAGACAAATCTTTCCAGCTGAGGAAAAACATGTCATGACCTTACAAACAGGCCCTGACTGTGAGGAAGACTCAGGATATAATGGTGTTCCCCTACCACCAGGTTGCTGTAGCAAGAAGAAGAGGAGAAGTGACAGTAATAATCAGCATCCTCCAATCAGTGACCATATAGGCAAAACCGGCCAGCAGCATGTTGCCTAAACTCCAGGAAATACTGCCGAACACCCCGATAAATGTACGGTGCTTAGTGTCCACCCACTCAATACCTGCAGAACAGATCAAATGTAATCATTAACTCTTTCCTCGCCGATGACGAAATTTTTGTCATTTATGAGACAACGCTTCCACTGTTATAGGGTAGAGGGCGCTATTACGCATCTTCAGACAGAGTAGATAATCTCCGTTACATATATTCAATACAGATAGTTTTAAAGCAGCATCACGACAAATTTGATTCAGCTATAAAGCAGCTCTACAGAAGGGTCATCATCCAGCTCAATTCACTTATCCGATAATGTCAGTGCAGTCAAATGATTGACCTTGTTAAGATTGGACTTTTTTCATTTTGGACCCTAAAGTGTTCAGACTGGACAAACGGCTTAATGTCTCTGAGTCCTAGGAAGGGATACAATGGAGAGGGAAAAATACAGCGCAAAGAAGAATTAAGGCAGTTGGGTTTCAGAGAAGACCTACTGAGCCCAACAGGTATGTTGACGATTCCCGTCAATGCCAATCCAGTCAGGAAGCGGAAGGCAGCAAACATGATGTAGGTGCTTGAGAAAGCACTAGCAACACTGAACACTATAGATAACACATAGGACACCAGCAACATGCTCCTACGGCCATACCTGAAAACAACACATACATGAGCAATGACCCTTCAGAGCATTAATACTGCATTCATAATATGAAATGTTTCATTAAACTATCTCTCTGTGTTATTATATCACACTGCAGAAAGATTCTTAAAGGAGGATATTGTTTTTTTACTTATCACAGAGCACTCCAAAGAGCACAGCTCCGGTCATGACGCCCAAAAAAAAAATGGTGACTGATGTTTTCGCCAGTCCCCTCTTGTCACAAACTAAATCAAACTGATTGAGAAATTAAAGAGAGAGAAACAGGAAAAAAACTGTGAGTGGTGAGAGGGCAGAGAAGGATCTATGGTATACACCGTCATGAGACTTTACCTGTGTGGCGAAAGTGCTGATGAATGTGCTGTTGTCATACTCCCATCCATTCTGACACTCCACTACAGGAAGTTCTGTGCTGCTGGAGGAGTTCATCAGCAGGTGGAACTGAGGATACGAGAACATGTGACAGGAAGCAGGAGTCCCATCCTCCTGTGCAGGAATACTGACAGTCAGTCTCTCTTCTCGACTCAGATTCCCAAGGTTCCCGTCAGCATCCAGGGAGCTGATGTTGCAGTGATGAGACGGGATGGCGGCTATAAAATTGTTCAGCAGGAAGTGACATGGGATAGTGATGCGAGGTATGAACAGCAGCAAGGCCAGTGCAATCTGGTAACGGCCAAACCCATCTGCCTTGTCCAGAATACTGTCAAACTTCATTGTCACCTGGAATCTCAGACAATTAAACATCAATATGATATAACTGAATAAAGGTTCATGTTATTTGAAAAGTTTGGAATCAGTGAGATAAATAATAATAATAATAATAATTTTATTCAGCAAGGATGCATTAAACTGGTCAAAAGTGACAGTAAAGGCACTTAAATGATACAAAAGATTTCTGTTGCAAATGAGTGCTGCTCTATTGAAATTTCTATTCATCAAAGAATCATGAAAAAAAAATGTATTGTGGTTTCTACAAAAATATTAGGCAGTACAATGTTTTCATCTTTGATAAAAACAACAATGTTTCTTGAGCAGCAAATCAGCATATATGATTTCTGAAGGATCATGTGACACTGAAGACTGATGTAATGATGCTGAAAATTCAGCTTTGCCATCACAGGAATAAATTAACTTACATCTTAAAATAAAATAGTTATAGAGACATTTTACAAAAACATAACAATAATTCACCAACCCAAAACGTTTGAACTGTAGTGTATATTTATTTATATATACATTTATGTGTGTGTAATAATTACAATAATAACTTTTTTAACCCTTAAATGCATGAATGTTTTGCCAATCATTATTACATATTTGGGTCTTTATCGACCCGGATCTATATTCAATCATGGGCAGATCTCTACCTGTCACGATGATATAAAACTCTCCTGATAGAAAATAAAGCATATTTTGTTACCTTTTGGATCTTGGAAAGGTTCAGTTTGAGCAGATGTTTTATACAATCACCACTGTCCTCATCAGAGCTCATTTCCCAGTACATACAGCATCTTTCTCATATTCTTAAAACTAACATCTTCAAAATCAATATTTGGATAGCTGACAGCTCCTTCACCAGATCCACCATCAAGTGACAGTGACACTTATATTTGATTGCGTTCAGTACTTGCTGTACAGTAAATCGCTGAGCCATTTTTTCAAGTTTTGCAGATGACACTTCCTATTCTTTTGTTTTCTGCCTGAGGTAACTATGAGTGAAAAGTCACTTCATCATTGTGTATCAGACATTGCCACCTTGTGGAATAAAAGTGAATTGCACTTATTCAGTCATCAAAGATTAAATTATTGTTTTGCAGAAGAAAAAATAATACTTACACTGTTACACACCTCGGGTCGATAGAAAACAGGCATTCTTTTTTAATTTTTATTTATTTTTATTTTTTTATATATATTGTTTATAATGAATTGATTGAAGAATACTAAGAAGGTTGATGTCTATCTTTAAAAAGATGAATGAGGGGGAAGGGCAGTGAATGACGTCCCGGGTCATTAAATAAAATGATATTTATTAATAGATATTTGTAAGAACAATTCAGAGCAAGGATCATTGTTAGATGCATTCTTAAAATATACCCCTCTAATCCCAAATATAGGTTACATCATTGACTATATAGAGAGACAAATCATTTAATCATAAATCCATTAGTAAATCGTTGAGACTGTTTGTGATACAACTTCATCACAGACCATTTCAATTACTCTGTAATAAACTATTACTTGGGTTGTTGGACTCTGTGAAGCATGAACTCTTTTGAAGTCCATTCCTTCACCCTACATTACCCTCATAGCAGGCAATGGACCGCAGGGGGTACAGAACTCTGTTTGAATGCTGAGAACAGCTGTAGAGACACACACCAGCTGAACACATTTGATTTTAAGTTTAGAATAGTAGTTGTTCGATGTAAATGGTTTCATTCCATTATTTATAATGGCAGACACTGCAAATATGTATTAGTTTTTTAATGTTTCGAGTTGCTTATCCTCTCAGCAACAACAAAAAATCCTCACATTAATCAACACTTTCAGCTTCAGTCAGGACTTAAAACGAAAAGAATATTTTCTTAAAAATGGTCCATTGTGAAGATGTTGACTTTTATTCAATAAATTATAATTTTTGTGTTTTTGTGCTTTTAAAAGCACTATGATACTATTCCATCAATGTTAAAAAAACACTCACACTCACCTCTTCTTCAGCTTGACTATCGAAGTGGGTGGATGATCTTTGTAGAGTGCCGTGATGGTGAAGAGCTTCAACAAGCAGAGTCAAAACAGACAGAATGATATTGGAGGATAACAATGAACAGTACTTCAAATAAAGGCTAAATGAAGTCCCTCCCCAAACTCCCTTCATCTTTCCTCCCTCTCTGCCTCCTTCAGTCACAGAGAGATATGCTGTTTTTGGCTGAGTAACCTTTTTTCCCAGTCATTTCTGCTCACTATCCATCCGTTTACACTACAGTATAATGTACGGTACAATGTCTCTACAATACTGTCATGATGATATACAACACAAAGCACAATCAGAATTTAGAATTAGAGCTTTTTCTGTAAAATCCTCACAGGAAACCGAGAGAGACATTTAACCACAGGGATTCGCTGTAAAACCCTTCACACTGAAATCCCAATCAGAGTAATCACACTGGAATATGATGATGAACAGTTAACCTGCAATCACTGTAATGACCACTGACAGGTATTATACAATCAAATTATTACACAAAACCACTTCAGCAACATGAACTGACCAAGTAAAGTAGCAGACGGAATCCAAACCTGTAAAGGCAAGATTAGACAATGTTTAAAAGTTTATTTTTGCCCAAATCCCATCTTAACAACTGTTTGTGCTTGAAAAGGTTGTTCTGTCCAGAGATTAGACTTTAAAATGACATTTTCAATGAATGAATGTTATAAGTGTTGGTTAAAAAAGGTTAATAGATCCAACAGTTTCTGGCTGTGATCCTTGAACCAGTCTGAGGGACACAAAGATCAGATGCGATTACATAATGTTGTCAACTGTACTATTATTGACATTTAGTATAAAATTAGATGATGCATGTAGCTTGGATCGGTATGAGGTATGCACACAGAAGACTGGAGTAATGGCTGCTGGGAATTCAGCTTTACCATCACAGGAATAAAGTACAATTTAAAATACCTTCAAATAGAAAACAGTTATTTTAAATTGCATTAATATTTCACAATATTACTGTTTTTATTGTATTTTTGAATAAATAAATGCAGCCCAAACTTTTGAACCTAATTGCTAGCCTATTGTTTCCCCACCATTATTAATGATTTTCAGGAAATGGTTAACAGAAACATCTTGAATACTGTAGTAATGCTTGCTCTAGTCTTAAGGACAATAAGATCAAAGATGATGTGATCACATAGTGTTCTGGCTTCTCTGTTATTGCTTAAATCTTGTGCAGATGATTCTCAATTCACTCTCACTTTCACACAGCCAGGACATGCAGATTCCCTATGCAGAACATCCACTATTCTTTTCTGAAAAGAAAGCAAAAAGATACAAAACCATCAACTGAAACAGTGATGAAACTTGCGTTTATTGAATGGCATCATTGATAATTTGTAATAATTTTAAATTGTATAACTCAGAAAGGCTGCTCCTTAGTATAAGTTAGTCAATCATGATTCATGAAACACATTCATGCATTATTCTCTTAAAGCGACACTCTGAAAAGAGATGACCAACCACGAGGAGATGTCTTTCCTCACATCTTGCCTGTATTAAGAGCAGAGAGAGTCTTCAAAGTTCTCTGCTGATGGAACATTCTGTACAGCAGAAAGTATTTTCCTTTTATTTCATCCAAACAACAGCATGCAATGGTTTTGCAGTGGGGCATGGTTCAAATCAAGCACTCCCTTTAAGTTAACTCACATATAACACTGGCTAGTGTGCACTAAGGACATTTTTCTCCTCTCCTCCGTTGATTTGACAATCTTCATGAATATTCGGGTTTTATTCCAAGCACAGGATGGGGAAAAACACCAATGACTAGAGCAGGCATGAAGGAAAACTCTTATAGCACCTTAGTCATTTAAACTCCACGTCAGATTACCGGCCTTTGAACACATGCTGTAGACACTCGGGAGTAACAGTACTGCATAAAAAATAACATCCTAGAGCACATTTACACACCCCAGACATGCTGCTTTATTCTCCTTGGTGTGTGTCATTTTTGAGAAGCTTTGATGTTCTCTTTGACCTTCACTCAGCTTCCTCCAGTGTTCTTTGAACTGCAAAAGTTGCATACAGATCAGTCTGAGACTGAGAAAAATGCAACTAAGTTAATCCTATTTTCATCCATTCATCTTTTGTTGTTTTTTTGGAACAAAAATATAAATTTGTTTTTCAAAAGTACTGCTTACATTATCTACAGTTTTGCAAAAGACGATAAACAGAACAAGCATTTCCAAATGCATACCGCTGGTCCGGGATCCGGTTATAAGTAAATTTAGCAGACGGGTGTCACGGGTGGATTGATCAGAGAGAGAAACACATACAGTGGGCGGGGCCAAGATGATTATAATGATTGACATCAAACTGTAGCAGCAACATTAGTCATCAAGATTACATTTAGGTATTAATACCAGATTTATGTACCATATGACATTTTCCCCCCAGTATATTCTGCACAGAACTACCAAGTCTAGGTGCATATGATTATTATAATTATGTTTGAGATAAATACAAATTTTAGCACACAGTAATTGACTTGAGGCTGTCCCAAACACCAACTAGACAATTTGGGACTTTTGATACATTTTAGATTTTTGTAAGTTTAAATAAAGCTATCTTTTTTCCAGTTTCTGATATTGTGATGTTAGTCAAAAACAGTTTGGGAAGTGATATTCAAATAAAATAAATGGCATGTACAGTAATGCATTTAAAAGCTTTAAAGCTGCAGTAAAACCCGATTCTAACTTGTACAATGGGATTGATTGTATTATTGAACATGATAGTGACATTAGCGCCATGGACAGAAGGATAGAGCCTGTGGAAGCTTTGTTGTGATGGCAGCAATTATTTCCTTTGCAGGTTTAAGGCATGTGAGGTGTGTTCATCAGTCCAACACACTTCATTAATGACAACTCGCCCTCCCCTCACACAGTTTTGTACACTCACTGTGTGAATGAATGTCAGAGGTTCTCCTCATCAGAGGTATTTCAGTAGCTGCTGCAGTCACTTGGCTGAATAACGAACATGTTTGGTTGAATCTGTTGTGTGTTGTGAGAGGTGCAGTCCAACACTGATGATTGTGATGATGATGATGATGCTGAGGATGAAGATCATCTGGAGGAATGCAGTGTAATTATCTCGTTGTAGTCTTTGAGTCCGGTGGGTCTTTCTTCGCTTTTTGAGATGAGGTTGATGGGTGGGTTTTGCTCTTTTTGGGGGTGGAGTCCTGAGGTTTGGATTTGGACTGCGACGGGCAAGGAGGTCTGGGCTGCTGGGGCTGTCGTTGCGTTTCATTGGCTATAGGCTGTCGGCGAATGCGCTGAGGCGAGGGGCTGTCGGTGCGAGAGGTGGCGTGGCTCCGAGGGGAGGTGCTTATGCTTCGAGTGGAATTAAGAGTTAAGGTACGAGTAATAGTACGTGTGGCGGTCCGACTTCCCTGTGAGTGGGAGGGGCCTGAAAATGGAGGACGGGGTGGAAGTGTTTTTGAGGGGCGGAGCTGAGGTTTAGGTGGCTGCTGATGGATATTTGTGTGCAGACTTGCAGACTTTTGAATCCTGGGATTGACAGAACTTTTGGTTCTGTTGGAGAGAGGAAAGAATGAGTCATATCACTCAGAGCTATTATAGGATAGTCTGTATAATTTTCCTTACATAGTCAGTAAAAGTCCCAAGCTAAATCTGAGGTTCAGTTTTCATAACTTTACATTTCACATTACGAGCAAGAAAGTTCAAGAAAGTAAGTAGATTTTATAAACAGACATCCAAATGTGATGATGCCTCTGTCCTAAAATATACAGGCAGCTATGTATTTTGTATATTTTTATATAGTTTTTTTAATATCCTTTAAATTTTTTACTTTCTGTGCGTTATAACCCACAATTAGAGAGTACTGTTAAACCAGGAAAGAATCATAAAAACTATAGCTAATAATTATTTTGTTATGTATATTTATAATTCATTAAATTTTGCTATACTTATTTTTTATACTCTTTTATAATTGTTTTCCACGGAGGGAGTAAGGGAATTATGTATTAACAAAAAAAAAAAGGTCCAGCTTAAAAAAATAATAAAAAAATATATATGTACATCATTTTGTTACATATATATTTATTTAATTTATCAAAAAAAATATTTTTGCATTTTTTCCTTCATTATATATTATAGTGGACCACGAGATGGGATTCAAACTGCACTGCCCACAAGTCTATCGGTTCTGGCAGGCACATTTTATATTTGACTGATATATAAATACATATATCACAAACACATATCCCTAGGCCTTTAGATGGAAAGGTTTATAAGATCATAAAAAACGTAAATCCAGTGAAATTCAGTGTGTTCAAACATTTAACTGGTAGTGTAGATTCAAATGAATGACTTCTAAATTGCAATTCTGTTCCACCAACCTGTATTGAATGAAAGACACAGATCTCTGGGTTGGCAGGAGGGTCGTGCCCCCCAGTTGGTCAGAAGACCCCCTGATGGGTGTGACAGGCCGAGGGATTCTGCTCCTAATTCTCCCATCTGCTCCTCTCTCTCCTCTCTTAGAGTCGTCTGATTGGTGGGTTTCATCCTCAGATGCAGTGGTTGAGAGTGTAGGGGAGGGCGAGGAGGCGGAGCGAGAACGAATCAGATGTGTTTGTTTGCGCTCCAGAACAAAGCGGGCCAGCTGTTGTTGTCGGCTTTTGCGAGTTCGCTGCAACTGCTCCTGGCTCTGCGATGACTTGTCTGAGCCCATTTCCTCCTCCGACATAAGAACAGGAATACGGCTCTGCCTCTGTGGGACTGGCTTTCTATTGGGTGACTCTCCCTCCGGTGGAGACATGTCCTTCTCATCCTCCACCTCTGTATCTCTGTTTTGTTCAGGGGTCGGAGATTGACACTCTTCCTGCTCCTGTTCCCTTTGCAGGTCGACTTCTGGCACGACACCTTCTGGTCCGACTTCCATTTTGGTTTCTCTGGAGACTTCCTCCTCAATGGCTGTAGTCTCTGGCTGGTCATGTGACTCAGCTAAAAACACAGTCTCTGCTTCCTCTCTGCCACTTTTATTTACTTTTTCTTCAGCCTGTCTGCCATTTTCAGCTTCACTTTCTTCTTTTTTCCTCTCATCCTCTTCCCGTTCTACTGTAATCCTCTCTCTATTGCTCTCCTTTTGCTCTCGTTCACTGACCCCTTCCCTCTCCTCTTTCTCTCCACCCGTCACCTCACACTTAGGTATCAACTCATCCAGTCCAGGCGGGCGATGTCTGGCTGTCATGACATTGAGATGTGTCGTCTCAGCAATGTGGATGAAAGTGCGTTCCACCTTGGTGAAAGGCGGCGAGCAAGAACCGCTGGTGATTACAGCTGCAGATGTCATGATGATAGGTCTGGGCTCAGACCTAATAACAGAGGAAAGAGTCCCAGGTTCGGATTCCTCTGGTATGGGCCGCTCTCCCTGCGGTGTCAATGCGGCGAGTGTTCCCTGCCCGTCTCCAGGTGAGACTTGCCCGTTACCAGCAGACACAAGCACCAGCGTGCGTGAGCCCTCTTCCTGGTCGTGGTCCCGGTGGGCGGGGGCGAGTAGGGTAGACGCAGCGCCCTCCGGACTTCCCTCACTACTGCGCGGGCTTCCTTCACTACCAGAACCTCCATCCTTTGCACCCTCATCTCTGAGATCGTCAAACATCAACACACCGGACACAAAGTCAACTCGCTTCATACGCGTCTGAGAGGAAGACGGTGAAGGTTCGGCCACTGCGATCTCCTGTAACAATGCAAGAAAAAGAGAAAAGAAATGAGCGAAGTAATGTTAAAAGAGCTGGATAAGTTCAAATTAGTATTAGTATTAGAAAAATAAATATTTTTTTGCTTAATGCAATTTCATATACAACTTCTGTCAGGACCACTATCATCAAAGATGATTGAAAATTAGCATACAGTTTGGATTGGTGGTATGGTTCTGTTCTGGGAAGAACTCCCTGCAGCCTAGCAAGGACAAGAGAAGGGACAGCAGCAATAACCCCCCTTAGGGTAAACAGAACAGAACCAACATAAATGTATTGCAGAAATCATTAATGTTCAATAATGTAATGTACAACATGATTCAAGAGAAATGAGTCTGAATCGAAGAGGAATATCAGAAGGCCAAGTCCTGACTGGATGAGAGGAGGAGCTGGGGATGGAGGAGGGTAATTAATTAGGGTAAGCGAGCTTGACTGATGTAACCTGCCAGAACTAATGCTGCGATTGATTTTTGATCAATTTAATGCATTATTGGTGAATAAAAGTATCATGAATGGTAGTATGTATTGAAAATTGATCAAAAATGTATCATTAAATTGATCAAAAGTTCAAAATTTCGAAAATTATAATAAAAAGTGATTAAAACTTGAACTTTTGATCAATTTAATGCATCCTTGCTGGATAAAAGTATTCATTTCCAAAAAAAGCTTAAACCTTTGAACAACAGAACGTTATTGCAAATCACGTTTGTTGGCACAATTTACAGACTTTTTCAAGCTGTTTGCAGTAATGAACAAATCAAACAAAAGTAATTGAAATAGCTCAGCTATGTGGTTTCCCCAAATTCAACTGAAAATGCAACTTTGAAGACTTCTGCAGTCTCAAAATTATTCAACCCCCTGAATAGAATCCCTCCCAACAGCACAAATCTGCAAAACAGGTGTTGTCTCAAGCACACGTGATGCAACTAATCAAGAACTTCATTAGTTGCACCAGGTGTTCTTGGGCTAGAACACATGAAATATCTGAACTAGCTAGGTTTGTTGAGTGTCATGTTTGACTGCATGTTACTAATATGCATTGACATGACAGCAAAAGACCTGGAGCAAGACTTAGGTAGTAAGGCACATACTAAACGCATGCGGTTTCCATGCCAGAACTCCAAGACATTCACCACTACTGACCCAAAAGCACAAGAAAAGTCAGCTCCAATTTGTTCGAAATCATATAAATAAGCCACAGAAGTAATGGGATTCTGTTCTGTGAGGCGATGAAACAGAACTTTTCGACCCTACGGATCAGCGGTATGTCTGGAGGAAGAAGAATGAAGCATACTGCATACATACAATTACTTTAGTTTGATTTGTTCATTGCAAACACCTGAAAGTCTGTAGATTTTGCCAATAAACCTGATTTGCAATGGGGGTTGAATAATTTCGATCACAACTGTATATATATATATATATATATTTAAATAAATAAAAGTAATTAAAATATAATTTTATATGCACAATAAGAATACAGAAATTAAAAAACAATTTTGGACCACATTGTGAGAGAAGAGACCACAATTTAGTCATTTTTCTGATTATTTACTTGTGATTTGGTTGTATACAAGCTTTGCAGGATTGTCTTTTTAGAATGACATACATAGTTAAAAAGGCACAAAAGTCCATTTTACAGTGTAATATTTTTTAAATGATTTAGCCCATTTGTGATTTCAAGTGTAGACTCTAAGACAGTGCTCAGCCAACAGTATGTACAGCGATGGGCACAAACAGAGAGAATGAGACAGAGGAATGTGTTAGTACAGCAGCATGTTCAGCTATCTGTCCAAAGACTTATACTTTTACAAAAGCCAAAAATACATGCTTGTACATAATACTATTAAGTCTACTATATAGTCCCTATGGTGTTTATTGCACTAGCTATTTTGTGAAAGACTCTTGCAGTTGAAGTTTGACCCTGATTCACACGTGTAACGCTTCTATGAGCAGGTCTGGGATTAGCTGATGATGACGAGTAACATTTATCAGCAATAAAAAGTCCAGCGTATGATATAAATTTTGACTCAAAAAATGTCTTCAAATTTCTTCATAACAATACTGATGTGTGAGAAGCCATCTACATGGTTTTAGACTTTTCCCAGCACGTTATTAAATAGATAGAAAGAATACATTTTTACGTTTTTCTATACAAACAGACGTTGCTAAACGCTGTTTCACGCTGCTCAAGGTTTGTCTCTGGGGAGTTCAGACAAGCTCAAAGATTGACCCAGTTAGAGACAGAGAATGTGAGAGGTTATGAATGTTGAATGGCATGAAGCAGGACTGCAATGAAAAGCTGTTCGGCTTATAATGAATTTAGCATAAAACATGGTACTACATGTAACAACACTAAGATTCAGAAGTAATGGACATCATTATTTACAGTCTCTCAGTAAAGCAGAGAAGAAATTTGTGACTCTTTAAATCTTTATCAGCGTGGAAACACAAAATTTCTTCATAAGAAATTGAAAGAATTTAAATATACTAATAAAAAGATATTTGTCTTGTCAAGATTAAATCTGATCAAATGTGTATCAGCACTACCTTTCAAAAGTTTGGGGTCAGTTTTGGATTTTTAAAAAAGAAATTAATACTTTTATTCAGAATGGATGCATTAAATTGATCAAAAGGTAAAGTAAATACATTTATAATGTTACAAAATATTTATATTTTAAATAAATGCTGCTCTTTTGAACTTTCTATTCATCAAAAATTCCTAAAAATGTATCACGGTTTCCACAAAAATATTAAGCAGCACAGCTGTTTTCAACATTGATAATAATAAGAAATGTTTCTTGAGCACCAAATCAGCATATTAGAATGATTTCTGATGAAAAAAGGAGAAGAATTTGTGATGGATCCTGTGACATTGGGAAATGGCTACTGAAAATTCAGCATTGCCATTACATTACATTACATTACAATTAATATAATAAAAAAAAATTCAAAATATTACTGTTTTTACTGTATTTATGTTTTGGTCAAATAAATGCAGCCTGGGTGACCATAAGAGAATTCTTTCAAAAACATTAAAAATATCGTCAACCCCAAACTTTTAAACAGTAGTGTATTTGATGCCTCATCAATTAACAATCTTTGGGATGCAGAAATCCTTACTATTACAGGTACTATTATCCTGCATAACAAATAAAAACCCGGGTTCATTTACAGCTGAGCTTTTGTATACATATATACACTCATTCAGTCTGTGCTACTCTTCTCCGTTAGGAAGACATTTGGATCAGCTGTTTCACACAATTCAGACTACAAACTCTTCTGAAAATACACATTACAGTACATTGGTGATTCCAGATAAACAGTGGTTGGTGTAAATTGCATTAAAACACCCAAAGCAAAGCAGCACAGATGCCAGGAGCCAACTGCTATGAACACTGAGTTCCAAACCAATATTACATAAATAATGTTTTTTTTACCACTCAGAGTTTGGTGCAGTTGGCCCAGCAAGGCAAATTATAGATTAAGAAGAAGAAATTCTACATCTTCAGCAAGATGGTTCGCATATGCATTGATATCCAGCATTGAGTCATATAGCATTTCTACAGCATGAATTTTAAGTGAAACATTAACACACTGACAAAAAGTCAATCTCCCAACAGATATGTACATATCTCAACTGAACTGAGGCTAAAGCGATAATTTCAATAATGTGTGAATGCTACTTAATTTTTCATAGGAAATATCTAACACTTGTGCACTAACCAGGCACAACCAACTTGTCTGTCTGACACAATCAGCCAATCAGAACCAGTGTTTTATTGTTAACTAAAATGAAAACTATTAAAAATTAGAAATGTTACTGAAATAATAACTAACTGAAATAAATGTTTAAGTTGAAGTACTAAAATTACCAAAAAAATAAGTTAAATAAAAATTACAAAATCGCATAACAAAATTACTAAAACTTAAACTAAAATTAAAAAGAAGACAACAAGTATAAAAATAAAAGCTAATTCAAAACATTAATAAAAATTATAATAGTATGTATGTATTTGTAAAAAAAACTTAACACTTGTCAGTTTATTGCATCGTGCTTGATTACTACACAATATGTTATCTAATTTCTATGACACCGATACTGCGCTTCTGCATTCAAAAGCTTATTTATGCATTGATTTATGTGACTATTGTGACTTTAAACACTAACGTAGAATGTCAAGTCTAGGCCCAGGAACAAAAATGGCAACATTCATTTGCTGAATGATAAATTATAGTCAAGTTCAAATATCTGCATGTGTGCATCAAACCATTAATGCATGTGTGACAAAACCAAAGAAAGAGGCTCAGTCTTCCTTTTACGCTCCTATTGCCTTGATCTCTATTGCACTTTGATATATAATATATATAATATATCTCTATTCCAGAACTTTAGAAATTTCTCAACTCACTAACTATTAGTCAGATGTCTTGACATAGAGGATGTTGTTTATGTCTTTCTTGCCCTCAGATAAACACTGCTTAAGTTCACATAGAACCTAATATCCCTCTATCTGAAAGCAATATGCATATGTTTATGTAATACCGACTTAAATAATTATGGCAGAGAAAATCATCTTTAAATTTATTTTTATAGCTAATATGGAAGACAATGTGATATCACAATTAATCTAGGCTACATGACCAAAAGTATGTAAACACACACCAAACCGACATTCAATTGTTAAGCATATCATTTTTTAAACCATGGCCATTTACCTAAAAATGTTTAGGAGGAGGTTGTACGGCTGTATACCTGGGCTGCGTTTAACTCCACTTTTAGACATATACTCGTGAACTTCCCTAAGCATTTCCCCTCTTTGGGATCCCCATCGCCATTATGCGTTTAACTTTGTCAAGTGGGCGAGGGAAGTTTATTTGGACAGACAATCGTCTCCTTAATTTTACCAAGGGAGTAAATCTACTCAATATGTACGCTTCAGGCAGATCCATAGACCATGTAGATGATTTTAAGCAAAATTGTTCAAAGCCCATAAATACAATCACTTGTAATGTAACGTAATTGCTACTGTTGACCAATAGGGGGCACTGACACCAAATTGATCGGGTGTGGTCAGTCTTGAGTGATAATTACACACATAAAGTTTGGTGTCAATATGTCAAATATTTTCCAGAGATACAGCCTCAGATGCAGTTTGGAATTATGCCATCAAATGCATTGATGCAGTATACGAAAATGGTTTTGTCTATTGACACTAAATCCACAACTTTTTGCCGACATAGGTTTAAGATGATCTGACTCGAATTTGGTGAAAATCGGATGAACTAAGGGGAGTTCGAAAAATTAAGTTTTTAAAGAAAATCAAAATGGAGGACAGGAAAAAGTGAAGTCTGACAAAATTGGTATCTATCTTCTCAGCATGACTCAGATAATCTATTAAGAGCAGTATCATTACAATAGGCATGCTGCACCAAATCATAAGAGACCAGTCTCTTGATTTTTGGTCAAACTCTTCAGTAGTTATAAGCAAAAATATCCATTTTCTTATCTCCTGACCACTAGGTGGCACAGTGGCGAAACACCGCACATACCCTCAAGTTATGCTTGTGATTATACGTACCAAGTTTGGTCTGGATACGAAACAGCATTGCGGAGATACAGCCTCATGTCTATTTTGGCGTATTCTTCGTCAAATCTGTTTGACCATTATACGAGAACGGTTTGACAAATCAACTTGAATTCAGAATTGAAAAAAACTGAATTTTTGTCTGCATCGTCTAAAGATCATCTGGTTCGATTTTTGTAAAAATCGGACGGACGGTCTAGGAGGAGTTCGCAAAAGTTCAAAATGGCAGATTTTTAGTTTCTAGCCCTTAAGGTTCAAACAGTATTAGCATAAATGTGAGTGCAAATTTGGACAGTTGGTGGCACTAGAGGGATTGAGTTAGAGACTCTAAAATTGCTGTCGTTATTGTTCAGACTGTCCTCTATCTGTGTGCAAAATTAGGCGGAAGAAGAAGAAAGAAGAAGAAGAAGAAGAAGAAGAAGAAGGAGAACAAGAAGAAGAAGTATTGCATTTAAACACATTGCAAGGGTTCCGCCAGTGGTGGGCAATCGCGCAACTTAAGCAATGATGCACATCCGTGTAAACGAGATGGGGGAAAGTTAGCAAGGGAAGGGCATAAAAAAAGTAGAGTTAAATGCAGCCTTGTTAGTAAAGGATGTAGCTGAAACAGCCAAATTCATTAAATAGAAATGTGTGTCCACATACTTTTATCCATGCACAGCATTTAATTCAGGCCTATTACTCACACATTGGACATGTGTACACACAACTCATTCTCTCTTTCTTTACTCATTTTCTCTTCTATAAATTGAAAACACTCTGCTTGAAATGCCAGAGGATCCAAGCAACTGGATTATTTTATAGGTCCAAAGCCTTTGAACCCTGCACATGCTGTATATGATTAATGTCACACTTTCTCTCGGCTACGAAAGACCCCAATGAGAATCTATATAAAAAGATCCATCAGTTTAAATTCTGTCATGCTTGCTTAAGAAAGCCATTCATCCCGCCTGGAGGTGCATGTTGTGGCATTTGACAGGTTCTATATATGCTGAGATCATATTGATGCGAACAGACTGTGCAAAAATAGCTTAGCAAGCACTCACTGTCCTTCTAGTGTCCTATACGAACAAACAGCAGGTGAACGCACCCTTTTTAAGTAACTGCTTTTGGCCGACATTCAACATTGAAAACGCAATCACACTATCAGCCAATATCACATCTGTCCTCTTACACAGAACATGATGGTGTTATGAGATTCTAAGAGGCCAAAGCAACAACAACAACAACAAAAAATTATATTCTCATCACTTTAGTCAATGTGCCCGTCCCACCTGACACCAGCAGCTCTGCAAACATCCTCTAAGGAGGTAAAAATGATTTTTTTTTTTTTTTTTTTTTTTTTTTTTTTACAAAATATTTAGTGTACAGTGTCTTTATGAGTAAATACATCTTACAGCATTGTACATAATTGCTTTGTTTTGGAGAATAATTTATCTTTCTCCAATTGTCCCAAGTAAGGGGAAAATTCACCCAAAAATGACAATTCTGTCATCATGTCATTCCATACCTGTATGAATTTCTTTCTTCTGTGGAACATTAAAGAAGATATTTGTTTTCGTCCATGCAATGAAGAACAATGTGGTCCAAAAACAGCACTGACTTTTGGACATTTTTCAAAATATCTTCTTTTGAGTTCCACAAAAGTCATAGGGGTTGGAACAACATGAGAGTGAGTAAATGATAACACAATTGTAATTTAGGGTGAACCGTTTAATTTAAAATATCCAATAAACCTTTCAGTGTAGCTAGAGAGGATCTCATATCTCGCTGACACACACACACAATCTCTCACACACGCACACGGATCTCACAATCACAGACCAAGTTTATTGCCCAAGCTTCCATAATGATTTCTTTTCATCTATGGGCACAAAAGCGGGCACCGTACTCCTCTTCTATTAAAACGGCACCACACGTGTGCATCTGTGTACGTTGATGGTGGGTGAATCATGTCTTGTTCATAAGTTTGGCCAGCATTTGCTGAATGTGTAGGCGTGGTATATTTAGTACAGAATGCCGGGCTCTGGGGTTGCCCTGCAACAGGGGCATGTGTCTGCGATGGGCGTGACGGTGGGCGGGGCTGCTTTCAGCTGAGCGGCTGCGCTGAATGGCCGCTGCCCCGAGGGCGGGGTCGTGGGGGAAGTGCTCCGTGTCCATGGTATTGGAGGAAAACACGTACGACGCCAGTCTTCTCAAATGGGCGGGCCTCGGGAATGAGTGATGTGGGTGTGGCCTGTCCTCCTCCAACTGAAAAAGACCAATAAGAGTGGAGGAAAAGAGGAATCAGGCTGAGGAAAAACTAAAACGCGAAGTATTGAAAAAAATCGTGTTTTTTGTCTTTTTTGTGTGTGATGTGTGATGCACACACAAAAGCACACCAATAAAAAACAAGTGATATACGATACATTATATCAAATGGGTGGTACAAACACATAGATGTGCTGTAACTCGTTCAGAGGACAAGACCAGCCCACATCTGTCTAAACGCTAAAGACAGGCTTGATTAAGCTTAGGTGTGAGTGAATGTATGTTCTACATGTTGTGAAGGAGCCACCGTGTGCACACAGACCCCTGGACCACCGAGGTGAACGTGATTTCACCAAGTACAACATGTTCCTTGATCAACGTCTTTGTTGATCCTGGAACAACATTCCGATCAACCAATCAGATTTTTGGGGACAAGATTACAGTTTATGTCTAGTTTAGGCTTACAACCAGGGTTAGGTGCTTCTACATCAGTGTTATTCACCTATCATTTACCTCTCATTTTTGATCCCTCTGAGTAAAGATAGGGATTAGGACAAAATTTTCAGACAGAAATGATATTCCAGGATCAACAAAATATGTTGATCCAGGAACATGTCTTACTTGGCAAAATCACGGCGACCGTATGACCAATGAGCAAACTAAGCTTGGCTGTAAACTGTTGAGCATGACGTGCACACACACACACACACACACACACACCCATAGAACCCTAAAATATGCAACTAAACACAAATGTATAGGATTACATAACACACTCACATATACATCAGGGGGGCGTACATACACTCATTTACAAACAATGTATGCTAATTATCTTGCAATACAAGTTATGAGTATCTTAAAAGAGACTTTTTTTTACTTTTTCTTGACTTGGTAATGTCATTATGTAAAATATGACATTGTACAATAAAAATAAAATGTAAAATAAAATACCCTAACCCACCCAGCAGCTAGGAGCAAATGCTAGTAGTATATCCTAACACTTAAACACAACCTAAACACACACACACACACACACACACACACACACACACACACACACTAGAGCACCCAGTAAGGGATATCATGTACAACAACACTTGTACATTCGTTCATATTAAATTAATGAATACAACTTGAAATGTACACAATTATTATTATTTATTTATTGGAAAATTCAGCTTTGTATCACAGGAATAAATTACATTTTAAAATATATTAAAATAGAAAACTGTTTTTTTTTTTATTGTAATAATATATTTTTTTTATCAAATAAATGCAGCCTTATTGAGCTGAAGAGACTTCTTTCAAAAACATTAAAAAACCTTATCGACCCCAAAAAGGTAATATATTATAAATATAATATTAATAAATTCTGTACCAAATGCATGTACTAATGTTCACCCTTGTTGTAAGCTGTTACCGTTTTATTTATTGTTTATTGTGTTTATTCACAAAGATGGAACAAAACCAAAAAACAAACCAGTGTACCGAGTACAGACATAAATTAGACAGGTGTTGGGTCCTTAGAAGCATGTAGTCTTTCTCTAAAAGGCTTATAAAGACAACATGAAATCAAAAATGGCCATCTTTACTTTTAATAAAGTAAACTATTAATTTGATCTATTCATCGTTATTCTAAAAAGCCTAAATAACAAATAAAAAGTAAAAAATAATAATTGCTCTTCCTCTGAAATGACAATCCTTTCAGCCCATTTGCTACAGTAATTTTTGTTGTTGTTGAATATCCTATTTCACTCAGATTTGTCACATTACAAAACTAAAATGAGCTGTGTAGTAAAATTCATGTTGACTGTGGAAAACAAGCATGTACTCGCAGACCAATGGCATGTGAAAAAATTATAACATGCAATAAATTATATTTCAAACTAGACTTAAAATTATAGGTCAACCAAAAAAACACCTTCATGTTGTTCCAATCCCATAAGACTTTGGTTGATCTTCGAAAAACAAATTAAGATAGTTTTAATTAAAGATTTTATTCAGGCTTTTATTCACATATAAATTCACGCGCTTGGTTCTCATGTGTGCGTGATGCATGAAAACCCATACATTAAAATTAATTTAAATCTGTAAAATCATATAAAGCGATCATATCTCTTCACAAGGTTTGGATGAAACCGCTTGATTAATATAGATTTGTTTTACGACGCCTTAACCTTTTTGGATCTTTTAAGTTATGGTTACCTGGCCTTTCAATGGAGTGACAGAAACATCTCAGGTTTCATTAAAAACATCTTAATTTGTATTGTGAACATTAACCAAAGTCTTATGGGTTTGGAACAACACGAGGGTGAGTAAATGAGGACAGAATTTTCATTTTTGGGTGAACAATCCCTTTAAGCTTTCAAAAAGCTGTTATCAGGGTGCTAAAGATCATCAAACATATAAAGTGATAAGGTTCATTAATACACACACTTGCCCACACATACACACCCAGGTGTGACTTACCGGGCCATCAGGTCCAAACGGCTCCGACTCCCTCCTTCTTGGGCAGGTTTGAGGCAACGAGTGACAAGGTGAATGGGCGGGGCTTGGTCCCAGACCCTGCTCCTCTGCTACAATCATCACCCCACGTTGAGTTTTGGGCCGTACAACAGCCTCAGCTCCACCCATCCCGTGCACCGCTCCTCTCCTTCTTCTCTCCTCATGGTCCTCAAGAGGGCGTAATTCCTCTGGTTCCTCATCTGTGGTGCCTGAGGTGGTGGGCTCTGCCCCAGGATGGAAGTCTTTCAACTCAGTTTCTTTATCAATCATCACCCACTCCCTGCTGTCAAAGTCCTCCTCTTCTGCTAGCGGGACTGAGCGGATGAAGGCATTGCTGTGGGCCTCCTGGTCACCGTCTGCAGAGACATCATGGCGGCCACCGGCCAGTCTTTCTCCCTGTCCAGCGTCTAAAGAGAACATCTGAGCAGGCTGGGAAGAATAGACGTGCCTGGATGGAGAACCCAGCATGTCCAAACGAGAGCTGCCACAAAACACACAAAGACTAAGATACAGAATCAACTGAACAACAATGTATTTAAAAGTATTTAACTACAGAATACTACTGTTATTTTGTTTTGTTTTTTAAAGAAAGTAATACTTGTATTCAGCAAGGATGCATTAAATTGTGTTTAATTTAAATTTCATAAATCAAAGGTCACAGTAAAGACAATTAAAATGTTATAAAAGAATACAACATTCATTTGATCTTTTAAGTTATGGTTACCTGGTCTTTCAATGGAGGTCAGGTAATCAAATGAAAAGGAACAAATGAATGTTGTGCTTTTGAACTTTCTATTAATCAAAGAATCCTGAAATAAATGTGTAATGCTTTCCACAAAAGTACTGGTGTTTAATTTCTTGAGCAGCAAATCAGCATATTAGAATGATTTCTGAAGGATCATGTGACACTGAAGACTGGACTAATGACGCTGTAAATTCAGCTTTGCCATCACAGGAATAAATTACATAAAACATTTATTAAAATAGAAAACTGTTATTTTAAAATGTTATTAATATTTCACAATGTTACATATATTCAAAAAATCAATGTAGCTTAAGAGAAGCACAAAATACTTTTTTCAAAAAATCTTACCTACCCCCAATTTTTTAAATGGTAGTGTATGTTTATCCACAATAAAAATAAATTTTGAATAAAATTACAGCAAAATAACTATAATAAATTTATATTTGTGTTTCATCGAGTCAGACGCTTTAATCTCTATATCCCTAAAACAAATTTTCTGAAATTTACTGTGTTCAAATGTTGTTTGGCATAATTAGCTACAATGTGCTATTATTTCTGTAAACCTTTAATATTACATTTAATAATTAATAATTTAGACACCAATAAATATGGTCAAATGTTTACTATATCAAATATTATAATATTTATCTCTAATAATAATTAACAGTCCTATGAGATAATTTCATAATTATATAATTAATGATAGATTAGTCAAACATGTCAACAAAAAGGGTTGAAAAAAAAAATATCTTAAGATTATACTTCATTATACCCATTAAAAACTGCGTTAATCTTTAATTTAACTTTTCCTAAGAATTTTTTTTTGGCATGCCAAGCCATTTTGATTTTTTAAAAATGCCATATGTTTCCATAATAAGACAAGCATGCACTTTCCTTTCAGTAAATTCCCAGATGCCACCCGAAATGTCAGTGAAGAATGTTATAGTACAAAACAAAAACCTTACATGATTTCTTCTCAGAAAGCCACTTTTGAATGCTTTTATTACCAACAAGACACATGAGGTCGAGTGTCCTTTAGAAAGCTAAATGTCAGCCAGAGGGATAGAGTGATGAATTTTACCGTTTATCTGCACCATCTCCTCTATCCTCTGCAGCAGACAGGCGGTCTGATTCTGGGCTGTTTACTCTCCGGTACCTTGGAGGGCGGGCCTGAGCGTCTGCTTCTCCGCCCCTCGCTGGGGAAACTGACCTCCCTCCTCCGGCAGGCTCTTCCCCATCCTCTGATGCTACTTGTGTCTAGGAGGAAAAGTCGTTTTAAACACTTAATTGATCTAAAAGCATGTTTCAAACTAATTAGAATCCAATTAATTTGAATAATTGGGCATTATACATAAAAAAAAAAGTACCTTACTGATGCTGATCCTGAGTTTGTTACGATTGAAGTCAGTTTCATCCCATCCTTCACCAGCAGGTGGGGCTGGAGCAGGTTCGCTAGGCCTCCTGGGTATCAAAGCAGGTGGGGCGTTCTCTTGGTCATCTTCAATTAATTGTTCATCTTGCAGAACATCATCAGTGTTTTCCCTCGGTAATTCACCAGGTACCAGTGTCACATTCACCACCCTGAGAGAGACCATTCAAAGCCATATCAAAATGGCATCCATATCATTCAAAACCATATAAGAATCACAGTCATTTCAAATCCCATTGTGGAAATGGTCTGATACTGTTGTAATAAGCGTAATCTTACCCCACGATGGCAGCAGTTTGCCGTGTGTTTTGTTGCGGTGGTGTGTGTGTGCTGGTGGGGAGGGCCGTATCTGTTCCAGATTTTTCCCAGTCATACGGCTCATTTTCTGTTATCACCCTTTCTTTCATGCTGTTTTCAAATACTGACATTAGCAACTAGACCAGGAAGAAGAAAAGAAAGAAAATTAATTTTTCATATATATATATATATATATATATATATATATATATATATATATATATATATATATGAAGACCTCCGATGCAAAAGCCTCTGAAAGTCACCTCTGTCAAAAATGAGATAATAATATTGAGTGAATGCTCTCCGCACATGGTATACGTTCATCAAATACTTTCACTTCAGACTCACTAAATCCCAGCCTCAACCCATTCAGAAATGCCGGTACTTGGGTAGAAACCTATAGGAGCCTGATAAAAATGTTAATATTAAACAAAAACTTTAGACAGACTTAGAGGCTTTTGCATCTGAAGTCTTCATATATATTGTATATATATGCCGTGCAAAAGTTTAGGGTTGGTAATGTTTTTTCTAATGTAATTGTAATGTAGTCTCTAATGCTCACCAAGGCTGCAGTTACAGGTATTTGATTAAACATACAGTACAATTGTTTTCTGTTTTAACATATTTGAAAATTGTAATTTATTCCTGTTATGGCAAAGCTGAATTTTCAGCATTACTAGTCACATAATCCTTCAGAAATCATTAAATTACGCTGATTTGGTGCTCAAGAAACATTTCTTACTATCAGTGTTCTTACAAAAGTTGTGCTGCTTAAAATTTTTGTGGAAACCAATGATTTTTTCAGGATTCTTTGATGAATAGAAAGTTTTAAAGAACAGCATTTATTTGAAGTAAAAATCTTTTTGTAACATTATAAATGTTTTTACTGTCACTTTTGATGTATATAAATATATATATATATATATATATATATATTCCTTCATCTTTTTTCTCTGACAACCACAAAAAATATTTCCCAAATTGAATCAATATGCTCATTAAGCTATGTACAAACATCTAGCAGTTGGTCTAACTAACTGTTGCCACACACACAAAAAATTCAATAAGGAGGTAAGAGCACAGGAAGTGGGTGATTAGAGGTGTGTGTGAAGGGTTTACCTGATAATCAGGTTTAGTGAAATAATCCAAATCCAGAACATGGTCATAGAAGACATGAAACTCAGCAGGCATGTGTTTCAACAGCATCCTGTGCTCATAGCGCTCTTTAATCTGTCCCACCTGCTCCTGTTCACCAGACACACATTATAGACACAATTAACAACTCTGAAGGCTTTAAATATTTTAAACAAAAGCTCTTAAGACTGAGTACAACAAGGGTTAATTCACTCAATTCAGTTCTATTTTCTTCATAGTCCCTGGCTAATGTGAGTGTGAAACAACTGTCTTACCTTATCTTTTATCTTACGCCATGGTAACTGTCCAACAGTAAACTCTACCAGCATATAAAACAACGACCACAAATCATCATGACGACCCATTTCCTGTTAAGAAGGGGAAAAAATTGGTCTTCTTTAAAAAAAATAATAAATAAATCTCATTGTATCTTATTCTGGCCAAGAATCATACAGTTAGATATTGCATAAAGCCAAATGAACATGTTTCATGAATATGTTTGGATTGTGCTTGGTCAGTGGGCGTCCTCTCTGAAGCTGACACTACACTTACCTTGTTTTTATGAGCGTTAATGGAAGCGTAGCGTACTGTTCCTCTGAACCCAGCCACCGTCCTGGGCTAAAGCAGAACATTTAAAAGAGTCTCATAATAAGAATTCATATCACTTTCATTTTATACTTTAACACTTTGGTTGGAATAAGTAAATACATAATCAAAACAAAGCAAACATGGAAAGGAAATATAAGGAAGGGTGGAGCAACAGGAATTATGTATAGCTACTTTTCATAACTTTTTGACCTTTTTTGGGATTCTTAGCCTGATTGAGTCTAATTAATTTAAGACACAGGAAGTTTCTTACATAGAGATAGTAAAGGTGTTCGATGCAGGTACAGTATGAGAAGGTACGGCAGGGGTGTGTGGATATGTCCAAAGGGGTACGTTGCAGGATTCAGCATTTGAAATTTAAGGGCACAACCATTAGGGAGGATTGTGTAATTTCTAAAAGCCTTCAGAGGGTAAAGAAGGAATCTTTCCAAAATTTTGGAAAACTCACAATATGACTGTCGCTATGGTAACAGGGACAAACATCTTTGGCGGGGGAGCATGCGATTCAACATGAGAGCCAAAACAGAACTGCAAAACAAAACTGAGAAAAGTGAAACATAAAAATGAATTCAAACATACAAATAATAACATTTATTAGTGAAAGGCAAATAAAATAAATAAATAAATAGGGATGCATGATACATAACCCACTGGAGCCATACAAATTACTTTTATGACGGATGGATGCACTTTTTTGGGCTTCAAAATCTCAGTAACTATTCACTCCCATTATAAAGCATGGAAGAGCAAGGATATTTTTAAATATAACTCTGATTGTGTTTGGCTGAAAGAAGAAAGTCATATACACCTATGATGGCTTGAGGGTGAATAAATTATGTGATAATTTTCATTTTTGGGTGAACTAACCCTTTAATGGAATTGGCCAGAAATGTGCTATCGGTGCATCCCTAGAAATAACTCCTGAAACATAAAGCATCACAACTAAATATAAAATCTGCACATGCAAGAAACAAATGTGAAAAATGTTGCTTATAAGGTACTTTCCATTGAAATAAAACATTTAAAAACTAACACAAATAGTATTTGAGTGAATATAAAGAAGGAAGAAGAAGAATGTACCACAAAATAAAGCAAAAGCAATACTTACTGGCCGCACCTCCCCATTTGTATTAGTGTACTGTCGTGCCAAACCAAAGTCCAGCATGTAACACTTCCTACAGGTAGACGGCAATCGGCCCATGGCAAAATTAGACTAAGGATAAGAGAGAGACCAGAATCAGTT
Source organism: Abramis brama (assembly GCF_963993115.1). Lineage (NCBI taxonomy): Eukaryota > Metazoa > Chordata > Actinopteri > Cypriniformes > Leuciscidae > Abramis > Abramis brama. The sequence goes on from NC_139983.1 coordinate 18,231,087, forward strand.
GACAGAAGCCAGGTAAATGGATTGGGAAAGATAAGAGATGGAAACAGTGAGACGTACAGGTTTAATGTCTCGGTGCAGGAAGCCCACAGAGTGAATGGCTTCAATGGACTCCAAGATCTGTTTCCCCAACCGTAGAGTCGTGCTCATACTGAACGTCCCTCTAGGCATACTCCTCCTGAGATCAGCCAGATTCCTTCCCTACAGAAAGAGAGAATCAGCTGAAGTTTCTTTCACACACACACAAGAATAAGAAGTTTAAAAAAATACCGTACCTGCAACTGCATGACAACGTAATTGAACTTGTCATTTCTTCCACATCCAATAAATTTGCAAACATGATTCTTTCCTGCACAAGAAATGAAAGCAGATATTCCACTGAAATCACACATATTACAGCTTTTTCACTAATTCGCACATACGAAACACATTCAGCAAGCAGGTACAGAGGCGGTGACATTAGGAATTCCAGCATGTCCTCCATGAAGGTTATAAAGACATGTGAGAGCGGCGAAAAAGAGAGGGAGGGAGAAAAAGTGTGGTAACCTCACTTTCCTTCAATTCTTCATGCTCATTAGTCATACAGACTCCCAGTGGTATGCCTGAACTACAGCTGAGGCTAACTGCCTTGACAGGCATGAAAGTCACAGTGTGTCTCTGTGTGTGTTTCATATGTGCACATCTGAAAACATTATGATGGGCATATTAACAACAGATGAACTGTCACATATTTTTCCAGATCCTGCTTGATGCCTTGTTATCTAAATACAAAGATGTACTGTACACTACCCCATATTTAATGTTTAATGTTTTTGAAAGAAGTCTCTTATGCTCACCAAGGCGGCATTTATTTGATTAAAACTACAATAAAAAATGTTATATTGTGAAATTTTATCACAAATTAAAATCACTTTTTCCATTTTAATATAATTTAAAATATAATTTATTCCTGTGATGGCAAAGCTGAATTTTCAGCATCATTACTCCAGTCTTCAGTGTCAAATGATCCTTCAGAAATCATTCTAATATGCCTACTAAAGAAAACACTGATTCAGTGAAGATCAACACTGATCAGAAGTTTATAGAGGATACCTAAATGTTGTTTTATGACACATTTGTTGAATATTCCTTGCATTAAGCCACTAAAACAAAAATACGAGGAACAAAATCACTAAGGGCCAGATTTACTAAACAGGGCAAATTAGTGTGAGAGTTCAATCCCATAAAAGCGCGATGGGAGTGGAAAGTTCTGCGCATGATCTACTGATGATGCGCAAATGAAAGAACACAGATGCAGCCGGATCATTTACATAATGACAAACACAATCTACCAAGCTTTTTTGGGGGGTTAAATAATGGCGCAAACACCAGTAAATTGACTAGCGCAAACCATAGTAAATCACCTTGCGTGATTCATTTAAATACTCCCCTCCCATAAATGTTGCATCTAAAAGGGAAACTCCTACAAATGCATGTGCAATAAGGTCAGCCACAAAAACAACCCTGTCCCCGCCTTTTCAGCACTAATTTCTCCCTGTGTGTCTTTAGTACATCCTGACAGTAGTTTTTTAACGCCAAAAGAGGGTTTGCACTGGCGCCAAGCTGTTAGTAAATCTGGCCCTTAGTGTCTTGGAGATGGATGAGATGGATAATGGCTTAACTCAAATACAGTTTGATGCTGCAAGTGACACAATGACCTGTGCTGTTCGTCAACAGCTAACTGATTAGCTAACTTGAATATGACACTAAATGCATACACATCCTCTCAGTCTCCTCACCTTGAAGTTTCTTTAGCACAGCAACCTCCATCTTTAGCACTTGTTTGGGCTGTTGGGCGGATTCCACTTTAAGAGCCACATTCTCCCGTGACAACAGGTCGCAGGCCTCATATATCTCCCCGAACCCTCCACCCCCAATCTTCTTCAGCTGAATGCACAAACAATAGCAAGGTCAGTCATAGCAGAGCATTGATTTAACCTGTGTGTCATCATTTCCACATGCTTTGAGTCAGAGCTGGTCTCGCACAATATACGCTCTTAAAAAAAAAGGTTCCAAAGATGGTTTTCACGGTAATGCCACATAGAAGAACCATTTTGGGTTCCCCAAAGAAATTTGTGTGAAGAACGTATTAATAATCTAAAGAACCTTTTTTCCACTATAAAGGCCCTTTTGTGCAATGAAAATTAATGTTAAAGCTCCTTCTTGGATTCAAAGATGCCAATAAAGAACCTTTATTTTGAATGTACATCGTAAATAAACATGCCCTGAGAAAGTCCCTTAGCTAAACAGGACAAGTTCAGCTAAAACAGCTAAATTCACAGAAGAGAAAAGCTTTTGTGGATTGTAACAGGCAGGATTTGTTTTACATGCAGTAAATTGTATCACACAATTTGATTGCCTAAGTTATTTGAGCTGCTCCGATCTCTGAGCATATTACTAAACTCAAGAAAGATTTAATTCAATTCCTGCATTTCAATTCTAGTAGCATGCGCTGAACATATCGATTAATCTTGGCTTAAACATGCGTTATCACGTGAGTTATGACAGGATTCAGTTTAAGCCAGTAACAAATGAGTCAGACTCTGTTTTACGGACCACCATCCCCATCAAAGATATTATTACAGTAAAACAGTCACAAATCATTTCTGAGGACATCTGCTTGAAGGAGAAGTGCTATGAACTGGCCCACAACCAAATGGTTTGGGATAATTTTGGAGAGAAGCCAGACTGAGTTGATTTAAAAGCATCTGCTGTCATATGTGGACCATTTTGTCCTGTGCGATTAGGCCACAAAGGCAACAGACACTTTAGGCATCTTTATTCCATGAACACACTCCCACCTAAATATAGACAAACACACACTTACCACTTTCCAGCGCTCTTTCACCAAGCAGTTGGGGGGCAAGATGTCGACCTGCTCCCCCGCCCCGTTCATGTTTTCGTCGCCGTGGACAACGGGCCCTACGCACTGCATCGGCTGGCCAGAACTTTACCAAACCCTGCCATTTACCTGAAACACAGTCACACAACTGCTAGACTAGTATGCCACAATATTGCATTTTAAAATATTGCACTGTGGAGTCCAAATACAACTATTTTTTATTATTAATTATAATTTGAGTAAAAAATATGAGTGAAAATAATAAAAAAAAACTGAAAGAAATAACAGGGATTTGAGAATGCTTTCGTATTTGGTATATTCTCATTTTGCTTACAAAATCGTACATATTCCTCATTCATTTGTAATAACCTTTCTATTTTTTTTAACTTAAACTTTCCAGGTTTAAATCCTGACATGAAAGTATTCCCCTAAAATAATAATGAACTGACACATTCAGAAAAAAAACTTGAATGCAAATGAATAGCTTAAGGAAAATCATCATCTTTAAGCTCTAAACACAAAAGAAGTATCTACAAAACCAACCCAACACAAGACAAGTGACAACAAAAATAGCACTGTGTCTATCAGAATGAAGAATACAATACAGACACCAGAAGGAACAGACATATGTTTCTCTGGAGGTCATAATCTGGGCCTGGGCTTTTTTCCATAATCAATGAACCCTTTTTAAGGTCATACATTTGGCCAAAATAACATACATTTCATTCATTCCAACAGTCTTAAACCATTGTTGAACATGCTGTTTACAAAAACAGAGAATTCTGCAAACATTCACACATATTCAAAGACCCTGAACAAGAAAATAAATCCTCTACCGCCTCTTCAAGATTTCTGTAATGTCTGCAGCAGAGTATCAGGTATCCACTAGAGCCGGTCAGACACAGAGGCCCTGTCTGTCAGAACTGGACTACACCCTTAAGCATGCTCTCATAATGTTACAGGCACTTATTAACCATATAAAAATGGAAACAGCGATTATTTTTCACATGCTTCTAGTTTATATTCGCATACTCTGAGTATGCTTAAATCCTTAACATATTTCAGACATTTCTTTCTGTTTACCGTTATAAAACACAATCACTCTCACCTAAATTGAATTTTCTCTCTAAAGAATGCAATGGGTTATAAATGGATCTAATTAATTAAAACTGAAAAGACTCTCACCTTAACACTTCTGACACCTTCATCTGAGAAAGTTAATGCATAGCCATGTAGGCCTAGGTATTTTAGGGAATACCTCGTCTTATTCTCCACCCTTAACATCCAGAACAGCAAATCAGGATGGTATTTCAGTATACATAATTATTCATAATTATACCATCAGAAAAAATTTATCAACTTATTTTACAATGCAATGCTCAAAAACACATATAAGGTAAATGCTTTAAATGTCAGATAAATGTATCATTTATACAAATAATGCATAGTAACGTTATGGCAATGTACAGTAAAAACTGGCAGCTGTGGTTGCCAGAACATTTACAAACATAAAAAGGGATGTTACAAGCACTAAGGGATGTCATATTGTTCGCTGTATTTTACTCTCCCTAATTATATATGTCATTATATAAAATAACTTTTATAGTAAGCATAGTAAACATTACATAACAAATAAGCTTGCAACAAAAAGCATGATGATTAATCAAAAACAAACTCTCTAAATAAAATCTAAACAACTGAGACAATCATGCAAAGAATTGTGGGAAAGCCTATTTATCATAAATTATAAGTTAATTTGTACCTTTTTACTAAAAACATAATTTTAACAATTTATTGCAAGAATATAACAGTTATAATATCACTATAAAGTAATTCATACTTTTTTTTTTTTTTTTAATTCAGTATTGTACAATAAAAATTACTCATATTCTATAACACTTTTTACAGTAGCCTAGGCTACATAATAGGCCCAACTTACATTAAATCCATTACTTTATATAATGCTTAACAGATCATTTGATAATGTTCAGTCAGATGGTTTGAAATATCTTTAAATGTGTTTCATGCTGAATATCTTATACACAGACACCTGATTAAAAAAAAAACCTGGCTTTATTATTAAATTAAGTGCAGGGTCCAAAGGATAAACCTCAGTCTCATCATGCAGCAGGCTCTCCACCTGTTTGCCTGGACAACTCGTAGCCTACACTTTACCAAAATGATAATGACATTCTGATTGCATAAGAATTTGCTGAGAGCACTTCATTATTCTGAGTTAACTAAATGTCAGGCGCACAGGACTGCGTGGGCTCAGTCTCCTGACATCTTCAGCTTCTTTCTCCGCAGTGCCAAAAGGACCCGTCTGCACGGACCCCACCCAAACACGGTCTCATCCAATGAGCAGCCCTGAAGGCTAAGCCCCGCCCCCAAACCGTCGTTTGATCACCGTCCATTGGGGCAATGCCTAACAATCATCAGCACATTCCCCTGCTCGAGCCTGAAGCGAAAAGCACTTTGGGATATGTCGTTCATCAATGAGACAATAGACATATACGGAACTGGTCATTGTCAACTCTGAAAAACTACAACTCCCAATGACAGGCCACGTGAGCTGTTGACGTACAGCTGCATTATGTGGCATGTAATGTAAATTATTCATGATTTTTCTTAAGCATAAATAATATATATATAATATGGGTTAGTTTCTATTTTTGACTCGGGCCCGAGTGCCTTAACAGTTTGTCAAGACCGTGACAGATTTTGTTTCGCGTGCCCGGTTGGGCACCTGGGCCAGCGCAGCATCACTAATTGACAAGGTGCCAACATACACGGGACAAGCTGATTGCTACTGAGCAGCGCTTTGTTTAAAAAAATCTTTTGGCAAACAAAAAACGATCTACTAACCTGTTCTTCTGTCGTCGGAGTAAAATCTCAAAGTGAGAGTTTAAGGAGAGCCGCATAATTCCGTTGGCGCGACCGCTGCGCCTCTTCCCCTGGTTGATGCTGCACCATTTTCAGCCTCCTCTGCTCCTCCGCTCCTGCACTGATTCAGCATCGCACGGATACTCCCACTATGCACCGCGCACATGCGTGACAGAGGACGGCTGTTGCGTAGCAACCCGCAAGGCGTGAATCCCCCTCATCTGCAGGCTTCAGCCATTGAGGAAATTCCTTCGGAAACGTCTTATTACTAAAAAATACTAATTGTAATGAAAACGAAGAAGAAATAATCATTGTTAAGGAAATAAATGTTATGAAAATGATTTTAAATGATGCTAGTTGATGTAGCCTACTGTCTTTAACGTGCTCTTGAAAGGTGATCCTGAAAAATGCCCTTCAGAAGAATACAGAAAATTATCAATATAGGCAAGACAAATTAGTTTTCGAGTGAGACAAATGAGTTTTGTGATTCATTGACTCTTGAATATGAAGAAGAAAAAAAAAAAAAAAAAAAAATCTAGCAGTCTGTAATAATTGTCTAAAATCATCAGGTCATGCTTCAATATTTAACTGATCTCAGCAAACAGAAAATCCACAGACAAATGAGAAATCAAATTAATTCTTGAAACCTAACAATAAATATGGTAGCTTATGGGTTACACTTCTGATGGTTACCCGGCTTTACTTGGATTCTAGCTAGATTATGTTGATCAATTTTTAGCTGGTCTAAACTGATCTATCAAGCTGACCATTGCATTAAATGACATTTAAATTATACATCAATGTGCATGGGGTTGTGGTATTAAAAACACACAAGGCCTGACTGAATTAAAAGGTTAGTTCACCCAAAAAATGAAAATTGACCCATAATTTAATCACCCTCTCAAGTCATTCTAGGTGTATATGACTTTCTTCTTTCAGCCAAACACAATCGGAGTTGTATTAAAAAATATCCTGGCTCTTCCAAGCTTTATAATGGGAGTGAATGGTAGATTTTGAAGCCCCAAAAAGCACATCTATCCATCATAAAAGTAATCCATATGGCTCCAGGGGGTTAATAAAGGCCTTCTGAAGTGAACCGATCGTTCCCTGAAGCCAGTGATTACAGTTTTTAAAGTCATAATTATATATTTCTTACAAAAACACATTGTTTCGCTTCACAAGGCCTTTATGAACACCCTGGAGCCGTATGGATTACTTTTATGATGGATGGAAGCCAGTGGCGCAAGTTTGTTTTAAAAAGTGGGTGGGACAGGTGTGTGAAAAAAATAACATTACGATGTCTGTAAATAATTTTTTTTTTAGTAACGTTACATTGGGTTTAATTAGTCTTGTAATGAGATCTACTATTGTTAGTGTCGAGATTTTTCACGTCTAAAAATGTGAAATTTATTTCCTCATTATTTTCCTTATAATGTTTAAAAAAGTGGTGGGGGACGATATAGATCCTGAGAAAAAGTGTCCCACCCGTAAATTACGCCTATGATGTAATTTTTTTGGGCTTAAAAAAATGGTGCCATTCACTCCCACTATAAAGCTTGGAAGAGCCAGAATATTTTTCTAAATATACTCAGATTGTGTTTGGCTGAAAGACATAAGTCATATACACCTAGGATGGCTTGAGGGTGAGTAAATTATGGGATAATTTTCATTTTTTGGTGAACTAACCCTTTAAGCTTTTATCAGTCCTCCGTAACATATCTACCAAAAACTGGCCCACTTTTGCATAGTTCACACTACTGATGCAGCCATGTCTCTTATCTCTTATCCTCAGGCAACAGACATTACAAAAATAATGATAAAAAGATGCCCTTCCTAACTGAACATATTCAACTTTTAGTTGGTAGATACATTTTATTTCAAAACCTGGAAGAGAATTAGGCCAAGCAATTTTCTGCAATTAGTAGGCGGCTACCCCCTGAAATTTTCAGTGGGTTTTTTGTTTATAAGGTCTTCAGTTAACATCTCTTTAAGACACTTTCACGTTCTACTTGTTCTACAATATAAATGGTGCACAGTCGTACCTGAAACGAGAATTTTGGAGCAGATGTGTTTTCTAAACAAGACCTACAATTGTTATCGTTGTGGTAGATGTAGTTTTTATTTAGTTGGCCTACAAATTTTCGTCACGGTCGCGCAGCAGGTTACGGCCATGTCACGTGATCCATTCACACGCGTGTTTCCTTCAGCAGCAGCAGCTGAGGTGAACATGGCCGATCTGTCGGAGAGGACGTTACAGGTCGCTATAGTCGTTTCATTTGCGGCGGGATTTGTTGCAGGCTGGCAGGCAAATAGAATGCGAAGAAGGTTCTTGGACTGGCGGAAAAAGCGGTTACAGGACAAACTCGCAGAAACACAGAAGAAGCTAGACCTGTCATGACAGATACAAAATATCACGCAACCGACCTGGTGAGATGAGACATGCGCCTTGCATAATTTTAGGATAAATGGCTTTCGTTGGTAGCTATAATCGGTTTTCTTTTTCGTTTTCTAGTGACTTTGGTCATCAAGGCACTGATTTCTCAAACAGAACGAGTCTGCAACAGCACCTCTTTTGGAGCTCTCAGCAGGAGCAAGCCTGGGATCAAAGACAGTCTAGTCTACATTCTGGAGGACAGTCAGCAATACAACCTTCAAGGACTTCAAACACTGAGAAAAATTGTTTGTTAAAGCCATAAATCAGTGTTTCCATGTCTGTGCCTTCTCCTTTTCTGTGACCGTAAAAATAATTAAAATGTTTTATTAACTGTTGACTCAAAATGTAATATGCACATTATTGTTCTGACGTTTGCTCACTTTTGAGACATCAAGATCCAATAAAAGTAAGCTGAAAAGTAAACAACTATATTTCCTACATTCATTTATTGAACTGACCGAACCTCAAATCAAGAAATGTGTTTCTGGGATATCTTTGCTTATTTATATTGTCTATATAGATTTCCATATCTTCTCAGCAAGCTGGTAACTTTTTATGACATAACTTTTCAGACCTGGAATTCACACAGTTCAAATTCCCTGATATTTTAAAGTTTTTTAGGACTAGGGAAACTGTTCATGTAGAAACTGCATAGGTTCCCTGCTCTAGACATTTTCGGTGAGCATGTGTGGGCACTTTCTTGAGAGACAGAACCATGGGTTTAGTGTGAACTTGAAGTCCAGCTCCCCCTCTCTAGATGTAATTTGGGTGTAATGGGTGGGTCTAGATAGAAGGTCCAACCACATTCTCCATTAGATCCACAGAGCTGGACTAGGTCAAGCTCAACCCACGACGTCCAGAGAGGTGGAGCTGGACGCCATTTTGGCTCTGCAGTGAGTGAGCAGTGAGCACCACTTGCTTTTCCAGGAAACCTGTTTTACCAGATTAGACAATCACAGCCCAAAGCAGGAATGAAGCAGGGGGGTCAGTGTCAGCCATAATGAAACCATACTGCAGGATGTTTAGGTCCTCCGAAATTTTCTGCATCGCAAAACAAGTTTATAATGAATACAAATGCAAAAGCGACTTTGAAAATGCTTTAAAGGATTAAGTTATAAAAACATTAAACGTGATTTAGACAAGTCATGTGAAATTTACCAGATAAAATAAGTTTCAAAATAAAATTCACAGACGCAGACGTCTTCTCGCGCGCGCAGTGATGAGGTAATAAAACGTCACGTAAAGTATCTTAGCAACTTATCCGGAGCGTCTGTGTCTGTGATGGCGTCGCCGTTGCGTTTTGTTTCAGTAAATCTGAGCACGAGTGGGACGTTTGTTTAAATCTCGCATTTAAAATACAGTTTGTGTCAAACCTGCTGTCGTATTGTGTTGAAGACGAATAGAAGATGCCTCCGAAAAAGAGAGGACCACTTCAGACGGTCCAAAGAGATACGGATGTCATCAAGAGAAAGGTTGAACTGATTGAAGCGAATGTTTGTTCGTTTGCTGGTGCGCATTAGAGTTTTACATTATATCTCTATTCTATTCTGTCCTGTAGGTGGATGCTTTGGTACAGCAGGCTGCTCAACCAGATGCGTCAGATTGGACTGAGACCTTTGAGAGGTACAGAAGACTTCTATCTGTTTTGTTTTTGAACACCTAACGTTACTAACGTTAAATTAACCAGGTTGAATTATGCGTACTTGTGTTCTATATTGTTTTGCATATATCCAATGTGATTTATAATGTTGTTTGCATTCCAGGTGCAAAGAGTTAAAGCGCGCAGTGGAGGAAATGACGAAGACTCTGAAGAAATTATCTAAAGTAAATCTTTATGTCTGTGTACTTGTATTGTCAATACATCTTACATGAATTGTATGTGTATATATATATATATATATATATATATTACCGGTATATAATATAATATAATATAATTTTTCATGTGTGTAGGCAGATGAGCCTGCTCCAGTGGGGAACTATGACCAGTGTAAGATGGACGAGGAGAAGCGTTTGTTGAACTTGCATGAGCGTCTACAGTCTCTAGCTCTTCAGCTGCAACCTCAGGATGAGTAAGTAACTTCGTAAATTAATTCTAACAGAGTTTACAGCCTTTTTTTACATTCTATTACGCAAACCATTTTTAGATATACCTTTATGCATTGGAAAATAAAATTATATTTAAGGATTCTTTTCAAACAGTACTGGTGTCTTTGTTTCCTGGCCATAGGATAGCCGGACCTAGTTCTTCCCAGACAGAACAGAAGAGCGATGAGGAAAATAGTGATGAAAAAGATGAGAGCTCTGAAGATGAAGATACAGAAGAAGAAGAAGCGCATGATGATTATGAAGATGATGATGATGATGCTGACAGTGATGAAGAGGATACAGATATCGGTCAAACTGCCACAGGACAGGAGACTGTTTCCTATGTTGCTCTTAGTGCATTTACAGGAGAGGAGGAAGGGGACCTCAGCATCCAGGTAATCATCTATGCATCTTATTTTAGTTATTAAATGCTTACATTTAAATAGTTATTTTCTTGCACTGAGAAATTTCTTTTTTTGTGTTGTGTCAGAAAGGAGAGGTTTTGAAAGTTCTCTCTAAGAATAAGGATGGATGGTGGCTGGCTCAGAACTCAAGTGGCCAGAAGGGCCTGGTGCCTAAAACCTTCCTCAAGGTCTGTATAATATCACAGATACTCAGTGAGTATGTTTGATAGCGTGTAAGGTCATATAAACAGTGACCATAAACATATAGGCCGTAAACTGTGTTTTTTAGTGTTGGGAAATGCCATAAATGGTTTAACCCTGTAAAGCCTGTCAGAAAAATCTAATATTTTGAAAAGGATCAGTTTGTTGAACCTACAGACAAAAGAAAATCTTTTAAAAAGTTTACATTTGTCTTTTTTGTTGAGTCATACATACATCAGACATTTATGACTCATATAGTATGATTCAGGAGAATGTGGAGCTCATACTCAAGGAGGAAAAAAACCCCCAATTTATTCAGAAGCAAAAATGTGCAATTTGGTGCAGTTGCTGACATTTGTATGGCCAAAAGGTAAGATTAAATTCTGATGGATTGTAATGTAAATCAATTCGATTTTTATAAGTTCTTCCATAAAATGCATATAAATATCAGTTGTAACTATATATCTCCCAATAATATGTCTTAGTAAGATTGTATTTAAATGAAATCATCCATGCATTTAAATGTTCATTTTATGATCAATGCAATGCGATAATGATTGAGAGATGTACAATTAAGCATTCTTCAAAAGCCTGATGAGGTATCATATTTGATCAGTTTTGCTTTTCAGATCAGCATTTTGTCAGTTTATTTAGTGTAAATGTGGACATCAAGATTAGAGGAAAAACTGCATTTCAGATCTCATGTAAACACTGATTTCTTGCAGTCAGTGTATGGTTTTTATACTGTTTTATTACCGATTTGATTGAGATGTTAACATTATGCATTTAAAGTATTTATATAACATTTATATTGTACTTTTACGTTGTCTGAATCATGTTTCAGAACAGTTAGGGATTGGTGCAGGTTGTGCACTTTTATAAAAATACAAAATAAACTTTTTTTATATATATTTTTGCAATCACATAGGAAACCAGACCAGTGTTTAGATAATTAACATGGATGAATTACATCTGCAGATGTATTTTAACTTTAAGTCTTCTCAGAAGGATAGTGAGAGAGAGAATGAAGATGAGGTGGAGAGTGAGGAGGAACAGGAGGAGTCTGACATAAAGTCCAGGTAATGTCCCCTCTCTCTCCACTAGAGAGCAGCATTGTTTTCACAATTTGTTGAAATGTTTTTTGCATGTCTGTGCTTTTTCTTTTTCTTTATTAAAGTGCATTGAATATAGTTCCTAATTAATTCCAGTTGAAATGAATTAAACACAAGTTTAAGTTAAAATAAAGTCTTTATTAAAGAAAATGATTAAATATTGTCTCTTTTCCAACTAGCAAAACATCCAATTGGAACACAGTCCGGAAGGCTGTTACTGAGGTATATTCTATTTGGATAATTTTATCCTTAAATTCACAATGAAATCAAAATGTACTAATCTTATTTTTTTATGGAATATTTCAGTATTATTTATAAATAATTTATCTATGCACATAATTTTTTCATTATTGTGCCTTGAACTGCCTTCGTAATCTTTAATCAAAATAACTTTCCTTCTTACAACGACATCTCTTCTCTTTTTCTTTTTTTCTTTTATTTGTAGGACAGGACATAAGACAAAATAAATGAGGACAGCACCGTAAATACAAAACAAACCTGAAAACAAACAAATTAATAAACAAACAAAAAAGAAAGTAGGTTTTAGATGTGAAGTGTAGGTGCTAGGTTGTGTTGTGCATGTTTACCTCGATCTTGTATGTGCTGAAGTATATATGTAAAGCAGAGTGTTTGAAGAAGACATGAGACAAAGGGGGAGAGAGAGAGGAAAGAGTGAAATGTATATAAATATACTGTGTTTATACATACCTACATACAGATTTAAAAACATACATTCATTTCCCTCATTCCCCATCTCTTCCCTTCTTTGTTGACGTGGGTGGGAAATACCTGTCATTCACATGAGATCCAAAAAAAGAAATCAAGTCCTGCCCTACTTTTTTTCTTGTTCAAGAAAAAAAATTTCACTCAGATATATTCGTCACAATGGGGTAGAAAAATCGCAACCTCCATTTTTATACCACCTTTAATCATCTAAATACTAATGCACCCATGTTTTATTAACAGACACAAACTGAAGTGTGCTTGTATGTTGTGTCTGCAGATAGATGCTACTGATGTGCTGTCAGCGATGGGTGCCATCCCTCCAGGCTTCAGACCTTCCAATCTCTCCAGACACCTAGAAGAAGGTCACTATCTGTCTCTATATTTTGCAAAACCTATAGATAGAAGGCCATTTACAGTTTTTAGTTAACCAGAAGGCAGTTTGTGTGATTTATACCACATTATAACATCTGGTAAGAATTCAGATTTTATAATCGTATATTATACTTGTATTATACATGTACTGTTTGTATGTGTGTTTGTGTTGAGCAGGGACATCTTACAGAGCAAGTCACTTCATTCAGCCCAAGCTTAGCCAATCACAACTCTCCTTTCAAGATCTCCATATGGACCCAGACACAGGCAAGGTACCTAACTGCAAAGCAAACACTAGCTACATTTACAAAATGTTATGTATAACAAAATATGTACATTCATTTAAGGCAAGACACTACAGGCACATAAACATATTTTTTTCATGCACTGGCCAATTTTGTGATTTTTGGGCTATTTGGCTGTTTATGAAGTGTTGTAGTAGTGGAAGGAAAACATCCATAATACACTTTTATGTGTTTATTTTATTGCGCTTTGAGTCAGAAATCTCCACTTCATTAGCACTTACACCAAACTTTACAGTTTTATTCCTATCTATGTTCTGGCGATTTTTACAGACAGATTTGTTCATATATCATTTGCCTGATCTCATACAACATTTCATTCCTAAAACCATGGTGATTTTTATTTGATTTTTCTGTCTGTTGACAGTATTTTCTGATTTATGGAGTGATAAAATGAGATATCCAAATAACTCTGATATGACAATAAAATGAAACAGGAATTTTGAACCTTGCTTATTCAGTGTTCTGGAAATGTATGCAAAATAGTCCATATTTAATTAGATACTGCCTCATTTGCATATTTAAACAATATTTCAGCACAACAATGTTTGCAATTCTTAATGTAATCAACCAACTGGGGAAGTATGGTGATATGTGTTAGTTTAAATATTTACCCTATTCACCTGGGGTGTCTTGCCTTAAAAATATTTATTTAATTATATGAAGGAAAAAAAAAACATTATAATGTTTTTTTAAATATGCATATATAAATATATAGTGATGGGCATTCAAGTGGATGGTTGAGGAGGTTCCTCCCGACCATATATAAAGCTATTTTAGTGTTGAGAAAAGTGCTATATTAATTCAATGCATTATTATTATTAATATTATTATACATTTATAAGGTGAGTGTGTGTTTGTCCAGGTTCACGGGCGCCCATCTAGAGTGAGTTTAACCCTGACCCTGTGGAGCTGTAGAATGATCCCAGCCCCTGGGGTCGGGTTACAGGTGCTTAGCAGGCACGTTCGGCTCTGTGCATTTAATGGAACCCAGGTAACACACACACATACATACTGGTTGATCTACAACCAAAATGATTGCCCTTAAATGATTTTGACCTTAAAAGAGAGATATTTACATACTAATGTTTTGAGGAAAAGCTTGAGTAATGATTCTGACATCATGTGTTACTCATGTGGAACAGTAATCAGGGTGGATTATTTGTAACAAAAAACAAATAATAAAGAACCATTGTATTAATGGCTTGGGTGCTTGAATTAAAACAGGTGCAATCCAAAAGTATGAGTGTAAAATACTAGACCGCATATTTGAGTCTTGAGTGTTAACAATTTAATAATTTTATTCCTGGTATCTCTACAATATTTGTCTTTCACAACTCTATGAATTCTCTGTGAATGTGAATTCTATCTGATTACTTATCGTCAAGAATTTAAAGTATTCATACACAGTTCGTTCAACTTTAAAATTTCCAATTAAAATCATCTAAAGTCAAAATCAATTGGTATTCCTCAGGGTTCTGTCTTGGGCCCTTTTCTTTTCATTGTTTACTTCCTCGTTTACTTATATTTTGGGAATATGGTATCTATTTTCATTGCTAAACTGATGAAATCATCTTTCTTTTTTTCTAAGCCTTCAAGTTCCTTTCCTCCACCTTCTCTGTCCAGCTGTTTGGCTGAAATTAAAGACTGGCTTTCAGCTAATTTTCTAAAACTTTATAGTGATAAAACTGAACTCCTCCTTGTAGGCACAAAATCTATTCTGACAAAATCTGATTGCTTTTCTGTGGCTATTGAAAACTCAAAAAACAATTCTTCCCCCACAGGTTATAAGAGTCTGGGTGCCATCCTCGATAGCACTCTATCCTTTGAAGCTCATGTTAATTACATCACACGTACTGCATACTTTCATCTATGTAATATTAATAGTCTTCGTCCCTCTCTCACAATGAATAGCACTGCAATCCTTATTCATGCACTGGTTACTAAATGTAATGATTACTGTAAAGCTCTCCTCACTCACTGTAAAAAGTGAACAGTTGGATCAACTTAAAAAAATTACTTCAATTGGTAACACCTAAAGAAATTAAGTTTTCTCAACTTAAATTATCACATTTTATCGTGAAAAACGTGATAATTTAAGTTGAGAAAACTTAATTTCTTTAGGTGTTACCAATTGAAGTAATTTTTTTAAGTTGATCCAACTGTTCACTTTTTACAGTGCTGGTCTCCCTTCCAAATTCCTTTATAAACTTCACCTGGTTCAGCAATGGTTCTTTCTAGAACTCCTTCTATGGAGTACATTTCTGTAGTTCTACAGCAATTGCGCTGGCTTCCAGTGAAGTATCTCCCTTGATATTCACAATAGTGATAGTCTCCATACTTTTAAATCTCATCTCAAGACTTTTTATTCAGGCCTTTTTATGACGTTCTTTATGTAACCTGCGTCTGTGGTGTTGTATTGTTTATTGTTATTTACTTGCTTGTAATGTTACCTTGGGTGTCATGAAAGGTACCTTAAAATATCCCATTTGTCTTCCCCATGTTTATTGTAAACAGGTGTTGTGTGACATGCTGTGTACATGGTGCCATTGTTTGTTTGTTTCTCTCTCTCTCTCTCTCTCTCTCTCTCTCTCTCTCTCTCTCTCTCTCTCTCTCTCTCTCTCTCTCTCTCTCTCTCTCTCTCCCCCCCCCATCAGGTTTTGAGTAACATTCACACAGTCAGAGCCACTTATAACTTCAAGAGCCAAAAGACATGGAGTTTTTCTCCACGGGTAAGACTAAAGTACACTTAAACACATGTCCAAACTTCTGAGGCCACATTAAAAATCTGGGATTTGAAATCTTATTTAAACTTGAAAATAAACAAGGTTTTAATATTGACATTTCGAAGAATTTTTTTTTTTATAATTTAAAATACTATATCTAGGTCAGTAAGCAAAGAAGTAAATATTTGATATTGATAATGTGACTCTTTGTACTGACAGTCAGATATTCTTGCTTCCAATGAAGCACAGATGCTGGAGAACATGATCATCAGGTTTTACACACTTGTGAAGCTCATGCAAGCTTGAAGGCAGCAGGCACAAGAGGGGCAAACCAAATACTAAAACATTCTGAAATTCATGTTCATTTATCAATTCAACTTTACAATCAAATTGTTATAATGGTAATATAATCTGAAATACAGTTCTGGAATCTAACAGTTTGTCTTTTTTTTTTATCTGTATTTTTCCTGTATGTGTGTATTTTAGATGACTGGGATGCTTCCCTGTCTACTGGATGGAGACTGTTTCCTGCGTTGTGACTCTGAATCTCCTGATCTTGGAATTCTGTTTGAATTGGGTGTGACCTACATAAGAAATGTAAGCAATAGTTCCTTGCAAAAAAAAATCTTATCATTTAAACAATTATATGGCAAACTCTGACCACAGAGGACATGGCCTTGATCTAACCTCAGAAAGACAAAAGAACTGTTTTCTCCTACCCTCTCATATATTTACATAAACGCACACAATTATCTCTATTAAAGAGGCCTTACCCTTTTACAAAGTCTTGATTTAGATTTTCAGGGTCTACTGGAATAGGTTTTCATGCTTTTTACATTTTGCACATATTTTACATTTGTTGCAGCACCTTTTCCTCTTCCCAGTTTGTCTTGGAATAACACTCTATTTAGTTACTGTCTCTATGAAGCCCCTCCTTCCAAAAACACAATGTGCTCTGATTGGTCAGTTGGACCTGTATGTTGTGATTGGTCAACCGCTTCAAGTGTGTTTTGGAAATGTCATGTCCCTTACCATAACTGCCCTGTCCCAAATGGCACCCTAAGCACTCTCGGTCTTCCTACGAGTCCGCACTTTTGTGACGTTTTGTGCGCTTTGACTGTCGGGAAGAAGTCTGCTGCGGAGCTCGCTTCAGTGCGGGCTCGGTAGAAGTGCGCATCGAGGGTGCATATCGACCGCAAAGGGGGCTTCTGAGACCTAAAATGACAAATGGGACACCCTACGGTCTCACGGACTTAACGAATTATTTAAAGGTACAATATGTACGAATTTTGTATCAAAATATCCAAAAACCACTTGCACAGTGTTTTATATTTTTTTCAATTATGTACTTATACTATCCTACATGTTTCCAAGAATTTGTAAATTCAGAGAAATTCACAATTTTAAATAGTCAATTTTGACAATTTTGAAGTAATATCCGTGTTATCCCTGGTTTCCGCTTTATATACAGTAGCTAACCCTAACATGATGAAATGTTAGAATATGATCAGTATGTTATTCTAATGTTGATCTAGCTTACTGCTAGTCTCATATAGCCAACAAACTAACACATAGAAAAACATTATAACTTTCAATACACTCAAATGCTTAGTATGATAGTGTAACGTTAGACCAAGTGAAACAGCGCTGCGTTACCTCACAAGTTAAATTCGTCAAATAAACTGACCTGTGTGAGTAGTAATTCAGCACTTGCGGGTAGTTCAGTAGAATTAAATGTCCTCATTCCTTTATATACGCGGGACTCGCGTGTGGTGCTGATATCTGTCTCTCATTAGCAATCGTGCCCTGCTTCATACCACAGTCATGTTAAAAAACATTAATGTATTCACTCATCCATAAACATTATTAGATCAGCATGACGGCAAGTTCCATGATTCCGCTTATCACTGCGTCATCAATCTACGCCTTTGTTATTGTAAGAGGTTAGCGACCCCTAGCTGCGAAAAAAATTAGATATTGTAGCTTTAAATGAGGGATATTGTGATGTGTATGTTACCGGAAGAAAACTCAAGACTACAATTGAGGTTGTTCAAGGAGTTCAGAAACAGTGCTTACTGATATAGACACTATCTCCCTTTGGAGTGGATTTTGTGCTTTGTAACTTTGCAGACCTTTTACATGCCCAAATAGCAAAATTATACAATACAATTTTTTGAAAAAGTAAAAAGCATAATAGGTCCTTTTTAAAGCAGAGGTCTTCAATCCTGCTTCTGGAGGGCCACTGTCCTGCAGAGTTTAGTTCCGACCTGCTTCAGCACGCCTGCCTTTGAATATTCAAGCGATTCTGAAGAGCTTGATGAGCTGATTCAGGTGTGTTTGATTAGGGTTGGAACTAAACTTTGCAGGACAGTGGCCCTCCAGGAGTAGGATTGAAGACCTCTGTTTTAAAGGGATAGTTCACCCAAAAATGAAATATTCTGCCATTTACTCACCAACATGTTGTTCCAAACCTGAATTACTTTCTTTCTTTTGCGGAACACGAAAGAAGATATTTTGAAGAACATTGGGAACCAAACAACATGGGAGCCCATTGACTTTCATTGTATGGACAAAAACTCTGAGAGGTTTATAAAAAATATAGACCTTTATAAGTCATACAGGTTTGGAGCGACAAGAGGGTTCTGTTTTTCTCAATGGTTCTATTGAGGGTGTAAAAGTATATGTGCTCTGTTTCAGTCCACAGGGGAGAGAGGAGACCTCAGCTGTGGCTGGGCGTTCCTTAAACTGTTTGATGAAAGTGGAGCACCCATTACTTTACGGTACGCACACATTCCCTTATTACAATTTGACTGATGCACATTAGTTCTTTTGTTTCCTTACATACTTGTTTACATATGCATGTGTATATGCATGTGTGCAGGACACAAGAACTTACTATTCATGGTGGCACACCATTTGAGAGAGACACCGATATGGATACCACATCTACCAAAAGAGGTAACGTTCTCTCACAAAAATACCCATACTCTCTCACATACAAGCCATTCTCTTCTGTTCTCTCCTCAGGTTATCCCACTGGTGTGTTTCAGCAGATGTTGCTGTCCAGGAAGGTGCCAAAGCTTGTTGTTAAGCTCAAATCAGTAAACACACGCAACAGAGTGCTTCTGAAGTAAGAATGCCTTCACACCAGAGTATACATTAATGTTCAGAAGAGTTTTTGGTAACACTTTAGTTTAGGGTCAATTTGTCACTATTAAGTAGTTGCTTACTAGTAATTATATCATTAGGACATAGGCTGTTTATTAGTACATATAAAGCACATATTAATGCCTTATTCTGCATGACCATGTTCTACGTCATTTAATCCTACCCAATTCCTACCCAATACCTAAACTTAACAGCTACCTTACTAACTATCAATAAGCGGTAATTAGGAGTTTGAGGCAAAGGTCATAGTTAATAGTGAGAATTGGACCCTAATCTAAAGTGTGACCAATTTTTTTATTTATGTTTTTGAAATAAGTCCCTTAGCTCACCAAGGCTGCACTTATTTTATTGAAAATACAGTAAAACAGTGATGTTAGGAAATATTAATTTAATAACTTTCTTTTTTAATACATTTTAAAAATGTAATTTATTCCTGTGATGACAAAGCCGAATTATTACTCTAGCATCAGCATTATTACTCCAGTCTTCAGTGTCACATGATCCTTCAGAAATCATTCTAATATGCTGATTTGCTGCTCAAGAACCATTTATTATTATCATCAATGTTGAAAGCAGTTGTGCTTCTTAATATTTTTGTGGAAACCATAATCAGAAAAGAACTCTTTTGTAACATTATAAATGTCTGTACTATCACTTTTAAACAATTTAATGCATAATTACTTTAAATTAATTTTCTTTTAATCGTGCTGATCCAAAACGTTTGAACAGTAGTGTGTATACTTTAATTTTTATTGCCAGCTGTAGGATTCCACATTGTTTTTTGATAAATATTCATGAAAAAGCAATTATGTTCTTGTAACTAAATATTTGTTTCCCTAAATGTTTTTTTTTTCATAAGTCTGCTGCCAGACACTATTGTAGGAAGTCTGTCCACAGTGCACCTCCTGGCAACATACAGGCAAATACTCGCTGATGCTCTTTTACTTGACAGAGTCACCATGTGTAATGCAGGTAACACACACATAAACATATTTTGTCTTTGTGCTTGACGTGTATCTAATGTGTATCTAAGGTTCCTGTCACATCACAACACTATATGTGTTTTCTTTGGTAGGAAAGGGTCTGGCATGAAAGCAAATGTAAATGTAAAACACACATGGAAATGAAAATGTGAATGTAAAAGTGAATGTAAATAACTTTAGATTGGTTCTGTGTTCTCCATCCCAGATCTGATCTGCAGCTCAGTTCTAGCCTCCTTCCCTGATGTTCTAGATCAGCCAGACCTGATGGATGCGTTTAGGGTGAGGCTGGTTACATAAACACGTTTACTTAGCATTTACTAAACTTTCATTTCAACATAAACCTTTTATTTATTTTCGTTTCTATATACGTATAGTTACTACAATCTAACCTGAACCCCACCCTTAAAGAACTTTTTTTTTGCATGTTTAGAATTGATTAAAATATTATACTATTATTAAATTAATTAATTATTAAATATGTGTTATCATTAAATATAATAATTATTTGAATTATTAAGAATTAAATATAAATGATTTAAAAAACAATAATAGTAAGTAATTAACATACTAATAGTATGTTCAATTATTAATAATAATTGAAAATAAAATGAAATATAAAATGTAACTATAAAATGCATTTATATTTTTTTGATTTTCCAGTTGAGAACCAAAGGGAATTTTTTTTTTTTCAGATTAAATTAACTTCTGGGGACAAAACTATATCATCATGTACATGGGAGTATAATATGGGGTAGGTGTTTTAAAAAGTATTAAACTTGAACCTGATTTTACAGAAATCATGGACTGAATCAGAGAGAAACCTGAGAAGATCTGATAAGGTAAAGGTGTATGTGATTTTGTGTGAGAATGTCACACAATTGCCACAGTACTAGGATTATAAAGTTTATTCATGCTGTTTGCATACAATGTGTTTCTGTGTATTGCAGAGGGATATCAATGTGTTAAAGCAGATGTTTGTGAGCGTTTATATGGCCAGTGTGTTTCCATTGTTGTACTCTGCGGAGATGCCCACTCCCTGCTGGGCGGATGAGGAAGTGGAGTCTCAACGTGCTCGTATCATCTACAGCCCTTCCCAAAAAATCTCAGTAGAAACAATGCTGTCCTCCCAATGTTCACATCAAGCCTTTGACATCACACAGGTCACCTATGACCTCATCAGCAGAGCCCAGCATTGACTCTAGAGACAAACCTATCACATGGTCCTCCAAAAGATAAGTGTCTTTTCAAAATGTATTTAAGTATT
Organism: Abramis brama; assembly: GCF_963993115.1. Taxonomy (NCBI): domain Eukaryota; kingdom Metazoa; phylum Chordata; class Actinopteri; order Cypriniformes; family Leuciscidae; genus Abramis; species Abramis brama. The sequence continues at coordinate 18,252,628 of NC_139983.1, forward strand.
AAAAATATAAATAAAACTATTTAATCTTTCACTCTCTGGCCAGAAAGCTTATTCATAGTTCTGTTGATGGGGAAATCATGCCAAACATTGTGTGTGTGTGTGTGTGTGTGTGTGTGTGTGTGTGTGTGTGTGTGTGTGTGTGTGTGTGTGTGTGTGTGTGTGTGTGTGTGTATGTGTGTGTGTTCTGTACCTTAAATAATGGCCTAATTTTAAGTACCACACCTCCTGAGTACAGCTCCTCCCTCTTTCTTTTTTCTTGTTGTTTCTCACACATAAGCATAACTCCATGGTTTAAGTACACACCCCTCCATCTTCAATAGAAGACTCTTATTTAAACATGCCACTCCTTTAAAACATCTTGCACACTTAGAAAACAGTACCCATTCTCTCTGTGTCTGCCTCACCGCCTCACCCAGCCATCCCGAGGTGTGGTGTCAGATGCTTACAAAGATGGAGACATGAATCAGCATTTATTGTTCTGAAAAAGATTAGCGTATTATCACTGACAGGAAGAGGTTTCATGCATGCCAGATACATTTTAGTCTTCTTATACTGTATTATATAAGTCAGCTGCAGCTCACACGTAACATGTTTCTGTGCTGTAATAAGTAATTATATGTTCTGTACACTATAGTTCTGCAACCAATATTCCAGTAGAGACTGATCAATATGAGTTACAAACTACTTAGAATTTACAATCGGTAGTTAAACTACAGGCAAGCTACTGTTTAACATTACAAGCTAGTAACAAAAATTGCAAATTACATTGAAGCTCTTCGAATATCTTTTTAAACATGATATAGTTTCAATCAGAGCAGCTAAAGAATCAGATATGCTTCTGAAAAATTTGCTTATTAGCTAATGTAAATTTCAACTACATTAGCTTTTAGCTACATTAACTACTTTTAGTTAGTTACTCTTTGAGACTTTGATTCTGCTGTAAATTATTCCAAGAACTAGTGTGCTGCCTACAAAGGGAGCATTTTAAGGTGTCATAGGCACACTTCTGATGCAAAGACTGTTCAAAAAGGTAGATAACTTAATTATGCTGACCTTTAAGATGCTTTTTTGGCATCAGAATCACATGATTCTGCCTGAAGAAGGCAATCTCAGAAAGCACTTCAACAAGTTCAGAGGAATCTTTCAAAATAGATGAACTTATAAAAATAGTTCAAAGTATCCAAAATGTGATAATTTTACCCAAAATGCAACATTGTTAACGTCAGAATCCACTATTTGCGCCTTAAGTAATAGTTCACCCAAAAATGAAAATGCTGTAATTTACTCACCATCATGTCATTCTAAACCTGTATGACTTATTGTTTTCTGTTGAACATCTAAAACAAAGTTGAAACATTCTTCAAAATATCTTCTTTTTATCTTTTTGTGAGTAAATGAGGATTTTTTTTATTATTATAACTCTGACATTCTGGTTCTGACATTCCAGGACAAAAATGAACACTTATCTGTTATATTTTCACAATATTTCATGCATAATCTTAAATGTAAAAAGTTATGTACATAATTAAATATTACATTACATAATTAATTATGCTGTAACAGTCTGTCTGTGTGTGCTGAAAAAAAGTTTGACCAGGAATGTATTTTTCCCAGTTGGTTTCTGTCTCCACACTCCCAGTGTTTATAGAGAAATAATAGAGACTAGTCTGACCACATTCCATATTTTAATATTAACCAGTTAGAATTCCACCCTCTCCATTAGCAGAGTTTCTTTAGTAATAGTTCAGCGCTTATTCCAATCATGAGGAAGTTACCTGTAAAGGCAGAAGTTAAAATAATTCTTCCATCCTCAATTTGTAAGACAGAAAAGCCTTTTAATAAGTTGATTAATTTCATCAGTACATTGTTGGGGAAGATTGAGTGTTTATGTGTGTGCAGGTGTGTCTCAGGACTGTCTGAAGGGGAGGGATTCCAGAGTGTTCACATTTCACCACTGCTCATGAAACCCGAGTTAGTAAGATGACACGCCCGGGTGACCTGCTGCTGTGGTGATAGAAAAGCATTTGAGCCCAAAGTCCACACACACACACACACACACACACACACACACACACACACACACACACACACACACACACACACACACACACACACACACACACACACACACACACACACACACACACACACACACACACACACACACACACACACACACACACACACACACACACACAGACACACACACAGACACAGACACAGAGATGATAGATGCTGGAGATAATTATTCTAATTCTAAATCAATCTAAAGAGAATACTGTCTGTATCTGTGAATATGTGTTTGTGTGTTGATAGTCACTTTAGCTGAAGTCAAAATTAACTTTTTTAACTTTAACAAAAAAAAGCAGAAGTGGCTGTGGCCCCAAAATCACATTTGATCTGTTATAGCTAATATCCCCAAACCCTGAACAAGAGACATGCAAAATTACTCCACTTTTAGCGATATATACATTACGGTGTACTATTTGCAGGCACAATTCCCATGGAGCAATGCTCAAGGTCACAAGGTTCGTAGGTCATCATCAGAGTAAAAAAAAATAGTAAAAAGTTTTTAGGACTTTGTTTTAATTCTTGTAATTGTGAATATATTTCACAGTGTAATTATGTACTATGAAAAGTCCTTAAAAATACGGCCCAATTCACAATTTAAATCTTAAGGCATTTTCTGCATTTGATTTTTCATGTCACCCATATTTTGAATATGCGTGTTCTGTTTTAGGGTTGAAGGATATGTAAAATTAAACGTAAACGTACAGTTAATTTTGAGCCAGGACAAAAAATTCTTACAGCAACTGTATTTCTCGTTATATCTTGTATTTGGGACTTTAATACTCACATTGTGACTTTATAACTAATTTTACATTTTTATCTCACAACAGACTTCCATATCTCAAAAACTGAAAAGATTCCAGTGGAGTGCAGCCTGTATTAATGGAGTCTGTATCTATTCAGTACTTTCATGTGTCACAGTAATGTCTTAAAATATCTTCACAATATCTTGGTCAGCATATTGTAATTAATTTGATTCAGTGTTTTAATCGATTGAAAGTCCTATTAATATTTACACAAAAGTGATGGTGAACCATGGCTACCACAGGAAGCAAAAGAAAACCATTATCGTTCATAAAAATTTCATGTCATTGTTACCTTAGGTAACCAGATCAGAAGAGAAACAAACAAGTATTGTTTGGAGCTGTGCAACGCTACAAGTGTTCCCATGAGCAACCAGGTGTGTATGTGTGTTTTCATCAGACACAAGATCCGCCAGCCACTCAGACAAAAAAGTTTCTGTCCGGTCTGTCCGACACACAGCCTCTCACCCTGAGGAAAGAGAGAGAGTGTTTGTAAGTGTGTGCGTGTTTGCAGACATCTCTCTCTTGAGCCAGCTGATGTGTATCTCTTTAAGTCTGGGATTGCAAAAGCTAGTGAAACCTAACATTTTATCAGTGAAACATGTTTACCATGTGCACACACACACACACAGGCATGCTGCTCTTGTGTTAACTGAGCTCTCTGGATCTGAAGGTTAAACATTCACCTGAATTGTTTCCACATGGTAAATATTTTCTATCTGAAACAGAGGGCCCTGAAGGGAGTTCCTTTTATTCTCTCTATTTGCTCTCTTTTTTCAACTTGCTCAAGGGCTCACTCAAATGTATGGTGCTCTAAATGTATTTTTCCTCTGAGCATCAATGCAGTATACAATTCTGCCTGTGGATATCACACACATTTTGAGGCAATCAGTTGCCTCAAAATATTTAAGTTTCAAATATTCAAAGTTTAAGTAAGCAGAACTTGCAGATTTTTATTTTGTACTCATACATTTTACTAGTTCTTATCGTGAAATGTTTGAGTACATTAAGCCAGACATTTAACTTAAAAATGTAATATAACCTCAATGTGAAAATTGTTGTTGTTATAAACTTAGCTGGTCATAACAAACTAGTTCAATAAATGCTAACATGTTAACAATAGCATAGTTTTACTATTAACACAGGACACATGCATTTAACTTTGCTGTATGAATGCTGCAATATTAAGCATTGACATGCTCTCAAACCAAGCTGCATGCACCACTTGTCATCATGACGGTAACCCTCCTAAAATGCATTAACAAAAATTATTCTAAATTAGCATAACAAAACATTAATCATACTAAATCTCCCCCTTAACATTAATCTTGCAGACACACACACACACACACACACACACACACACACACACAAAAACATTATATTACACTTAATTACAGCATTTACTCTCCCTTTCGAGTGCCATGGGCAAAGCATGCTGGGAAATAGAAATCCCAGCCCAGTTTCAGTTGAGCTTAAGTTCGTCTAAGTTCAAAGAAATAATTTCATAAAACTCAAAACAATGAAACAGTTCAGTTTACTTAAAATATATCAGTTCTGTGAACTTGAAAGAAAAATAAAGTGCTAAATACTTATAAAAGTTAATCTGACTGAACTAATTAGCTTAATTTAAGTTTGTCCTACTCAAACCAGTTAATTATTTTGAGCGCTAGGGTTTACAGTGATACACTGCCATTCACTACCTGAGGTTGGGTAGGTACAGTAGATGCTTTACATCAGGCCAGTTTGTACCAGTATGTAACGGCAGTATCTACCTTTCATTAAGATGTACATTCTGAGGGGTCTGGATCAGGATTTGATGGGGAGTGTGAGAGCATGCCTAAGCCAGAGTTGAGAATGTTTGCCAGCTATGGCATCACTCCTCTTGGTATAACCAGACTAGATGAGTGCTTAAGGTTTAGCTGATATTGAGGGAGGCAGCCAGTAATCAGTTGAATTCAGATGACCATAGAGTGTTCTAGAATTAAATCTATTGCTAAAAATTTTTAAATCTTAATGGGGTATGAAAAACAGGGTTTGTCTTAGACAGAACAGAAGGTGATGTAGCTTGGTGGTTAAAAATTAGGTTACAAAATGGAAGGCTTTAGATACAATTTTTGCAGTGTGCGTTTTTACTATTGTGCATTTAAGTCAGCGGGTTACTCAAGGAGAACTTGTTTAGTAATGAGCTGTTAGTCACCTTTGAGAAAAACAACAACTAATCATTAGTTTGTGCTCATATATTTCACCATCTCAAACTGAACATTGCTGCTCAGATACTCGTCCACTCGTGCATACATGATTTACAAATACACAAAGATGTGCAAATCTCCAAACTTTCATTCACACAAATGCTTACTGCTGCAATTCACTCAAATGAGAGAAATAAATTGATTTGGTGTGATCATGCAGAAAATAAGAAACACAAAAGCTTAACCAACACATTCATTCATTAGGTTTCTAATATGGCTCCCAACATCCTCCTGCATCCAATCAAAACCACATCTCACTTGCTGTAGTTAATGATGTAAATCTGGCTTTGCATTATGTCCTGCAGCACCTGGACAGTTCTTGGACTTACGTAACTTATTTTACTTTCAGTTTGTGATTAGTTTTGGTCAAAATAGTTTTGTTAAAGAAATATACTACAAAAATACAATACAACAGAAGGCAACCAAACACCCATTTGTCAGAATTGCTAATATTACAATATTGCCTCTAGGATTTTAAAGTTGATCTAGACTATATATTTTCATTTGTTTTGCTTGCTTTATGTATTCCAATGTTACTATTCAAATCAGCCATTTAGACCTTCATAATCTAAACGTATATCTAGTGTTGTTATATGTGCAATATTTAATAGATTTTTTCAGCTTTTTTTTATCTGTAATATATTGGTACTAAGAAAAGGACATTGTACTGCAAATGCATTGATGAGGGAAAATTTTACATTTAATTTCAGAAGATTTAGTTTTTGTTTTAGTTTGTTGTTGAAACATTGAGTTTGGAGAAAATGTTTATTTTTAATAAAAAGATCTAGATTTAGAAGATCTAATCTGACCAGTTTTTCTCAACATAGAGTGTTCAATGGAACACGTAGGTTTGAATAATGAGAAGTGCAAATATTGCAGAAAACAGGATAGGGAGGGACAGTATGAATAAGGAAATTGTTTATGAAGTCTCAGTTCATTCCTTTCAACTTTCAATCTTACCACACACAAGCAATGGCTTCTTCAGTGAGCGTGATGCCTTAATGATCTACAACCTAATTTATTTTTTACATTTCAAATAAATTTGTCATGTGTCAGATGAGTCAAGGCAGTTATTTCCTATAAACAATTTGGATTAACTTGGCTAATCAAACTTTATTGTGTGACACACCTTGTGACCAATTATATTTTATTTTCTTATATGTAACTACTATGAAACAAGAGACTTACAGGAAATGGCATGTATTGTGTTTTTGACAGTTGCTGAAGCAGATAGCTAAGGATTTGTGTCAGGACTAAACATCAGTTTCATTAGTAGCATTAAACCCAGTTGCCATGTAAGACACAAAACAAGTTTTTAATACTGAGAAAGAAATTAATTATAGTGAAATATATTATGGTGATGGAACTTGTTCGTTTATAGAGCTCATTGTGCTAATTACAGGGCTTCTCATGTCTATTGGTGAACTGCAGGGAAAAAAACAATGTTAAATGCAAGTAATAAACTGCAGCTAACCTTAGTTATAACCGTGCCTATAAGATAGCAAAATTAATAGCCATATCAGCTTTTAAAAGGAAGGAGAAAAACCTTCCCATTTGTCCAATAAAATGCTATTCTATGGTATTTTGGTGCAAATTATCCTCCATTTGGTAGAAACCAAATTAGATGGATGCCAATATGGACAGGTAACATGACAGTCTCTCATTCTTGAGAACCACTAGTGTTTTACAAAAACAAAATAAAAATCAGAATTTTAATTCGACTTTTTATATTAAGTATTTCAGCATTTTCAAAAAGTATTTCAGCATTTTTTATGTATTTTTGAATAACCTGATAGATCCACACAAAAATGAGCGACAGATTATTGATGCACATATTGAAGGAAGAGCATTTTCTCCTAAAGTTATCCAGTAAAAATCTCTGGCTACTTTATTTTGGAGCTAACAAGTGACATAATTTGCCTATTATTTGCCTGCCACACCTATTAAATTAATTAAAACACCAGCAGGATTCACAGAAGTATCCTGCCAGAGCCGGATGATGAGGGCAGAGACACTGGAATTTACATTTAAACGGCTCATCAGCTGCTGTGTGAATGGAACAGTATGAGATTCACATCTGTTATAAAATACTGTTATACAAATCGTTAATACCTTGAATATACCAAGCAAACATTAAACATTCTCAGAACTTTGGAAAATGTTCTGGCAAGATTCTCTCAGAGTTATGAACATTCTTCCAGTAACGTTAATATAATGTTAATTTAAACTTGTCTGGTCTTTAATAATGTTCTCAAAAATTGTATTAATACAATGTTCATGAAACTTTTTTAAAACATGACTTGCTTCTTGTTTCAGAACATACAGAGTTTTATTTAAAAGTTTCCATAATGTTTGCAAAATGCTAAAATTGAAAGTTTCCTAAATGCTTACTCTTAAAAAAAAAAAGAAATGATATTGTTAAATTGTTCAAATGTTATTCAAAATTGTATTAAAACATTTGAAAAACTGGATGCTTTGAACCTGAAAAAAAACATTCCAAAATGATGTTTTCATAACTTAATGGGAACATTAGCTAAATGCTTCTATGTTCTTAGAATATAGAATTGTAATCAAAATTATTCAACCCCCATTGCAAATTAGGTTTATTTGCAAAATTTACAGACTTTCAGCTGTTTGCAATGAACAAATCAAACAAAAGTAATTGAAATAGCACAACACAACAAATGTTTCATGTAGTTTCCCCAAATTCAACTGAAAATGCAACTTTTAATTACTTCTGCAGTCTCAAAATTATTCAACCCCCTGAATAGAATCCCTCCCAACAGCAAAAATCTGCAAAACAGGTGTTGTCTCAAGCACACCTGATGCAACTAATCAAGGGCTTCATTAGTTGCACTAGGTATGTTTGAGCTAGAACACATGAAATACCTGAACTGGCTAGGTTTGTTGAGTGTCATGTTTGACTGCATGTTACAAATATGGCTAAGTAAAAAGAATGGTCCAAAAAGTTAACGGAAGATATCATCACCCTTCACAAACAAGGAACAGAATACAAAAATGTAAGAAGGCACTAAATGTTCCTATAGAGACACCTTTGGAAGCATAGTTCGTTTAAAGTTTAAAGTTAAAGGAACAGTGGTTACACTTCCTGGACATGAGAAAAAGGAAGCTATCAGCGGCTGCAACCAGATTTCTGAGAAGGTGAGTTCAGGAAAAACCCTTGAGTGACTGCAAAAGACCTGCAGCAAGACTTGGTGGCGCCAGGCAATGAGGTTTCAGCTTGCACAGTAAGGCGCGTACTAAACGCATGCCAGAACTTCAAGTCGTACACCACTACTGACCCAATAGATGAAATTTTCTCAAAATCATATAAATAAGCCACAGACATTTTGGGATTTTGTTCTGTTGAGCGATGAAATAAAACTGGAACATTTCGGCCCTATGGATCAGCAGTATGTCTGGAGGAAGAAGATTGAAGCATAATGCTGAAAAGAACACTCTATTTATACAGTTAAGCATGGTGGTGCTCAGTGATGCTCTGGGGCTGCTTTGCATCCTCTGGCACTGGAAACCTGCAGCGTGTGGAAGGCAAGATGGATTCATTGAAGTATCAGGAAATTCTAGGAGAAAACGTCATGCCGACAGTGAGGAAACTAAAGCTTAGGCATCATTGGACCATCCAACAGGACCCAAGCATACCTCAAATTCCACCAAGGCTTGGTTGCAGAAGAAGTCCTGGAAGATTCTACAATGGCCATCACAGTCACCTGACTTGAACCCCATAGAAAATCTTTGGTGGGATTTGAAGGCGGCGGTTGCAGCAAGCAAACCCAAGAATATTACTGAACTGGAGGCCATTGCTCATGAGGAATGGGCTAAGATTCCTCGGAAACTCTGCCAGAAGCTGGTGTCTAGTTACATATCTCGTTTGCAGCAGGTCATAACAGCAAAATGGTGTTCTGCTAAATACTAAAGATGCTTGCCTTGAAGGGGTTGAATAATTTTGAGACTGCAGAAGTCATTAAAAGTTGCATTTTCAGTTGAATTTGGAACCACTTGAAAAATTTGTTGTGTTGAGAATTGAAAATTTCAATCACATTTGTTCATTGCAAACAGCTGAAAGTCTGAATTGAATAATTTCAATTACAACTGTAGAATGTATTTTTGTTAGCTGTTATAGGTAGCGCTGTCACCTCATAGCAAGAAGGTCCTCAGTTTGAGCCCCGGCTAATCCAGGAGTCCTTTCTGTTTGGAGTTTGCATGTTCTCCCTGTGTCAGTGTGGGTTTCCTCTGGGGGCTCCAGTTTGCCCCACAATCCAAAAACATGAAGAGTGTAAATGTGTGTTTGGGTATGAGTCCCAAACCACGTAATGTGGAGGGTCGGGGAAAGACCTGGCGACCTACCACGTAAAAATCATCGCCAAGAAAATTCATGGACAATAGTTAATTTTGGAGACAGCATGCATAGTAATATTACTGTATTCGCTGGAGTACCACAATATTATCATACGGTACCATTACTGAACCATGGTTCCACCACAGTACTTTTTTGATCAAAGTTTGGTTTCTCAGACCAACATTAATTCAAATGTAGACCTAGACATTTTAATAGGTTCTTACTTTTGTTCTGTATTCTGCTCTCTTTAGGATGTTGGATATCGTGGCATTGCCGCATTCTTTTATCTGAGTGCTTTTGGCTAATGTCACAATCTCAAAACAAGGACAGGGTAAAGTGTACCAGCTAGACATTGCTGCTGTGGTAAGACTCATTCATCACAGAATGAAAGTAAAATCTTTATATCACTCATTGATGCTCAAGGCAACATACTACATTAAGGGAGATGTAAACTTTTGAGCAGGATGATCAGTGTAAATTGTTCTTATTTTGGTCAAAATTATTTAGTACTGCCTTTAGAACAAAATAATAACAATTTACACTGATTGTCCTGTTCAAAAGTTTACATTGCCCTGGCTCTTTATGTAGCCTAGTGTGTAGCCTGGAACTTTTGGATCAAACATTACAGGTGCCAGACTATTCAAGGCCTAAATGTAATTATAATGATTGATGTGAATTAACTGGAGGGCAGCATAAGGTGTGTTTCATTTGTTTATAGGTGATGGTTTTCATTGTCACATTACTGTACTGATTCATGCAGTCCTCTCTGCTCTCCGATGGAAGTCCTCTTGAACTTGTGTAGTCCAATTTAAAGCCCTTTAAAACACTCATTCAACAGAACATCACCGCCAAACCCTCAATGAACTAAATAACAGACTACATATTGATGAGATTGTTTTTATGAAAGATATGCAGATTTTTACTTATTGTTCCATTTCTGGTGTTTGACACAATAGCCAAGGTGAACAGTCTGAAGGTGAACAGTCTGGAGTTAGGAGACTAATATTTTTGCTTTGAATTTCAAATAATTTATGCAAATAGCACATTAAATATTAAGTTACTTTACCTGTAAACAATGTTGTTTCCTGTTGAATGCACAGTGGTGTAATGACACTGCTTGATGCTGTTTTTCAAGACTTAGATGGCCAGATGGTGCCATTTTTGGTAAACAAGATATTTAAGAGCCGATAACCCTATTTAGTGAAAAAGTGTGAATTTCTGTAAAAAAAAATACGCAGGTAACAAAAATATGTTCTATAAACATTTTGCTAACATTCCCATTAAGTTACAAAAACCTTATTTACATTCCATTTGATCATTTTGCAGACATTATGGGAAGGCTATGGGAAATATTATACGAACATCTAACTAAACCATTTCAGAATCTTGCATGAACAATGTATAAAAAAAGCATTTTTGTGCTAACATTTTGAGAATATTTTTAAAGACCAGATAACTCTGAACAAATGTTCTATTAACATTACTGGAAGAACGTTTGTTCATAACTTTGAGAGAACCTTGCTAGAACATTAGCAAAGTTCTGAGATCGTTCCTTGTTAGCTGGGTATCAGTCAAAACGATTATCTCTAAAGCAAACAAACCAACCTCAAACCAATCAAGTGAATATTGGGGATAGATCCTTACCTTAACCAGCCAACTAACCAGCTGAACATCAGGAGCACACCTCCTACTTTAACTAGCCACCCATTTTTAATCAACCAACAATGGGATTTTTGAGGAGGTGCTCAGTATAAAACTGGGAGGAGAGACATGTTCGCACCGCTTCTGCATGGCCAAATGCTTCTAGAGCATTCTGCAACAGATTAAAACTGAGAATTAGATGATCTTTTAAGAATAGTTTTGGTCTAAAGATTATGAAGTGTTTATAGTCACTTTTATATTTATCCAAACACCATCTTCAGTTGAAAACACAGGAAGTAACTCTGGCAAATATACACACGTTACATGATCTGCACACATGTCGAAGTCACATGACTACCAAGTTGTCCACATAATATTCTTGCCAGAGCTTATAGTATTCCCTGTCGCTTAGAGTGGTGCCCCTCCTCCTCTTGCTGTGGAGAACACTGATCTCTTCATACAGTGGGGTGACACAGTTTGGTGTTTGGGAACAACAACAGGTGTTTGGGAATCTGGTCCTTTCGATGGACCGGACATTTGCCGTTGGTTTAAAATGCACAGGGATGCTATGCCTGGAGAATACCCTTCTGAATTCTCAGATACTCCAGTCACATAGGAATGACCACATGTTTTTTATGGACAGTACGCACCCTCTCACTTGATTGTTTTCTCCCTCCTTTTTTCATCTTATATTGGTTTTAATAAAATTCCCTGGATCTGGATAACCACATTCCTTTAGCATGTTTAATGTAGTTATTTTCTTGTTCTCTGGCCTCAGGATATGTGGGTACACTCTCTGCTCAATGTTGCAAGGTGTGAATGTTCTAACAAGTGGTGTGAATCAAACAGAAGATACTGATCCGTATGGGTGGGTGTCACATCCGGTTGCAGCAGTCTTCTCTTTATTAAACAAAACAAAACACTCAGAAATTACTATACTGAACCACAGGAACAAAACAACCAAACATAAGATGGAGAACGGACAACTGAAAAAAGGAAACTGAGGACTTAAATACACAGGTAAACAAGGGAACTAAATGAACAACAGGTGAACCTAATTAGGCTAACTGGCACACACAAGGAAACTAGGTCAACATACACAAGCATGGAACAGAAACAAAGCAAAACAGAATATACACGTTAGTGTAATGTAACGTGTATATTCTGTTTTGATTTGTTTCTGTTCCATGCTTGTGTATGTTGACCTAGTCCCATGCCCCCTCCCGGAAGGCGCGTCCCCATGCTGAAACTATAGTCCAACTATGGAGGGAGGGTGGGGGCCTAAGCAGCGGACACAGATCAGGGACATGGGACAAGCAGGGCCAGGGTGGAGATGAAGGAGGGAGGAGCCAGGGTGGAACCCTCAGCAGAAGGGCCAGGACGCAGGCCCAAGGCAGAGTTGAGGGATGGAGGAGCCATGGGGGGAGCCTTGCCAGATGAAACTGAACAGAACGAGACAAAGCCAGCTGGAGATAAGACCCAGGTGGAGGCGAGGGACTGTAGGAACCGGGCAATGACGAAGGTCCTGTAGGGCAGGTAGTCTAGTGGGTAGACACTCAAGGGCTGGACTGGTGAATACAAAGCCCAAGACATATCCAGGCGGGGAGGTGGAGCCAGTGCGGGAGGAGCTGAAGGGCTGAGAGGAGACAGTGTACACAGGGCTGGAGTACTGGGCAGTGCAGACAAGAATTTCAAAAATAACTCTATAGGATGAACCAGGACAGACAAATCTCTCAAGAATGACACTTTTGGCTGACACGGAATGGGCAGACATTTCTCATTAGGCAGAATCCAGCATTATATTTGGGCATGGGTTACTTTTATCCCTGTTTGCACCAATAGTTATGGAAATTTTAATATACAGTTATTTGTGGTGAGTTGCAATACACCAGGTAGACCAAACCATGTCTTTCTTGAGTTTTATTCTTGCAAGAAGGCCATTCACATACAGACATCAGAGTTTTCTTCAGCGAAGGGCAACCTTGCCTAGTGAGGGCTGCCTTTTTATACATCACAAACCTCTGCTGTTTTCCTGTTATGTTTATTGAGAAGATCTATACCATATACATATTCATCATGTAAAAGGGATAGTTAACCCAAAAATGAAAATTCTGTCATTAATTACTCACCCGCATGTCATTCCAAACCCGTAAGACCTTCGTTCATCTTCAGAACACAAATTAAGATATTTTTTGATTAAATACGATGGCTCAGGGGTGCTACACTGACAGCTATTTAATGCTGTCCGGCCCACATTAACGGGGTGTTAACATGAATTAACATTAAGATTTCCGGCCCACTTTAACCCCTGAGTATGACCAACATAGAATTTTCATGTCATCAAAATGTCATCTGAACAAGTAACATCCACTTTTGTTCTGACTAACTAAGGGAAAAAAAGCATTTCAGTAAATCGCGCTGATTAAATATAACGGTAGCTCATATCACATCAAACCGTGCAAATTATAGGCTACTTTGTTCTCAAATTGTTAATTTTAACAACATCAGCATTGCGTGACTACATTTAATGCCCTTCGATAGGCTATTTATCCTTGTTTTCGCATGGGCCCGGTTGCAGTCTCTTTTTTCTGTAGCCACTCCGAACAAAGTCTTTTGCATTTTACAACGGGTGAATAGCAGTTGTCACTGGTGATTGTCTTGAACCTTTCTGGATCCGCCATCAAATTGATAAGTTTTATTATATCAAGTGCTGTGAGAAAAGGCTATAAATCTCCACCTCTAACATCCTCACATGCAATATAGCCTACTTGCCAGGACACCTTCTTTGTGTACAGATGACATGTGATGTAATGACACAAAGATATGCTCGAATTTCCCACCGAAATCCATAGCCATACCTCTGGAATTAAAAACATTAGGCCTATTACAAGCTTACCGTTTTGAATCGAGCTAAGGCAAGCCAAGCAGGTAGTTTTGAACACTGGCACAAATTATTTTGGATAATTTTTAACCCAAAAAAGTTACAAAATGCATTTTTAAACACTTTACAACCTGGATGTTTAAGAAAATCACGAGTCAAAAGATGTAGCTGGGCGTTTCTTCAACTAGGGGCACTTTTAGGCTTGTGAAGTTGAATAAAAAAAACTTGTTCAAAAGTCACGTAACACAGTCTCATAAGTTTAAATAATTTGTCTAGTTTTAAGGTCTGTAAGAGGACAAACTTAGATTACAAGAGAAATTGTTAATATTTTACATTTTTTCCGACCTGCAATGAACAAATGTCATTTCCACCACATCTCTATATACAGCTGTTATTTAAAAACAGAATAACTTATGCCACTCAAGAATTGTCTAAGATCATTTTTGTAACTAGTTTTATCAGTTTTTCCACAATGTACAATAATTATACATTTGTCAATGAGATAAATTGAAATTAAACTGACCTAAGGACCAAATGGTGAACTGTACACCTGTCACACTCTGAAATTTAATATTGGTTTGGGCAAGAGCTTATTAGAAAAAAAAATAACTTGAATTTTTATATTAAGTAGAGCATGGTCTCGTAAATTGTGAATACATTTTTAATGTGTGATGAGAACTTTTTAAATGTTTTAAAAAATGTGTGGTGATGGAAATGACAGGGTGGTGGTGGAAATGACAATGAATTAACGTTAATGTAGAGAAACAGTAATATTTAGAGAAATATTTATTTGAAAAACTCTTAAACTCATCACACTCAGTAAACTCAATTCACAAAGTCAATCTACTCTTGCAATCTATATCAATTGTACTTTGTAATCATAAATGTCATTTCCACCACATGCTGTCATTTCCACCACAGAGGGCAGTGTGGTGGAAATGACTGTGGTGGAAATGACATTTCTGTAGTTTTTTGTGAAAAAATCGAAGATAGCTTCACTGATTAGCTTTGAATTAATACTTAGCATTTCATGTATGTAAAATACTCTTATTTAACTTAAAATTTTTAACTTTTTAAAAACACCCTTGAAGGTACAGCATGTTTGGAAATGACGTAGAATAAATATATTAACTGATCAAGCAATATTTACCTTGATTTTTCTTATTTTGTTCTTGATGAAAATTTACAATTGCCTCCATGTCCAACATGTGCTCTGATGTCTCTGAACATTTCCATAGAAACCACCTAAACAATCTTTCACACAAACTTTTTAAAGGGACATTACAGTGTTGTGGTGGAAATGACACCAATACTGTGCGACAGCTATATTTTGTATAAAAAGTAATATTGATGGTGGTCTCACATTAAATACTATAATGTATTTTAATTATTTTACTAGTGCTTAATTTAGGTATATTAATAGTTACCAGATAAGTCATACTTTTAAACTGTATTTTCATTGTTGAAGTTAAAAAGTCTGGGTGTGCGACAAGGATAAAACAGTGATTTTGACACCTATAAGGAGGTTGAAAAGTATGAAAAAATCATAATAGAAAGGTAGTAAAAAGTTTTTAAGGAGGTTTTATTGTTAGTTTGAAAAAGAAAGAGGATTTTGTCCAAAATTGTATGTATTTTTAAAAATATGACCAAAGTACATAAAAGTGGCCATAGTCTAAGAATCACCCAGCTATATATTTCGTAAGGGCATCAAGAATCGTGTTCCACCCAGTAGGCTAAGGCCTAGCCTAGGCTACTGATTAATGTTGGACCTCACCCTATTTTTATACATGTTTATTTAAAGTTATGATGCCGACATAATTGAAAACTATATGTCCTTGAAGAAAAAGGACACTCCTTGTCCTTATCGGTCTTTATAACTGTTTTATACAGCAATAATTTTGCCACATTGTTAACTGATTTTGACTGTTTTTAACTTTATTCACTAAGTAGTAGGCTAAACATCTTCCCTTCCACAGTCAAGTGTGTCTGTGTGTTTGCGAACAACTGAGCTGATTGACCTGAGTTCAGTATTACTCAACCCGTTGCCAAACTGCACCCACATACACGAAACCCGCGTTCCTCAACATCACAGCCCGCTCAGTGAAAGTGGAGAGGTACGCTGCTCTCCTCGCGTAGGGTGTGTTCACACAGAGCAGGTTTTTCAGGTCTCCAGTGGACATTGAAAAGACGCGCCCGTGGCTCCGTTACTCCATTCATTCCTCTTGAGGATAGCGGGAGCGCGACGATGGCAGCGGTCACGCAGCAGATGTCGAGCCTGCCCAGCGGACTCCGGATCTGCACCACCGCACCGGACATCCTCTACCTGCCCGAACTGGTGCGTGAACGGAACATTTAATGCGGAACATTTTTTTATTTTTTTATCCAGTTATTGTAAGCTAGCATATCAGATGAATATAGGTAAATATTAAAATAATCTTTCAGAATATTTCTGTAATTTTGTTAGCTATTTATTTTTATATTTATTTTTAATGAAGCATTTTTTTCTTTCTATTTTAACATTTGAAGGTAATGGAAATGGAAAAAGAGTAGGCTAAAGCGAAACGTAAATATTTATATATTTAGGCTAGAGCTTACAGTTCAAGGTAAAATTTGATATATACTATATAGTTATATAGCCTATTTAGTTTTATTTATATTAAATAGGAGAATGGAACGGTAGGAGAAGGGAAGTTCAAATAAAAATTATTTTACGATTATTACATTTTAATTATTAGAATTTTATTCTATTCTATTTCTCTAATTATTTTTTTATTTTTATATATATTTTACTACAAACTGTAATTGACTGCGGGTTTCTGGTGACATGAGGTCTCAGCCCAGCACCTCCACAACAGCAGCATTTGACACCGAGGTTAATGAGGGACACACAATACACTTACGGAACCCATACTCCAGAATTAACCTGTAACGATGGATCAAAGAATGGTGTTTAAAAAAGAGGAGTTTGTTTTGTGGTTGTGGTTCTTGTCTGAGCTCAGTAGAAGCTATGAAGGGCATGAATGTGAGTTTAGGTCATGTATCAGATTCAGTAGCTCAAATGAAAGGCGATATGAGTCTGTCTGTTTGGAGGATATGTGCAAGAGACACAGAGAAAACAGACGGTGAGTTTGCGTGCTTGTTCATCTTTTGTTCTTTGTTTTGATTCTCTGTTACAGTTGGCCATTTAGATAATTTCACATATGGTAAACATAAATACGTGGACCAGTGATGCACAGTTAGCCTGTCACTGTCAGACAACATAATGTAAGCTAGCCTATTTTTTTTTTTTTTTAGAGATTAAAAAATACCAAATAGCCTACATAAAAAAAAAAAAAAAAAAAAGCGTGGACATGGAATACTGATGAGCGCGGGGCAATAAATTAGAATAAATGTAAGATCAACCGAGCACGTGAACAAACAGGAAAACAGGCAGAGGTGGACAGTAACAGAGTACATTTTCTTGAGTAAGCCTACTTTACTTAGGCTACACTTTTTGAGTATCTGTATTTTACTTGAACTCGTATTATTTTATTATCTTCACTACATTTGAAAGACAAATATTGTAGGCTACTTTTTACTCCACTACATTTCTGTCAAGGTCAAGGTCCTTGAGTATAAAGTAACCTCAGTCAGGGGATGATTTTGGTTGTAGGGGTTGCATTTTGGTTGGAAATGAAAGTCGGGTTGACGTCGGAACCCGACTGATGTTGGTTTCTGACGTCAACCCGATTTTCATTTTCAACCACAATACAACATCTGTCCAACGTTGGAGATTAACGTCAATCTGACGGTGGATTCTGACATCAACCTGATTTTCATTTTCAACGTTGGGTTTGGTCTTATAAATGCGAATTTTGTCATTGTTTTGGGGCACACTATAGCTTATAGATAACAACCATTGTGGACGTTACTGAATGCACTTATGCAATCTCACATTCAATCACACTGGAACTGTGTTAGAAATAAATTTAATATTGATATGAGGGTAGGCAGGCATAGATTCAGAGGCATAAGGTAGGCTACAAGTATTTCATACAACAATGTAACAATAATAAAACAATGCATTGACATTTACTTTTTACTTTTGAAACTTAAGTACTTTTAAAAACGAGTACTTCTGTACTTTTACTGAAGTAAAAATCGGTCTTTACAACTTTTACTTGTAACGGAGTAATATTTGACCAGTAGTATCTGTACTTTCACTCAAGTAAGGAAGTTGTGTACTTTGTCCACCTCTGAAAACGGGTCTCAACGTCTCATTGCATCAGATTGAATGTCTGAGAAAATGTTAATAGCAATACGAACAGACGGTGATATGGACTTTAATAGTAGGCTAGCTAATCAGTGCCTAAAAATGCTGTATTCTGCTGCTAGGCCATTAGATGGCGATGAAACACTATAGACTGAATGCGTAATATGCATGTGCATGACGTCATCGTTTTCACAGATTAGAGTTTTTGTTGTTTACACGGATTTTGATGGTGTTGTCTGTACGTGGAAAACTCAAAGGAAAAACTTATTTTTTAAAACTCTACGTTTTAAGCATATCGTTGTCATGTAAACGTACCCTCAAACAGGGCCGGCGCTCCGCACACGCACATCACGCACTGCGCGTAGGGCACCAAGTGCTTGGGGGGGCACCAAAAAATCTGGGTCGTGAAAAATCTTCACAATAGGCTACTAGTATAAATAACAAATAAAATATGTCTAAAGCATGTTAATATACAAAAGCAATACAAAACTAATATAGGCCTAGACCAAATTAGTCGAGAAAAAGGTGAATCTCCTGTGCCAGTCTCCCTCTGGTGCCCCCCCTCCCCACCTCCCAGTGGTCTGTTCGATTATGCGATTATGGGATGGGGGAGGGTGGGCGGGGACGGACGCAATGCTTAATCATAAAACAGATATAACACTACCATCGATTTAAATAGTACATTGATTGGGTTTAAGTGGTCGTTCAATGAGGCCTATTATATGTTGATCCGACGAAAATTAAGCGTGTATTTAAGTGGTCCAGGGGTAGAATTTTTGCCAAGCGTATCAGAGGTTCTGAGTTCTAATCCGCACTCATATAGTTTTTTTTTCTTTTTTTTTCTTCAAAACCGATTATGTTTTTCAGTGGTTGTATATCAGGTAGGGACACTTTTTTGTGCTTTTTGTTTTCTAATTGCACCGGAACGAATAGAGAGTCTCCACAACGGATTGAAACGCGCGTCTGAGTGAAGGCTGTGCGCGAGCCAGAAACAAACATAGTATCCGCGCCACTGATCGCAGCGGCAACGAGCACTTTGATCAGTTGATTTAAAAAAACAACACATTTCAGCGTTAGATCGCCTCTTATTTAAAAAAAGAATGAAATGAATGCTCTGCTGGTTAACTGGAGATGTTTTGTTTGTTTGTATTGGTACATTCGTGCCGCGAGATGTTTCAAAAGTGGTGGGGACAATATCGACCTTAGAAAATAGTGGTGGGGACATGATCCTACCCGCAAATTACGCCTATGCGTGTATGCCTGTCCAGGGGCGTCGCTAGTAGTGCAAAAGATCCGGGGCTTTAGCCCTGCATGTTGATTCTTTTTAAAAAAAAAAAAACTTTGAAACTGCAATTAGAAGAAACCCCCCCCCCCCCCCCCCCACAATCTCAGTGTTTGTATATTTTCATATTCACAGAGTTGTCAAATTATGTACAGAATTATTATATTGTGCCTCATCAGACCTTTGCACTTTTAACTTTCTGTGTTTACATTGTTCAGTTCCAAATCTGTGTTTTTAGTAATTGTGGTGGTTTTTGGTATTTATAATTTTAACCTTTATATTATTTATTTCTTTTCATGTTTGGTGCCATTGTTAATGTAAAATTATTTCTTTGCAGCAGTTATTTTGGAAGTAAAGAGAACCTAACTAAGAAAATCGGAATGGTTGTTATTCCTTTGGTGTTTGTTGGTTGGGGGAGCGGGGGCATCGCCAAGCATTTGTGCTTAGGGCACCCAAATGGCTAGCGCCGGCCCTGCCCTCAAACATAATGTCAGTTCATAATTGCCAGTAGGCCTAGTGATGTACAGTGAGGATGTAATGTCGACAGAAATGAGTCATCAGTGTCCCAATGTGTAGTGAGCCAGCATCCTTACTGTCATTACCAGTGCCTGAATTTGTGTCCACAATATACAGATTCACGACCTAGGAAGCTAGGGAGTTGATGGAGTCACACACCCTCTGCCTCAGACGTCACCTCCACTGAGGCTGCGTCCGAAAACTGGTAAATGCTGCCCTCAGAGGACGCATACCAAGGTCAAGGCACGTCCGAATGCAATGTTAATTTCACTTCCTGTCTCCTGAGATACCTTCATTTTGATCGATTATTGAAGGCAGCATAGATCTATCCTTGGTTGCCTTTGATATCCCACAATCCTGTGCTTTCCATTCTGTGACAGTTGAGCTAGAAAAATAAAGATGGCGTCTGAATGTTGCGGCTGGTCATCATTTTGTGTGTAAATGTAGCTACATTTTTGATAAACGTTTTCCACTTACGATGTCATTTCTAGCGAGAAATTACTATTGTAGTTATAAAGCTAGCTCTATTTTGCTGTATATTATCAGGGCTGCCAACTCTCACGCATTGAGCGTGAGACTCACGCAATTGACACTTTTCACACGCTCTCACGCCACACATCCATTTTCTCACGCACAGAAAAATTGTGGAGCAAAGAGGTACTTTTGATATTAAACTAATTCTCAGCTCTTAGATTCCGTCAATTTTATTACGAAATTCAGACAAAAATACGTTTGGCGCTTGTAAATGTGACGTGACAGATCGCTGAGCGCCTCAGTTCAAGTGCACATGAACCGATCATCTGTTACTTTTTTTTTTAAAGATGCAGTACAACTTACCGAAAGTATACATAATATCGACCAATTAGTGTTTTTCAACCACGGAAAGAGGTCAATATAACAGCAGGAGAACAATTATGTCACATAACGTTACATTTACCACAGGAAAGCCATTTAACGACCATAGCATGTTAATTGAATAGAAAAAATAGCTAGAGAGGAGATTTTGCTGAGCACTATATTATATATTTATTATATTTTTACTTATGTCATTAAATAATTGTTATTATAACAAAAACTGCATTATATTTAATTTAATGTTATTTTTAATAATACCAGCAGATTGGGCCCTCTATGTTTACAGCATTAGGTGAGATTATTTTTTTTAAATAAAATTTTAAATAAACATGTATCCAAATTAGTCAGTATTGAAGAATGGAATTGAAATCTTGAAATTTTTGTCAAGCAATAATAAAAACTGTATCCTATATCAGTCACTGTACAATGTAAACATTGTAACATGTTGTCACTAAACTTCATAAAATTCTATTTAGTTACCAAATGTTTTGACAATTACACTTTGTTATTTGTTTTTACAGTTTTTGGACGCAGGCTATGTGAGACTAGAGACAGTCTTTTACAGACTTTGTTTTACAGTATATTCTAGACTCTCTCAGGGTTTGTCTTGTGTACAAGTTATGTGGAGTGAGTTTATCATTAACGTGTGTGTTAATAAGAATAAGTGTGTTAACCGGTCCTAAATTGAAAGGTCTAGTCTGGTTAGTTGCACTAACCATGGGCATGCGCAAATTACTATACTGAATTTGCATGTGTGTGTGTGTTTGTCCTACAGGTGTTTGGAGGGTTAGTATGGATCCTGGTGGCGTCGACATATGTGGCTCCTAATAACCCTCAGGGATGGGTGATGTTTGTATCAGTCTTCTGCTTTGTGATGACCTTCCTCTGGCTCATCATCTTCGCATGTGGAGGGCACAAAAACAGCAGCGCCTGGGCTACAGCGGTGAGCAGAGAGCAGATTATAGTGCGAGTTTGTGGGTGTGTGTATGTGTGTCATTTGGGCCTCTAGGACATTTTTTATTTGGTGTCCAGAGGGGGGCCTTAAAAAATATACACACACAGTTACACACTAAAACATACACTGGAAAAAAGTGGTAATCTGGAATAATTTCAAGGATCTATTTCTACTTTATCTAACCCACAAAAACGACGTTAATGTAATTTGTCAGGTTGATATTCAAATTAAGTGACATTTTTCACTTGAAACCAGTTAATTTAGAAGTTGTCACATTAATTTGGCACATTAAATCACATTAATACATTTATACTAGTGATGCACTAAAATGAAAATTCAAAAAAACGAAACCAAAAGTGGTATAGTGTTTGTTTTCTTGTATAATTGTATTAATAGTAGACTTTTTATTTAAACCGAAACACTGAAACACCCTCCCCAAAATGGAAACCAAAAATAAAGTTTAATAATCAATTAATTAATCGAATTTATTTAGTAATCACTTTTGTGTGTGTATATATGTATATATGTGTGTGTATATATATATATATATATACTGTGTGTATATATATATATATATATATATATATATATATATATATAAACAAACTGGCTTTGATGATGTCTTCTGTGTGCAGGACTTTATTTATCACCTTATTGCTGTTATGTTCTATCTGAGCGCCTCAGTGATCCTGGCTTTTGTGACCATCAACGTGCATATGCCAACTTTTCCACAATTTACGGGCTTTCTCTTTAAGTACTATCAAATCAACATTGCAGCTGTGGTAAGCACAAAATACACACACTTTGTTGTTATATGTTGTTGTTGTTGTTGTTTTTTATGCTCATTTCCCCCATTTTATATTTAGATTAACGTCATCTAGCGCTCACATAAAGTTAATCTTCATCCTCTCCTCGGGTCATATTGACCCAAAACTAATTTTCTTTTCATTTTGAAAAAAATATTTTCAATATTAATTTGAGGAGTTTATGTGGTTTTATAAAAATAGTAACAAATCCTTCACTCGTGGTTCAATACAAACACACACACACACACACTCACACTCACACAACTAGGAATCCCTTTAAAATGAATTTGGGGGGGGGGGGGGGGGGGGGGGGGGGGGGGGGGGTCATATAACGGGGCAATGTTGTTGTTGTTTTAAAATAAAAATCACAATGCAGACTGCACACAGATATGAAGTGGTTAGATTTGAACACATTAACAATGCAGAACAACACTCCCTCCACCCAAATGCAAAATAAATGGTGAAAGTATGACAGCATTTTTTGAAGCTGTAACAGCATTTTTAAATAAATATTCTTCAAGGTTTTACTTACTTTCTTTTTTTTCTGCTGTCCACATTACTAACTTGAATTATTACATTCTTATTATTACTAAAAATGCAAAAAACTTTACTATTAATAATGTCTAAATATATACCTGAATGCATACTGAAGCAAACTGACTTTAGGGGGGAACAGTTTATGTGCTCTATATAGAGCTATAAGGCCATCTAGTGGCAAGAGTCATGAAATAATATTTTTCAGCAGAGACACCCAGTGTGAGACTTTTTGAGAAGTTTTTTGCATAGTAAATACTGCAATTGCATTTTGTATTTAAGTTGTAATAATGTGAAGAATGTGCTTAATTAAGCAATAAGTCCCTTGAAGCCGTGTTTTACAGTGGATTTAGAACAGCTAAGGGGCGTTGCTAGGCACGACGGTTACTCCATAAAAATATTCATTTTAATATTTATTTTATTCATAAAATAAACACCAGCAACAAAAAATATGTTATAACACCACTGATCTATATATAGATCAGTGTATAACACATTTATTCCTCAGCCAAGCAATGTAGTTCCAAAGAGGTTGCTAAGCAACACATGCAGCAACAAAGAATCACAAATGGCAGTTGCGCAGTAATACTAATGTAATGCGGGTCAGGTGTATGTTTGTTGAGTAAAGGCGAATTTACATTGGCTTTGAACGCGGCTCAACCAATCAGAGTCAAGGACTGGAACTATCCGTTTTTATAAATTTATATTTGTAATTTAGAGGTAAATAAAATTTATAAAAATCTCCAAAAAATTGCTTTACAAAATAGGACAGATATCCAAATGAAGTGATATAAGCTTTCTGGACAACAAACTCGGGCTTCGGGTCATTTTGACCCACGAGGTAAGGTTACAGGTAAGGGAGGAGAGGATGAGGGAACACTAATCATTTATAAACACTGTTAAAGGTGATCTTTAGCAAATCCAAAAATGAATGTACATTTTTCATTTTTAAAATGATTTTTAAAGCCGTTTAAAGTTTAAATGTTTGACTGAATTTTTGCCCTCTCTCTCCTTCAGGTGTTCTCTTATATTGCCACATTGCTTTACTTCATCCACTGCATCCTTTCTGCTGTGCGGTGGAAGTCCTTCTAATCAAAGAAAGGAAATCATTTTGACATAAATCGAAAAACATTGTAAAACTACTGGGGGCTGAAAGAGATGAATCTCTTGCTTCTGTAATGATGATGCTTTCTTATATTTGGGAGAAGGGAAACTTTTTAAAATGGTATCTGTACTAGCATGATAACTCCCTGTGTAGATGCAGATGAAGAAACAACATGAGTTTTTTTTTTTTTTGTATACTTCTTGTAACAGATAAATCAATTTTTGTATATTTAGCTACTACACACATTATGAACAATATAATATTTTAATAAAAGAATATGAACTAGACGTAATTCCCTGTGCAATTAATTCCTGAGTCTGATAATGTTTGGCCTGTAAATATGACTATATACAGTAAATTATGCATTTTGATACATACAGGCAAATTATGTCAGTTACATGGTCTCAATATTTTCTGATGTTGAATGCATTTTGTAAAGTGTAATTTGCTTGCATGATGTGAGACCAGATTTTGAGAGTAGCATTCAAGTGTCACAACTTGCTTTTTCACACACAAATGCTGCAGTTGTCCTTCACAAGTTCAAGTAAGGCAAGTCCTAATAATTCATATTCTGTGTATGGATAAAACAAAAAGCAACCCAATGAAATGGATTCCAAAAAACAGACAAATGCACTCATTTAAAATGAGTGAAGGTGAAGCACATCCTCTGAAAAATCACAGAAAATATGGATTTGAACTTTTAACCCCAGCTTTCAAAATAATACTAACAAAACTAACTTTATTAAAGCTATGAGTATGAGATGATATAGAAACTGAGCTGTTATTACCTGCACACCAATGAAGATCACCAATGTTGGAATACAATATAATGTCCTCTTTGCATTTGATTATTGTGTCAGCTAACTCAATTATAAAGCTGAGTGCAAATCTTTACATATACAGTAACACAGTGATGTACTATGTAAGGGACCATTGACAGAGAATGCAATTTTGCATTCCACAGTGCTGCTTTTCAATAATTGTCTGTTAATATGTGCTTAATGGACACGTTCGATCAATGTGATCGTTGTGCAGAATCTCACACATTTTTAACGCAAAAACGCATTCTGTGCAAAAAGCTTTTTATATATACTAGTGCAAAATGCCCGTGCAAAATCAGTTTTTGTGTGTGTTTTTAGTAATTGTTGGTTTGGTGCCTGTGAAAGAGACTGTGAACGCATTGAATTCAGGGAGCAGGCTAGGTTGCTACAAATGATGGCCGTGAATAAAATATAATATTCAGAAGTAAAGAGTGTAGCTGACAGAGTGTTTATGTCAGAATGTTTATTTTTAAACCACAACCTTAATCGGATTTATCACGTTCTGGAACCAAACTATAATATTCAGAAGTAAACAGTGTAGCTGACAGAGTGTTTATGTCAGAATGATATTTAAGAAAACGCTATGCTTGTGGAAACAGCTTGTGAATAGGCAACTACAAATTATGCCCGTGAAAGAGACTGTGATCGCATTGAATAGGATATGTTTAGTTGGTGAATAGCATAGGCTACTATTACACAGTAGCGATAACGTTAAGCGCACCAGAATTAAATATAATTTTCAGAAGTAAACAGCATAGCTGACTTATAGATTCAATTTACATCCACAAATGAATATGAATTACATCCACAATGAATTACATCCACATCCGTCGATTCAGGGAGCAGTACAAAGTGCCCGTGCAAAATCAGTTTTTGTGTGTGTTTTTAGTAATTGTTGGTTTGTTGGTAAAGAAAACTATAATATTCAGAAGGAACCAAACTATAACATTCAGAAGTAAGTGTAGCTGACTGAATGTTTATTTTTAAACCACAACCTTCTTGGGGCCTTCTTTGACCGATACAACCCTCTAATGTCAGAATGTTTATTTTTAAACCACAACCTTTTAAAAATGATATATTTAACGATATCTTTAGCATTTCTCATCCAAACAACGTCAAACTTGGCACTGCACTTACTCGTGCCCGTAGCGAGACACCTGTCAAGTTTGAAATCCATCGGACTAACGGTTCGAGAGATATGCGGTTAACAGACACACACACAGACAGACAGACGTTTCTGTAATTTATAGATAGACTAGTGCAAAATGCCCGTGCAAAATCAGTTTTTGTGTGTGTTTTTAGTAATTGTTGGTTTGGTGCCCGTGAAAGAGACTGTGAATGCATTGAATTCAGGGTGCAGGCTAGGTTACTACAAATGATGGCTGTGAATAAACTATAATATTCAGAAGTAAACAGTGTAGTTGACTGAGTGTTTATGTATACCACAACCTTCTAAGTGCTAGTGCAAAATGCCCGTGCAAAATCAGTTTTTGAGTGTGTTTTTAGTAATTGCTGGTTTGGTGTGTTTGAGTGCTCATTGTTACAATTACACAGCAAAAGTTCAGTGACATTTTATTTGTGCATGGTAGAAAGCACACAGTGAACTCCGAGAAAACGCTATGCTTGAGGAAACAGTTTGTGAATAGGCTACTACAAATGATGCCCGTGAAAGAGACTGTGAACACTTTGAATAGGATATGTTTAGTTGGTGAATAGCATAGGCTACTATTACACAGTAGCGATAACGTTAAGCACACCAGAATGAAATATAATATTCAGAAGTAAACAGCATAGCTGACTTACAGATTCAATTAACATCCACAAATGAATAAGCGCGTCAATTCAGGGAGCAGTGCAAAGTGCCCGTGCAAAATCAGTTTTTGTGAGCTGATCGCCGTCAAAAAAGTTCAGGAGATATTTCTTAGCGATGGCTGATTTCAACAGTTTCAATATGATAAAAAATAACTTTTATATTGATTCAATGGATTAACTGCATTTTGAAAAAAAAAGTGTCATGAATTTATTGCATTTTTGGGGAAAAATAATCCGTTTTTATAATAGATCTTTGAAAATCAAAATCTGGATTTGAATTTTTTATGTTATTATAACCTAAAGATGCTATGTGAAAGTTTGAAATAGAAAATAGTCGTTTTCATCTTGACACTTTCTTGGTAAAGAAAACACATTTTTACTCAAATTAATCAAAATGGATTTATCACGTTCTGGAACCAAACTATAATATTCAGAAGTAAACAGTGTAGCTGACTGAGTGGTTATGTCAGAATGTTTATTTTTAAACCACAACCTTTTAAAAATGATATATTTTAACGATATCTTTAGCATTTCTCATCCAAACAACGTCAAACTTGGCACTGCACTTACTCGTGCCCGTAGCGAGACACCTGTCAAGTTTGAAATCCATCGGACTAACGGTTCGAGAGATATGTGGTTAACAGACACACACACAGACAGACAGACAGACAGACAGACGTTTCTGTAATTTATAGATAGATATATATAAAAAAAGCTGACATGTAAAGGGGTTTTAATGTAGATTTATTGGTGCATTTACAGTACAAAGTCTACATTCACTTCCACGCTCTTCGTTCATGTATATGGACACATCAACACATTTCTGGGGCTCCTTCTGGACTTTAACTGTTTGGTGAAATGGTAGTTTAGCAGCATGGTTCCAATCCAAGCACATGCCCCAACACTCTTCCCAGCAAACGGTTGTCAGTTCCGTACTAGAGAGTCGGCCTGCAGTGCGTTTTAGCTGGACATCCTCGTTCAGATCACCAGATGGTCCTTTTAACCTCTGCCCACACTGATCTCTTAACACCCTGTGCGGCCTTCACATCAGCCCAGTGCAGACGTGGGTTGGGCACATCGTCCTCCGCTTCAGGTTCCTTACGGGCACCGAGCTGCGGTCGCGCCACCACGATGGGCAGAGGGCCCTGTTCGGCCCTGAACTCCACCACATTCAGCTGCTTTTTATCAGATAGATTCTGATGAGTCTCCTGTAGAGGGACAGGGGAGAGGACGTCAGTTCCAAGCCAGTTTAGAGTGTCCTTAGTTTGTGATCATGCATACTTAAGGTCCTAGTGAACAATGGATTAGTCTATACCAGTGATCTCTCTCTGCACAATTCCCACTTCTTCTGGGATCCAATGAGAGAGGACTCGGGATTGCAGTGATGACTGGAATTACATGGATTTAGCCTGATTGCTTTTCCATTACTTTAAAAAAGGGTTATCAAACACAGCACAAATGCTGCAGGTGAACATCATTTGAGTAAAAAACACAAAAAAACAACATCTGGCCCACTGGAGAGAAAGGATACTAGCACTTTTTTGCTTTGATTGCACATTTGAGTAGCATTTCAGATGAAATAATTCATCTTCTATTAGTTTATTTTAAGGTAAATTACTTTGAAAAGACAGTAACATCTTGTTGTGACAGCTTACATACTATCAAATACATGACTGGCGCAACCACGTGTTCCTGGAAGAACAGTCCCATCAACCATCAATCTGATTTTAGTGTGAGAATAAAGAATGGAGTAGGGGCTTAAACAACATTGTTATTTACCCATAATATCTTTCTGACTTAAGAGGTAATTAAAGGAGAACTCCGGTCAATTTTAACATTGAGCTCATTTTTTTGTAAATTTGGAGTGCTGTTGATACAGAGAACAACAACAAAAATCAGTGTTGCTTACACCGTGTTATCCTCTTTTTAAAATTTGCACCCTGTTGACTTCAATGGGGCAAGTTTTAAACCTGCTTTTAGCCTCTTAACATCCTTGATGTGTCATTACAAGTGCACAGCCATTGTGAGTGATTCCTTCAGAGTGAACACGGGTGAATCTGACTGCAGTAGATGTGAAAGATATGAATAAAAATTATGTTATTTCAGCCAGCGCACATACCTGTATTTACATCCTGTTTTCGGTCGAAGTCCACAGTAATCGATTGTCGAGTTCACGCGCATATGTTTAGTTACCTATGATCACGCGCGCGAACTCGACAATCGATTACTGTGGAGTTCTCCTTTAATGGTTGGGTTAGAGGTAGGGTTAAGTTCATCATGATGCCAAAAATTCTTTAGTCAATATTTACATATACCAGTTAAATCTCAGTAATCTTAAAAGGTACACTGTGTAGGATTTTTTCCCATCTAGCGGTGAAATTGTATTTTGCATTCAGACGAATAGTGCTCTCTAGCGCCTCGCTAACGGTAGCTGTTATGTACCAAGAAGCTATGACAACATGTCTTCCAATAGCACTTCATCAAGTTTTCTGTTGGGTGATGAGGTTTCGCTGGTCATGCTTTTTTGATGACGAGAATTCCTTCTCCTGTGGCTCGGCATAAGTATGATCCTGCATTATGAAGTACCGTGCAGTGCAGCCTTTCAAATTTGCTGGGGCAGTGACAAGCGCCTCTCACTGATCTCCTTATCCGCTTCAGCTGGTTTCAGTCACGTGATGCTGGTTCCGAACGAAAACGCGTTGTGGAAACGCGTTGAGGTAGGCTAATGCTTTTTGTCCATCTCTGCTATTATAGTTGGTTAAAATGGCGGAACAACATTGAAGCCTCCTAGGACTTACCCGTCCAATGTAAATAAAGATAAGAAATTCTTCGCTTACGAGGATAAGTCAGATCATTGGAAGAGGGAATTTTACACCAATGCGGACATATTTATGAATATTGATTTTAGCTAATAAAATACTTAAAAAATAAAAATAAAATAAAATAAAAAAACTACATAGTGTACCTTTAATAATACTACAGCTACTTATTTAAACCAGTTAAGTTTTATCATAAAAATTACAACAATGGCAAGTATTTTTCAACAAGTAAACGCTATATTTTAAGCAAATAGTCAGTAAATAGGCTACCAAAGATGTTGATGCAGGGACACACCATAATTGGCAAAATCAGTCACTATTTCAAACAAGCCACTGAGACGTGTACAAAGACTGATCTTATAGGTTATGGTACTGTTATTATCTCTCACCTGATTGGCCAGGCCATGGAAGAGAGCCCTGGTGATGTTGAGGAGGTTGACCGAACCGTCTACTTTTGCGTACATATCCTCTATCCCAATCAGTTTACAGAGAGTGATCACTGCCCGATGACAATGCAGACCATAACCTGATAGAGAGAAAACAATAAAGGGAGAAGGTAAAGTTTTTATTTATTTCGTTTTTTACTTTTGAAAACAAAATTTAGTCAAGACTTTGTCAATACTGTCATTTTCATTAATATCAGGTAATTTTATTGAGACTTATATGGCAAAATTTATTCAACAAAAATAACATCTAAAGATAGTCCACCCAAAATGAACATTCTGTCATCATTTACTTATCCTCATGTCACTCTATGCCTTTCGTTCTTTTGTGAAGCATAATAGAAGACATTTTTAATAATGTGGGTAACAAAACAGTTTCAGGTCCTATTGACTTCCATTGTTTTTTGGGCCATACAGTGGAAGTCAACAGTAACCGAAACTGTTTGATTACCAGCATTCTTCAAAATATATTCCAAAGGAAAAAAATTGTCAAACAGGTTTGGAATGACATGATGGTGGAATACAATTGTTTGGGTGTACTATTTCTTTAACTAAGACCATTATACTGTATGTGGTTAGGTAGTACATTACAGACCATGTGCATTATTAATACCTTGCTATTTTTTATCTTGACATTTTCATTAATGGTACATTTTTATTAAAATTGTTTATCATCACATTGCACATCTAGTTTCATCTTGAAATCAAAAAAACCTTAGTCAATTGACATTTTCATGGGTGAGATTAACACTGGAGGAGAGAAAGCAAAAGAACAGACATCCAGAGTAAGTGTGATCCCACGGCTGTGTTCAAGGAAAAATATTAAACACATTACAAGACAGAGTCTACAGATGGAAAAGGTGGCAGATCAGGTTCTCTGTGAGTTTCAGGTCCAATCATAACAGTTCCCGCCAGGTTTCATTACTTAAGTGTCAGAGGTAAGACGTGGACTCTTGAGGATTTGAGTCACATCAGAGCTGAACTCAGAACTCCATCTCAAATACGAACATCATAATTTCAGCTCTGATGTCTGAAATCATTAAATCCATTGTGGCTCAGACTAGACGTGAAGGAAAATCTGATACATGTGCTTGACAGTTTGAAATGACAAAGTTTTTTATAACTGCTATTTTTGCACTATTAACATGCAGTACTGACTGACGTCACAAGTGACGCACACAGTCACAAAATCAGAGATCGTTCCCCTCAAAATCTGATCCAATGTGGGCACAGTAGCATGCTACTAGGTTTTGGACTTGAAAATGTGATGGATGTATGTGGAAACAGATTCTCTTATATGAAAAGAATCATACTGCAAAACATACAAGATAAGCTCTAACATACTGGGCACACAGCTCTGTTATTACGCAAACTGTGATTGATTGTGTGTGAGTTACCTTTGTTCTGTTTCTTCATTCTGAGTGTGGTCCTTTTAAACTTAGACTCCATGTCATGATATACTGCACATGAGGATGAAAAGATAGACATTGACAACACATAGAAAGAGAAGTCTGCAAACTCAGAGTCATATGACACTTTCTCTCTCGAGTATAAACCTCTGTTGAAAAGTTTAGTTTATGTTTTTGAAAAAGTCTTTTGCTCACCAAATTTGATTTAAAAAAAATACAATAAAAGCAGTAACATTGTGAAATATTATTAAAGTGTATTACTTCAAAGTGTTATGAATTCAATATACATGAATTTAATATCCCTCCCCCCTTAATGATGCTAGAATCGTCTTAAACTGCACAAGAGCACATATAGTGATTTACAATGTCTGTTTGTTATATGATAGACAGTGACGCACGTGTGTAACACTCGCACACAGAGTAGAGTGTGACTCACTGGTATGGTTGTTGTATCTCTCAATGTAGAAGAGATAATGCATGGCTCGGTTCTTTGCCTGTAAAACAAAGCAGCGTATTTAATGTCAAGATGATTTCACTGTAACCTGATTTGGTAGCTCTAACACTGAAATGCTGAAGGTTCAAAATGTGCCATGGGAACTGAGGAGTTCTTGAGCTCACAGCCCAGTTCTGTCATTATTGTCCCCTTGAGCAAGTCATTTAACCTCAGGTAGTTTGAGAGGAGAATTGTGCCTCCAATGAGTGTCCGTTATGTGACTTTGGGTGGGCGTGAAATAATGTATGCATGTGACTTGTGGCTTACTTTTCTAAGTGCGGTGTTCTTGTCTGCTGCTTTCCCCAGTGCAAACCCTGCAGAGAAGCAGAGAACAAAACAGCTCATCGACACTGATTATGGCCATTGTATTTTTCCCAGCCTCATATTAAACTACTGCATTATTCCATATACTCCAGACTTAAGAAGTGCACAAGTGCATATTTTCAAAACCGACTAGTCAGTGAGTTATCTGAACACTTAACATACTTTACTTTAATAAAGAACACCTGCTGTGAACACACAAGGCTTTCTAACTTTATGAAGGACAGGAATTGCATTAATCTTATGTTTTGTTTATAAATAATAATCAATTTTTAAGATATGGATTGCTGTGTTATTTTCATATGAGTGAATTTATTGCTAAAAATGCTGAAAACAACAACACAAAATGTATACAGGACCTGAATCTAGATTAAGAAATTCAGGCTAGAGAATCATCATTAAAGGTGCACATGTCCGGATTTACCTGCGACTCCATTTCCATTGCCCACAGCGACCAGAGCACTGATGGATCTCTTCCTGCTCTCTTTGGCTGTGACGTTAAACACGCTCTTGACCTGTCAATCAAATAACAAACATCACACATGATTGCCAATAGCTGCAGGGGCTCGATTTCTGTTAAGTGTACTTCCTTAAAGCAACCAGCAGGAGGCAGTACAAACCTATTAGAAAAGGCTAATATGTTCCATTGAAACGCATCTGAAATACTGCAAGTCAAGTCAAGTCACCTTCATTTATATAGTGCTTTTAACAATATGGACTGTCATCAGTTATTAACTTAGGAGCCGCTAACACGACACCGTTCTAAAAGAAAACCCTTAACGCGCTCCGGCCCGCTCATCCGCACAACAACAGTGCCTGGTGGCTCGAGAACACAAACCTTGTGTTAAAAACTTTGCAGTCATAGTCTCTCTCTCAGTCTCTCTCTCAGTCTCTCTCTCTGCTGTAGATGTGTGTGTAATTGTATAGTATAAAGTAATACAGAATAAAAGCATTCTTGCTCCCGCTCCTTACTGAAATCTGTTATGTAAGGTTTGCTGTAGGAGTATTATTGATATGATGAGATCTTTGTGCTGAAAGAAAAAGCCACCCACTGGCAAGAACTAAACATGTTCAGATGAAGTTACAGGGTGGATTTAAGACTGTTCAAAGAGCTCAAGCACAAAAGTTATATAGCTGATTATGTTCTAAACCAGCAGTCGGCAACCCTTTGAAGTGCCATATCTTGTTTCATTATTATATTCGTATCGATACATACTCGTCATATTCTGCAAGAAAGCCTTGCTTTAAACCCTTGGTTGCAGTAAAGCCTTGCTTTAAACCCTTGGTTGCAGTAGAGTCTCCTCTTTTTTATAATAAAGTATTATTCTGACAGCAAAATAACTACATCACTCAAAGTGCCCCTGTGCAACCCACTAGGCCAGTTTACATGGTTTATCCACGCTGCATGGTTCATTTGGATTATTTGGCTTTCATACAGTTGTGTGAGGATAAGGATTACCACAAGAGGTACTTCCACATGCAAACACAAGGGAGTTTAACATCTCTATAGTAAACAGCTAAATAAAAAAACAGTATTAATCTCTCTTGCGCCAGTGGTTACAAATTTTCATGCCAATGGTGGCACACATGCATAAGATTGCCAAGGGTGGTCCTAAATCTTCAGTATCATTTAATTTCCCATGTTCAGCTGTTTTTCTGTTTATCAGTGATTCTTCTCTACACTTTTGGTCACTTTTTGAAATCCAACTTCATACAATTAAACTCTACACTTTGGGATCTCATTACAAGTGCATAACTGAAAAACTACAACACTGCTCAAAAGCTTAGGGTCAGTAAGATCATACTGACCCCAAATGATCCATTTACACTGTTAAGATTAACTAATTTTACTACTTAGTCATTATTTTTTACCTCAATACAAGCCAGTAAAAGGTCTATCGATAAATGGGTTATTTCTAGAATCCAAGTATGTAAACAATCACCTACAACCCAATCTGCATCTCTAGTGCACCCAGGTTGAGAACCACTGTGCATCCAATGAAATACATGTGACTACTTCATTATCTCACACTTACTTAAATCGCTAGATATTATAATTGGTGACACTCTCTCTAAGATCCACTGTAGTCATTTGCTCGTTTTCTAGATCACTGAGGTCTCAGTAATGGCACACTGTGCTATTCAAATGGAAGCACTAAACAAAAACGATGACGGGACAAAAAGAACAACAATGTTTACTTAAAAAGAGAGGGAGAGTTGGGTGGGGGAGACTCCCACCTGCATTTGGTCAGTGTGATGCTGAAGCACATGCCATCTGTTCAGACTGCTTAGACAAACACATACACACCACATTCAGTAAAAGCAAAAAGTTAATCTGAAGGAAAACCGAACACAAAGGTTTGCATGGACACATAACTGTACACATCTGCTCATTAGCTGTACTTGGTCTAGGTCATGTCATTATGTAATCACTGCAACCGTTGTCCTAACCCGCAATTATCATTTTAATGAAATGCAACAACTACACCTCTGTATGCTGCTCAGAGATAAAAGAAAATGCACATGAGTGTGTTTATCTTTGCTAATCAGCCATTATAAATTACATGTACTACATCCTCATAACAAAGATATGTCAGACATATTAGTGAACCAAGATTATATAATATAGCTCTTCTCAAATCCCATTTGTAATTAGAAATAATTTCCAATTGTTTCCTATACTGTTGCAAATTTGGGTGTCACAGTGCTCATTTTGTATCTTTTAATACATGCTAAAGAGGGCATAGCACAATGTAAACCACTTTGGTGAGAAATTGTTTGTATGTGTAATGAAATGATGCATGTATGGGACTGAGCAGTGGAAAGTAGGTCTAGAAAGTAATCTGGACTACAGTGTAAAAATATGTAGACAATGTAACCTTGGCTACAGAATAAAGAAGTGTTTCTCAACCGGTGGGACAACCCCAAAGTGGGTCGCAAGACTGTTTTGAGTGGGTCATGGAGTGTAGTCAAAGAAACAACAACAAAACTCCTTTCAAAATAAAAGTCTTGCATAAAAAAAAACATTTAGAATTAAGTGCATGAAAGCTGTTGCCTCTTCTGAAAAGACTTTGCTCTTCTGTCAGACAGAACACACTTTTCCATTCCACTGCGCTACTTTTACAGTGTACTTTTCTATGTAAACCCGCTAGAAGGATGTTTTTTACCGATGCGCTAGAGTCTTTTGCAAAGCCTTTTGCATGACACGGCATTCTAAAAACACGACAGGTTATTATGGACAGTGTCATTATTCTAACAATATTTTCTTAACTTGTTTAGGGCCAATTCACAATGAATGTTTTTTTTTGCGGTTAAATTACGAGAGTGCAACATCAGTTACGTTGTCCATTAGTGAGTCATGAAATTATCAAAAAGTACCAATAAACTAGGATTTGAATGCAGGTATGATGTTCATTCTATTCATCAGGATCAGCGTCCATATGTTTTATTAACAGTTCTTGTTAGTATTGTGTATTTACAATGACAACTGTTAGTTTCCATAACCTTCCCTCATGTTGTTCCAAACCTGTATGAGTTTCTTTCTTCTGTTGAACACAAAAGAAAATATTTTAAAGAATGTTGGTAATCAAACAGTTGATGGTAGCCATTGTTTAATGAATTATAATAATTGCAACGAAAGTTAAAAAGCATTGCATTATTTGCAGATTCATTGGCCTTGCTACATCTAAAATTGGTTGTTTGTTAGGTTTTTAAATGCATTAGACCAAGTCAATTTTAAGGTGTAAAATGTAGTAGTATATAAGAGTAGTATGACAATAACAATGTAATTAACTTGACAATGTTAAGTGTGACTGTGAAATGGTGTGTAAGATACGGTAAAGGGGAATGAGATCATTTAACTATTACAAGACATGATGAACTGCATATGGGAGCCTAAAACTGTAAAATTCTTCCTCTTGCTTTAATTTATCTTCATAACCATTCAATCTTTTTATCACTTTCCTTTAACTATCAGCCATTTCTCTTGCCCTGCTCTGTCTGTCTCGCTCTCTCAGTCTTGCTCATGTATCATCCGCTCTAGAGCACTATGGCTCTCTTCCCTCTCTCTTGGCAGACATTGTGTGTCCTTGGGAGAAGTTCTTGGGTTTACAGGAAATATTTGGCTTAATTAATGTGGCTTTATAAGTACTTGGGCCCTTCAGACTTTACTTGTGCCTTGTCTAGGACACCCAGGAGACTGCGAAATGGAGGAAAGGAAAAACACAGCACTTTATATGCATGTCTGATAATGTCACCAAGCTTTTCAAAACCACTTCAAATTAATCTGCATCCAGAGACGGAGGTCCTGGAGAACAGCAAAAACTCTTCATTTCTGTGCAAGCCCACTTGTGCGTGTACTGGGTTCTCTCATAAGCTCTGGGGGTAATGTGAGGACAACACGCCACCATGTGCCCGGTCACATGCGATATGTTGTTCTCCAGACTCAGAGCTAATGTGCTGGACATTGCAAAAGACTGAGGGGGTCTGACTCACAGTATGTGGTGGTTCATTCTAGTCACTTTTGCCAGCGGCCCTAAAACGTCAATCAAAATGACAGAACGAGAGAGATGGGAAAAGACAGAGCAACAGAATAGTTCTGTTCTAAACCCCTGAGAGCTGCCTTTGTAGGCAGTATTTTAAGGCATCACAGCAACGTTCCTGACGTGAATTCTGTTTCAAAAAAACTTAATTACGCAACCTCTTAAAACACATCCTTTTGGCAGCATCGCAAGCAACCTTTATAGAGTAAGCAATCCTATAATGCACGGTGACAAGCTCAGTGGAAAAAATAAATCCAAGGTGGATTTGATTCAGTAATTATTGAATTAATTAAACACCATGGAAGTATGTTTCCACCTTGCACAAAAAATAAAGTTTGGGGTTAGATTTTCTTTTTTGAAAGAAATTAATACTTTCATTTAGCAAGCATTAAACGCATTAAATTGATCAAAAAAGACAGTAAAGACACTCATAAATAGATTTCTATTTCAAATAAATGCTGTTCTTTTGAACTTTCTATTCATCAAAGAATTCTGAAAAAAAAGAAGCAATTTTGATAATAAGAAATGTTTCTTGAAGGCCAAATCAGCATATTAGAATGATTTTTGAAGGATCATGAGACACTGAAGACTGGAGTAAAGAATCTTAAAATTCAGCTCTGCCAAAACAGGAATAAATTACATTTTAAAATATATTCAAATAGAAAATAGTTATTTTAAATTGTAATAATTTTTCACAATATTACAGTTTTTACTGTATTTTGGATCAAATAAATACAGCCTTGGTAAGCAGAAAAGACTTCTTACTGATCCAAAACCTTTGAACGGCAGCGTAAATACAAAAACTATATAATATATAAAACTTCATGACCCTAGCAACAAGCTTGAGTATCAAGGAATCCAAATTTGCTTTTACCAAGTAACAAAGACTTATACATAAGAACCAGTCATATAAGATAAAATAATGTAATGAATCATGTCACCTTTGCCATACACTTCTATAAAAACTGTTGTACTCTTTTGATCTGAGGCATTCTCTGTGATTAAAGCATATTCAAAGGC
Organism: Abramis brama; assembly: GCF_963993115.1. Lineage (NCBI taxonomy): Eukaryota > Metazoa > Chordata > Actinopteri > Cypriniformes > Leuciscidae > Abramis > Abramis brama. The sequence continues at coordinate 18,290,616 of NC_139983.1, forward strand.
ATTGTTCAGAGTTTGTTTGATTACTGCTGCACGGCTGACTAGACTCTATAGATCTTACTTCCATTCCCAAGTGACAGTGTTTCCTGGAGCACTAAAGATCTTATTTCCATTCTGAAGTGATGGTGCTTAAGTGGAACACTAGAGACCTTACTCCCAAGTGTTCAAAAGGGGCAAGGCGTTGTCCGACTTGAAGCAGGTATTGAAGAGGAGACGCCCAGTAGAGTATATAAAGTTGTAAGTGTCGATTAAGAGACGCTTGGGTGTCGATAAGGTGACGCCCTCAGGTAACTTAGGGCAGGTGCGTAAGGAAAATCTACCACAGCACCGAGGCAGATCCCTAGGTTTTGAAACACAGCTAAAAAGAGAAGAGAAGAAAAGAAAAAAAGAGGACAATTCCCCAAAATCATCAGCCTTCATTTTGATTCCTTTGCAGTGTTCAGATAGGGAAGAAAAAGCTTTGGCTGTAAAGCTGTCCACTTCTTTGCCAACAAAGCTTTATGTAAATGAAAGAATCAGAGGACAAAAGAAAGACAGAGAATGCAGTAGAGCAAAAAAAGAGTGAAAGAGAGATGAGGACCCGAGGTGAATTGTTGTTCTGATTTCCTTTCTAAACTCAGCAACATTTCTCTGCCAAATGAGTCTTGTGGTGCCAGCCAGGGGCTCTACACAGAGATTTGTTTATCAAACGTTCATTGTTGTGTATAATTAGATAATTCTCCTGATACTACACACTACATGATAATTTTGTGCAGAGCAAATTTTGTGCCCCGACTGCCTCCCATTTAGGAGTTCAAGAGACTGGTTCAGAAGCTCTGAAATACACACATGCAATCACATACACGAGGGAGATACACACACCAAACGATAAACACTTTCTCTTGATTCTCTTGAATTCAAAAAAGATGAAATGTTGCAAATATCTCCAAAGAACATCTCTTTGACATCATCACTAACACACTAGCTCTGTTCCAAAACCTATTTAGCTACTTTTCTAGGCAGCATTTTAAGGCCTTTTCTCGACATAAAGGCTGTTTCCAAATAGTAGGCAAAATGATGCTGCCTCTTGAAGCATTTTACTTCCTTTTGGCAATTCTAAGGCAACACAGTGTGTATCCTTTGTGGATAAAGCAATCCAAAAATGCACTGTGACGAGAAGCCAAGGGAAAATGTAAGTGTTAAATTTGTTTTAAAATGTAATTTATTCCTCTGATGGCAAAGCTGCATTTTCAGCATCATTACTCCAGTCTTCAATGATCCTTCAGAAATCACTCTAATATGCTGATTTTGTGCTTAAGTAACATTTCTTACTTTTATCAAGTAATTGTGCTGCTTAATTATAAACAGATTTGTGGAAACAGTGACCATATTTCTTCAGGATTCTTTGATGAATAAAAAGTTTAAAAGAACAATTTATTTGACAAATCTTTTGTAACATTAGAAATGTCTTTACAGTCACTTTTGATCAATTTAACACATTTTTGTTAAATAAAAGTATTGATTTCTAAAAAAACAACAACAAAAAAACAAGCTGCTGTGTAGATAAATCAACCAGAAAGGCCAAACCAGCACAAAAACTCAATCTCTTGTCGTTGGTAGGGGAAAATAATATTAACTTATAATAACAATTCACAATCAAATCAAATCCTGATGAAGTATTTTCCCTTTCACTCATGAATTTATTTATGGTTTATTTGAACAGGGAGAGATGCAATACACATAAAAACAACTGGAAAATTACCATTGCAATTCAATGCAAGTATCATAGTGTTTGTACAAAAGCTAATTTGCAACATTCATCTGTAGAACGGCCTTTATAAACTACAAAAATGTTAAACAAATTAAGGGGGGGGGGGGGGGGGATAAGTACATTTTAATGCAGTTTCATGTTTACAAAATACATGGTTCAGTTCGTACTCACCTCTATGACGCGCGAGTCAAAATCTTCGTAAGTTTCTAAAAGAAGAAAAAAAAGGACAAAGCACAGTCACACCTTTTTATAAAAGACAATAAACACCAAAAGTCATTAGCACAGGTTGAGATTGTGAAAAGGGCTCACACAGCCTATTTGTTTTTGATCAGGGACAGCAAACGTGTTAAATGAGATTAGGTGAGTGTTTTGTTATGACCTCTAACCCCAGGGCTCTTCGGTTGCTGCAGTAACTCATTACAGGTGTTTCATTTTGCCTCTGAGACAAGCATATTTCCTCGATTTAAAGGAGGGGGTGTTGCTGTTGTGACTCAGGGGTGAGAAGTTGTTGGAACAGATCTAGACATGATTTAGACTCCAGGCCTCACCGTCGCTGGGCAATCCATCACCACGACTACTAGAGATTGCACCTACTACATCCCATCGGCCAAACAGACGGCAGGAAATACATTTGCGCGGCAAGATGGTGAGCGGCAGAACAGAGATGAACAGCTGTGTAAATTACAAGGAGATTGCACTTTCTGCATCTCGTTTCACAGTGTCTGAGTGTTAAAGCAACCGAAGCGTGTAGATGCAGGTGTTGCGCCATACATCTTACTATATGGTCAAAGATTGTGTACACACCCTTTTTAATAAAAGCGTTTGCCCATTTCAGATACATTCATTATAAATCAAGTATACAGCTATACATCTCCTTGACCAAGAATTTTCAGTAGAATGGGACAAATCAAAAAGGTACACACCTCCGTTGGGCCCCGGATCCAGCGGGCCAAGGCTTATCCCACCCCAGGAGTAGCCGGTCCAGCCTCTCTCTTTCTTTATCTTGGTCTTCCTGCGTTTTTCCCATTCATCCCTCTGGCGTTGCAGGGCTGCTGCCAGCTCCTTCTGCTCTACCTCTCCCCGCTGCGAGGGTTTCTGGACGGACCCATCCTTATACACCGGAGTATTCAGACCGGGCCACAGGTAGCCAGCACGACCTGAAGAGGACACAAGAAACCATTTAAGTGCATGCACTTAATGTTACTATAGGTTTCTACCTTCTTTCAAGAAAAGCCGCCATGAGAGAGTGTAAGAAAGGGAGAAAAATAAATCGATAGATTCCCCTGAGGTATTTTTAAGTGAAAGTAAATAATGGCACTCGATAACTGTGGCACTCAGTGAGTGATGTCAGCTTAGAAGATGGTTAGATTCCAACGGGAGATATAAACCTCTAAACTTGAAGCCGTGATTGATATTCATTAACTGGAATGGTGGGCGCAAACACCTCAAGAAATGGACAGCTAATGGTTATTGCTGTTTATAGCCATTTTAATCTAGTGTTGGCCTTAAATCTGTCCAGAGAAAAACAAATCTGGTGTGGGTAATAAAAGTAGTTCTTTTTTTAGAGTTTATTATTAAACAGCATTTTCCTTAATGTTTGATGTACTATGCAGACCAGAGATGCAAGATTAATCGTTAAAAAAAAATCACAGTCTTGATTCAAACACCCACATGCTTTTATTCCTAAATGACGATGATTCGGCTATGTCTTTTAAACCTGACAAGTATGATCGCAGCGAACTTCGAAATTTGAATTGGTGCTGCCACTGAGCCAGAGAGAACAGTTGTCATGTATAGGTATGAAACGTCTTCACAAACAGTCTTTTCAAAAATGCAATATCATTATGTGTTAAAAACATTCAAATGATCAAGTACTTGGATAAAAGTTTATAGTCCAGACATAAACACTGATGTCTACGATAGCAATAGAGTAAATCACCTTTTGAAAGTAACTTGACACTTCAAATAAATATTGTATCAATTAAATTGTTACACCAGTAGGTAGCAACAAGTGACTGTTCCAAAATGCTTAATTATCCGGATGAAACAAGTAAAGAAATGAAACAAGTAAAGTCTTTATGAGCGAATCATTGAATCATTCTTTCAAACTGCTTTTTTTAATGAATTCAAATTAATTAAATATTTTTAAAAAAGAATTAACATTATGTCAGAACCATTAGTACATTTGTTTAGTTGTCTATTCAGAATAGTGATCTCTATTTTGATTCTCAGTTTATCCAGAATAGCACAGCTCTAATGCAGACATACATTGCCTTAAAAGTTCACTACACAAGCTCACTCAGTTCACTCAGATCATTTGTATGCTGCAAAAACATGTCATAAAATGGTATATCGCCATTTACTTGTCCACACTTATATATCAATGCATGCTTATACAGTGTTTCTGATGAACGGTAGTGTGAACTACAATGGTGAGGATTAGATAATCATAACAGAGATAATTCTTAAAGTCTTAAAGTAGTAAACAGTAGCAAAAACAGCCTGTTTCGAGTGGCAAAATGGCCATGTACACTACTGTTAAACTGGCTAAGGGTCAGTAAGATTTTAAAATGTTTATTTAGTAAGGAAGTAGTAAATTGATCAAAAGTGGGATGTACCTTCTCCAAGGTTCTGGCCTCTGTTGAGATCTTTCTTCATTTTACGTTTGGTTCTCTTTCCTCTTCCCTTTCTGGCACCAGCACCGGACTCGGCTAAGACACCCCGCCAAAGCTCATCCGCTGTCACTAAGGGAATAAATGGATGTGAATAAAAAAACAAAAAATAAAAAAAAACAAAAAAACAACACACACCTACAGCAACACATCACAGTCTATTAGCACTCGAACATGCTCAAATAAGGTAAAGAATAAATAATAAACCCTTGGTATCATTTTAACCTGTGTATTTAACAACTGCACACTAAAATGTAAATTTCAGCTGTTGGTTTTACCATGCAAGTATGATGTGTGGATGTGTGTGTGTGTGTGTGTGTGTGGAGAGGGGTTGGTAATCTGGGACATTGGGAGTTGTTTGATGTTGTTTTGATTTAATTAGGACTTAATTAGATGAGACCGAGAGGCCTGCCAGGCCTAATGAAGCATCCGATTCTAACAAAAGCAGTTCAAGAAATTTCATAATTCTATCTGACAACCAAACATCCCCAATACACACTGACGCACATAAAACCGAAGCATTCAAAAACGCACTTATGCTGGTAGACTCAACCACACCATCTGCAAGAGAGATGCTGAAGGCACATCCCTATGCAGTTCTAAAAGTTTAAAACAAAACAAAAAGTTTTTGGATGCACAGATTTTTCTTTATAATTGTATAATTATATTAAGCTTGCACTATTTTAATGAAAAACTGTTCATGGAGCAGGTCCTTATGAAAGCAGACAAGCAAAAGAGATGCGGGAACAAACGATGTTGCATATATTAGAATAAAGGGGCTCTTAAGCAGACGTTTTTTTTAATTCACTCAAATTAAGAGTCATATTTATATTCAGATTTCATGGTCCAGCAAAGATGGTTTGTTAACTCGCAAAAGACTGTCTGTGCATCACTTCTACAATATTCTCCATACTAGCAAGATTCATGTAGAAGCAAGCCATGCCCCATGATCTATAAGTAATTTTGCTACCATCGGAAAAATAAGTTTAAAATAAAATCTAAAACTTCATAGTCCATAAATGAATTGCTGTGGACTGCAGATTAGAGGTCTTCTAGAGTCCTAAAATCTGTAGCCGGCCCGAATCACTTCTTACCCGAACCCGACAGATGCTGAGATGTTTTGCGCTATGAGGATTGGAAACTTGTCATTTAGCAGACACTTAAAGCCAATATGGTACAGTACATGCAGGGATCGTCTAAAATCATCTAAACAAAGCATATAATAGCATGCTTACATTTGTTGAAGAAGCTTGAATGTCTGTTCTGCTGCAGGGTGGCAGTGACTGGAGCATACTGGGTGGGACTGCGTCTGGCCAAGTGGGAGAGGTGAGCAGCGTCCCCTAGAGCTCTCAGTGCTCCGACACCTGGTGACAAGAGAGACAGAGGACAGGACGTTTCTTAAAGTCGGCGTAAAACGGAAGTTTCAATAGTCTTTTCTTCCCTATTGTGGCGTATATCAGAGTGAAGCAGCTTCTTAAACAAGAGAAAATGTAGGGCAGGAGTCTTGATTTAGTCCATTGGGAAACGACTGTGGTTTGCTATTGTGACATGTGAATGACAGGTTGCCCCGCCGTTGCAGCAGTAACACATCAATAGAGAAGAGATGTCTCTGCAAGAGGGAAGTTATTTTGATTAAAAATGACAAAGGCACATCATGACTTAAAAAAATAATAATAATGTGCACAGAATCGTCAATTTTGATTTCACTGTGGTGACATAAAAAAAAAAAAAAATTCACTATCTACTCCAAACACTTAAATTGTTAACCATCACTGCATCAGATCACCTAAGATACAGAGAAATTACTGAGTTCCAAAGACAATAAAAACCAGTGGTGTAAAGTATTTAAGTAAATGTAATTAGTTACTACACTCTATATATTTATAACTATTTTGTAGTTTGATTGAGTATCAAAGATATTAGCATTTTTGAATAAGTACTCTTTGCTCCAGTACATTTGTGATGTACAATAAAAAAATATATTTTTATTTCTTAGACAATTTTTAGGCCATTTTTATTCCTATTCATTTGTTTCCTGTTTGTACAGCACTTTGAATTACTTTTGTGTATGAAATGTGCTATATAAAAAAACTTGCCTTGCCTTGATGAGTAAAGCAGGTTTCACACTGTACAATTTTAGCCATGATTTGGCAGTCTGATACAAATTATGAGAATCCTAAAAGATTCTTTTGATCCTAGGCTAAAATATGTAGTCTTTGATCACTAGTTTGACGTTTTCGCAGACAGCCCATTAATGACCATTGCAATAAAATTTTATCTCCATTAAAATTCTGGCAGTGTCAGAAGATTTGACACACAGTGCTGCAGTGACTTCGACAACAACCGTCAAATCAAAACACCAATAGGACTGTCAAACCTGATGACTCAATTAGTGAGACAACAACAAACCACCACTTGCTCCACACACATCTTTGTTTTATTTTTCAGTTTTCTTTTTTAAGAAAAGCCATGATCAAAATTAACGCGACAGATTTTTTTTTGTCGCTAGCCACCATTTCTATTCGCGTGTCCGTTTTTAACGTATCTTGACTGACATAAATGACATAAATGAGATGCATGGAGATGTACATGGCTGCAGCCGGTGATGAGGCCGAAACCAGCATGTCCAGTGCAAGTAGGCTTTGACTACTTAAAGGTGCATTGTGTAATATTTAGGAGAAATCTGTTGACAGAAATGCAATATCATATACATAACTATGTTTTCAGTGGTGTATAAAGATCTTATATAATGAACCATTATGTTTTTATTACCTTAGAATGAGCCATTTCTATCTACATACACCGCGGGTCCCCTTACATTGAAATAGCCATTTTGCGGCGACATGTTTCTACAGTAGCCCTAAATGGACAAATGCGTTTCGTCACTATGTTGTTCTTCGTGCAAAGAAGCTAGCTAAAGTCAGCGAATAAAACACTGACACAATGATGAACAAGTAACAATAATATTAGCAATAACATATCGTTTTACTGAATAATTAAGTAAACATAATGTCTTAATTTATCTTTGTAAAGAAACCTCATTGTTTAACTGGCTACTCTCTGCTGTCTCAGACGACGACATATTTTCCTGTCAGCCACTGTGACTTTTGTTGGTTGCAATTCACAACCTCACCACTAGATGCCACTAAAAATCACATACTGCACCTTTAATTTTGACTATTTAATTTTACTTAACATTAATTTTTTTATCCGTTATATTGAAGCAACCTTTTTGAAGAATATTGGTTTGCTTGTGCCCTTTTTGAGCACTTGAGCTTAAAGGTGCAGTATGTAATATTGAGTTGAAATATTAGGAATGAGCGCAGGTGACAATGTAGGGCGACGAGCCATACACACCAAGTTGATGAGTTAATTTATCAGCGTTTTAACATGCCTTTGGACATAGAGCTTTTTAAATGGATGCCGATGATTTTTAGGTCGGGTAGAATCTGCGATCTCTGACCTAGTTTGTTTGCTGGCTTCCATGGCTGCAATACGCTGCGTATTCCGCCAACTGGCAACTCGGCTGTCGAAATACTATTGGGCAAATTGACAAAGTGCGGTATGGCACAGACCAAAGCAAAAACAGACATTCCGGCACGGAACGCACATTTCAAAGTACAATAACTGGCTGTAGCTTTGTTTTTCAGAGAAAAATGTGAACATACAATGTGCATACTAAATCTCTGCAAACATATTCAGTCAAAAAGATTACATACAAACAACATCATTAACTGAGACTTGAGTGTTCGTAGTAGACGTTTAACAGGCTGTTAAGTCAATTGCAATATTGTTCAGTTTTATTTCGACTTTAGAAAATAAACATGATTGCTTTCTTGTTTTTCACAGGCATGTCTCTTAGGTGTTGAGTAGTGCATCTTTGAGCCTATATTCAGTACAAGTAAAATATTTAAGTACTGTTAATATCAGATACCCTGAGGCCCGGTTTCACAGAAAGGGCTTTGATTAAAGGCACACTATGTAATGATTTTGCTGAATCATGGTTGTCTTGTTGTTGTCTTCACCTCTAAAGCCAGTGGAAAATATGACAGGCATCAGGCAGAAATCAAATTCATGGATGACTGGTAATGTATTAACGTTACGAAAGCCGTTGGAGCGGAACAATGCCGCTGGAGCAACTGCTAATGAGAGACAAGCACGACACACAGCTCGAGAGCAGTGGAGCTTTTATTATCCCGCAGACGACCGTTTCCGCTTCTTCCGGCCATGCGTATGTGAGGTAACGCAGCGCTGTTTTATCATATTAGATACATTTGAGTGTGATAAAAGCTGTTATAATGCTACTCTGTACGTTCGCTCGGCGGCTACTATATGAGACACTTGTTGCAGTGAGCTAGATCGATATTAGGCATGGTAAATATGGTACTCGCTGTAAATCAAGAAAACGAGATTTAAACAAAAGACTAACTGTGTTGAGCTGTATAACAATGATTCGCTTTCTGTCGATGAATGTATCCAAACAGTTGCTCACCTGTCTAATAAAACACATAATATATTAAACCGTCTTTGGTGGAAATCGAGTGTAACGTGGGTATTATGTCATTGATAGGCGACACACGGACACAGTCCGTGTTCTGTTTAAAACGGATTATTTATCTGGATTCTTAGAAACATTTCGGATAATGCAAGTACACAAATCAACAAAATATATAACATTGTTTTAGTGTTTTTTGGATATTTTGATGCAAATATCTTACATAGTGTGCCTTTAAGTCAGGATTAAGCTTTAGCTAAATTACGACATTTAAGTAGATTTAAGTAGGAAAAACTGTGGCACTGACACATTTTAAGATACAGTGCAAGGTTGCTTTCAATAAAGACTCAAACATGTATTTAGTCTGGGACTAGGCTTAAGCCTTGTCTGTGAACTTGGGCATAGGACTTAAGTCGTATTAGAATAATGACTTTTAAGTAACTTGTAATGTAGTCATTTTCACTGTAAGGTTAAGGTATCTGTAATTTTACTCAAGTATTGCTTTTAGGTACTTTTTACACTTCTGATAAAAACAAAGAAGCCCAAAGATATGATATCAAAGTTTCTGAAACGGCTATTGAATACACTAGTCATGGTATATCACATGAACACTTCCCATACTAAGCAACTGCTTACATGAAGTTCTCCACATAATGTCATCTCATACTTATTTAAAATAATATAGACAAGACATAGTGTACACAATATAACAACTGAAGATAATATGACACATACTGTAACTAGTAACACATGCATCAAATATCAGTGGTCAATATGACAACTGACTGACAGCTCTGGCAGGGATGTCTAAACCTCTTATAATCTACACACTCTTTACATTATCTCTCACCAAACATAAAGACATACGCTCAATAGAGTTATAAAAAAAAAGTTAATTCAACAAGAGTTCTAATCAAAACGCACCTTCAAATGACAACCGGAGGACACTGCACAGCCTTGTGACCGCCGCCATGTTCGGATGCTGAGGGGTCCTTAAGCGTAAGCGGGCTGTTCAAACTTGTGCCTGACCAAAATTATAGAAGAGATCGTTGATCTTTGATAAATTACAAAAAAATACAATTATTATTTTTTGAAAGAGGGAATTTTCAAAGACAATAAGGAATATATCCGAAATATACAATTTATTGTAGCAGCCAGTATCTGATTCAAAACATTTCACATTTTTAATAGCTTCATTATTTTCAGATTAATGTACAATCGTGCCTTTATTAACACTTAGTGAGTATGACAACCACAGTTTAGTAGCCCACAAAACAACAGATTTTATAGATATTTTACATAACGTTAGCCTAGATATAGTTTTAGACATGTCGACAATACCCCTATCAGAAAATAAAGTCATATGGTTTTGGAACATGAAAGTGAGTATTTTTGGATAACGTAGCCTAATCCTTTTTTATGGCTATTTTATCAAGCATATGTTATAAGTAGGCTATGGGCCTAATTTTGGATGTTTAAGCCCACGCATGAAATTACCCCATCAAAAGATAAAAATGCAACATTGGCAGTGAAGAGCTGCAGGGCTATGATCTGAAGCTGTGTCTTCTGGGACATTACACCCATCTGCGCTCTGCCTGTGGTACAGCGTTAGAGTGGAGGATTGACACCTGCATGCTCACAGCCTAGACTCATATCCTCTATCAGCAGCTCCATTATCAGCTGTAGTCAGACTCTGTCCTGCTCAGGTTGCGTCTGGGGGAACCAGCCGAAGAGAGGTGACTAGAGGATCTGAATCATTGCAAAAGTGCTCATAAACAGGAAAACAGAGAGTGGATATCAAGGGAAATTAAAAGTGTAAGAGGCTGCATCTCATTGCACAAATTTGGGCACTAGCAAGCGGCTTCTTTTAAAATTTGCATGGTACATTGGTGACTTGGTTAAGTGGCATGATTATGAGGTTGCAAATTAAAATGAATTCAGACATTACACAAATAAAATAAAGCAAGCCATAAAACAAATAGTACAAAATTGCTGAACATAAATTGACAAATAAATAGAGATAAAATGGGGTCTTTCTAATCTTCTTCTATCAACTCTTATTCAGGGTTATTATTGTTTACTAAAACTAAAACCATAAAAACATTTCCGCTACTTGAAATAAAATAAACGTTAACTGAAATAAATTGCAATGTTTTATTTTATAGGCAACATTTCTCATTTTTGTGTAGTTTAACTTGAATTACTAAAATAAATAAAACTAATAAATAAACTAAAATTAATAAATAAAAATGTATGTATAGCCACATTTAAAAAAAAACTACAAAACAAAACGTTTATCTAAAATTAAAGTGAAAACAGAAAATATAAAAATAATATCAAACTATAACTATTGACAAAACTACACTACTAAAATAACACTGCTCTAATTATTTTATGCTTTTGCAGGATTGTTTACCTATAATGCACATAAGGAAGGAAATATATATATATATATATATATATATATATATATATATATTAAAATCTGAAGAAAAAGTGATTGTCCTCTGGCAACTTGAGGGACATTTCAATATTTTTAAACATGATTCTTGGGACAGCCATGCTGGGTCACTCCGTAGGCAGTGCACTACTGACCTTGGGAGCTGACTGAGACGTACTCAGAGAGAGAGAGAGAGAGAGAGAGAGAGAGAAGAGCAAGGGGGCAAGGAGGGTGAAGAACCACTCATTCAATTCAGCAGGAGAGAGGGACGGCACAAGATAACAGCAAGTAGAGGCATGAATGACAGGATTGAGGGGAAGTAGGGAAAAGAACTCATACAGAACATACAGACTTGCTTCAGTGGAAGTGACAGTGTGAACCAGGCTGTCAGAAAAAGGCAGCTGATGGGAAAAAGCAGTAGAAAGAAAAGGAGAGGACGAGAGTTTGCAGAGCTGTCGGGCTGATAAATGCTGTCTAAAATCTTAGCGAGGTGTTCCTGCATGCATCCAAACACAAGCTTTTCCAATTTCCTGTGTGACAGCCCGAGCTGTCGTCAGTGCGACAGGAAACAGATTAAGGAGCCTCTGGAAGGGCTCTGTCAGCATGCTGTGGATGTTTATTAATCATTATATCTGCAGAAGTGGAATAATCTTGATGGATTATACGGGAGGAAGGAGAGGTGATTGGTTGGGGTGGAGGCGAGTAGCCAGTAATAAACCAACCTGTGGGTTTGATTGCTTTCATCTCTCCGATCCAACAGACTATAAACAGCCACAAATCAGCACCCAAAAACATTTGTGTTTATATATGTGTAAAATCCATTCAGAGTTTTGGTGCTATAAAATGCTTCAATGTTACGTCAAATCAGAGCACCGGAATGTCTTATTTATGGCCAATCACACTCTGTATGAGTTTTGGTCCTGGCTTTAAGAAGCTTTAGCACATCTGAGGTTGGAGGTCAGGTTGGAGACAGTCTCTTTCAGGCGTACTTATGGTTTCTAAAACAAAATAAGAAATGTAGAATGAAGAAAAATGAAGTTTATGATGGAAGTCGTTTCAAGTGTAAAGTTTTGTTGAAATACAAATGATGAGATAAATTTGGTAAATAAATTTAAATAAATGTTAATGTTTTATTTCCATCCATCCATCTTCTACCGCTTATCCGGGGCCGGGTCGCTGGGGCAGCAGTCTAAGCAGGGATGCCCAGACTTCCCTTTCCCTAGACACTTCCTCCAGCTCTTCCGGGGGGACACCGAGGCGTTCCCAGGCCAGCCGGGAGATATAGTCTCTCCAGCGTGTCCTAGGTCTTCCCCGGGGTCTCCTCCCGGTGGGACATGCCCGGAACGCCTTCCCGGGAAGGCGTCCAGGAGGCATCCGGAAAAGATGCCCGAGCCACCTCAGCTGACCCCTCTCGATGTGGAGGAGCAGCGGCTCTACTCTGAACTCCTCCCGAGTGACCGAGCTTCTCACCCTATCTCTAAGGGATCGCCCAGCCACCCTGCGGAGAAAGCTCATTTCGGCCGCTTGTATCCGGGATCTTGTCCTTTCGGTCATGACCCACAGCTCATGACCATAGGTGAGAGTAGGAACGTAGATTGACTGGTAAATCGAGAGCTTCGCCTTGCGGCTCAGCTCCTTCTTCACCACGACAGACCGGTACAGGGACCGCATTACTGCAGAAGCTGCACCGATCCGCCTGTCAATCTCCCGTTCCATCCTTCCCTCACTCGTGAACAAGACCCCAAGATACTTGAACTCCTCCACTTGAGGCAGGAGCTCTCCACCAACCTGAAGCGAGCAAACCACCCTTTTCCGACTGAGAACCATGGCCTCGGATTTGGAGGTGCTGATTTTCATCCCAGCCGCTTCACACTCGGCTGCAAACCGTCCCAGTGCATGCTGGAGGTCCTGGTTTGATGAGGCCAACACGACAACATCATCCGCAAAGAGCAGAGATGAAATCGTGTGTGGTCCCCAAACCTGACCCCCTCCGGCCCCTGGCTGTGCCTAGAAATTCTGTCCATAAAAATTATGAACAGAACCGGCGACAAAGGGCAGCCTTGCCGGAGTCCAACACGCACCGGGAACAAGTCTGACTTACTGCTGGCAATACGAACCAAGCTCCTGCTCCGGTCGTACAGGGACCGGATAGCCCTTAGCAAAGGGCCCCGGACCCCATACTCCCGGAGCACCCTCCACAGGCCGCCGCGAGGGACACAGTCGAATGCCTTCTCCAAATCCACAAAGCACATGTGGATTGGTTGGGCAAACTCCCATGAGCCCTCCAGCACCCTGTAGAGGGTATAGAGCTGGTCCAGTGTTCCACGACCGGGACGAAAACCACACTGTTCCTCCTGAATCCGAGGTTCTACTATCGGCCGGATTCTCCTCTCCAGTACCCTGGCATAGACTTTCCCAGGGAGGCTGAGTGGAAGGAATACTTCGAGGATCTCCAATGTTTTATTTAATGTTTACATATACTTTTCAATGACTTCTCTGAGTCCACTGCATAAACACAGTCCAATATTTGGTCTTATATTACATACTAATAATAATCAAACAAAAAATGTGGTTACATATTTAAATATTTTTTTTAACCACAGCAAAACTCATAACGTCATATGAACCACCAGTCACTACACTTATTTGCAGTTGAAGAAAGTAACTTTAAAAGTAAAGCATTACAATATTGTATTACTCCTTACAAAAGTAACAAATTGTGTTAGTTACTTTTTATAGAAAGCAATGTGTTGTTACTTTTGTGTTACTTTTTATCATCTTGGCTGGGCTTGTTTGTTTGTTTGTTGTTTAGTAACTCCAAAAGTGAAATGAATAAGCCGTGCTGCCATTCTGAATTGCAGCAGGAGAAAGTTCAATACTCTTACATTTCACTGTTTTTATTACTGAATCTGTTTTTATGCAAGTAAGATGAGTAAATAAATGCATGCTCACATTTAGTCTAGAACTTCATTAGCAAATGTTTACACACGTTTATGCCAAATGACCAATTTAAATTTAAAAGTAATGCATTACTTAGTTACTTAAAAAGTAATCTAATTACGTAACTCACGATACTTGTAATGCGTTACCACCAACACTGTTTACTTGAGTCTCAAGAGTCATGAGCATTAAGTACAAGAAAACACAGTAAATTTTATTCACTAAAAAGATCCAGCAGAAGTAAAACAAAATTGGGATTCGGACTGCAATGCTCATGCTGTTTTTGATTCCGGTGAAAGACTAATTAGAGTAATTTGCTCGAGACTACACTGTTCATGGGCCCTGTCCCAAATGGCACACTTCATGCACTTGGCTTGTGGACTTACAATGGCTGCCGCGTGCGCGTGTCCTTTAAGTCCATGAGACCGTAGGGTGTCCCATTTGTCATTTTAGGTTTCAGAAGGGTGCTTGAGTGCCCCCTTTGTGGTCAATATGTGCCGACTCATAACATTATTCGGATGCTCTGTCATTTTTAATTCAATATACAAAAATAACAGATTCATAAGATTAATTTGTTTAGGAATTGGACTACACTTCTCGTGCTTATTAAGTTAATTAAGTAAAAAAAAAAGTCTCATGAGAGTCATTCGTTTGGGAATCGTTGCACAGTTTTTGATTCAATAAAAATAATCATTCCATTCAGGAATCAGACTACAGTGGCTATGCTGTATGTTTTTGATTTTTTTACAAAGTAAAAATGACAAAAAAAAATTTGTTTCGTGTATAGATTCAGCAGCAGCAAAGCAGTGATTTTATGTATTTTAGTTAAGTTTTCCATCTGTTATGGTGCTAGAATGCATGTCCAAAGAGAAAGCGATCATCACTTGTTCTCTATTTTTAATAGTTCCCAACCTTACTTGTTTTAAAGGTGCAGTATCTCTAACCCAAATTCAAAATATTGGAAAGGGTTGTTTCCCCTGCCCTCTTCCTAAGACTCGATGCTCACGCGAGTTTCCAGATTGAGGACAAGCAATAGGAGTGAGCGCAATTGACAATATGCTCCCGTTCATAGAGATTTTTAGATGGATGCTGAGGATTTTTAGGTCGGGTAGAACCTGCGATCTCTGACCTAGTTTGTTCGCTGGCTTCCATGGCTGCAATACACTGTTTTTTCCGCCAACTTGGCAACCCGGGTGTCGACATACTATTGGGTAAATTGGCAGCAGGCGAAATCACACAGACCGAAAACAAAAACAAACATTCCGACACGGAACGCACATTTCAAAGTAAAATAACTGGCTGTAGCTTTATGTGAACTTAGCATCCTAAATATGAAAACATATTATGGTGTTTTTATGCTTTAGTACAGTCAAAACATTAAGCATCTTTAAGTAACCTTCTTTGTTTTTTGTTGGTATTTTCATTAACATCATAACCCAGTGTGTCTTCAGGCTCTTGTGGTGAAGCATCTCTGCAGGGACTTGGGTCTGCAATCACATTCTCACCAGTGCCACCTAACGTAATTGGCGGCCTCTAGGCTACATAATCATCTGAGATGGAGGCCAAAAGTGTGTTCTCACACCTGTGGGTCCATGCAATCTCTGAAATTTTACTTCACCTGTGAGCAGCAATCAGATTCGGGGAGACAATCTACAGACCACAGATAGAGAGGATCAAAAGTATGTGATTTGATAAATCTAGAGAGATTTAGGCACATGGCAACACATCGTACAAACTCCCAAACATCCATAAATTATCAGTCGGATCTAATCACACTGATGATACACATTACAACATCCTCATTTAGATGGTGGCATTTAATTAAAATTTGTTAACTTAAACTCAATTGGAAATTACAGGAATGGGTCTTTTACTGCTTAATGCATTTCGCTGTCTGCATTTATGATAATTTGTGGCTTTTTCCTGTCACTTGTAAAAGAAATATACAACCTGTGAATTTCCAGGTTGGCCTTCAGAGGAGAGGAGATATTTCTAGGCGAAAGTATCGTGGTGTTTGAGAATGTGTTCTAGTGTGATATTGATGGGCCTTTTGCAGAGCTGCTCTCATCAGCATAAATTCTACAAGGCTGCCATGGAAAAGAACATCCTTGAAAGACCTAGGGCGTCTTGGTGTAAATAAAAACGGACATTTTCATTCTCAGTGAGTTTTTTGCCTTTGGAGCTTTTCAATCTCCTACACACACAAATATAGATGCTCGATTTCACTCATGTATTTCTTTTATATTATTCTGAGTAATACAAATTGGGCTTACCACAAAGTGCATTTCAGACTTGTTTTGAGGATATCAATTTATGGAACAGCTGTAATTGTGTGCATAGAGAGAGGGACAAAGAAGGAGATGTTTGTCCTCTACTTAGTAGATAATAGACTGACTTATATCCAGCTGCAGAGCAAAACAACCATAACAAACTCAATAGCCCATAAATATGCAGAAACAATGTTCAGTTGGTTATAATGGAACAGGAGTATCGTAAAAACAAAGCACAAAACATTTGATTTCCTCTATAAGTTTCCAAAAATGACTTCATATATTCGTTGTTTTATAGTTTAATTCTGTTCAATGAAACCCTAATAAGTTGGCATGACTCAAAAAAATGTAGGTAATAGGTTACTTAAAAAATTTTAAGTTCAAGGATTAAATCAGTAAAATTTTAAATTTGGATTTTATACTACACAAACATATTAATTACAATTTACATGATATAAATTGACTAAAATAACTTGTACAATTAAACATCATAAAGGTAGGGTAGGCAATGTTTTTCATAAACACTTTTTGTTATACTGGTTGAAACTCTCTTCACATCCTGATAGCAATCAATAACAGAAGTGGTCTAAATATTGAAAAATGTTGGCCAACATATATCTTCTGTGGAGGTCTCAGGACCAAAAAATGTTGGTCAAAAAATTGCAATAGGTGTGTTTGACTTGAAGCAGCGCTGTGCAGGCCGATTGGTGTATGACATCAAGTACTGAGAGCGATTCTAAAGCATGCTTAGCCGTCTGCTCTCTAAACGCTCTCACAGTGCATCACCGATCGGTTTGCACAACACCGCTTCAAGGCGAACACATCTATTGTAATGTTATGTGCTTTGAGACATGAGGTAATTTGCAGACAATGCTCTGGCTGTGCGTGTTCATGTGTTTTGAAGGAGGCGTGGCTTTGTAGACGCTCTGAAGGGAGGGTGATCTTTATGCTTTCAAAGCTACCTTGCTATTGCTAGCCTCTCCGAAATTGCCTACCCTACCTTGAACTCAAAACTTTCCAATTAATTGCTAAGCAAAAGCACATTTGCATATACCAAAGAGACTATCACTGTACACTTGCATGTGCTATAAGCAATATGCAGCATATGCTAAAAAAAAATTGAAGCCCATCCTCAACCTAACTAACCACATAACAGAACATTAAAACAATAACATGTCTCTATCAATATTAATCTTGTGCAAAAACACACAACGTATCACTTAAGTTCAACATTTATTCTCCTCTGACATGCTGGGAACTAGAAATCTGCTCATTCTGTAAACTCATTCAGTTTAAATTCAGCTTAATAAGTTATTAATACTTATTAAAAACATTAATACCAATTAATACTTAAGTACAATGAACTTTGAGTAATATGTGAAATGAACTCATTTCATTATGAGTCATAGGCTATTGGATATTAAAGGGGACATGACATTAGAAACAAAATTTACCTTGATCTTTGAGGTCTTTGTAGGCTACCATTAAAACATCCTGCAAGTTAAATGCATTATTAAAATAAAAAAGCATTTATTTAATCAAGCTCAAAAAACAGCTAGTTTTGATAGTGACCGTTGACGTCACACGGGCAAATACATTTTTATATGCCTGCCTCCAGACATCATAAGACATAAAAGACATTGACGAATAACTAGGCTATCCATCGCCCCATTGGCCCCATGGCATTCATTCGCTTAATTCCTAAAATTTGCCTACACTAGGCCTAGATGTGAGCATTGTGCCACGTCAAAAGAAAATAGAACCTGTCACTGACATTGTCTACACTGGATACAGTAGCCTATACAGTTGAGCGTTCAGTTTCTGACATGCTCCACGCACTCGAGTCTCTCAGGAGTTTTTTTTTTTTTTTTTTATATGGTCAGGACAAATAGAAGAGTGAAAGAAGGTTCGCTTTGACGCGTTTCGTTTAAACAGCTCGTTTGCATCTCTGTTCTGACTTCAGAAGGATCCCATCATCGGAAACAAGTGGATGGTTTATTTTAATTGCGTCCCGTCGGATGATTAGTTTGTTCGGAGCATTTTGTTAAGCGAGGCCCATTACGGTGGCCCAGTAGTGCACAACACAATGCAATTTAAATAGCAAACATAAGTTCACAACACAACGAAATGAATCCACAATATAACGGAAATTAGACACAATACAACGGAAATGCTCCCGACAACTAGAGGGCTCTCGGAGCGCTGTAAAGTTAGTTTTACTCGCCATTGTTCTATAGAGTCAGCAGTCTTCCACGATTAGTTTTATCAGCTACATGAAATATAGCTGCGTATTTATACTCAAGAATGCTTTGACACGCTACCACATAGCATGATTCCTAAGGAAACGTCTGGCAATTCCAACAAGTGGTTAAAACGTATAATTTTATCACAATATAATTTGATAAATAATAATAAAAACCATTTGGTGAATTGCAGAATTACAGGAAGGTATTGGCACAATTTCACCACTAATAAGTCAGTCTGGTCACTAGGAACCTGTTGTGTTCTCTCAAGTGGGGTTTAATAATGCATTAAGTTAGTGTTCAGTGATGCATAGAGTTTGATTGTGCTGGTAGCATTCTGTTCTGCCTGACTAATCGCGTTCATTTACTTTGGTCTGAAAGGACAGTGAGATTTAAGTTAAAAGTTACGATAAGTTGATGCTACTCTCTGTGTCAGTGTGATCCTTACCAAACACAACAGAACCTACCACAAGCTTTTGGACATGAAAAAAAAAAACCTTTAGGTGAATTACAGTAGGCCTAATGTTTTTATAAAAAACATATTGTGTACTGTACAGTATTGGCACAATTTCACCTGTTGAAAGTCAGTCTGGTTAATAGGAACTACAACCTTTGAAACATGATAAAAGAAAAAAAACTTTATTATATTACAGAAATTTCCTAAAACATAATTGTTTACTGTAAATACATGAAGGGAGTCACCTGTAGTAAGTCAGTCTAGGCTACTACCAATACAGTCAAGCTTTGGATTTTGAACATGTCTGTTTTTGAATGTTAAAAGTAATTTTAATTAATACAAATTATACGTTTTAACAACTTAGGGATCTCTTAGGGATCATGCGCCGTGAAAGCGCGTCAAAGCATTCTAGAGTATAAATATGCAACTATAATGCAAGTAGGTGATTTTGAATGAATAAATGTCCATATACAATGGTTAGCATACTGTTAAAACTAATCGTGGTGTTGATATATTCTATTAAGACTGCTGACTCTATAGAACAGTGGCATGGAAAACTAACTTAATCGCGCTCCGAGAGCCCTCTAGTGGTCGGGAGCATTTCCGTTGTGTTGTGGCTTATCTCCATTGTGTTGTGACTTATTTTTGCTTTTTAAATTTCGTTGTGTTGTGCGCTGGGCCACCGTACATTGTAGCCTAAAATATGAAGCAGCCAAATGTAGTTATTGGATTGACAACAGCAGCATCACAAACCGTAAGTAAATGATTTCATAATACTTTGTAGGCCTAAATTATGGTTTCATATGGATAATTTCTTTAAAACATTTGCGTTACGTGCAATAAGCGTCATCAGCTGTGCTTAAGGAATCTGCATGCCCTTATGTTGAAGTTTGATTATTTAAGAAAATAATAATAAAGCAAGATGCCCTGTTGAAATATGAGAGCTTTATTTACCCTCTTCGCGTGTCGGTCAAAAATGACCTGCATTTTTATTTTTATTTTTTATTTTTTTATTTTTCATTGAAATTAATGTAACTTAGTCTACTATATTTAAGTTCGATAATGTTTTTTTTTATTTAATATTTTGTATGTTTAGGGGATTGTATGGTACTAAATTATATTTTCGCTGTATTTATAATCCATTTATTTACTTTGAGCATAGACCTGAAATTAAATGTCCAACTTAAACTGTCGTAAATATTGAATGCTTTAGAGCACAGACTTAAGTTTGATCTCTTTTCAAAGATGACACGTGGCAAGTTTATTGCTGAAGTGAAAAAAGTTGTAAAAAGTGAACATAAAAAAAAAAGTTACGGAATTTTACGTTTATTGTTATGAAAAATGTATTTTTATATGAAATATATTTTCAAAAACATTTTTTACTCTAGAACTGTGAGAAAATCGAAGCCATAAATCTAACCATGTTCAAAATTTGAGCCTGATATCTCAAAAATTAGTTTTCAGTATGATTTTATTTGGCCGTGCGTTTAAAGTTTTCACTAGGTGAAATTCTCCCAATCATTTCCAATGCGGTAATTTTTTACCGCTAGGTGTGACTATTTTTTAAAGACCTTTTAACCTGTTCAAGTCATGTCCATGACTTTTTTGTGTTCATACAGCAATTGCCAAAAATTTTTTTTGAGATAAAGTATTTAAAGGGATAGTTCACCCAAAAATTTAAATTAGCCCATGATTTACTCATCCCTTTAATGCTGCAAATCATCAATGTCATCTGGGACAGAGCCTAAAAGAGATTGGTGCAAGGGCCAAAAAGGTGGTTGCAGAGCAAGTTATTAAATATTGATAAAAGATTAAGGAAACACCCCCCTTCGAATAACATGCACTGGCAAAATAGTTCCTGGTATGTGTATTATGAAAGTAAATAGTATAATTTTTTGACTTCATGATGACTTAAATGTCTCAGTCAAACAAAAATGAAATTAACAACTGTAACAATGCACTAAAATAGTACATAGTTCTGAATAATTAAAAAAGAGTTTAAGAAAATTGCAGAAGGCACATGAATAATGAAAAAGATTGTGTTCAATGAAATATTTATGAGGTCAGATGATTTAACTTTAATTGGTAGGAGTTTTAAGTGGAAAGCTTGACCTCCAAAAGAGGTTGGCCGAGAGAATATCGGAAGATATAAACTTGAACAGGAAGTTTGAGCATAGAATTGATTATCAATGAAAGTGAACTAGATTTTGCATACAGAGCTCTTTCTGTTTCTATTCTTTCAAACCAATTTAAAGTTCTATAGCTATGAATTAGGCCAACTAACAGACAACCTCTATTACAGAGGGAAAGAGAGAGCAAAGGAAAGAGAGAAAAGAGGAGTGAAATGGAAGCAGACATGCAGTTAGAGAGGTGACCCTTGTAGAGAGCAAATGAGGGAGCAAAGAAAAGAGTGAAGGAAGGCGGACCATTACAGCAGATTCGAATTGACAGCGAGCAGAGCACAGATAAATGAACAGGAGAGGTGGTGACCCTGTAGTGTGCGCACATTCATGTGTATGTTATTCTGTCATGGTTGGGACTTTCCATTGACTTATTTTGTTATAAAAAATAAAGGTTCCAAAAGGGTGTTTTCACAGCGATGCCATAGAATAACCATTTTTGGTTCCCCAAAGAACCTTTCAGTGAACAGTTCTTAAAAGAACCATTTTTCTCAGTGTGAAGAACATTTTAAGAATCTAAAGAACCTTGTTCCGCTATAAAGAACCTGGAAAGGTTCCATGGATGATAAAGGTTCTTCATGGAAGCTATGCCAATAAAGAACCTTTATTTTTAAGAGTATATCCTATTGCATATTTTCAGGCCTAACTCTCGCTTCTTAATTTTTTATTAAGACATTTTTTTAAGAAAATGTTTAAATTAGCTTTTTGAGCCTTCCCCCCCAAATCATTGAATTGAATTAATAATTTTTTTAATTATTACTACATTTCATTAGCTTGCATTAGCTAACATTCATAGTCGTTCTTGTGTATTATTTTTCTTTTTTCTAAACATTTTATACCCTGACCTTTGAAGCACTTGAGCTGCGTTTGTATGAAAGTTGCTAAGCAAATAAATAATATTAGAAGCCCTTTTTTATATTATCACCACGTACTGTAGGTGATTTAAGGTTTTACCTTCAGACGCTACACTGTGAATTATTCATTTGCATGACAAACATTATTTTTGCTCCTCCCTGGTTCCTCCTCTAAACATATGGAAAGAGATTACAACATGAGGGAGGAGAGGGGAGGAGAAAACATCAAGATTAAAGGAATGACAGACAGGATGGAGGTGTGAATGTCAGAGAGAGATGGATTTGTAGGATATATCGGCATATAAATCACTGTAATTCAGCATGTGGCATAAAGCCTGGAGCAGATGAGGAGTGTGTCCCTCATTTCTCTCTCCACACTGCTTATGTCATCCCACTTTCTCCAAGCTTCCATCAACTGCTCCCCCCGAATCTTCAATCCAATCACTCTCTTCCATTGTAAAACATCTCAAATAACAACATAGTGAATAAACTTAACAGTTAACACCCAAGCAATATCCAATGTTGACTGATATAATATATTGTGCACCTCTTTCTCTTTCTTTTCCTCTCTCTGTACTTGTCTATTTTAATACTGGTGCCCAGACAAAGTTGTAGCTGGGAAAAAAATTAGTTTGAAACGATTCCCCCCTCCATTATTCAAGCTTGCATTCAGAGGTTATTACGTTTTATGAATTTTTAATGAACCTTAATAATTTAGCGTCACATAAAAATGGTTCAGCATTAACATTGAGCACACTTAGCTAAACGAGTGCTGCATCAGGCGGAGCAAAGATCCCACAACAACTCCTCTGAGATTACATGTGTGTATGTGTAACGTCACCAGCTGGAGTGCCCTTGAGAGCCACCAGAGGGCACTCCACATCAGACTATTGTCATTCCCTCACAAACTACATTTCCCATAACTCATCATCCATTATCACATTCACCTGTGTCTCATTATCTTGTTTAGCTCACCCCATATAAGCCTGGTTTTCTCATTCATTATCTGCAAAGTCTTGTTTAGTGTCACACTGCAATTCCAAGCATTTTCCCTGGTTTCATGTCTCTTGGTTTTGGATTTCTTGCCTGTTCTGTGGATTACTCATTTGCCTGTGTTTCCTGCTTTGTTGTGTTTGTTTGTATGGACTGCCTGCCTGTACTTTGGATTATGTTTTTGGATTATCCTGTTCAATAAATACTGCATTTGGATCTCAACCTTCTTGTCTCAGAGCAGTTCATAACAGTATATGTGCTTATGAGCACCTTTCTAAATGAATCTCCAGAGCAATGTGTCAGAAGCCGGTGTGTGCGTGTGAAAATGTGTGTGAGGGAGAGAGGGTGTATGTGAGAGAAATAGCGTGTGCAAATCAGTTCGGATATGCATCTTCATGACTGTTTAACTGCATTAGGTGGAAAGTTATTTTTCTTATTTCTCTTTCCAGATTCTATCGTTTTTCGCATTAATCGCTGTGGGAAATATTTACTTGATTATTCAGCACATATGTCAACCAGCTGAATAAAATTCATGCATTATTCAACACTGTCATTACAGTGAATTTAAATACATTAAGCCAGATTTCCAGACATTATCCTGATGTAAATATCTACAGTACCTGTCAATTCTTCAACTTAATGTACATTTTAATGCATTTTCTCCTCAATATTTAATTGTTGATGCACAAACAATGCTAATGAGAGTCCATATGTATAGGGTTATAATTTAATGTGTAGGAGTATGAGCAGATACAAAGAGGAAAATTATATTACTGTAGGTTACTGGGCGGCTAAAGCAAAGGTTATTGCATGGTGACCAGGAATGTCAATCCTATGCATCCTGAAATATGAATTTGTTAGCTCAGTTGACCCATTAGCAGCTACGACTGTCAGTCTAATGTGAAATCACAATATTATGAACTTTGTAATTTGCATAATATAATACACTTTATGAAACATAATTGCATAATGGACCATTTTTTAAATGTGATACTAATTTGCAAGCATCTTAAACAAATTGTTAGGAAGCTAATCAATTAGCTTTTTTACTTAGCCGACCCTCAAAACAAAAATTAGCTTACAATTAAGTACAAGTGCAGTAAAATTTGTCTTGAATTAACTTTTATTTTTCTTACTCTGTTGGCAAATAGTTTTAGTACTATGTTAATCGTAGACCACACTTAATTGTGATACATTTATGCTTTAAATAAATACAAATAATTACAATTTGAAAACCAAGATATGGTCTCTGAAAATAAGTTTTAATATGCGATTTTGCTTCACAAGTAAATTCATCTACAGAAAAACGAAGTGTACAGTTAGTCTGCCAAGAAACACCTGGTAACTGAAGTAACTACAAAGTGTTGGTAATCTCTATCACTTAGTTACCATGGAAATGAATTAGCAGACAAACATACTCTATTATTTACTACACTCATACACACACTTTTCATTAGCTTTCACCAGACAGAAGGAAGAAGGGACGTTTGTGTGGGAGAGATAAACGGAGATGGAGGGTGTACTGGAAGGAAAAGTGCGAGCAGGGTGATATATTTGTGTGTATCTAAGAGAGGGATCAGAGAGTGGCGTGATGCTCGTCCTCTAATAGATGTGTGCGTTTGCTCTAGTCTAGTCACTTCCATTTATCAATCAGAGCCACAAACAAGGTGCCAAATTAAAACCAACGTCCATCAAGCATGTCGCCACTGAGACGGACTTCAATCCACATCACTGGATGAGGACCTTCCACACACACACACACACACACACACACACACACACACACACACACACACACACACACACACACACACACACACACACACACACACACACACACACACACACACACACACACACACACACACACACACACACACACACACACAAACTAGACACTAGGTTCAGATTTTACTACCACACAGAAAGTTCCATAAAATGCATAAACACAGGAGGAATTTGTTTTTTTATTTTAGGATCACTGATACTATTATAGCATTATTAATATTTTGAATCCATTTTTATTTTTCTGTTTTCATTGTAATTTTATTTAAAGTTTTAGTAATTTTATAGTGTGTTTTTTCATTTTTAATAGTTTTAAATCGTTTTTTATTCTTTTTTTATTACATCAAGTTAAACTAAAATAATACATGTTCCCTTGGAAACTAGCAGAAAAAAAAAGTTTCAGTTTTTTTATATTTTATTTTATTTCTGTTAATGTAAAAAATAACATAATGTGGATTTTTTTTAAAAATGAATATACAACTTAATGGCAGGTATTCAGTGGTATGGTGTTAAAGGTGCAATATAGAAGATTCTCTACAGAAATGTTTTTTTGTTATGCTGATTGAAAGTCTCCTCATATCCTGATAGCAATCACTATTAAGCGGTCTGAAAGTGGAAGGAGCAGGACCATAAAATGTTCAATAATTTCATTCGATCCTTGGCAGGACGCAGCCTTCCTTTTAAGAAGCACCCAGTGAGTGAGTCGTTCAATCATTCACTCAAACGATTCCTTCAAAACACAGACGCAAAAAAAATAAAAAAAATAATTAATTCACTCATTCAAGGTGTTGCTTTGAAATGCACGACGGTTTCTATCTTCCGAAACTCTACCTTCGTTTGGGACTATTTTCGTTGTTGGTGAAGCAAAACCAGCAAATTACCTGGGATTCTGGGAATGTTGAAAGTTACTCAAAATGAACTTATGTACAAATATTAAATGTTGAAGAGCAATATGACCCCCGCAATCTAAATATTAGAATATCGACAACATGACTCTTGTGTGATGTTTCTTGAATGTTACAAACTTTTAAGGGTTTTGTTTGCTGGTAAAGACAGTATACAGCTTCACATAGTGAAATAGCATAACATTTGTAACAGTCTTCTAGGCCATGTCCACACTGAAAACGCATCTTTTTCTGTGAATCTGGCCTTTCGTCTACACTGAGACGGCGTTTTTTATTAGCTTTTTGAAAACGCTCTCCAAAGTAGATGAATTTGAAAACGCAGTTTTAGCGTTGTAGTGTGGACTGTGAAAATGTGGGGTTTGAAAACAATGACGCATGTTTAGTCGTGACGCATAATCTACCTATCTGCTGTCCTGTGTCAAAACATGAGAGCAGTTGCGTTTTAGACCAAACATATAATGGTGACTGAATGCAACCTGGATGTTTCAGTGAATGGTGAGATATTTTGCTAAATAAAATGATCCTGCCAGAAGAATTGCTTGATAACTTTTTTTTATGTCTGTTCCGTATCATCTCACTGAGCTTTTGTGAAGGTTTACGCATTCACGATAAGGTGAATTTTGCGTTTTCAGACGTTAGTGTGGATGAGAAACTTTTGGAAAATGCTTGAAACGCTATTGTGGACGGAGAGCGCTTTGAAACGAAAAAGCCGTTTTCAAATGTATCCGGAATAATCCAAGCTGGCAAAGTTTAAAACCCTTGTTTAGGTCCATTGATTATACAACATCAGTAAGCGCTATGCTTTTAACAATGCGAAATTTACAGTATAGGCCTACTTTTTGTGTGTATCCTACATTTTATATTTGTATATCTGGTAAGTTTTGTAGTTGTAAGCTTTATTACTGTGATTGTTTAATGACAGCAGTGTGAAATGGCAGATTTCTAAGTACAGTAAATGCTGTTGGCAACAGCCGTTGGTTACTCCTCAAATAGCTGTTTTCTTACTGCTTGTATTTCAAATTCTATCCCCTTAAAAATGTACACTATTTCATGTCAGACATGTTGAGATCACATGACCAGCGAAATAGGCTATACTGCCTCCATACAATCAACAACTGATGGATAGAACCAAGTTCCCGCCCTATGTTTTATTATTTTGGGTAATCCATTGCACTCAAATGTATAGTCACAATACGGAAGAAATGATTTGTTGCTACTTCGGTTACAAGGCGACAAATGCCCTTTCATGCATCTTGTCAGATTACATTGAACTCAAAGAGCGAAGTGTCAAACAGTGTTATTCACAAGCCTCAGAAAAGAGAGACGTGTATCTAGTTACATTGAGTTTTATGGCACAAAGTCAAAGGCATTAAGAGATTTGTTAAAGCCTTGATGTGGTCATGTGAAAGGTCTTTAATGAATATTAAATGGAGATTGTTGACAAAGGATGTGAAACTGGTCTTCCTTCCTTCCTTCCTTATTCCCTTCTCTCTTTTTTTTTTCTTTCCTGTTTTGAAGTTCACTCTAAAGACTCTAGGCCATACAGCTCTGAGTCTGAACTGCGCATCTCTGAGATTGAGCTGCGTTAGAGGCATTAGATTTCTGCTGTGCTGTTTTCCCAGAGATGAAGCTACCAGCTAGAAGCTGATGTTCAGTACCTGGGACCGCAACAAAGCAGCAGGGCATTTCAGCTATGTTTTGCACAGCCTTTGCTATAAGTTCTTGCTAAAGACTATTATGAAGATTTTGACATTGTAGTAGCCCCTGATTATGCAATGTATGCATTGTGTGGTTGATATAAAGACAGACAGCAATGAAAGCCACAGGGTAGTTTATGTCACACACTGAAAGCTTCAAACTAAAATTACAGACTGTGAAAAAGCTGAAGAGATGAATTTAAACAGCTTTATGCTACATCACATATATTTGCTTGCAGGACATATTATTGCTTACAGGATAAGTTTAGGGTCATTGAGCGAGTGTTTAAATGAAAAGTCATGGCGAAAATCAATATTTATGCGCTGAGAAACAAAATCAATAGAGTTTAGCTGCAGTTTAACAATGGCACAACATCACTGAACCGAGACGAGGGAGAAAACAAAGATTTTCTGTCAAAAATGTATTGTAATCTAGTCATGGAAATAATGTAGCTGAATTCTCCATGGTCCATCGGTCACAGATACATCAATGGCTATATGAATGGCTATTTTAATAACCTTACTGACCAATCCTTCTTTAGCTAATGTTGCCATATTATCAGACAAACTTTTATATATATATTAATCTATTGAAATCCTGTGTGTTTGGATGATTTTAAATGGCATTTTACTGAAATCTTAAGATAAAACTTTTTCTTTTTTTTCGGGTGACAATAAAGAGCGTTCACATTATCATATTGAGTGTGTTGTAGAAACGTTAGGAGCAATTCTGTTCACTAACCAGTGTTATCAGTTGTAATCAATTTCAAATTAGGCCTCTATCTTTTCAGTTAACTGTGATAAGAATTTGCCTCGATTCTTTGCAGTGTTTAATCACATTACTGCGTAATTTAACAAAATGGCAGATAAAAGATGCTTTGTAGTTTCACACTCAATTCCAGTCCACAAAAGAATAATATCAATTAATTTGACAAAAAACATGCACAGAAATCTCTAGTTCTTTTCTGTGGGCCGTTCTGTGAAGATTTCTCTGAACAAGCAGCATTAACCAAGAGGGGTGGATCTCAGCAAATGGACAGTTTGTTTACTGCATGTAGAAATAAACCATCCAATGCTTGGTGACAGTGTGTTGATCTCAGTCGAACCATTTCTGACATCTGTATTCCTCTAAATATAAATGTCTCTACCTTTGACAGAAGTTTGTGAGTGTATTGGATTATAACTGAGCATGTATCTCATTGATCCAGCAGTCTCTGCTTGCTATTGAGTCCTGCATGATTGTTTCTTTTTAAAGCCTTTTGCATGTCTGTTTGTGCGAATGGTACTGTCACTGGAATAAAACTCTGATTCATTATGTGCTTCATGTTGATCTAACTTGATACATTTTTGACTTACTACCCAGTCATCTTTTGTCTCAAACCACCTCTTAAGGATTTTTATCCATTTCAGATGTGTCTTGGAAGGCTTTTGCACTTCCGTAAATGCAGTGAAAAAGTGAATACCCCTATGATAGCTCCCTAGGCACTAGGTTTTGGAACAGAACAAAGGTTGATCCTAAACTCCTAAGTGACTGAAGTGTAGCAATGTGGGAGTATAATTCTCCATCATTTTCACTCTCTTCAGTTCTCATTTTTCCTGTCCTCCTTGTTGCTGCTGGAAACTTTTGACCGCCCTTCTTATAAGAATCAGTCTTTGTTGAGACATCCTGCTGAGAGAAAAGATGAGTGTCTGGAGTGAATGTGCCTGAACAAGAGAGAGAATAGCAAAGACTCAAAGTGTGTGTGTGTGTGTGTGTGTGTGTGTGTGTGTGTGTGTGTGTGTGTGTGCGCGCGTTTGTGTGTCCTTTGGTTTAAGAGGAAACACTTAACATTTCTAAATGCCATTTCTTTAAAGCTGTGACTGACAGTTCATCCTTTTAAAATCAAACTCAGTCTGTATTTAGAGCTAACCTTTGCTCCTGTGTGGCAGTTTTTAAGTGTTAGCGCCTACTCGTACATTCTGAGGCGCTGATTAGCAGTGCGCTAACCATAAGGGGATTAGACACACTTTAAAGTCATCTCCAGGTGCAAAGAGCTTTGACTCATAAATCTGTACATCATATTTCAGCTAATGACACACTCACATTTTTACATATAACGTTGAAAGTTTGGGGTTGGGAAGATTTTTCACCAAGGTTGCATTTAAAAAAAAATCAAAAATACAGTTAAACAGTAACATTGTGAAATATTAACATACATTTTAAACAAATGTTTTCTATTTTAACATATTTGAATATGTAATGTACTTCTGTGCTGACAAAGCATCATTTTTTAGTAGCCATAGCTTCAGAAATAATTTGAATATGCCGATTTGCTGCTCAAGAAAAATGTCTTAATATTTTTGTGGAACCTTGATACATTTTTTTTTTTTTTAGGAATCTCTGATGAACAGAAATTTCTTTGGGATTTCTTTGGCAAATAAACAGCATTTATTTGGAATAGAAATATTTTGTAACATCATGTCTTTACTGCCACTTTTGATCAGTTGAATGCATCCTTGCTGAATAAAAGTATATTAATTTCTTTAAACTTATATATGATAGTGCAACATACAGAATGAAGTGATAATTATTATTTCACAATGTCACATTTTGAAACGCTCAGCTGTTCACTGTAGACATGAACAGTTTTATTCACAAAGAGCAAGACCTTTAGTCTTTTGTATTAGCTATTGTGTCAATGTATTAGCTAAAAAAACTAAGACAGAGGAGGTTTATATTTCTCTTCTCCATTCTCAGCCCAACCTATTGAAAAT
This sequence comes from Abramis brama, assembly GCF_963993115.1. Lineage (NCBI taxonomy): Eukaryota > Metazoa > Chordata > Actinopteri > Cypriniformes > Leuciscidae > Abramis > Abramis brama. Next base: position 18,321,048 of record NC_139983.1, read on the forward strand.
AGGGTCAATGCCAACCAATGGCCCATGTGAGATATTATTGCAGCTATTCTGCTCTTTACAGTCTCCCTGTGCACTGGTGTTGAGTTTCTTTCATTTCTGTTTTTCTGTTTTACTGCTGTATACTGTTATTTGATGTTGGTTATTGGATTTGGTTTCTGCAAAATACTGCGAGCTTGCCAAATACTGTGCATCTTTTAGCATAAACAATCTCTGAAGTGAACCTGTGTAGATGCACTATGAAGATCTCAAATGCAAACAATCAGATTGTGATTTAAAGCTAAAATAATGTAATGCTGTAATTAGTGAAATGAAGTTTAATATAAAAGCACTGTCATTTATTGATAAGGATAGTCATTCATCTGCCATAACTTAAGTGTCTGTGTGAGTGAGTGAGTGGAGCGTTCAGAGCATGATTGATGGTTTTGTTTTGCGATAGAGTTCACATATTTGCTAGACAGTCTTTCTTTCTATCTCTCTCTTTCTTGCTCATCCTTGCCCTCCCTCGCTCCACTGTTTACAGCGATTGGTAAACAGACCCATTCATCACTCACACTTTGAAGAGTGAGACTTAGACAGAGTTGTATAGAAACCCACTGAACGGAGACTTCAGCTCGAGTGCTTTCAGTGATAATTTCAGAGCAGTTTGAAACAAATTTGAATAAAGTGCAGAAAGAAGCATAACACAATGCTTCATTTTCTGATATGAGAAAACATGATTGTAGCAGGTTGATGAAATTATGATTTAATAAGAAAGACATACAAAGCAAACCACATTGGTTATTTTACTTTTTTTTTATTTTTTTTATTTTTATGCATCGGTTATTGTGTATATACTTGACCAATATTGGATATTGCATGCATTTCCCCTGTTTTTACATTTAAATGACATTTGTTGTCATCTAATGGCCACAAGTTACTCTATTATTCTTATCTTCATTTAATTATTTTTAATTAATTACAATTAAAGCTAAAACATGAAAATAATTATTATATAATTATAGTTTATTTATATACATATTACTTTGACCTGCCAATTGACAGCCTTGATTTAATTCACACAGGACTCAAATGCATGGCTACTGAAGGAAGTGATGCATATTTGATAACTGTCATATTAAAAATGTCATGGTTAAGTAATGATTGGTCTCACACACATTCTTATTCCATAGACGGACAGAAATTAGAGGAAATTTTAACTCCTCACTGCCACATTTTCTTTAGTGTGTGTGTGTGTGTGTGTGTGTGTGTCAGACAGCTTATGAAATCATATTAGATGACAGCACATGCAACAGGACAGACTCACATTGCTCGTCAACCCTAAAAAGACACACACACTCTACATTACAAGTCCTACACTTCATCGCCAAGTGTTTTCCACATGAATGCGACTATAGTGAGTGTTCTGAAAAGACACATTTGTAATGCAAAGAGACTAAACCTTGTGTGTCACATTCAGCCATGGGCTGTCAAAATATTTCATTTTGCGAGCTGTCGTGTTTGTGAAAGAAATATCTCAGCAGCAGCTCTTAATCAAGGCCAGATCTGATGTAGCCAGGGCCGTCGCTAGTGGGGTGAAAGGTGGTGACAATTATAGGGGCCCCCGCTGCCCAGAGGGCCCCACAAAATCCAGCAGTTATACTATATAGGCCCCTGTTGTATGAACAATTCTAATATTTATATTAGTTGTATGCCTGAGATTTAAATGAAAACCACAAAAACATGCAATTTGGTTAAATATTTTTTCCAAATATCTGCTTCTCTTACCTCCCTAAAAATGGTTTAGTCCGATCTAAAGTATTTATTAATTATTCAGTCAGTGACAAACATCAGATGGACCCAATAAGATTTTAAGTCCCACCCCAGCTCGTGAACAGAACCAATCAGAGTTGAGGCGGCAGTGCCTGAAGTTAACGATGAACTTTGTGGAAGAGCAGGCGACTAACTGACTGAAAATTTCGGGGAAAAGAAAACATAAATCAGGGCACCAGAAGCGCCATTAAAAGAAGGAGAGGGAGGCCAGGAGAGTTGTTGTATCCCAGTCGATCAAGACGTTAAAGACAGGTTGTTTTGTTATTTCGCTGGGAATAAGAAAACTATACCGTCTACAGTCTGCCGGGTAGGCTATTGTCACTTTTCATTATCGGCGCGCACCACAGTCGACCAATGATTACATGGTCAAAATTCCTGTCTTTTTACACTATTGTAAAAAGAGTTAAAAAAAAATGACACCAGTCACGACGCATTTCATTATTCACCTGACGTGCCAGCTGATGATGTATTTATTACATCAATAAAACAGGAATACAAGCGGTGAGTCAAATGCACGTTGGATGCATCCACTGCACTTGGATGAATACATTTATTAGCTTTATTTAATAATATTACAAGTTCCATATGATCTTTATTAAAAAATAAGACAATAAATTATTTTATTTGTAAAATTTGACTGCATTCTTGTCAATTTCTAAATGTTTACTTTTTGATTTATGAATTGAACTGATTGAAAGAAAAAACATTATTTTGCTGTTACTTTTTTTTAAATTGGTTTTATTATTTAACAATTTCTTGCTTTTTTTAAGTTTTTATTTGTTGTAATTTTTATATAAACATTTAACTTTTAAAATAATTTTTTACAACAACATCACCATCTTCTGTTATATGTGGGCCTCCATGCTCATCTATTTACAGTATATGATATTGGTGGAGGGTGGTGGGGGCCCACATCAATATTTTTTCAGGGGGCCCTGAAACCTCTAGCTACGGCCCTGGATGTAGCAATGGATTATCAGTGTTTCCTTTGAACTTTAAGGTTAAAAATAGTATAAATTAGGTCAATTACCTCTTTCAATAGTTGGTTAAATTTAGTTGCTAAACTTTGCTTCCTCGATTGCGCTCAAATGTTATACCGACATATTTAAACTTGGCACATCATGTTTGGTCTCTAGAAATGTGATAACTGATGGCATTTCGTGGCAGTAATATTAAACCTGGTGCAATCTTCAGTCACCAGACTCACCACAAATTAGATTTGAGAGGGATTTATCAGTGAGTAATAATTTAAATATTAATGACTTGAAAATATAGATGTTATTGATTTATTGATGTGAAAATGCAGAACAAATATCACGTGTCTCAGTGAATGTAAATGTGACACGGAAAGAGAGAGTGCTTTTAGCCAAGTTAGCGTGTTGCTCTGTGAAGATTATTTCAAGATGTCTGAAGTCATGTAAATTGGGATTCTGTCTGTTATATGAAGTAAAGTTGTGGTCTTTGTTCCCTTTCTTGCTTGTTTCCATGGTTCCTAAATAGTACACACCTGTTTCTGTCCCAGTTAATTAGTTTCAGTTCATCCCTGTCCTTTCTCACATCAATGTTAAGTTGGTTTTGTTTGTCCTATTCTCCTGAGTTTATCCTGTGCTGCTGCGCTCCTCCAGTTCTCATACGTTTGTTATTGTGAAATAAAATGACTGCTGCATTAGATCTTACATCTGTCTCCTTGCCACAACCAACCATGACACGGTCACATTTACCATTGTTCGCAGAATTTTCATGATCATTTCAGGAATCCATGCGATCAGGAACTTTGCTTGAATATTTGCCTTCACATCAACATATTGGTCCATCCCTACATAAATTTCAGTCTTTTCCTCACGCAAAGCTCTGGAATATAGAGCAATAGACATGTACTTTACTTTCATGATTCTTTCATGATGATTTGTTGTCCTTTTCTGAATTTGACAGCCTCTGGTCACTGCTGCTTTCAACTTGAATATTCTTCAAAACAACTTTTGATCCACACACTCCTTACCTGTTCAGTTTCTGGTTTTTCCCAGCTATCTGAACTTATCTATTTTTTTGTATCATCTGATGGCAGACAGTATATCATGTTTTAATTCTGTCACTGCACATTTTTTTTTCTTCTGCATCTCCAGTGATAAACTGTATTTGTGTGTATGATCAGTATATTTTCTATTTTCATGGCTATGTAACCTCAATGCATCACTGCCTTTAATGAAACTGACCCTCTATGGCTTACAGACACAAACGAACAACAACCTTCATATCTCAACCGTCACACCCCAAGAGTACTGGCATTCACTCCCTCTCCTTCTCACCCTCCATTTATTTTTCATATGCTCCCTTCATTCCATTACCAACTTTATAGCGTTTTTAACACTCCCCTCACGAATGAGGCAAAGCGAGTTCCTCCCCGTCAGACCTTCATTTACAGAGTCCACGGCACAGCTACTGAAGAAAAATCTCATCCAGACGAGCCATTTTCACACACAACTGCATAACCGTGTGTTACTTTATGGTGATTTTAATGCTTTTGATATAATGATGTGAAAAGATCAGAGGTAAAATTGCATTAAAGGCAGCGCCAGGGCAGATGAAATCAGTGAATCTGTGTGTGTTTGTGGGTGGATGGAAAGCTCTGCTTCCTCATTTCATCCAATGAAAAATTTCAGTTGGACTGGATTCGGTCTTCTGTCATCATGTGTCCCACAAAAAAAGTGTCCACATGGAGTCACACTTGGTCCACACTATGAGTGTATTTCACGCTGGGAAAAAAATATTTTCCTAATGAATGTTTTGTCTTGTTGACCAGAAAAAAAATATTATTTGACTCAAAACAAGACATTAGAGATATTATGAATGCAATCTGAATTAAGGTATTTTACCCTTGCATCTCAACATTATAATAGATTTATGCTTAAAACTAATTTATATGTAAACTAGTTTTATTTTTCAAGTACTATCTTGTTTTAAGGATGTTTAGTTTTTTGTATGTTTTTTACTGCAAAACAAGACAAAAAAACAGATTATTTTAAAATAATTTGATATAATATACACAAACACACACATAGAGCCCTGGATGATGAGGTCTGTTTGTATGCAGCACACTACCTAGTGCAGTCAGAAATCTATTTCCTGTGGTTCGCTTTTCCAGGGAGGAAATAATGTTAATGGAAGTGCTGACTTGGCTTGCTTATAGCCGCATGCCTGTTTATTTGTGCAAAAGCTTCTAATCTATATGACCAGGGTAAAGGAACATTTTGCTGTTTTTTCTTTTGCACTTTTTGTGTTTTGATTTATTATAGATTTTGCAAGACAGTGCTGTATTTTAATTCCTTTCACCACTTTTTCATCTACAATTCAGCTCAAAAAGCAAACTTAAAGGTAAGCTAGGCAATTTTTTATAGACACTTTTTGTTATCCTGGTTGAAACTCTTTTCACATCCTGATAACGATCAATATGGTCTAAATATATATATATTTTTTACCTAACACTACTGTGGAATTCTCATTACCAAAAAATATTCGTCCAATCATTGCATTCGGTCCAAATCAATTAATAGGATGTGCAACCTGCCTGTAATATGTATTTTCATACCTCCTTGCACCCTTCTAGCATAAGGCTGCAGAGTTGTAATAAACAGTCACTGAGCAGCCACATTTTACAGCTCCTCCTGAACCAAAATAATGAGCTTATGCTGCGTTCACGCCATGTCATAAGTGTAATTACGAGATGGCAAACCTTAACATTCTACCTGGAGCGAATCTGCAGCAGTCAGGTGGTACAAATAAGATCTCTGTAAGTTGTTTACATTCATTATTATTGTAATGTTATGTGCTTTGAGACATGAGGTAATGTAACACTGCATGACACTTTGCAGACTCTATACGCATAAATGTGTTTTGAAGAAGGCGTGGCTTTGGAGACACTCTAAAGGGAGGGTTGGATCTCATGCTTTCAAAGCTAGCTTGCTATTGCTAGCCTCTCTGAAATTGAAAAAAACTAGATTACTTTTTAATTTTGTAGATAATCTCAGCCTAAAGTGTGCTCCATATTACTATACCATAGTGTGCTTACTTCTAGACCTGCTCTCGCTGCCCACTGCTGGCTTCTTGCCTTGTGTGTGTGTGTGTGTATGTGTCATGTTTTTGTCTGATGTTCGTTTGATTGTTGGTTTGCTGTGTTTCGATCGTATATTTTAACATAATAGTATTTCTTACTAAATGTATTGTAATTTTTATATTGTTATGTAAATATGTAATTTTACTCCCTTTTGGGGTGACTTTTTACCATCTGTCTAGGGACTGCAGATGAAAAATAGCCTTTTGGCTAATTCTGGCATATTGACAGAAATGTTTATTAATATGCACTGTCCCTGTAATAAAAATAAGTAAATAAAATAAATAAAAATAAATATTGGTTTTATAAACTCTCGCTAAAGTTTTAAAATCTAATTCAAAATTCAAAATCTAACTGACAACATCATTGTAACATTTGCAATGCATAATGAATTATGATTGGTCTTTCCATTCTAACTGGTTTTAAATAACACTTAGCCACATTACATTGCAAAAGACATTGTGTTGATTCTTGTGTGCCGCCAAAAGAAAAAAAAAGGGAAAAAATAAAACCCAGGAAACGCAAATATAGTTGAATAATTAGTTCCATATTTCATTATGCACAACACTCAGTGCTGTATGTTTGTAATATACATATATTTCTGTTAGTGTTGTAAGGACTGATTTTCCTGTTAAGACCAAACTCACCCTGCAATAAAGCCATAAAACGCACCCTGGACAAAAGATAGCAAAGACAGAGCACAGGACAGATCTGCATTATTGAGTGTGACTTAGGGCCCGTCCACACGGAGACGCGTTTCGCTGTATACGTATAAATTTTTTATCGTATTGGCGTTTCGTCCACACGGATCCGGCATTTTGGGAGACTGAAACCGCTATTTTTTGAAACCGGGTCCCAAAGTGGATAAATCTGAAAACGACACCCTTGCGGTTTCGTGTGTACAGCCAATCCGTATATTTTGTGAAACGATGATGTCATCACATCACGTGTCGTCTGTGTCACGCGTAACAGCAACAAAAATAATGGCGGACTTACATGATTGTGTTCGTGCTGCAGAAGCTACTAAGCCTACTAACTTTATTACAGCAAAATATATTGCTTCACTGCAACTGTGGTGAGCAACAAGCGATAATCTTCGTCCTCTTCTTCTTGGTTCGTATACAGCGCGCAAGGTTATGCGCATGCTCAAAGTCTTCTTCTCCGTGTATAGTGTATCTCTGTGTCAGAATTACAGCGCCCCATACTGGTCTGGCATATATACTACACCGTTTTCAGTCGGTTTCAGTGGTTTCGTGTGTACGCAGATATTTCCTGAGACGACGCCGTGTTTACGGATTTTTTTTTTAGAACGAGGGAAAAAAAAAATCGGATCGGGAACGCACCGGCTTCGTGTGGACGTGGCCTTAGCCTGTCCAAACTTTTCTTCTTCCTTATCTCTGCATCCCCCTCTCCCTCCTCCCTTCCTCTTCTCGCGAGTCAAGTCACCAAAAGTTCACTAAGAATGTCTATATCTCACATATGATGTATCTTGTGAATCTATTGTTTTTTTGGTATCATTTTAAGTGTCTCAGTGTGATTGGTAAAATTGGTCTTAATTTCATTGCAGTCATTGGTTTAATGAGAAAGATTGAGAACTTAGGAGAATCCTGTTCTCCTCTCTGGGTGATGTCTCTTTAAGATATCTCCCGAAACCTGTTACCCCCTGGGGTACATGAATTGACCCAAAACAACTCTAAACAATATTTGTATAACCCTTTTGTTCTGGTCTGGGTATTTAAGGGTAGGTGACAGAGCAGTCTTGGGGACCCTTTACCAGGATCATCCCCCACAGTGCTATTTCAGTGTTTTCCTGTTGGAAACACCACTGTGTGTCTCTTTCAGGAATGCATTGCTTACTTTTAGAGTCATATTTGAGTAATTGATGTCATGTATTTATTATTTCTGAATTGGCTTTTAATCATTTACTTGTGTAATTGGCATGATACATTTTTACCTGACAAATAAATGTTACATCTTGATTCATTCTGCATTTTTCAGAAATCATTATTTCCAGTAGATTAAAGTGCAGTCTGATGTTTCCGCAAATCTCTGTCCAGATCAAACCGAAGGCACTATGAATGGAGCATGGGGCACATCATTAGGGAGACCTTCCGATTTCTGACTATCACTGACTTAGCACGTTGCAAGCTCGCAACTATTAAAAAAATTACACCTTTGTTATGAGTCAGCAGTGAGCGGCCGCTTAGGGTAAAATAGTTGCACTGTATCCTCTGACTATTTCAGGACTGGCTAGTTTGTGATCGTGAGCGCACATTCGTGACGTGACGTCTCAAAGTGACACTGAATATTTGAAATTATGAGATGCTCAGAATAATCAAAGATCTAAATTAATTCATAATCAATATTTATGATTATTTTCTAATCAGAAACACGATCTAAATTTGATTATCATTTGAAATTGGAGTCAGATTAAGCGTAGAGCTAAAGTAATATTGAAACTAAATTCCAATACATTAAGTGAACTTCACTGAAAAGACATACACGCATTATTCCTTCGCCCACCGTTGGATTCCGTTGTTGGGCCAATGGGTGGTCCTTACAGTGTTCATGTAGTTTCCTGCCAAAATACCCTATTTACACTCTCTGTATCATTTTTATGATTTTGACCAATTAATTGCATTTTCTGTAATCTCTTATTTATTTAATACACCAGTTCATATACTACCTGAGGTGTACAGTTTTGCCAATAAAACTTATTTTTCCCACTATGATTCACAAAAAGCAATAGTGCGAAAGTGTTTAGTTTTTGGCAGAAAAATATCTGTTTAATGTCTGGAAAAGTGGGAATGGTGACTGCTTGTGTCTGCAGGAAAAGGAGGTGTCTGAGAGAGGCTGTTATTTTGTGTGTGGGTTTACTTAGCTATACTTTTGGGCACATATTTATCTCCAGAATTTAACAGAATATTCATAAAATAAAAAAAAAGACAACAAAATACATCCTAACAGACATACTAAATAGTGTCTTAATGAAGAAATGCAGAACGTTTTTTGTCATATTTAGAGTTACAAGAATAGAAAACATCATTAGCTCAAAATTAAAAGAATAGAAGTCAATAGAAAGTCCTCACCATGATAAAAATCAAACATATTTGTGTGGGTGTGTAAATGCATGGTTGCTCTGTTCAAAGTGACTCATACAGTTCTGCTCTCTGGCTTCAGGCCCTGGAAACTGACATAAGATGTCAGTCAAGCAGGAGGGAGAGGGGGAGATCTTAGGACTGAGTGAAAAAGAGATACAGAGAGATGGAGCGAGAGATAGACAGACTCTAATCTCACAGCAGATACTCGACTATCAACTGCTATTTAGAGTTGCACACACATACAGACACACTTATTTGCGTGCAGTGTCGCTAATAAGCGAGTCATTATAGCTGGGAGGACATTATTACAGCAGTGTCATTTATCAACAGCTAATGAAGATTCTACACCAGTCGCTGTGAGACTTTGTACATCTGGAATACTGAATCACAGAAAGACATTAATATGAAATACTTGACCAGAAATGGCCCTTTAGATAAAATATTGGATCAGAAATGGAATACTGAATGAGACTGTCATTAAAATAGAATACTAGATCAGAAACTTGTATAAACTTTATATGTAGGTATTACATAAACATTTACAGGAACACAAACATACTTTTTTGTAATGTACATTTTTCTGGTTCAGAAGCTGGAATTAATCAGCAATTTGAGACCAGAAACTGTCAATTTTAGAATAACAAATTTCAATTAAAAGAACAGAAGACATCTCAGAAGAGTTATCTAATTCCAGATTCAGTGCAAATGGCTAACAATTTTTTTTTAATTCTTGGTTCTGCCCTGTAGAAGACTGCTGTTTCTCTGAATCTTCCATTCTAGAATGTTTTGCACAGCATGCTGCATTCCCCAGTGAGCCTGATGTAAAACATCAGCGGATTTAATACCACAGTCAAATCTATAAAAGACCACCTTTATTTATCCCTATTCATACACTGTCATCTCCACAGAACCACGAGGTTCACCCCTTCAGATTGATAGAGATGGTGTGACAGAGTCTAAACGATAGGGTAGGAAGGGTTGAGCAGAAAGGGAGAACACCAGCAGGAGAGGAAATGAAATCAGGGAATCCATATATTGGCTCTGTCTTGTGCTTGTCTGTGATATTCCACCCACTTTGTTCATCTCTATAGTCTCCTGAAGATGTTATTGCACGTACTGTACTGCTGTCATCCTGCTCAGGAAAAGAAACCGAAATGGAGAGATTGTGTGTCTGACCTTGATGAAAGGATGTAATTCTCTATAAGGTCCAAAGCAGCATCATTGTGTTATTGTTTGTTTATAGTACTGTAAGGCCCGTTATATATTGGTCCAATCTGCCGGTCCGCCAATACACGGGGAAGGTTATCACGTGCTCTGTCCTCACTCATGTAAAGTATTGGTTGGTTAAATTTACAATACATTTAGTTATGTATTCTCTCGTTTATTTCTCCATAAATGAAAAGGTTTTAATGATATCTGTGGATCATTAATCATGAGTGAATGTTTGACTATTCCGTTTAAAGGGATAGTTCGCCCAAAAATGATATTTAAGCCATGATTTACTCACCCTAAAGCCGTTCGAGATGCATACGTCAATCTTTTTTCAGACGAACACATTTTCAGTTATTTTAGAAAATGTCTTAGATCTTTCAGTGGTTATAATGTGAAGCAATGGGGTCCAGCTGATTCAAGTCGGAAAATGTACATGCATCCTTCTCAAAAATAATCCATCCGTCTCCAGGGGGATAAACGAAGGCCTTCTGAGGGTAATCCGTGCGGTTTTGTCGTAAAAATATACATATTTAAAACTTTATAAACTAAAATAACTGGCTTCCGGTGGCGGTCGGTGCGCGTTCACAGAGATGAATGCGTCGTGACGTAGAACGAACGTGACAGCGGAGCCAGAGAGCAGAGCAAAACAAAACTCAACGTTCGTTCTACGTCACGACGCTTCCTACGCTACGTCATACGTAATACGCCAGCATTCATCTCTGTGAACGCGCACCGACCGCCACCGGAAGCCAGTTATTTTAGTTTATAAAGTTTTAAATATGTATATTTTTACGACAAAACCGCACGGATTACCCTCAGAAGGCCTTCGTTTATCCCCCTGGAGCCGGATGGATTATTTTTGAGAAGGATGCATGTACATTTTCCGACTTGAATCAGCTGGACCCCATTGCTTCACATTATAACCACTGAAAGATCTAAGACATTTTCTAAAATAACTGAAAATGTGTTCGTCTGAAAAAAGATTGACGTATGCATCTCGAACGGCTTGAGGGTGAGTAAATCATGGCTTAAATATCATTTTTGGGCGAACTATCCCTTTAACTCTTCAATGAAAATAATATCAAAGTCAGTTAGAATAATCAAATGAAACAATTTATTCTGTCAGGTAAATGTATCATGCCAATTTCATAATCAATTAAAAGATAATCGATACAAAACATCAAATGCTCTGGAATAGAGAGAAGATACAAACCCAACATTAAGAAATACGTGAGGCTGAGAGATCTATATCTCCAAGCCTAACGGACCGATCTGAAGTACAGAAAAGGCCCCGAACTCCCTGCTGAATTCCATTAAATAGTCAGACCTCTTTCACATGTAAACATGTGCTAACAATAGTAAATTTGCATTCAGAGATCACACCTTCATGGGGGTGGGAGACCATTTGTCTTGAGAGACCACCTTCCTTTGTAAGTCAGCTATCCATAAACTCTTAAAACCTTATTACCTTGTGTTTTACTTATTCTGAAATGAGACATTTGTACCAGTCGCACTGTGACATTTTAAATGATACCAAACATGAAATACTCTGTGATAATCATTCAACATTAAACTATACATTTTCTTGGGTGAAATCAGGTGATCATCTGAGCATGAGAGAGAGGGGGTGAAGGGACTTTCGTCTCAATGGTGCACGAGGGCCAGTTCAAATGGTAATCTCCAGAGAGGTCCTTTTGTCCTCTCAGGGCCTGGTCACCCCCAAAACAGACTGTCTGGAATTTCCTAATTTATCAATTCTTACAGTACAGTGTAAATTCATGTTCCAGTTTCCAGTGTTTCAGTGGTTTCTGGGATTAAGGCGTATGAAACCTCTTTAATTTACTCACCTTCAGGCCATCCAAGATATAGTTTACTTTTTTTCTTCAGTAGAACAGTATTCGTCATAATGTGACAGGAAGCTCACGCTCATGACTGTCATGAACGCACTCAGGACTGTGGATTACAGGTAATTTTGTTGTAAATAATGTTCAGTTTCTTGAACAGAGCAATCATTTTGCTTTAGAAGACCTCAACAGATCTTCATGAACCACGGGTATTCATTTTGTTTTGCCTGTATATGTTTTTTTGCCTCTCAAAGTGACAGTAGCTATTGACTTGCATTATAGGAATCATAGGTCAGACCACGATTTCAGCTTCAAGTCTTCTTTGCTGTTATACTGAAGAAGAAGAAAAGACATCTGCATCTTGAATGGCCTGAGGGTAAGTAAATTAACAGCCAAAGTTTCATTTTTGGGTCCTTTTGGGTTAAACTATCCCTTTAACCATAGTATTATCAATACAACAAATACTATGTTTGTATTTAAAATAGCTTTTATGAATTTTAAATATTTGTTTTCATTGCTACTGTTTAGCTATTAATAGTCACTAAGTAATATTTCAGACCATTAACTAATCCTCAATACACTGCTTTAATGAAGGTCACAGGCCCAGGGGTCCACCTTTAATTGAACCTGATAGATTGTATTTCAGTTTGATTTAGATGTGATATTTTGTAATATTCAAAATCTTTGTTTTGTTTCAGGACTTTTATCATTATTAATGTTATGTCAATAATTATATATAATATGCACAGACACACAAACATTGAACAGATCCATTAAGATTTATGGCCAAGAGTGTGTCTGTTGAGATGTTGTCTTGGGTCTGTTGAGGTGTGTGTGTTGGAAACTAAGTGCAATAATTAAATATTGATTTTTAGGAGCTCTTGACTTTTATGAAATCTCAGGAGTTTGAAAGACTGGGCCTTCTCCAACTAAATCTTTGCAGATTTTATATAATATATAAAATTCTGATATACTGTATATTCAAAGTGATTTGTCAGCTGTGAAATCAATGAACGTGTATATATATATTTGTGCCCATACAAACACACATTCACACACTCAAAGACACTCACTGATGTCTTAAGTAAAAAAACAAACAATAAAAGGTCTCCCCTGGGTTCATTGCCCTCATGCTCTGACGTTCATTCATGTTGGCACTTGGCCACTCTGAAGTCTGGCAAAAAGTGCAGCCACCTGCTGTGATTCACGCCTGAGGTGAGTGAGCACAGGACTGCACCACTGCAGCAGAGCAGCAGAGGGCCACACAGGGGCCACGCATCAATCTGCTGCTCACCTCGACACACTGGCCACCCGAAAGATACAAACACGCTTTGATTATTGACGTTATTGAGGAGCTGTCATGTTAGCCAAATTACAGTTGACACCCAGGGTTACAGTGTCAAAACCTGCTGGTCCAGTTTCTAAAATTAAATAAATATTTTATGAATTTCTAGGGTGGTTTATGGTAGTTGGTGCTGGACCGGCTTGTAGACCACATGCTATTCCCCAGCAAAACCAGTGCTTTCTGGTGGACCAAGAAAGTCTCCAACACTGCAAAAAATGCTTTTCTTACTAAGAATTTTTTGTCTTGTTTCCAGTCCAGATATCTACAAATTCTTAAATCAAGATGTATTTACTATGAGTAAAATGACATAAGATATTATGTCCTGTTTTAAGGGGGATTTAATCAAAATTAAGTGAGTTTTTGCTTAAAACAAGCAGAATTATCTGCCAGTGGGGTAAGGAAAATAATCTTGTTTTAAGATTATTAAAATAATAAAAATCTTGAAACAAGATTATTTTCCTTACCCCACTGGCAGATAATTCTGCTTGTTTTAAGCAAAAACTCACTTAATTTTGATTAAATCCCCCTTAAAACAGGACATAATCTTATGTCATTTTACTCATCTAGTAAATACATCTTGATTTAAGAATTTGTAGATATTTGGACTGGAACCAAGACAAAAATACTTAGTAAGAAAAGCATTTTTTGCAGTGAAGGAAATTCCATTCTGGAGACCAGTATCTAAAACACAACATATATACTAGTGCCCAGCTGTGCTTTTTTATCATTTTATTTATTTTAGGAACAGCGACTAGATGGCAAAAGATTGCAGAATCAATCCCAGCAGGGAGCATCCTGTGATTCGAAGTGCAACAGAAACAACTGTCTAAACATTGAGCTGTTTAGCAAGGCATTTAATTCCTGAAAGCTTGAGTCAGACTGTTCCTGCATCTGGCACACTGAGACACTAGGATGGGTGAAAAGTGAGCGCTAAATGCCAAATAGCCTATTGTTCACAGTAACCTGTACCCTTAGCTTCATTCTAAGGTAATTGCTAAGCAAAAATATATGAGCATAGCCAAGATCATTAAAGTGAGTCTCAGCTAACATTATTTTTTTTCGCTTTGTAATGTTCCGCAGGTGATTTAAACGTTTTGGCAAGCGGTATCTGATTCCTCTCAACGGTGTTCTATGATTCTCCCAGATTCTTCTCGCCGCACACCCCTCCTCTTCCTGTCTCCAAGGTGACCTCAACGTTAAACCGCCTGCTGTGGGATGTGAAGACTCACAGTTACCGCGGTGCTCTTCAAGGCTAGGGCAATTGCTCCCCGTCACCATCCACTAAGAGCCCTGCCATGGCCCAGCAGAGCACCGTCACCCAGATTCAGGATGATGGATGGAATCTATGTAGAGACTGTCAGATGAAAAGAGGAGAGAGGAAAGGAAGGATTAAACAGAGGAACAGAATTACGTGGGAATAGACATGAGGGAAGGAAAGCCTTAGAGGATAGATTGAATGAGGAAAGAGAACTCGGGAAGCTAAAGACATCGCAAGGAAGGAATGGAAAACAGAGGAGACATTTAATATCGGCTTTTTCCTTCTGCTCTGAGGACATTTCTTTCCCTCTAGGTCTGAGATTCCAGCTGTCACTCCTGTCTCTGCACTGCTTCCTTCGATACCTGTAATGCGGTAGGCATTTCAGACACCCTAGAACCTCCATAAATCACTCGCTGCTCAGAGGGGAAGACCTACCTGTACGTTTCCCGACCCCTGAATCAAGGCAGGACTGGGCAGACTTCGGAAAACCAGTCAGGTGTTTCTCGCAGGGTTCAATTTGAGCAGATAACAGGAGGATAGACGGAGCACTCCAATGGTCCAAAATAGTTGACAGTGATAGAGATAGACTGAAGAAAAGAGAGAGAGGCAGATGACAACTGTGAAGGTGTTATTGGAGGTTGCTAAAGCAGAGCTCAGATGCAGGCAACGGTTCTTTGATGTTGTAGCTTCAAGCTATACATAAAATGGGGTTTAAAGATCAGGCCGGTCTAACATGCTGGAATTAAACCAGAACACATTTAAACTTTGATTCTGCTGCAGTCATCAGAAAGAACAGAGGAGCAGGGAGAGAGAATTCGACTCCCCACAAGAGTAGCACCTCAGTGCCCTACTTAAAAGGGAGATGAAGAGATTGGATAAGCAGTATCTCAGAGTGCTAATATAACTTGGAGGCACACACACACACACATGCACAATCACACCTGCACAAGCACCTTCACAAATGGTTCTCACACACTCGCTGTGAACTGAGACCACCAGGTCATAGAGTCTGTAAAGTGGGTGTTATGGTTAAACTTAGATATATAGATACTGAGCTATATATAGGTGTACACTACCATTCTAAAGAAATTAATTCTTTTATTCTGAAAGGATCCAGTAAATTACATGACAAAGATTTCTATTTCAAAATTATAAATGCTGTTCTTTTGAACTTAATCAAAGAATCCTGAAAAAAGTTTATAACTGTACCACAACGTATCACAACTGTTTTCAACGTTGATAAAAATAAGAAATGTGTCTAAAACATCATTTCTGAAGGATTGTGTGACACTGAAGAAGACAAGAATAATAGATCTTTATAACATTAGATCTTTATATCCAGTTGTTGTTGTTTTTAGCTACCACACACCAGAAAAAAAATAAAAATTGGGTTTATTTTGCTAAAAGAAAAAAGATATTAAATATTATGTTTTTAGAATATCTAATCTCTTCTTTTTTGGAACAACAACACAATTTATATTATCTAATCTAATGGAATATGCACAAGATACTGTGTATGTGCATTATGTATTTTTGAATCTGACTGTAAATCTCATTCACGGATTTTCTGCTGGATAACAATTTTACTCACATCAAAGTCAAATGGATAATTTTTTTCTCTAGTTGAGGTTTTAATTGAGCTATCAATTGGATCACTAACAGATTATTAAACTGCATGTAGTAGTTTTTAATGTGTTGAGCTTAGTACAAAAATAATACAGTCACGAGTCAATGGATAGTCCACATCATGATAGGGAATCAATGTACAGGTAAATGCCATATTCACACTATAAGTAAAATGAATCAGCCTCAGGCTTAAGGAAATGCAAATCCACGTCTGAATAGGACACAGGAAAAGAAACTTCAACACTCTTACTTCAGCAATAAAATGAGCTTACTTCGACAATAAAAAAGCCTGACAATATCACTGCTAAATACCTTTAAGTATTGATTTTCCGCCATGTTTCTCACTGACACGTGCCCAACTCGTAAAGATCTGGGTTTAAAGAAAATCCTGAGCTTCCCACTCGTATTTACGAGATTGTGGTGGCGTTCATGTGTGTTTAACTCGTAAACACGATCTTTACGAGATGACTTGAACGCACCAATAGCCTACTGTTAGCAGGGAACATCTGACACCGCCCACACTGCTGAGAGCGAATTTTAGATGAATATGTAAATATGTGCACGCGATTACCTCTCTCAATAATAAAATAAACACAGAACTAAATTGAGAAAACAGCAAGCATTTTTTTTAATAAAGCATAAGAAAAGCATCTGATCATAGCAATGTGTTTGCACAAACTCTGTGATTCGGCACTCTATAGTGCTATATGAAGTGCTATATGAAGTGTAGTCACGTCACATTTATTCATATAGCACTTTATACAATATAGCTTAAAATCAAGCAGCTTTACTGTATTAAACATGAAAAACAGTGTCAGTGTCTCGTTTCATCAGAAGTACAACTTAATTTTCTAATATAAAGCAGCTCTCTAATGTGTTCATGTTTTCACATCTGACCTCGACGGACTCATGAGGAAAAATGAATTCCACATGAAAGAAGGCGGAGCCTCAACGCACACCTACTTATTACGTAATCGCCATGGACCAATGATAGTACAAAGGGATTTACCAGCCGTAGCGAACATTTTCAGAATGTTCGCTTTGGCAAGCTGTTTGGAACTCCCAAAACGAACTTCGTTTTGGCCAGATTTTGTATGAAATGACATCACATCAGTTCGTTCTTCAATTTTGCTTGAAGTACATCGCGGATAGCCTGACTACGTCAGACTTCGTACTTCCGCTCAATTTCAGTTCGCTTCTGTACTCAGTCTGAGATAGCGACCGTTTTCCCCGTTTTCCTCCGGCCTCAAAACAGCCGGCCAATCAACGAACAGAGGGCGGGCTGAGAGCCGTGACGTAGACGCTGATTGTACCGTGGATGCGTAGATTTACTTCACATAATCTGCAAAAGTCGTTCACAGCCATGTTCACTCCGGTATTTCACTCGATGGTTTTGTTTTCGCATCATACATGTGTTTACAGTGGAAGTTACATGCGGCTGAGCATTCGCATAACACACGCCATAACCAAACGTTATGTGATTGGCTTACGGGTAACCAATGATTTTAAACTTCAGACAAGCGCCCCTCGATTTCTCAACATGGGGACAGGAGAGGCGTCAGCCAATAAATGGGAAAACAAAATAACTTGCGTTACTTATTTGAAAAAGTAACTCAGATATTTTGTTGTAAATTTAAAAGTAATGCATTTCTTTATTACTTGACAAAAGTAATCTGATTACATAACTTACATTACTTGTAATTCGTTACCCCAACACTTATAGTAACCATTTTGTACCGTTGTATAAATCAAAGTATTATGGTATTATCCTCCAATCCATCACTATATTTTTTTGTAAGGGGATGAAGCATGACATGCTAGCTCCAAATTAGCACAGACTGTTATCTCAGTACTGTCCTATTGTCTTTTTTCCCTCTTAATTCATTTTCTGTCCCTTCTTGTCTCAACCACCATGAACAAGGGAATGCTTGGGCAAATACAGTTAGTGGATTTTGTAGTTTAATCATGTTCTGCTCTAATAGATTTAATGTAAAGCTGAAGAGAGCTGGCGTCAGGCCAAGTAGCTAAAGCAGCTAAATACATCAGTCTAGTGCTTTCAGGCTAATGTCACTGCAGCTCTCGGCTACCAAATGTTTTAGGTCAAATGCTGATTTACTGTTGCATCTTCTGCTCTCTTGCATAGTGGTTCAGCCATGAAATCAGATGTCTTTTATTAGTAATGGCTGTATAGTCGGTTGCTAAACGAGTATTTTTTTATACGTCCTTGACACTGTTGATTCAGATATTTCATCTCATTCATCATGATTTCCCATATTTAGGTTGGCTGTGTTTACATGGCTAAAAAAAATGATATGGCCTTGATCTAAACATTTGTATGCTAGGTACTCAATGCGATTATGCGAGGCTAAAATTTCTGAGATATGTAGTTGAAGTTGTTTCTCTTTCGTTCTACTAGTTTTACACATTCTTGTTGTAAATGATAGAAATGAATGACCGTTGAGTTTGTGATATACTTTTTTAATAAATAGTTGTGTTTTTTCAAGCATAATATCTTACTTAAAAATTCCCAAGTTGACACTTTTTTAGCAGAAAGTAATATTTTTTCACTCCTGTGAGTAAAATATCCACAATTCATCGCTCACTGAAATTCTTTTATATTCATTTTGAGACGAGATGAGGTCCATAAGCAACAATATGAGGCAGTAATGTTTTTTTTTCCACGTATTATTGGAATTTGAGAAGGCAAAATGCATTATGCCCTCTTGATGAAATCCATTGAAAATGGCTGATGCTTCTCCTTAGGCAGAGTTTTTCTGTGTGTATGTGTGTGTGTGTGTGTGTGCGCATGCGGGTTTATATTACATATTACATTTTACCACAAGGATGGTAAAACACGTGATCACCTATATTGTGGGGACCAGCCAGCAGTCTCCACGAGGGAAATGGATTAATAAACATACTGAATGAAGCTCATTTAAAAATGCACAAAGTTTTCTTTGATGGGTAGGTTTAGGATTAGGGGATAGAATACAGTTTGTACAGTATAAAAATCATTACGCCTGGAGAGTAGCGAAACCGTGTTTGTGTGTTTGTGTGTGTGTGTTTGTGTGTGTGTGTGTGTTTGCGTGTGTGTGTGCAATGACAGATTACCCTTGAGATTTGTTCCGATAAGAAAAACATGCAAAACTAAAAAAGAGCTGAATCTTGGCTTATGAATGATTTATGAAGCATCAAGCCTTTGACTCATTATGGATCAGTTCCATAATTTTTTCCGTTGCTTCAGTTGCAATGGGCCAGAGGGTCAAGATTCTAGGCAGTGTAAATCATTTTAATACATAAACATGGTTGAGGAGATATTCAGCTCAGCAGGAGGGTAAAATATGTTTACATCATTTTTTAAAAAAATGTAATCCTAGAATGAGAATGTGAATTACCAAAGATACTTTTAAAATCACCATGGAATGAGTTTATGGTACGGCCCATCGCTTAACCACTGTGCCCTCAGAGATATAACTGAAAAGACACAGATTGTTTTGTTCATTTGCAGTTCTTTGGGTTTACTGTGTTTTTTTGAAAGGCTGTTCAATATTTAAACATCAGTTGTGACTGTTACAGTTTTGTTTGTATGTCTATGTATGTCAGCCCTACAATGGGCACCGAAAAGGTGCAGTCACATTCACAAACTTTCCAACTTGAACCTGTTGTGAAACCTGCTGTCACGTTTACCGTTGTTAGCAAATTTTTGCAGGTGTATATATATATATATATATATATATATATGATAGAGAATTCATTGAAATGCCAGTGGACACTTAGTTATCTGATCCAAAGCTAACTATTTTATAGTTTTTTTTCTCACATTTTCACTATTTTGCCTTTCTTTTTATCTCTGTCTTCTCTGATTACCATATAAGCATTATTTTGAGCAAATTAAATTAGAAAATTCATGCACAAAAATTAAAAAGATGTTTTCTGTTAGCTCTAAAACGTGCAGGTTGGAAGCACTCTTCGTAGCCTACGTGACATTATTTTATGCAGTTTATCTGTAAATTGTTGATCAAACTACTTTAATTTGCTGCAGATAAATATGTGAAGATAATATTAATGGTTGAGGCACATGGCGCAAAAAAATCAATGAGTTATAGACGTTGAAACTAAATTTCCGGCATTTCCCTGGTTTCCCATAGCATGAGGGAAGATGCTACTGATCACAGTGCCAAAGCTGTGTCATTTCGATTAGCTTATCTGTGGTGTTGCATCTCATTTTCTAAATGGAATCTTTGACTTGCACTTAACAGGATTGCCTGCATTATATCACCTGCAGCGCTGACATCAAACTCCCCATTCACACACGCACACACATTCAGTCGTCCAGCCATGTTTGAGACTCCTGAGTCATTTGTCAGACCACACACCCATAGAGCACAGACACACACATCCAGGGGTATTCCTTTCTTTGTCCATCATCTCATGATAGAGATGGTGTAATGCTGTTACTCTCCCGGCTGTTTAGAATAGCATGCTTGCTTACTGCAGTATATACTTTATGCAGTCAACTTTTTTATTTTTTATTTTTTAGAAATAGCATGCCAAACAGCATGCTCTGCTGAACCTTTCAGAACGTACCATGCTATAGGAAAGAGTTTCCAGATTTTGCATAAATAATTAGTTATTTTGCATTTTTAATACATTTTTTGTTTAAAATTACTTATTTTACTCTTATAGGTTCTTACCGGTTCATTCATAGAGTCGAGCACATTGCATTGTTTAATTTCCATTGTTCTACAGTTATATTGCACAATTGGTCAAATTACTAATCCTGTTATTGCATGCATACAAATTTTCTTTATTTTGCACATACTGCATTTCATAAATAGTATCAGTGTATAGCATGCTATTTCAAACTCTTTCTCTCATCTTCTCTTTCTAAATGATTGCAACTTGTGGTAGATTTTTAATAGATAAAATAGTAAACTGTATATCAAACTAACCATGTCTCTAATATCTAACCTTATTTCTCTTTTCAGGCCTATGATAACACTTTGAAACACAATGTACTAAAACGTTCTGTCCTGTGTTTTTGAATGTTGTTGTGTTGCCATACCCCTTTTACTTTGGTTGTGTGAGTGTAAAAATAACACATTTGGGAATTTAAACTAGACAGATGACTAAATTTGAACCTTGTGATTAACAATGAAGTAATCATCAAAACAAAGTTTGCTTTACCTGGTAACAGAAGGGTTTGTCTATGAAAACCAATCAAATTGTGGGGAAATTATGTAATGCAGCATTACATTTCTGCCATACATACCTCCTTATTCTATAAAAACTGTTGTATTCTTTTAGCTGGTGGGATTCTCAATGGAATTTGTCAGAGATCCTCTGGCCTTGCTTCTTCTTGGGAGAGATTCTCTGACAACTGCTCGAGAGATCCTCCGGCCGTGATCAAAGCATTTAAAGGACATTTGCTGGGGTCTGTTTGTCGATTATTCCTGCGCAGGAAGTAAGCTAGTTACGGGAACAGGTATTAGTACTCAACCGCCATCGATGTGTAGACGCGCTAGAGTATAGGATTAGCACCCAGCCGACGTCGATGTGTAGACGCGCTAGGGTATAGGGTTGTACTCAGCCGACGTTGATGTGCTATAGTATAAATATTATAGGCCCTGGTAGGCTTATGAGATAGGACTTAATTAGGTTTAGGGAAAAATCTACGACAAACTCTAATCTAGCCCATCTTTAAACAGATTATCACAGTGTGTATTATAGACTATGAGAGACTCTTAGCTTTTATTAATAACAGTTCAGCAACCCTGAAGACCCTAAGTGCGCATTGTTTTTAAAGTGCTCTAGACTAATAAATTAACACTAAGCGAGTCTTTAAGAGCAATTTAGTTGTCTGAATAATTATGTAGCAGCACATAAATTAAAACCGTTTCTGCTGAATCAAAATAAAGGCAGTTGTGCAACACAGGACATTTGTAATGAAATAATATGGTTCTCTGTTGCAGTGCCAGTCATTTGCAGCACATTTGATTTTGAATTTTAAACATTCAATGCAGGGGTAAAGTTCCACATGGTGGGTAAGAATCCCATCATGTAGCTGCATTACTTAGATTGGTTCTTATTCTCGAAGGATTCACCCTATAAACCTCACAATCCTCGGCACTAACCAATTCAACAGACATACTGCATTGGCTTGACTGGGAAAAATTGAGTGTAGTGATGTGAGACACTGACTGTGCCTCTGTGTGACAGCATTATTGTCCCCAAGGGGTAAAAGGGCTCTGGAGATTAAAAAATTAACTTGGGTTTTCCTGCTATGTAAGTAAAAACTTTGATTTGTACCACTAGCCAGAGCAGGGTGTCTGATGGGTTAAATGATTAAAACATTAAGAAATAAAATCAATCGTTTTATGTGCAATAAGTGAATTTAGGCATTGCATTATAATGTACAGTATGAAAATGGGTATTCATTTTAAGATTAAATTAGTATTTTTAAAAATTAACTTTAGGTGATTGATTCAATTCAATTCTTTAATTTAAACAAATCAAATTTAATGATTTAATTCAATTTAAAAATATTGAATCAACTGATATAGTTCTGATTGATTGTATATCACACACACAAAAAAAATGCTAAATAAAATGCAAGAAAAATGGAATATTACTGTTGTGCTCCTTCCTCCAGGTGGCGATAAAGAGAAATATCTTTTCTGGGCAAAAGCTGCTTGATGTTTTATAATCCAGCGGTTTCTTTGCATGAAGGTCCATGCTATGTCAATATATTTTTTACTTTGCTTTAAACAGCTTTGCAGTGCACAGGGTTCCCCACAGTGAAAGAAAAATAGAGAGAGAGGGAGAGAGAGTGGCTTTTCTCAGCTTTTAATGAGCCCAGACAGATGTTGAGACAGCTGTAGTTGTGCTTGAAAACATCTCACATCTTTCTGTCGCACGTTCACACATACAAGTAGCATACACTCTCTTACACCTGTGCTGCACCACATCCTGATATAATATTCATTTCTGTGTGTGTGGTTCTGCATTTGCATGTCTGTAATAATGCAGATTTTTGGGAAGGATAAGAACAGAATTGAAATTAAATCAGCATTTGAGGTGATTTTTATGGCTCCCGCAGCTATAAAATGTTAACTGAGGGCTGAAATAAAATGATTTGAGATCTTCTAAATCTGCCCATCTGTGAGTACCGTGACCTCATATGCATGACCTCATTACCTCCTGCATTGTCCTCTCTTCCTCTGAGTGGACTGGTTAATTTGGGCCGTTTCCACTTCACCAGGAAGGAAATAATGAATACCTCTTCTTATGTTCTGACCCAAAGACCACTTCATCAAAGTTCAAGCATGTCACTTTTGCAGCACTATAGCACCAATAAATGAACAATTATGTTTTCAAAAAGGTTTCCTTGTGAGGGACTGGCCACCCGTCCAGTGTATTTCCCTGCCTTTGACCTGAGATGCTGGGATGAGCTCCAGTGTTCCTGTGACCATAGGAGAAAGCTGTATAGAGAATGGATGAAAGCATGGATGAAAACTGATTCCACTCACCCCGTTTGCCATGGATTTTGCCAGCAGGTAGTTTTGGCTCAAACTCAATCTATTGGTTGAGTAAATGTATTTTTAACACTTTTGGGCTTTATATGTATTGTATCTGTTTTTCATTGCAGCTTTAACATTTTTTTCAAGATTACTGTATTAATACATATTGCATGTCAGATAAATAGACAGGTTGATAGACAGACAGATTTACACAATAAACATTAAATGTATTATAGCATATTATATTCCACCATGTTTTCTTAAACTTGTTTTCATTGGTTGAATAAACAAAAACAGAAAATCTTTACCCGCTTATGTGTGTGGCAGGGAGATGCTCTGATCTTGTGTTGCAGTTGTATTGATGAGTGTATTGATAGGTACAGGAAGAGTAATTTCTCCACCCTGTCCTCTCATCTCTCTCATCTCATCCTTATCTTTCCACTGTGAGATCACAACAGAACAAGATTATTTCACCTCAGTTAAGTACTTAAGAATTTAAAGTGAGTCCGCATGCCCTCCCAAAGAAATGCTGCAGTATGAGTGGGTGAAAATCCATTCTTTACCTTCAAAATACTGTAATTACATTCAATAATTAATGACAGGGCCATTTCATGAGAGAGGTACCTGGATGAATTTGGTGGTGATGAAAGCGCAATCAAAACATTCACCAGCCAAGCATTAAGACGTCAGAACTATAAATTATAAATGCACTCAAACTGAAATATCAGTATTGGCCTAGTCGACTTGTTGACTTGCTTGTTTATGCAAGGAGGAGTGCAGCACAAAAGAGGTTAGGGCCGCTGCAATTGAAGGTGATATAACTATTTATTTATTACACTTCATTATTTTCTTATTAACTTTTACTCATTAAGCAATGATGATATTGGAACCGTATACCTTTTTAAATATCTAATGGTTATTGTAATTACACTCAGTGTGCCTAAGTCCCCAAGGATGCCGACCGTGCCAAATGGAGAAAGCTTTGCAAAAAAGCGGACCTTGCAGACGAGCGGGAGTTGTAAGAGTTGTAGAGTTGTAATTACACTCATGTAAAGTAAAAAAAAATCTTAAAAAACATTAATGATTACATAACACTACTACATGTAATCGTTAGCAAATCTCAAAATTATTATTACATTATTATTACATTTATTTTGACAAAGTAGTAGGCTATAGAATTTTAATTTTTCACATCTGCCATTTATCGGTTCTCGGCGGTTTTTTTATTTCTTTTTTTGTCTGCATTTGATGTTCACTTGCCAGTATTGAATATTTAATTTTTCATGCTCATTTCCACCATTTTTACATTTTATAAAACCTTTGCTATCATCTAATATAAAGTTAATCTTAAAATATACTAATAACTTAATAACACCATTTAATGTAATCTAAATTTATTCAAATTAATCTAAAATTATTGGTTTTAATTTTTAGAGTATTTTTGAGTTTATATACACAAAATGAATTTTTAAATCTGCCATTTATCGGTTATCGTCCATAACATAATATTGGTACATTCCAGTTGCAGTCATGAGTAAAGGGTCCAAGGAAACGCAGCAGTTCTGTGAGGATTTTTTCCCTCCACTAGGGTTTCCAATCTGCAACATTCTAGTTATGAAGCAGAAACCGTTTCAGCTCACCTTCAGCCTTCATCCATTAAGCTAGAACAGTTTAAACCTCCTCTCAATTCAACAAGACATCTACTGCTCCACCAATGCTGTACTTACCCGCCTCCAAGCCTCTGCAGAGAAACCACCTCCTACTGTACGACTGCAGAAAGCTATCTCGCCCTGGCTAAATGGCCAGACTCAATAAATAATTCCTGCAGACAATTGGCCACACCCTCTGCAGGCTAACCTTATATTCGGCGGATGGGGGGATAGAGATTACTGTCTGACAGATACTGTGAAAGGATTTAGTGCAAGAGAGCTCTTCAAAAACACTTAATAACTCTCATTCCACACTTTCATTTTCAGCAGAAAAAGATGGGGGAGGACAGTTGAGCAGCATAATTCATTTTTGATCTGCA
This sequence comes from Abramis brama, assembly GCF_963993115.1. Lineage (NCBI taxonomy): Eukaryota > Metazoa > Chordata > Actinopteri > Cypriniformes > Leuciscidae > Abramis > Abramis brama. The sequence goes on from NC_139983.1 coordinate 18,346,900, forward strand.
TGCCCTCAGAAATCAATCTCTGCTTTGAATATATTGATAGGTGTATACAACATTTTTAACTAAGGTTAAAAATGATTAGTTTTCTATTTGAATCTTTTTTTAAATGTGATTTATTCTTGTGATGCAAAGCTGAATTTTCAGCATCATTACTCCAGTGTTGCAGTGTCACATGATCCTTCAGAAATTATTCTAATATTCTGATTTGCCACTCAAGAAACATTTATTATTATTATTATTATTATTATCAATATAGAACGCAGTTTTGTTGGTTAATATTTATGTGTTAATATTTATTACAGAACCATAATTCATTTTTCTTTGATGAATAGACGATTGTTGTTTTAAAAAAAAAAGCATTAAGTTGAAATTTGAAACCTTTTGTAACATTGTCTTTACTGTCACTTTTTTAATCAATTTAATGCATGCTTACTGATTGAGAGTATTCATTTCTAAAAAATAAAAATAAAATACTGACCCCCAAATGAAAAAAACTACATTTTAAAAACCTGTTGAAACAACATTAGCTCAGTATAAAAACAACAGCAATGGAAAGTGCCTAGCATGATAGAAAAGTGTGTGTGTGTGTGTGTGTGTGTGTGTGTGTGTGTGTGTCCATGGTATCATTCTCATCAGCTAATAGGCCACCCTGATTATTCGTTGTTTACTGCGTCCATGCTTGAGTCCCATTTGTTCGTAGCTGTCAACAGAATGAAACTAGTGATGGGTCCCGCTGGAGTCATCTCATGTATCACATGGGGGACGGAAACTATGCAACCGTTCCATCAACCTCTGCATTATTACCAGCTCACATGAGTGAAATGTGAGCTGCAGGTGAAATCTTGCCACGCTGAAAATAAAAACAGTATAGCTAGTCATCATCATGCTGTGCAGGCCATCATCCATAGTTTTGAGGGTTTATGCAATTTCTGTTTGCTGGATTGTTCCCTGAAAGGAGCCATTAACCATTGTGCCCTTTGTGTCGCTTCAGGGGGATTTCAGATAAGAAGTCCCTTTGATAAGATGATGATGAGGTCCTAGAGCAACATTGCATGAAAGACATAGTAATGAATTCCACCGCATGTTTATAAATCAAGATTCTGTTCTACTCTATATTGGTGAGGATTATGGAAAATGAAGGATCAGTGGTTCAATTTCACATTTACACCTCTTCAAGGTGTAGTTGACTCTTGCATGCTCCAGGATGTACTATATAAAACAAAAAAATCTCCTTTCATAAAACATTGTTTGAACCGTTTGTCCACCCTTAGAAAATAAAAGTTCCCATAAGAACAATAATGTTCCAAGAGAAGAAGTTCCGCAACTAACGTTGTATTTATTCAATGGTGCTTTCAAAAACCTAGAGACCAATCTGAAGATAACATCAAGAACTTTTTAATCTTCAAAAAACTATATAGCCGATGCAAGAATCTCATATAGTCAAGTCACAATATAGCACTTTATACAATACAGATTGTTTCAAAGCAGCTTTTACAGTGATAACAGGATAATTATGCATTTTGGCTGTTGTTCAGCTGAAGTCAGTTCATATAGCGCACGATACTTGTCACATCTGCCAGCTGGAGTGCTTCTATCTGCTTTATCTCATCATGAACTACATTTCCCATAACCCATTGCCTGGACTAATCATGTTCTGATTACTTTCACCTGTGTGTTATTACCTCGTTCACTCTTGCCTATTTAAAGTCCAACTGAAATCAAAACTGACCCTATTTACTTTGTTAGCGCATATTACTAGTCTTGTGGTGAAAAATTAATCCGTGCAAGTTAATACACAGAAAAAAATTGTTTGCCGTCGTAATCGTAATCAAAGTCTGAAAAGTTACTTCCGGTCTGGAATGGCGTTCCTTCTCTGATGATGTAGGTTTGATGGCTTGGGTTAGGAAACGCTTAACCACTCCCCTCAAACCGTTAGTCTGTTATGAGCAGAGATGGAGAGGAGGAGCGCTAGAGTAAAACCCTGCCCTCTGTTCAATATTCCGTTTCACTGGGAAATACGTCACAACACTGGAGAAAAGTCGTTTGCAACTTCCGGTTCACGCGGACTTTAAGCCCTGTGTATGCAATCTAACGTTTACACGACAGCGATGTTCAAAAACTGAAACGTTTTTTCTTTGTACAGATGACAATGTTGTCAAAACGATTGCCATGCCAATCGTTAGTATGCATGCCAGACAAGTAGTTGGAGATGTCACTTTGTTAAGAAAGACTATGCGCCAGCGCACATAGGCATTCTTTCACAGTGCACTTGAGCCGAACGCAAATGTTCGCACTGCACCGATTTTCATTCTAAGGATGTTAACCTTGATAATACTGTATTATTACTTTGTCTTCTGGGGAAATGTCATCTTCACAAAGCCAGAAACATCCACTGTAATCCCAATTTTATAATGTTCTCCTCTGATATAAAGTCCCTTTTTAATTCCTTTAAGAAAAGGTCAAAACCTTTGAACACAAAGGCTTTGAAAACATATATCATCCTTGAGTCTGTTGGAAGGAACCTTTAATTTTTCTTTGAGAAAAGAACAAAGAATTGCACTGAAGTCATTCTTAAAAAAGGAAGATATTTTCAGAGTTTTGTCGACCGGATACGGCAAAAGTTTAATCTATCAACTAGCTCCGCTTGTGGGAAAACGCTCTGGTTGGTTGTAGCGCTATCCTATTGCGTGCAGAGGGAATTTGAAAGACAACCATTTATCCCTTCCCTCGGATTGAGCCAATGGCGTGTTCCCAGACCCAACATCTTGATGTGGGTCTGGCTTGTCAGGCTATTGTTACACTGCATTTCTGAACATTATCCTGGTTTCCTGTGTCTTGGTTTTTTGATTCTCTGCCCGTTTTCTGGATTACACTTTTTGCCTGTTTTCTGCCCTGTTGCTTATTTGGATTGTTTGACCCATTGCCTGTTTTATGGATTATGATTCTGGATTTTCCCAATAAAGCTGCATTTGGATGTTCATCCCAAGTCTCAGAGCAGTTGCGTAACAATGCTATTGTTCAGTGTGGAGTCATTACCTTTTTAAAAAAAAAGAATTTAATGTTTTTATACAGCAAGGACGCATTAAAAACTGAGCAAAAGTGACTGCAAAGACATTTATAATGTTAAAAAAGATTTCCATTTCAAATACATGCTGTTCTTTTGAAGTAAACAGTTATTTTAAATTGTAGTAATATTTCACAATATCACCGTTTTTACTGTAGTTTTGATTAAATAAATGCAGCATTAGAGAGGATAACACACTTCAATTACTGTCCCAACCCCAGACTTTTGAAAGGTAGTGTAAGCCTTATGATAATGCAATGAAATTGATAAGGATATCCAGTGCAATAATAATATAATACATTTGATTTGGGGTCTCAAGATTGGTTATATATCTCTAGGTGGGACCTAGTGTGAAATTAACCACTGAAGAAGTTTTTTTTAATAGTGAAAATTATTTGGAAATTACTCTTAGATTGGGTCGACTTGATAAGCAGATTCATTGACTTGTCACTGGTTTTCTTATTTTGACTGCAGATTGAACATAACTCTGGATATGCAGTGAATGATGTGACCTTTCCCATCACCTAACTGCTGTGACTAGTCAGACATCTCTGTGTCATGGCGATAAGAATGCATGTGTGTGCACATTTCTGCATGAGTGACAGACGGCGGCATCATGCACTGCAGAGCGTGTTTTGTTTCATCACTGAAGGGAAGATCAGAAGTGAGGCATAAGTGAAGAGGAAGTCCAGATCTATTTTCATCATCTTAAAGGGGTCATGAACTGGCTTTTTTAATTTTTTTAAATTGTTGTCTGAGGTCAACTTATGACGTTCGCTTGGTTTTTACATTCAAAAACATCAAAATGAATAAGTAATAGACTATTTTTCTACCCTGGTTTTGAGCCTTGCTCCTGAAATGCTTGGTTTTTATGGGCGTGCCGCATTGAAGACTTGGAAGTAAACGCCCACTGCTATGATTGGATAACAGTTTTGCATATTATAATGAGTTTCATCGGTGGGCGGGGCTAAACAGGCAGTGTTGAAGTAGGTTTTGATCTTCTTCTGCGGAGGCAGTGTTTGATACCCTTTGACGTCATAGATCCCCACTTTGAGAAACCTGTCGTTCGCTGTGCCTGGTATCAATAAAAGCTTTTATTGGACTAACAAGGAAGTTTTCAGTTCTGAAACTTACAGGATATTCTTATAGTATGATGACCTCTAATATGTCAAAAGCTCAAGGAAATTTTGATTTCTCAGTTCATCACCCCTTTAATACTTACAGAACAGAGCGAACTGCTACTTCAGCTGATTTTAGAATACTTTCCCCTATAAATTTCAATACCATGGATATGTTCTAAATGGAATACCAGTGCACTGTTTACTGCATACTGAACAGTAGGGTATGATGGAGGAAGATTCCTCCCTCAAAAACAATGTGCATTTTATTTTAAATTGTAAATTTAGATAAAATTTTACAAACAAGCACTTTTGATATTCAGTGTAATATAATGTGAGAGTTTTCCAGGGACATAAAATTAGTTTTGACTAACTAAATCTCACAAATGTTAATATATTACATAGATGTGTTGAATATTAATTCAATTACACAATTAATTAAATGTGTTGAGATGAGATTTTATGCCATCTATGATCAAGTTAAAAACTGAAGGTGGTGGGGTCATCTCCCCATCTTACCCTATAAATCATGTTTTATGTATTTTGTAAAAAAAAAAAAAGCATATGAAACAGTATGTGAAGAGTTCAGATGCAAAAGCCTCTAAGTGCCATCTGAAATTTTCTTCTAGAATGATCATTTTTATCAAGCTTGTATATTTAAGTTAAATAATTTCACTTAAGTGACAATCAATAGGTAATCTTCACTGCCATTTAAGTAAAATTACTGAACTTAAATATACGAGCTTGATAAAAATTATCATTCTAGAAGAAAATTTCAAATGGCACTTAGAGGCTTTTGCATCTGAACTCTTCATGTATGCAACAATAAATTGTTACCCACCCTCATGTTGTTCAAAATCTATAAGATTTTCTTTCTGCAGAACACAAAAGAAGATATTTTGAAGAATTTTCCTCCACACAGTGAAAGTCAATGGGGTCCAAAATAACTCTTAAACTTTTGAGTCATTTTTTTAGTGAAGTATCTCTTTAAGTTCAGTGCATTGAATTATGGGATACTGATTTTTCAATGCCATGTGCTCTGTTGTATATGTATATGCATACAGAAATGTGCATGTGTACAGTAGACTATACTAATATAATTGATGAATGGTATGTCAGGAAGCAAAATATTTGCTGTGTGATTGTGGTATAAAAAATAATTTCTATAAATCAAATAAATAATTCTCTGGAGGCGAACTGGAGAGAGAGTGGGGGTTTTACAGAGTAGGCTACTCTAAGAAAACAGCAGTATATCAGATGATAAAGCCTGACAATGATTGGTTTAACCTACTAAAGCCATGGCTCATCCTGACGTTATGCACTGTTGAGTACTAGAGAGAAAAGACATCTGATTTATCTGAAGGTTAGTGGCCAGTATGAACCTTTTAAGACTAATTTAAAGCTATTGTGTGCAGGGTCTTGATATTAATGTATATATATTTAAGTGTATTTATTTTTCCTGTGTTCTGTCTTCCATCAAGTCATCTCTGCTTCCTCAGGGGGTGCAGGTTTATGGCCATTTATTAGTGTGCCAAAAGAGAAAATGTGTTTTTCCAGCTCTGCGGTGAGACGGTCAGCATTATTAGAGTAGGGGAAACGCTTGGCTTTAGTGCAAGCAAAATATACATCTGCAAAGTCATAACATACGCATTTTCCAGCTGCATGTGTGTCCTCTTACCCTGTGGGTCTCAGGCCTGCATGATTGTTTGTGTCACAAACAATATAAAGAACATACTAAGAGAGTGCCTGTATGTGGAGTGTAGAATGCAAGAGAATGCGAGTGTTTACACTGAAAACAGCTTTCCACGGCTCTGTGTATTCAGTGTTGTGACTTGAATGCCTTGAATTTGTCTTTAAACAAGATTCTTATCTCAGTTGATCTATCCACCTGAAAAATATAGAGAGAAAGTTCTGAAAATGTTTCCGATGTCACTGTATTTATGTATGTTATTATACAACAGTCACAGTCCTCAAATGTTTATTATTATATTTTATAAATATAAATATTTATATTATAAATAATATTATAATATAATATAAATATTTTGTATAAATATATAAAAATATGTTCCCACCCAGCCTCCCTCTCTTTATATTTAATATAAGGTAAATGGTATTATTTTCACAATATGCTTAAATATATGGTTAATATTTTCATTAATTATTTAATTGTAAAAAAAATACAAATTAAAATAAAGTAAAACAGAAAACTGAATTTAGGGAAAAAAAACAGATTTCATGTGGCCCTGCATGTGTCTACTTATTGAGGGACATTAAATAATGAATGAGGGACGTTTATATAATGAATTTTTGGTGATGCAAATTCACAAACAGCTTGTGGAATTTGCTGATCCTGTTCCCTCCCCTCCATCATGTAATTTCCTCTGTCTAATGTCCTCTAAATAAAAGTGTCAAACTCTCTAGAACTACAAGTCTGCAATATGTTACTTTAAACAAACTTTGTAATTAAGTTTTGAATATCCACCCTGCAGCCGCATCCAACCTGAGGGCGGTGCAGTCATGGATCTCTTGACATCAGGGTGATTCTGAGCAGAAGAGCCCCGGCAGCTTCTCACTGGACCTGGGCCAACAGAGCGTCCTGCTGCCGGACAATCCACACGCACTCATGCAGGACACACGGGACCGCAGTCTGTAAGAGAGCTGACGTCACTCACTCTGAGACACCCCCAGTCTCCAGTCTAAGTCTGCTGCTTTCAAATCTGATATGAGGTGACAGCAAAGCGACAACATGTCTGATGATGACATTTGCTGTGGAAGACGTCCAACGATGTGCAAGTGTGGCTGCATGACTAATTATCATGAGAAATATCTCCATGCAGACGCAGACAGAATGCAGGGAACAGAGATGGATGGTGGCACAGCTTTCGGCTCTGCAGGAAGTAACGGAGAGCTCTCCAACACAATCTCACACCATACACTAACTATCCAGCACATTGCAAAAAAAAAATAATAATAATCTTTTTCAATAGAAAAACCCTTAAACAGCCTTAAATCAAGATAAATTCACTGGCTGCATGATATTAAGAATTAATTTCAGACTAGAAAACCAAGAAAAAACTATTTTGGCAAATGGGCTAAGATTCTAAGATTGGGCGATTCTACTTGTTTTTTAAGGATGTTCAGATATTTTGTCTGGGAAAATAAGACAATAATACTGATTAAGAGTGTTTTTTTCACAGCACATGTGCTGACTCTACCTGCTGCATGTGCCGCAGTGCTGTCAGATGTGGTCTGATGGTGGGTGTGGTTTTCCCTGCGGGCAATTTGTGTTTAATGACCCCAAACAGCTAAAGACGTAGATAAAGGTGTAGTGATATATCAGCCTGATGACAATCTTCACTACAGCCACCTGTGCCCAGGTATGTGTGTGTGCAAATCTAATGCATAATGTTGCTTTTAAGGATGTTTATATGTCTGGAAAACAATGGAAAATTACTGAGTAAGAAAATGTTCCACGGAAAATGTGTGTTTCTGAGTGTGTGAGAATAGCCTGTTTTTTCCTGTCACTGCTTCTGGCTGTGTAGGTTGCACAGTCTTCCTTCTGGGTGGTTTATTGATTGACGGTGTTGAGTCCTGATGTTGGAAAATCATAAATCTGTCCTACATATTTCATTTTCTTGTCTTTCTTCTGCAGTTCCCTTCTTTTCTCTTTGTCTTCGGCAGCAGCACTGCAATGGCCATAAGGTAGACGAGCACACAATCTCTCCAAGGACCGCCTCAAGATTCATCATTCCCCATGATCAGTTAAAGAGATCGATTAATCCCTCCCCCTCTCTCTCTCTCTCTCTCCTTCTCTCTTTCCTGGAGCATCAAACCTCTTTATCACTCCTGACTTCTGCAGGAATGTACATTACAGTATGAAGGTTTCTAAGATTTCCATTAGTGGTCATGGGTTACGTGTGTAGTCTGAATGTGTGTGTGTGTGACACTAAGGAAAATTGGGCCAGAATGTGTGGAACAGGACAAGTAGTCCAGCTATCAGAAGCTAAAGTGGTTCAACCTATAGAGTACACAGTAGGAGAGTATAATCGCAAACCATTATCACCACTTGATCTGCTGCTCCCTTCGACAGCTGCATGCGTTCTTATACGAAAATATGTGTGTGCGTGTCCATTATCACCCTCATTGCCTTTCCCAAATCTAATTTTCCTTGTGTCTTTAGTTTTCCTCAGACCAGAAGTCAGAGGGGATTCTGCCATTCAGCCACTGAATGAAGAACAACAGTTGAGACTCAAACGAATTAGAAGCTCAGTCAACTACAAAGCAATTACCAAGAGTAGCATAATCTTCCGTTATGGTTAAATGTCTAATTGAATGAAATGCATTAGTGATGAATGGAGGGGTAAGAACTGATAAAATCAGGAGCTTGAAGACCTCATCAGGGTGGAAATGGCTTGTTTACCCCTGCGACAATGGACTCGGATCCCTGAATCAAAATCGAAAGCACAAATTTCCATAAATATGCCATTGCACTCTGCAATGACGGTATTTTTGATATTGCATTCTCTCTCTCGGCTCAAAGAATCATTTGTTTTTTTATCCCTTTGGACCTGTGGAGCAAAATGTGTTTTGTTCACTGCTTAAAATGCAGCAAAGCACTGCAGTAATTGCAGCAGGCTCCCAAGACAAAGTTCTCATGGACGTGGATGAAAATATCAAGCCGTAATGAAGAAGAATCACTCCTACGCAACATGATCACAGCATTCTTTCTCAGAGCAATTTGCACCAGACATTAACAGAAAAATTAAAAAAATGAGAGAATGGATAAAGGGTTGAATGCTTTGATTAGACACAGTTCCACACCTGCATGAACACTTAGAGAAGGGAATCGATACCTCCACTCTCCGGGGGAAACAGCGAGAGACTAGTAGAACTAATATTTGCCCTAGCGCAATCTAACTTTATTAAATTATAGCTTCAAAATCTGTCATGCAGTGTCTCGCCGGGCTGCACAGATCAAAAAAGTAGTGTTTTTATGAAAGCACTTTATTTCTGTTTTGTTCTCTTGGCACTTCTTTTGCCTCTCTTATTCTTTCTTGAACTTTTTATTTAAAAAATGAAATGAAATATATACTACGAAGGGACTCAAAAGGACATAATAAAACTGATTTTAGGATCTTTTTTCATACTGTCTTCAGAATGGAAATAGTAAAAATAATAAAAAAATAAAATAGTACAATTTTGTGTTTGTGTTTGTGAGGTTTAGTTATCATGTCAGAAATAAATACTCGTATTTCATGTTTTTTTTTTGTTTTGTTTTTTTTTAAATCTAATTGTATGCATAATGTTTAAAGTCTTGGTAGTCCAATCCGTCATTTGCTATTGGAAATGGACTGCTAGGCACATTGTGGGATCCAGTATTCCATGAGTGTGTTTCTGGCTTTAACGCAGGTGTGTCAATTGACCCTTTACAGGGAGTTTGATTGACAGGCGATCTGACCAATCATAATCCGCCATCTGCCCAAACCGCCATTTTTGTCCGACAAAGCAGTTAGGAAAGTTAGTAGATTTAGTTGGAGGATTTGAACGGTGTGTACTGTAGTGATGTTACATATGACACTGAAGCTTCAAAGCGCGTATCGAGTACACAGCGCAATTTATCATGAAGCTCTGTGTCGTAACACGTGATCAACGAAAAACGAAGCCTCACTTTCTGTCACGTGAATGCTTCACTTTGCGTTTCGGAATGTTTGAACCCAGACCACTCTACAGGTTTTTGGAAATAAGTCCATTTACTAAATTTTTTTTTTTTATATAAATAAGCCTATGTTACATGCTCATATATTCTGTCATATAAACAGCATAGAAACCATAAAATAATTAGACCACCATTTACTCGCATCGAGCAACTCTTTTGTATTTTTATAATTAGAATTAATATAATTGTTACATTTAATTTATTGCCTAACTTTAATATGTGAATTATATTATCAGAAAACTGAACATTTAGCATTGTCAGGCTTTTATTTGTGCTTAATAGATAAAACAACGGCACTGTGCACTCGGGTAGATGTGCCACAAGATGGCGCTGTTTTCGACACTCATCAAATCTTTTCCCCGGAACAATCAAGGGAAAGCCTCAGTGCTTCATAGGGGGGCAGTGTTTCGGAAAACAAAGCTTCCCCGGGCGCCGCCATTGATTAGGACCCCCACCTGCTGTTAGCATTCCATTGACTCCCATTCATTTTGGCGTCACTTTGACAGCGAATAACTTTACATCTGAGGCGTTTAAAGACTCCATTATTGGGTACATTATTTATTTCTAAAGAAACACGAAAATGTATAAAAGGCTCCATTACCTTGTATCTTACGTTATGGCCCCGTAGAAGCAGTTTTTGTAAAAATAGGCTAACGACTGCGTCATAACCACGCGACTCTCTGTCGCACAGTAGAGAAATTACCGTATGGATAGGAGGTGAAGCTCGTGGGCAATCGGGGGGACATGTAGGCAAAATGGCAAAATAATTAATCAGAATACTTAGCAAAAGTTGCTCCTGCTCCTAGCTCATGGACACCTCCTACTCACACTCTCCGTCTCTGCAAGATTCGGAAGGGAATGATTCAGATTTCTCTTGGAACGCTACTAGAAGACAGGTTGCTCACATCTACGTCAAGCTCAGTTTGAGTCTGAGCAGTACGGTCAGCCATCAGGAAGTGAGTGCTTCTAATTGACTTCACTTTTCTCCGTTGAAACCTATGGGGTCGCTGTGTCCAGTTTATATACTGTCTATGGTGCTTCATGAGCCTTCATTTGCCAGTGTACTGACGTCTTTCCGCGGTTAAAACAACATTCCTTCTTATGTTCATTCATGTTTATTTGATGCTATAAATTAACTAGAAGGAAGAGATGATCGGTTCACGAGCAGCTTTAACTGAGGCACTACAGCGATCTGTCACGACACATTAAAGAGCCACAAAACGGTATTTATTTTTTAAATTTCTTAAAAAAATGACCAAATTTGAAAGGTGAGACTTTGTTTCATATCAAAAGTAACCTGGTCTGTCCTGTCTGTCAGCACGTTGGCAGTGTCCTCTCTGCTCCGCGATGTATTTTCACTGTGTGAGAACATGGGCTGTTTCTCAATTCCAAGAACGCAGAGAACGGACTTGTGTTCTCGTGGAGACCGGTCTTGCCAAGCTTCCTTGGAAGAACGAACTCGGAACCGGCCGCAATGACTTCTGGGACACCAGGCGAGTACTAGCTCAAGTCTGCATTCGATGCATCCTCGGTATCAAGAACACATCCGGGTTCTTTCATGCGTCCTCTGTACTTGCCTTCTTGAGAATTGGGTCTGAACTTCGACGGTTAATGATGACGTAAAACGAGAACACAAGGACGCAAGATCGCTGAAGAACGCATATTGAGAAACACCCATGGTGTGGCGTAAGAGCAGCGTGGCGTGGCTTGTCGGACATAGCAACAGTAACTAAAGGGGGCGGGTCTTTGCGAACGGTCACCTCAAGACTGAACACTTTCATCATGACGGCTCACATCATGTAGGCCTATTGTTCATCGATGTCTAACAGGAATCATTTCAGAGACTTAATCCTAACTGAATGGTTGTCTAAACAGGTGTGGTCTAAAGATTTGAAGGTCATCAAACATTACATGATATCCATAACAATAATTACATTTAAAAATAATGAGACTTTGGTGAGTTATGAAATCATCAAGGCTCTCAGCTTTTCAGTTTCTAGCAGAGGCTGTATTACATGGAACTGGAGTCTGTTCTCCAGCAGCAGGGCATGTTCATCAGCTGTGCTGTTCAGCTCCTCTATCTGAGATCTTTGTGGTCCAGTGGTCCCTCTAATGAGCAACAGAACAGATGAGAAGAAAACGGACCAGGTTTTAAGGATTAGAATGACTGAACCTCTAATGAATGGATGATGCTTAAACAGACTTTGATTTGTTAATCTTACCATCTACAGCAAAAAATTAATTTAGTATTGTAGTATTAATCAGTATTTTTATCTTGTTTTCTATTTTTCAAAAGACTAATGTGTCTCTGTGTGTGTGTATATATATATATATATATATATATATATATATATATATATATATATATATATATATATTATTTATTTTTTTTATTTAGCAAATAATAGTTAGCCAATTTTTTGTTTTAAGCTCGACTCAAATCATCTAACAAAATTTAGTAAGATTGCAGCTTAAAAATATGGTGTAAGAATTATGTATAAATGTATAAAGGTATTCACTAGATCCTTCTGTTTTAAACAGTTTTCGGCCTATTTCTGTTTTACCTTTCATTTCTAAGCTATTGGAGAAAATTGTGCTGGATCAACTACAACACTTTTTGTCAAGTAATTGTATCTATGAGGTTTTTCAATCTGGTTTTAGGTCTGCTCACAGCACTGATTCTGCCCTCCTGAGAGTGTTAAACGATATTTATCTGATTCCGGAGATACTGTGGTTCTGATTCTTTTAGATCTTTCGGCTGCTTTTGATACTATTTACCAACCACTCTGTTAGAGTCTTGGGTGGGTCTAAAAGCTACTGTTCTGAAATGGTTTCATTCATACCTGTCTGACAGAAAGCTTAGATGGGTAATTTCTCCTCTTCCATGGCACCTCTGACCTGTGACCTTCCACAGGGCTCTATTTTGGCTCCCTGTCTATGTTCTCTCTACATGCTACCTCTAGGCTCTATTCTTAGGAAACATGGTGTGTCCTTTTATTTTAATGTGGATGACACTCAAATTTATACCAATCGAAAGAAACAACCCTGTAGCGATTACATCTCTTCTGCAATGTTTAGAGGAGGTTAACTCATTCCTCTTCCTAAATGAAGACAAGACTGAGGTTATTGTTTTCGGCCCAAATGAAAATTCTCAGTGTATAAGCCCTGATTTAGAGAGTCTGTTCATTTTTAAATCTTCAAGGGTTCAGAACTTGTTCTTGTTGACCAGCCTTTAAAATTTGACAAACATATTTCCTCCGTTATCGGTTCCAGCTTACCTCGTCTATTGTCTAAAATCAAAGGCTTTCTCACTCCGAAAACTCTGGAAATGGCTGTTCATGCGTTTGTTACATCTCGGCTAGATTATTGCAATTCTTTATATTGCGGTATATCCAAGTCTCAAATTGCTCATCTTCAGCTACAAAATGCTGCGGCCAGACTTTTTCATAAGTGTCATAAATATGATCACATCTCTCCTATTCTCAGATCTCTACACTGAATGCCAGTTCACCAGAGATAGATTTAGAATAGAGAATAGATTTTAAAATTCTACTCTTTGTTTTTTAAATCTCTAACTTAGCTCCTGCCTATCTCTCTGAACTTCTTCTTCCCTACACTCCATCCAGAAGCCTAAGATCCTGTGACCGGGCTCTGCGGGTAGTTCCTCGCTCTAGACTCAAGCGTAGAGGGGAGTGTGCATTTCATGACTCTGGAACACCCTGTCCCTTGAGATTAGAACGGCTCTTCCCTGTCTGATTTCAAGTCTCTTTTAAAAACCTACCTTTTCTTTAGTATATTGATTTTTTTCTTCGGTTGGCTTTACTAATTTATATATGAGTCTGATACTGTTTTGCTACTCCTGTTTTATGTTTACTCTTAGCTATGTTGCTCTTATTTTTTGTTTTATTTTTTTGTTATGCATGTTGTATCTTCTTTTAATCTTGTTGTTCTGTAAAGCACTTTGGTCAGCCTAGTGGCTGCTGTAAATATGCTATATAAATAAAATTGAACTTGAACTATAAATATAGATTCTCGATAATTTACTCAAATTATAAAGTAAGTTTATCTTGTTTTAAGGATTTTGAAAACTATTTTTCCCCAAGCAACTTTAACTATCTGCATACAGTATATGTTTTTTTTTTTTTTACATTTATGGCATTATACAAAGCAACTTACATTGCATTTCAGGGTACACATTCTTATCAGTTCTTGCTTACCCTGGGAATCAAACCCATGACCTTGGTGTTGCAAGCACCAATGCTCTACTGTTTGAGCTACAGGAAAGCTATGAGTAATATATGTGTGTGTGTTTGATTATTCATTCTGTCAGTATGGATTTGTGCACCATGTGATCAGCGGGGCATAAACAGGCAGGTTTGCTTGGATTTTCATGTCATCTTAACACCGACTAATGTCTTTGTCTGTGAGGTCATAAAATCCTGATCCAACAGTGGTCCTGTCACCCTTAGTAAAACTCATGTGCTCTTTATGAGGTCTGTAACACAAGAGCTGACCTCCAGGCCTTGAAAGCAGTTGGTGCTATCAAGATTGTCGTTGTGTTATTCCAGGACACTCCGGATCTTTCTACAGGGCATCCGATTTGAGTCACATAAGAGTGTCATAAGACTAAGATATAGTGCTGTAGGATGAAAGTATAAAATCTTGCTCTCTCAGACACAAATATAGTTAGATGCATGGATGTGCGGGTGTGTGAAGTAATATAGGCCTCAAGCGGCCCCTAACCATGCATCTTCTGATAATTCTTCAGGAGGCGACAAAAGCTTTCCCGTTTTTTTCCGTAATGTCTCACGTCTGAGTGTCTCCCAAGTGGACAGCAGGCCCCTTGGTCCCTTAGTTCCCTTAGTCAAAAACTGCTGTGTGTGCACATGTGCTTTTGAGTGCGAGTACATGAGGGTGTGCATGTTTTTGCAGGTTATCCGTGTGAGTGACTACATGGGACACATCTGGCTAAATCTATTAGCTTACTGGTTCAGTGATATTTCTAGTTATTTTACGTGTGGCATTTTGCTAACCTAAATGTATGAACTTGTTAAATGAAGTTCAATTAAGTAAATAAGTAAACAAGCCACAAAATATTTTTTTTGAATGTTTCATTCAGACTATTGTAATTTACTGCAGAAGGCCTAGCCTACATTTTGTGATTTTGTTTTACTTAGGCCTATATTTTTTTTTACTTTACTAGGCCTTTAGCTAACTGTGATTTTGTATAGGCTATGTACATTTCTGAAATACATAACTTAGACAGTTACCTGATAACAGAACACTGTAATATGTAATATGGTCCAATGTAATATGGACTTGTGCACTTTCTGTAAAGCTGCTTTGAAATGGTGTGTATTGTGAAAAGTGCTGCACAAATAAACGTGAATTGAATTGAATTATAATAAATATATTTTAAGCTATAGGCCTATTTCAGTCATCTCACTACATCATTTTACAAGTTAAAAAAAATAAAAAAATAAGGAAAAAACAACAACAAAGCAAATAACTGGTAGTTGTGCTATGTGTTAACAAATGATTTGGCTTTTCATATTTTCAATGAACCGATTCCCAAAACATTCTGAACGATTTCGGAATTCGGAAATCGGATTGATTCCAGGGGGGCAATGTTTCAGAAAACACTGAAGCCTCTCCGGTCGCCGCCATTGATTAGCGGACCCCCACCTGCTGTTAGCATTCCATTGACACCCATTCATTTTGGCGTCACTTTGACAGCGAATTCCTTTACATCTGAGGCGTTTAAAGACTCCATTTGTCCATTATTTATTTCTAAAGAAACATGAAAATGTATAAAAGTATAAAATCCATTACCTTGTATCTTACGTTATGGCCCTGTAGAAGCAGTTTTTGTAAAAATAGGCTAACGACTGCGTCATAACCACGCGACTCTCTGTCGCACAGTAGAGAAATTACCATATGGACAGGAGGAGAAGCTCGCGGGCAATCGGGGGGACATGTAGGCAAAATGACAAAATAATTAATCAGAATACTTAGCAAAAGTTGCTCCTGCTCCTAGCTCATGGACACCTCCTCACACTCTCCGTCTCTGCAAGTTTCGGAAGGGAATGATTCAGATTTCTCTTGGCACAGCTACTAGAAGACAGACAGGTTGCTCACATCTACGTCGTCAAGCTCAGTTTGAGTCTGCGCAGTACGGTCAGCCATCAGGAAGTGAGTGCTTCTAATTGACTTCACTTTTCTCCGTTGAATCCAATGGGGTCGCTGTGTCCATTTCTTTTACTGTCTATGATTGATTCGCTCGCAGGCAGCTGTTCTCGAGTAGATAGGTGTGTTCGACTTGAAACGACTCTATGCAGACCGATCGGTGAATGACATCAAAGTACAGCGAGAACAATCAGAGAGCAGACTGTTCTGTATGCTTTCGATTCGCTCTCGCGGTACTTTAACCATGTTATAAGCTACACCGATCGGTCTGCCCAGCGCCCGTTTCAAGTCGAACACATCACCTAGTATTAACTCAATGAATCAAAGATTCGGTCGGCACGTGTCATGAGTTTTGAGAAAGCCTCTCTGAACAGGTTCGTCGGTCGTCAATGAGCGAAGAATCCGGAGTAAAACGATCGAATGTGCGTAACTGACGAAACGAGAAGTAAGTTGGCTAAATTACTATTCAAATCCATGTTTGTAAAAGACACAACTCACATATTCGTATTATTTACCGTATGTGTGGTGTATGCTAGTATCCTTAATGTGCACAACTGTAAACAAGTGTTTACAGTGTAGTCGGTGAATGTTTTGTTTATGTTGGTGGTTGTTGATCAAAGTCGTGGATGCGGGTGTCATACATTGCCTAAATAGTTTAAACTACTGGTGCCATTAGCTGATTATTTAGACCTATTTATTCGGTGAGTGTCCAATAAAGTAACATGGTGGCCGAGTCCCCCATACAAAACAAAACAGCTTTATTAGTTAGCTTTATTAGTCTTTTTAGGCTATCCTTAAGTTTACTACATGTTTTTTTGTTTGTTTGTTTTTTACTTCATCCACCCCTATAACTGGCTATCCGCTGACGAGAACAGGTTATTATCTTACTACTTACTGAATACTGCATAGGTATTACACTGTAATGTCATGTGCTAAAAAACAATTTCCATAAGCATGAAATTAAATGATTAATTTTTCAGTACAATTCTGAATGATCTCATATGACATGTTGCAATTTTAATTCAAAGTATCATCTTGCAAATACAAATTTTGCATCGTTAATCTATTTTTGTGTGAAAATGTTTTAACATATGCCAGTCCGATCAAACAATGAGTCAAAAAACAGATGTTGGAGCTCATCATTTCTCACATGGATGGGCTGTCATCCATGTTACTTTCCTCAAGGATTTAAGTATCAGCTTTACCTGATTGATTCTGCACTTTTGTCTTTTTACAACACATAACTTAGCTGCTACATTACCACCATAATTAGTCAATTATGCTGTATGTAAGGATAATCGTTGTGCTTACATTTGTTATTATCATTAACAACCATGAGTTCAACACCCATTAGGTAGCCTATCTGATGCCTTGTTGACTAATCAACGTGCTGCAATTCTAATCAACGCGCTGACTTGTCGACCCAGCCTTGTAATTGTACTGCTTACAGTAATGATGAAAAAATTCATTATCCATTTTCAAGCTTGTACACTGTCACTGTGTGGGTTTTACAACTTAAAAATAGGAAAGAGTGGTTGAATGCCAGTTTGCATGAAACGGTCCTGAGCACGCCTTTATGTAATTGGTTGGGCATTTGGGTGGATGCAGAAGTGCGCTTTACTCATCGCATTTGCACACAAAAAAACAACAGATTCCGTATTTTTCAAGCATGTAACTTGATAATTTTCAATATTTCAATATTAAAACAACTAAATGTATAATATAAATGTGTTAATAGCGAAAAAATCTGTTAACACGCTATCTTTGACAGCCTTAGTTTATTCATTTGTGCATTTCCCGCATATTGCGTGATCATCTCCCATCATATTTTTATGACATTATACACTTACATCTAGGCAAAGATGGAGTTGAAATCAGCTTCAGAATGGGTTCTGTTGCACTACTCCAAATAATAATTTGGAAATTATTAGTTGAATTACAAACTTGTTTGGTTAGTACACTTTTAGCTTGTTAGTATGACATTGTTTTGTGGTGAATCTTCTAACAATGGTGGTATGTGTTCTTGTTTGTGGAATCCTTGATGTTCTTTATCCAGTTTTGAAATAAATCTCCGAGTCTGCGCACAGTCACCCACATAGCCTGCCCTAGAGGATTGAGCTTGCAACCTTTGTTCTTGCACCACAGTCATCACACCAGCACAACCTCATTTTCTTTCCTTTATGTACTTATTACCAGGACAGTTCTCCAGAGGTTAAAAGGATTCGCTCAAGGACATTTGCAAAAGAGCTTTTTTCAGTCATCCATGACTGGGATTGCGCTTGCAACCTTTCCATTGCGTTGAGGTATTCTCAGGAGGACAGGTGTTTAGGTGGAGCGGTGTGTTAAAGACATCTCAGTGAACATGAGATGTGTGTGTTTTGAAGTATTGTAAGGGCTTGTGTCAAAAGGATACGGTGAATAAGGAACAGCTATGTAGAATGACCTGCCCTTTTCCATACAATTAAATTGATTCACACTGTTGAGCTTCAAAAAAGGCACTGAAAAATAGCATCATAACGGTAGTCCATATGTTTGATGTGCTATATTCCAAGTAATCTGTATCTATGCAAAAGGTTTGTGTGAGAAATAGACAGAAATGTAAGATTTGTACAGTCAGTTGATTGAAAGATGTTCTTTTGAAATGAAAACATTGAGTTAGGCTAACCCAAAAAGTAACGTTTTCAAGTCAGCTTAGCAATCATGTTTGAATGAGGAACCTAATACAATGGTGTTAAATCAAAATGAATTGTTAAAAAAAGCTCCATGTTTGAAAAATGATTTTTTTTTTTTTTCATAACAGTGCTAATATCAGTCTTTTCATGCAGAGCAATTGTATGACTTCAGAAGGCTTGGAAAATAGTAACCAAATTGAAAGAACGACTATTAGAGGGTTTTTTGGGGTACTTTTTGGAGCTTGATGTGTCAATCATATGAAGAATAAGAAAAAAAGCATTTCGCAAAATATGTTCTTTTGTTTTCTGTTGAAGAAAGAACGATTGGAAGGACTTGAAAGTGAATAAATCATGACAGAATTTTCATATTTCGATGAAATATTTTATTATTTTCAGATACTCAAATTAACACATAAATACTCAAACAGATACTGTGTAAAACAATCAGAATTGGACTAAAACAAGGTATCTTGAAGCCCCATAATTATTTTTGGGAGCATGCCTGTTGTCTTAACATGCTGTCTTCATAGGTTTTGGCATAGAACAAGTGCAAATATTATCTCAGCTAAATGTTGATGTGCAGGTTTGCCTGAAATCCCTCTTAACCATCTTTTAATGTTGAATTTCCATTGTGGATTAATCCGCACAGATGTTTTTTAACTCTATTGAACACATTCTGTCAAGCCCATAATGTACATCGCTATCTTTCAACACACAAAGATGAAGGTGTTTTTTTGGGGGGGTGGGGGACATTTTTGCTCCATCACCCACAGGACCTTGGGCAAGTTATGCCCTGCCTCCAAGACTCAGCAGCTGGTGCAGTGGTCACCTGACCTCCTGACCAACTGTGTGTGTTTATATAGAAGAATCAGCGCTCGCTTGTCCTCTTGTTTAAACTCTCACGCTCCTTCACTCGCACTGTTTTGTTTTCAATGGACGTGTTAACACTGTTGTGGGAGGTTGTTGTAATTAGCACTCACAAAGCATTGGAGCGTGTTTGCAAACACACACATAGCAAAGCATTCATAAATATCCCGCGGTCTCTGATGAACAGGGCAGTGACAGTGACTGGACTGTGAGCACCTGGTTCACAGGAACATTTTCCAGTGAATCTCACATTTGTGCTACAGTGATACATCAAATCATGAGGCTTGTTGAAGAGAGATGTGCTGTCCCTGTTCTAGTAATCAGATTTGTGTCTGGTAGATGATTAATTGTGGGGATTTAAATTAATTTCAGTGATTATTTTAGTGAATCTGTTTAGTATGTTCACTAAAAAGATTGTCCAGATTTGTTCATTAATTAGTTAAATGACCCTTCTGTAAGTAGCTGAGGACAAATCAATTTTTTAAAATTAGTTTTTTATGTGCCCGTCTAAAAATCTAATAAGAAACTGTATTACATAACATACAGGTTTCCAAACAAAGCATTTCCCCCCTATTTTGATTCATCCAACTTGACCAGTATGCAACTACCTAGCAACACACCAGAATACCCTAGCAACCGCATTAAAAATGTGCTAAAAACCACTCTGAATATAGCAACACCCTAGCATTTCTGCAGTAAGTTTAGTAAAGGCACTCACATTTTCTTGTGAAAATATACAAATCTATCTAATTCCTTTGTTAAACACTCAACAGGAGATTTTGACAGTGAACATACTTAATCTGCTTTTGTGAGGTGACAAGCTAAAAGCAAGATCAATAATGTGTTGTTGCCTTGGAGACCCGTGTGTAAACTCCACTGTCTTTAATCTGTAGCTTTCGTAGTTCTAAAAGACAAATGCACAAAGATCCCAAAGATGTTTAAAGGCTTTATTCTCCCCTTCCAGGTGCACAGCTCTCAGCTCTTTCGCTACATGTCAGCTGTTCATGACATGGAAAGAGAGAGAAGAGACATGAATGAAAAAGAGTGCCCTGCTTTTTAGGGTGACCACCAGATCAATATGGCAGACAAACCCATTTCTCTTTGAAGATAGTGTAGTGATGGACCTGGAGGAAGGTGAGGGTTGTACTGATGAAAGTGTAACGTTCTGCCTGGAGTGAGCAGATACACTGTAAAAATAAAAGGTGCCTGGAGGAACCTTTTGGGGTTCTTCACTTTGCCACACCGTCGGAACCGTCTGTAGATCCTCTAGGCACCCTTTAAAAAGGGGTGGTTCTCTGAGGAACCACACAGGTTTCCTGAGGAACTCTTATATTAGGCACTCTGTGGAACCACTTTGGGTGCCTCCAGGAACCAAATTTCATTTTTTTTTTAAATATAACAACATGAAATTAACATGTTGTTACTATGGTTACCTTTGACTTCTATTATAATAAACAAATTGAACCAAATACAAAATAAGAATTGTTTATTACATATTTGATATTCATTTTTATACATACACTTCCATGCACATGGGAAAAAAGCTAACTATAGATTAATATCAATGAATACACAAAAAATAGTATAATACATAAGCAACATGAATAATCAACCATGTATATACAATAGGCTATACAAGAAAAGACATCTCAACAAAATGCATGGAAACGCATATGTTCCACGAAATAAATCAATGTAAAAAAATTACATTTTGATTAATTAAAAATGTCCATCTTCACTTAACTTTAAAACATTTGTGTTTCAGTCCGATGGTAAGTCTGACATCACTGTTTCCAAGTCCAAAAGCTCTATCAGATGCCAAAAACAAAAAAACAGTGCTAATATGCACTCATTGTGCTGTAATATTCCTGAAAATTATGATCCTAACCTTTATCTCTATACCGAAATCTCTGATGGTTAGTTATTCAGCTATTTTGAATCATAAAATGTTGAAGTCTGGGATGCCGTTAGACTGGAGACTGTAATGTACACTATGGCTTTTGAAAAGCTTAAATGTGTGAAAAGCTTGAATCAACAGTGTTCATAAATGGTTGTTGAGTATTCTCATGAAACAAGATAGAGGAAGTAGAAGTAGAAGCTTCGACCCGGAAACAGTATTAAGGTGCAGTAAAATTATCTGTTGTTCTGTGAATGTTCACTGGTGAATTCCAGTCATTTCAATAAGAATTTACATGGTCAGCAATTTCGTTTGGTCAAAAATGTCACTATGGGACCAAGTTGGTGTGAGGTACTTAAAGAGTTAGAAAAGTGAAGAGGTGCCGCAGCTTCAATTTCCGTGTGTTTTTCCTCTTTTCTGGTGGATGGTCCAGGCACTTCAGTGATTTTCAGGTCTACAGGAGGATTTTTATTCTTGTTCAAACTTGTATTTTAGCTTACCGAGATCCCTGCAAAGTACAAAATTTACTGTTAGTAAGGTTATTAAAGTGATAGTTGTGAAATTTAAATAATTTCCTCAGCCTTGTGACATTCCAAACCTGTTTGACTTTCTGTCTGTGGAACCCAAAAGCAGATCTCAGGCATAATGCAACCCCTGTCACCGATCGCTTACTGATCACTGCATGAAACAAGCAGAAAAAATTTGTGTAAATCATTCATGAAACCATTCTTATGTACACTTGTCTAGTTCAATTCAATGCAACAATTTATGTAAAAATGGTTAAGCTCCAAAAATGTCCCAGAAAAGATCCTAAAAATAATCAATGAGTTGTGAATCAACTCATGTGTTATGGGTTGTGTTATAAGTCTTCTGAAGCCATAATAGCTTTTTCCTTTTCTTTTTTTTTTTGTCGAAAAAGACTAAACTTGAAGTTATAATTCAGAATTAAAATGTCTTATATTCAAATGCAAATGATAAAGATATAAGAAAAAAATGCATAGCATTATTTGTGAACCAAACCTAATATTATTTTTCTGAGTAACATGAATGAGATTTGAGAGCATGAGGGAAGATTTTCAGAGAATAACTGATTAAAAAAACACTAGTACACAGTCAAACAATACAATTTCACACAGAGAAAGTTCATAGTAATGTAATAAAGTACTTGCATGTGGTGCAGGTAACTTACTGTAATTCAATGTTGCCACTGAAATGTTCAGATTATTTTAGAAATGTAGCCTAATGGTTGTTCTGGGGATACAAAAGAAAAAAAGCTGATTATTCACAACATAATATTTATTGACCAGTAAATGGCTTTAAAATTGTAACGTATTTGAGAGAATGAGGGCACATGTAGTAAGTAAAGTTAGGCTAAACAAAAACAGACCAAACTATATTAACCTGCTTTTGTTATTCATAACAAACGCCAATGACAGCAGGCATCAGCTAAATTATAGGCTATATCAGCAATTTGACGACACAGTTGTACAGAATATGTTGAATTGAATGACTAAATCAATCTAAGACAATAAGTCAATAATTTCCGTTCATTACATTAGATCAACGTAACGTTAGTTAGCATCGTGGCTAAAACCTTCATACCAGATAATGTGCAATAAACCAGTGGTAAACACTGTAAAAACGTAGTAGGCCTAATGTATAATAAATTTAATTTATAGCCTATACAGTATATGTGTGTTTGAATATATAGTGAGTAACTCTGTATTTATATTTATTTGCGAGTTTACAAACCTTGTAACGGAGAGCCGAACAAACGTCGGAAGCTTTGATGAGAGGACTGGAGCCGACCCGTTACTTTCAAACCCGATGACGTCAGTGGATACTATTCATTGATCTATATAGATCAGTGATACTATTGTTTTGCGCGCGAGCAGCGCGAGCATCACTGAAGTGACTACAGCAGAGGAATAGCAGCAGTTTCGTGACAGAATACAACTTTTCTCCTCCTGGTTCTTCTTCTTCATAATATTATTATTATTATTTAGTGTTGTTTTTTAAGGTTTAAATTACTTAATAAAAATAGCCTAGGCCTATACTAAATATATGTAACCCAGGTGAAAAAGACGTAGGCTACTGTTAAATGTATTAAAATGCATTAAAGTATATTTGTATTGTAGTAGTCTACTAAAAACACACTCAAGTACATTTTTAATACATTTAATAGTACGTCTTTTTCACCTGGGTATGTATACTGAATCAAACTTAAGTAGCCTATAATAATAATAATAATAACAATAATAGGATAATAATAATCTTATTCTGGCCTCACTGAACCATTGGGTTCCTCCAGATGCTGGCTTTAACATAAGAGATCTTCCAGGAACCACTTAAATGTTAAAAGATCTTCCAATGACCCTTTTATCGCATTCAGGTTCCTCTATTTTCCCCCAAAGCACTTCGAGGTCTCATGGAAATGAAAAGGTGACTCCAGAACCTCTGAACTAAATACAAAGTGCTTAAAGGATCCCATAAGTTCCAGTAAGAACCTCAAAAATTGTCAGTGCTCCTCCAGTAACCCTACTATATGAGAAAGAGCTTTGAGGCACCTAAATTACATTTTGAAGTTCCTTGAGTATCCAACAGGATATTTGAGGCTCCTTTAGTTTTTACAGTGTAGAGAGGGAGGGAGAGAGAGGTGACAGATTGGACCGCTGTCCCAGCTGATGACAGATTTCTGGATCCACTTCCCATCTGAAATTCAAATCAGCTTAACTTCTGAGAACCTACCAGTCTCCTTGAGCAGAGTAAATCCCTTTCATCCAATCAGATGTGAGGGGAGGGGCTAGGACACCAATTAAGCAGTGGTGTTTGCTAAGGCCATCAACATTACTGTTGCTCAAACTTAGGGTTAAGGATTTGCAAGTAATTATTTTATTGTTATGGATTATAAACAATAAATGGAAATATACATTATTTTGTCTAAATGCATTACAAAATAAAACAATAACGGCTAAAATCAATCATTTTAAATGCTTGAATTCTAGCATCACCACCTTATTACTTATTAAAAAAATTGATGAAATGATTAGAGAAGTTTGGCTGAAAAAATCTGTTTCGCCAGAAGATCGAGTTTATATTTTGATTATGAAAAAAATGTTTAAAGAAAGAAAAGAAACGTGTGGACGAATAATTCACATGCATTTAGAAAATGTCCATATAATGCCGACTTTATCTTTAAATGAGTGTTAGATGACAGCAAAGATAATCAGTATATGTTAAAATACGTATTAAATGTAAAACTATGGGAAATGAGCATGAACAATTCAATATCTGATATTTGCGAAATATCTAATATCCAGAACCGATAAAATAAGCTGTATCAGCTTATAACCAATATTTCTCCTTTTACTCTGAAATTCTGTATTGATGACACTTATGTGAATAAACGACATGTCTGAAAATGTCCTAATATTGAAGAGAGGGTTCTGTCTTGCCATATCTAATATCATAGAGACTTCGAGGTGACCACTATACCTTGCAACCACACACAACACACTGACAACTTCATTTATAAAACACTCAGAACACTTTGGGAACTGCATAGCAAAGCCTTAAAAGAGGAGAATATTTCATGAGCTTAAATGGATAGTTCACCGAAAAATGAAAATTCTGTCATTTACTCACCATCAAGTTGTTCCAACCCCATATGAGTTTCTTTCTTCTGCTGAACGCAAAAGAAGATATTTTGAAGAATGTCAGTGTCTGGTTCCCATTGACTTCAATAGTATGTTTTCCCATAGTATTGGAAGTCAATGGGGTCCATCAACCGTTTGATTACTCATTCTTCAAAACATCTTCTTTTGTGTTCAGCAGAAGAAAGAAATTCATAAATGTTTGGAACAACTTGAGGGTGTGTATAAATGACAGAATTTTCATTTTTGGGTGAACTGTCCCTTTAAGAAGTATCTCATTACATGTTTTTTGAAGAAGGATGGAAACCGGGCACCACCCATTGCATCATGTTGATGGTAAATGAGATCACACCAGCTCACTGAAGAGATGAGCACATACAGTATACCGTTTAGTGCTGTCTGTTTGAATCAACTTGGTATTTGTGACTGATAAAAAAAAAAAAAAAAGTGAGCTGTGTTCTGTAATGCACCGCATCCAGTATCTAATAGATCATCGCGGTCTAAATATCAAGACTGTTTAACTTTGAAATGTCAGGTTTTGTAAAAACCTACCAGACGTCTGGGTATGAAATGCATTCTTAAATGATCTTTACCAGGGCAACATTTGTAAAATAATGAGTTTGGGAACCACAGAGCACTTTCAAATTACTTTTAACCTTTAGCCAGGTTCCTAAAATCAGTTCTTATTCTTACGGCGCATTGTGGCAAACTTTTCTTTGAAGCTCTTCTGTGCCCAGCAAGACTATGACTGTGATTTGTTGAGATAACAGATGCCAAAAGGAGATAATAAGCACCCAAGGCCCGTTATTACCCAGAATGCCAGAGCACAGGGCTTAGGGGAAGAAACATAACGTCTGCCTTAATGGATGTCAATGTTTCCAGAGAAACTCTGTGCATATACTCAGACAAAATGTTAAAGTTACACACTTTCTCTGAAGTTCTTCTGTGCGCTGCCTCTGCTTGAAGTATAGGGGTCAAATAAGGGGGCGCCAATGTCTAATTACAGATATATGTAATATTTGATTAAACATTTGCTAGTCTAAATTCTGACTGCCTTGAGTTACATAATGAAAAAAATAGGGGGGAAAAGCAGCATAAAATACCAACTTTCCAACTTTTTTTGGTTTGTGCATTTCCCTTTTCGGGAAATTATTAAAGTGCCTATGGGCCATTTGGAGAAGACTAATACGGTAAGAAGTGTAATGAAGTATGCTGTCTCTGAAGTATGTCATTTATTTTCCATTTCCACAGCTGAGGAGTTTCTCAGTTTTTCACTAAAACAGAATAAAAGACATCATCGGATTTGCCCTTGCGCTTTTTGGAATGTCACACTTGGTATAGGTGGAAAGAATGAAATTCGGAAAAAAATCTTGGTCAGTCTACAGGGAGACTTTTTGCAATTACTTTTGGGAAAGCACAAGACTGTTTAAATGATAATCTTCTCGATGAGGGAACCTAATAGTGAAAAGGATGGATGATAGTTTGACATTTACAGTGTTAAAAATATAAATATTAATGTATTGGTATTTATGAATATTTTGCTTATTGTTAATAATATAACATTATTACTATGAATAAAATATTATCTAAACTATTTAATATAAATGATTATTATAAAATAATATCTCTGTGTCTTTAAGACAACTAAATGTCTTTTAGTGACGTTACAGTTTTTCTCACATGAAAGCTGGTTCTTGGCATTTGCATGCCGCCGTTTCTGCAGTGACAGATTATGTAAGTTGAATTAATTCACTGTAATTTGCTCACAGCTGCTCAACCCAATTTAACTTGTATCCGTTTTCATTATACCCACTGAATTTGACATGGTACAGTTGCACCCTATATGTCCTATATTTTCTCTTTTTACATTTTTGACACATCCCAGTCCAAATCTGTGTGTTCTTCCTGTCTTAAACAGGACTCTAGCTTTCATTGCCATGCTGAGTGCACATCAGTCGGCACATACACTGCAACTATGGCCTCTTTCTCCAGTGGTTACTTTTTGTTAATGGACTCTGTGTAAGTGGGAGTTTCAGTAAACATTCTTTAGCTTCACTGCCAGGCTCTTCGACAGAATTGGTGCAGCGAGTTGGAAATGAAAATATTGTTTTGGTCTTTAATATGCTTTTGTCTTGCTGATTTAATCACTGCCGTCTCTGTTCGTTGGAAAGTACAATTTTCCCAAATGCAATTACATTCATGTAAAATAACCATTGGTATATTCGCTCTATGTAATATGTATTGCATCAAATCAGTTTAGTAAATTATGTGTTCAATCGGTTTGCATGTGTAAGTGAGAGAGTGAGAGAGTGAGAGAGATGAGGGAATGGGACATGGGACATGGGAAAAGGAGAGTTGTTAAAGACAGTGAGGAAGAGATAACTATAAAAACAAATAGGAAAATGGGCTTTTGGTCAGAAAATCAGAAAGATTTGTGTGACATTTTTAAGTCATGTTCTTCTCACAGTCTAAAGTATAAACAGACTAAAGCTGTTTTGAACTGCAGCTGACAGATCTGGAGACGGAACCAGGAGGAAAGGACACACACGCACACACTTTACAGAGTCTCACAGTAGAATGGACCCGCCCGCTGCAAACAGAAACACTGTTAAATCATTTTCATACATATTCTTGATTGCCAGCAAAAAATTCTAAACACGATATATTTACTAAAGAAAAAAATTGACTTGTTTTCAAGGAACACAAAAGTAACGCTTTTTTACTACTGTTTAAAAGTTTGAGGTCGGTAAGATTTTTTTTGAAAGAAGATAATTTATTTCTATGATGGCAAAGCTGAATTTTCAGCATCATCATTACTCCAGTCTTCAGCGTCACATGATCCTTCAGAAATCATTCTACTATGCTGATTTGGTGCTTAAGAAACACTTCTTATTTTAATCAATGCTGAAAACAGTTGTGCTGATTATTATTTTTGTAAAAATGTAGTCTTTTTTTTCATTCTCTGATGAATGAATAGTTCAAATGGAACCATCAATTTAATGCATCCTTGCTGAACAAATAATTGTATGAATGTCTGACAAAAAAGTCAGACAAAAAAAAGATATTATTGAATAATATAAACATTAATAGAATAAAATGCAAATAAAAGGACTAGAAAATAAAATGCATGAAACATACAATGAAAACCATTAGGAAAATAATTAAATTAAGGCAAGTTTTTGAACAATATCGTGACCTTTGTTATATAATGAAAGTGAATGACAAACATAAGGAAAATCAGGCTTTGTTTGTTACACAAAGCGTATAACTGAAATGACAATATTTTAATCTTTGTGTGAACTATCCCTATAATCCAAGATATATATTCTCTTTAAGCAGTTTTGGGTCTGGAGTAAATTTATTTTGTTTAGATATATTATTTCTGGAAAATGAAAAATACTTTTGCCGTGGATAGAAAGAACATATGAGAAAATGAACAGATAGACAGTTACAGATATAGTTAGAAAGAAAGAAAGAGAGAAAACAAGAGTGAGTCACGGGGAGAGAAAAAGAGAGAGAGAGGAAGTCATAGGAGTGATAGAGAGAGTTGAGTGATTATGATGCCTGTTGCTGGGATACTAAATCCTGTGTAGTTGGATTGCATGTGAAATGATGGAGAGGCGCACTGAGTGATGTGGGCTGACAGCCGTGTGTGTGTGTGTGTGTGTGTGTGTTTGTTTGCATGTGTGTGTCAACTCGTGCCTACATATTTGCGGCTGTTTCTGTTTCTCTCCCTGCCCAAGCTGAGTGTGTAGATCTGCACTATGATAAAGATCACTGATGACAACCCCCATGGAACAACAAACGTCACAAACAGAGTTCTGCCAGCTTGATAAGGAAATGCCACCCTCAGCACCTGAATCCAGGATAAACTCTGCTGTTCACCACATTTTAAACGGGAACACTATACGGAAAGTGTTTGAGTCCTATGAGGGCAACAGTAATACAGGTTTACAAATAGCTGAGCGCTCAACATCTCGCTGCTATCTGATCCACAGCACATCTGAGGCAGAGATGAGTCCCTGCGAGAGTCCCTAAAGCTAGTGTGTCTGTAGATGAAAATGGATTAGAATGTATAGAAATTGAGTGAATTGAACAGTGTTTCTCAACCTTTTTTGTCTTCCTTATACAGGCCCATCAAGGGTTTCTTCATTCATGATTACCTTTTTAAAAAATCAGTACTGAGAATGAAATACAGAATCACCAAGCTTTCTTTCAATCTGAAGAAATATACAATCCAGTATTTTATAAATGCATTTAGATTTTAGGTATTTTTTGATTTGGCTCTGTAAAAATCAGCCCAATAAAGCTCAAAACAAGTTTAAGCAAGTTCAGTTAAATAAATAAAAAATTACATATCATATATCATATATCATATGTAATCCGACCGGCATTTTGACAGTCAAAAATAGTGGATCTCCGAATGCAACGTAACAGGTAAAGATGGAAAGCTACTAAAGCTTAGTTCCATATAAATTCACGGATAATTTGTTGTTTTGTCGTTAGTGAAAATCAATATTGACCTTGTATTTGAAAAAGGATCCTCATATAAGAAGCAATACTAAAATTCAGAGTCAGTTCATTCACATTCGGAGATCGACTATTTTTCACTGTCTAAATGCCGGCGGACACAGCTACAGTGAGTTGTTCAAAATCTTTCTTTTTAGTAAACTCTGTGTACACAAACAATGTTCTCAATGCTCGAGTTCATGAGTAAAGCCTCTGGTGATACTTCGAGCAAAGTTTCATGTTGTGTCGAGCCTTCTTAGTGTTTTAAAAATAGCGATTTTTGATGCTATCATAGTAGTGCCCCAATACTCCCATTCAAAAGGCAATTTGACCGGAAACGAAAATACAGTCAAACTTAAAAGTGGCGTTTCCATTCTAATTATGCTTTTAAACAAAAGTTTGCATCAGGTAGATGAACAAAAACACCCTAGGTTGCATTTTGGCGAGAGTTACCCTTTAAGTAGGGTCCCTGTTCGAAAATGAGTAGAGAAAACTGGAGTAAAATGGACTGTCTGACAGAAAGTATACAGTATGTACGTGATAGATAGACAGACAGATTGATTGGTTGATTGACTGATTGATTGGTTAGTTTATAGACTGAGTGATTTGATTGATTGATTGGTTGATAGACTGATTGATTGATTAGGTTTGCGTACACATCTTTTTTGCGTTCATGTATGGATGGTGATTGCAGAGATCGTTGTTAAATTTGCTGTATTAAAAATCTGTCTGTGCTTCCAGGCGGACAGTTGCGTAATTTATATGCCTGTGTGTATGCATTTGAGTGTGACGGGCATGATGTCTGTATAATGTACTTTTAATGTACTCGAGTGATCCTGTCGGTCACAGCTCTTTGTCTGGCTGTGATATTGTGACGTTCTGAGAAAGAGCACGGCTCATAAATCCTTTAAATATAGCAGCACTGTTTCCGCTGAGCATACGTATGAAAAACGCTTCTGTTCACTTTCCCGGTTTAAATCGAGCCAGAGGCCTGGCGAGAGAAGCAGCATGAAACAACCGCAAAAAAAAAGGAGAAAAAAAAGGAGGAAACAGGAAAGGAGAGTGGGAAGAGCTGAAGGGAGAGTGAAAGATAAACGGTATAGTTATGAAACAAATCATCCACATACTTCTGAAGTTCTGTTGTTCAGGCCTAGTGACAATTGTAGGGTCCTCTGTGTATTCACAGAATGTTGTTTACATTTGGTGACAGGCCATAAGATCTTCCAGAAAGCACTCGTCATTTCAAGTCGTCTTGTTTTGCCGGCTTGCTGTTGTTCTTTGCCTTTAAAAGCACAAATGCAAGCCTTTTAATGCCATAAGCAACAGAGAGAAGCACTAGATCCCTATGATTACTGTCTTTCGATCTGTTTTTATGTTCAAACAGTTATTGTAGCTGGCATTTTTGGAAAGTAGTTTCTGACAGCCTGCAATCTGAATTTGCCACAATTTTTGTAAATCTGATTTTTTCCAATGTTTTTGTCTGAAATGTTTCTTGAGACCTTCATGAGGCCTTTTAAAACCAAGAGTCTTTGATCGTTTTGAGAACATATTTTAATATTCTGAATAATTCATATGATCGTCTTTATTGCAAGCTGATTTTGGTATAATAGTCAGAAATATATTACTTTAACAATAATAAATATGATTAATTATTAAAATATAATAATTATTTATATTGTTATCAGGGATGCATGATATATTGGCCATCATATCAATATGTATATGTTCATTTTTAATGTTATTATCGCTATTGACCCGGTAAGATAATTTGGCCGTTACTGATAAAATTAAAGGCGATAAATAATGGAATATTTGAGACACTTCAGATGCGCACTGTTCGCCATGATGGTTTTGAATAGCTTGAAATATGATTGGAATCCCTTCAAAAAGGAAAATGGAGTTAATTGCAACATGCACAGCGAAAGTCTGTCATATAGGCTACATAAAATTAAAATGAGAACATTATAATTGTGTGCTTGGGACATTGTTAATGGTGAGACTTTTGTTTTTTGTAATCAGGCTTTTAAAAATTACATAAAAATTAGGATTTAGATTTACCGGCCAATAAATCGGTTATTGGCTTTCAAATCTAAAGAATTATCGGTATCGGCCCAAATGTTCATATCCCTAATTCACCCTTCGCAGGGAGTTTGATTGACAGCCGAATCCACCAAATCCGCCATTTTGTCCAACAAAGCAGTCAGGAGAGTTAGTAGATTAACTTCGGTGGACTTAAACTTGAAAAACGGTGTGTACTGACGTCTTTACGTGGCTGAAACAACATTCCTTCTAGTGTTCATTCATGTTTATTTGATGCTATAAATTAACTAGAAGGAAGAGTTGATCAGTTCATGAGCAGCTTTAACTGAGGCGCTACAGCGATCTGTCACGACACATTAAAGAGCCACAAAATGGTATTTATTGTTTACATTTCTTTACAAAATGACCAAATTTTAAAGTTGAGACTTTGTTTCATTTCCAAAGTAACCTGGTGTGTCCTGGTCAGTGCCTTGTCAGTGTCCTCTTTTCTCCGCAATGTATTTTTCACTGCGATGTGTGGTGTGAGAGCGCCATGGCTTGTCAGACGTAGCAACATTAACTAAAGTGAGCGGGTCTTGCGAATGGTCAATTCTCATGTCATAATGAGCTATAAACCTCTGATTGAGTTTGCATGTTATAAAAGGACTGGGAGTAGGGTTTACGATTTAGACTTGAAGGTTAGTAGCAAGAACCAGTATAAGATGCGGATCCAGGAACATGTCCTATACGGACACCATCACTAGTGGTTATAAGAATTACACAAATCAACACAATATAACATTTTGTCATCATGAAAAGTTACATTACAAAAAATTAAAAATTCTCACAATACTCTAGCTTTAATGAGCAATATCAATGAGATCAAACATGTGTTGAGTGGTTGCTAGGGGTGTTGTCGTGTAGTGATACATAGAACCGTTGGGTGAAGCGGTTAAAGCCGTGTTTTATTGTGAATAAAACACAGCTATTGACCAATCAGAATCAAGGATTGGAACGAACCGTTTTATAGAACCTTAAAGGGTTCTGTCAGGCCCTTCATACGTAGAACATTTTAGGGGTTCCCATTATAGTATTATTGTAAGGGTTTAGTTTTATTTAATTGATTTTGTTTTAATCCATTTTTAATTTTAATTATGAATTAAACTGCTAGCAAACCTACTTTATCAGTAGATTTTTTTTTTTTTAAAATAACCCATTAAACATGAACATCAAGAGTATTCAGACATTTCTCCTTATATAGAATCTTTTTGGCATAAAGCGTTCTTTAAAATTAAGTCAAGAACCCTAGGGTTTTATTTTGAATCCAATTGAACCTTTTTTTTCTAAGAGTGTGGAGAAGACCCACTTCAGTCTCGGTAACTCGTAACTCGGTGAAAGGTGAACGGATAGAAGTTGAAGATTTTCTGTCGCACAAATAGGAACCAGAATGTCTGGTTGCTTGAACCACTGAATCTAATTAAATATTGTGAGGCCCAAAGAAGAGGGTCAATAAAAAGGATTAATGTCCTTCACTTCAGAAGAGAAGGATGGACATATTAAATCAGTTTGGGCAGCCCCTGGAGCAGAGACGGGACACAAACTCACTCATTTGGAGAAGAAAAGAGATCATCCAATGTTGGAAACTCTATTCATCCTTGTCCATTGTCACCTTTTTTGTGTTGAATCTCACCGGGACCGATGTCTGAAGTGTCCAAGTAAAAATTATCTATGAGTGCTTTGTTAGAGTAGAGGCCATTGGGGCAGACAGCAGAAGACAGTTATTCAGAAAACAAGATGGAATAATGGACGTGACAGGAGCTTTTCAGATGCTTGGAAACCTTAATGTCATTGGCTTCATCTCTCTTTCTCTCTCAGTTGGAGCTTTTCACTCCCTGAAGGTGTTACATTTTAGTGAGTGATATGGATTACTCACTGTGTCATGGTAACAGTAACCGTGGAGAGGAGTGGGAGGGGTCAGGGTTCTCTGAGAAACAGGGTCTTGCCGTACAGCTATGTTTATGGGAACCAGGAGTAACCTTAGTCAAGGTCACAAACTGGCTAACCAATCAAACTGGATATTTGAATGCCTCAGGCATTTACCAGTCACACCTCCAAGTGTTACGAAACACACTCTTTGTGTTTCTTGCATGTAACTTACCAGTGTGTTGTAATACACTCTTAAAGATAGCCGATGTGAAAGGAGGTTATTACTGCTTAACTTTTTACCTCATTAAATATCCACTTAAATAAAAAATCTTACGTTTGTCACATTGTGCACATGTTTAGAGGAAACTGCAGATTTAAAAGTGTTTGTTTTGGAAATACTTTTTAAAATACTTTTTGATTCAGACGAGCTTCGGATACAATAACAAAACACGCGAATTCCACTCATCCAAAATCTCAGAAAAACAGTTACATTGATTCATCTCATCAACTTGCATGTACCACCATGTTTAACTTTTACACAAGTTGACAGTTGAGGTCTTTATAAGACAGCTGTAACATTTTTTTTTTTTTTGGTCAAAATACCACAAGGATGAAGCCTGAGCGAGAAATGGCATGCTTTGCTCGAACTTTTGCCATTGCGTTAGAACTGGTTACACTGTTGTTGTTGCTTGCAAAAAACCAAATGGTGGCACCGTGGGTTGAAACATGCAGATTAAGGGGTGGTAATATTATAATAAGATCCCCTTCCTATGTCAGAAGAGGAGCGAAATCTGATCGGCTTATTTTTTGACATGCTTGCAAAGAAAGGCTTATCAAAACAAAGTTACTGGGTTGTAGCATTTCATGTTTTCTGGGTTGGTAGATGCACAGAGGACCGATTATAGCACTTAAACACGGAACATGTCAGATTTTCATGATATGCCCCCTTTAATTTCCCCATTTTCAGTCCTGTAGGCTATTTTGTCCCATAACTCAAGAATTTGTGGTGCGTGTATGTCTAAATATGTGAATGTATACATCAGTTAAAATAATTGTTTTATTAGTGCCCCAAGTAATTCTCCTAGGCTAGACACACACACATTACACACACACTTACACTGGGCCTGTCTCTCTCACTTAAGTGCTTAACACTACAGTATTCCATTGTGTGGCTTCATAAACACGCATATTTAAAGAGCACAGCCTGGGCATTTAAACCCCCCTGAAGGCTTGAGAACCAAATCAATGAATTCCCATAGATAGAGCTTGTCGTCTTCTGCCCTCTACACAGCCGATTAATGGCGGCCAAACAGCCGTCAGGAGTCTAAGAGAAGTCAAGGTGAACCCCATCAGACACAGACTGTGAGTTTAATGCTCTGCTCTGCGCCTGACACACACACACACACACACACACACACACACTGCGCAGAGCGCACAGCTGCACACAGAGATTATAGTTAATGCTCACGCTACTCTGTGGTCATGCCCAGAGGAGGCTGACAGTTGTTTTGATCAGAGGGAGACTTGGAAGAAAGCGATGGAAGGATGGGGGAATGGAAAAGAATGAATGAGCTAGAAAAATTGGATGAGCTCAGAGATGATGTGTAAGATGTGATATGTGGGTATTTCAACTACATTGCATAACACTAGTGTAATGAGGTGTCCAAATATTGCACCAATGTGTCTTTGAAAGACATGCAGGAAACTGCTACATATATTATTATAATTTTGTATAATAATATATATTTTTTTTATCTTGTCCCTTAAATTATTTCCTCTCATCTCTTTATTTTCTTAATCAGCTTCTTCATTTTCTTATGTTTATACAAAAATATGCTTGTGTTTGTATTTATTCATTCATTATATGCTTTAATACTGTTGCGTTAACATTCATGCCAATTGTTAATTCTGACTCTAAAATAGGCAGGGACAAAGTACAGTGAGATTTCTGACTAGCTGATACTCCACAGATGGCCTTTCATTTGCTTGTGCATCAGGGTGTGTTATTAAGGCTGTTCTCACAAGGCCTGACCTCCACTTTGTCATCAGTCATTATAGAGATATAAACCAAAGCAGAAGAACTCCAAAATACTCCAGATCTCTTTTCTTCCTCTTTCTTTGGCCACCGTAAATGTGCACTTTGCCTCATGTTTGTGGTGGAACTACTCTCTGAAAGCAGTTGTATTATTGCTGTGGTAATTATAAAACGTGTAATAATGTCATTGTGGTAATTGTGGGAAGTGTGACGGGTAATAATATGAAGTTTGATTGCTGCAGTGTGTGTGTAATTTTATCTTCTTTGTATGGGCACACAACAGAACCTAGTTTTTATTCAGTTAGGTCCTTTATTATTCATGAGTACTGTATCAAATTCTCTATATACAATTATCTATAAATGGATGTATGGATAGATAGATCACCTTTTGCTAGCGTTATTAACTCAACTTCAAGATTAACTAATGCATTTAATGCCCAAGTCATTCACAAACAGATAAGAACATTGATAAGTATTAGGCTACCTGAAGGACAACATGCATTACACTTCAGACAACGCTTGCCCATGCTGCTTTTCTGAGCCACTCAATGAAATGTGTTTCACTCAATAAAACCATTACAGACACTGGAAGGGAGAATTATAGTGGCCTCAAAAGATGGAGCTCAAATGAATTCTGCAAGGCTTCGAGAGCAAAGGAGAACGCATTACAGCAGCTCCCTGTGATACATCCATCATGTTTTAAACCTTAAAGGTCACCAAGTTTGGACTCTACGGCTAGATGGAAACTGTTGACCTTGACACATTAAAACTGTACACTCACACACACACACACACACATACACACACAGGTGATGCATGAACCCATATTATTTTTTAAATACAATACAGCCCACCTTAGAGTGCTCTGTGAGACACTAAATAGGCCTACATGATTTCATCACCACATGCACACACACTTCCCCCTTCTAGACACACTCCATTCGTGAAATATTACCCAAGCAGGTGATTCAGTATTTTCCAGTGACTAACCGGTACTCACATCTGATCAGGCATTTTCCAGTGCTTTGAGGAGGGAACCTGCAGAGCTCTCCTGAACATGGCAGGTGAGAACACACTCATTTCGCACACATTTTACACTCAAAACGTGTCATTTTCCATTAATACAGCAATATTTGTGCTTTGAGTGACATTTTGTGTCTGTCCAGTCAGCTGCTGCCCGTCAGGTTGTTTCAAGGCCTGAAGAGAACATTATTGTTTGTCATATTGTACGGTACTAAGTTCATTCTCATTTTGCATCACTGTTCCTGTAAAAAAGAAAGAAAGAAAGAAAGAAAGAAAGAAAAGCACCATATTGCTGCAGGAATCTTTATTCATGTCTTTCACTGGCTTCATTAAAATGAGCTCGGCTGTGTGTCTCACTGCAGCAGCTGAGCGCTGACTGTGTAACTTCTGTTTACTGCTTCTTTATAATGTCCTTCTCCTTGGCTGTTTTCTTAGTCTGAGAAAAATCAAAGTTAAAGATGAACTCCAAATCTGTGGACTCGACCGCATAGAAGAAACTGGCATGTCTTGTTTAAATATGTATAGGCCTATGTGCATGTTTTGCATCTGCTATTTTGGTCATTCAGAAAGTGGCATCTAAAGCTAAATAATAGTAGGTTAGATGCTGTTTGTTTAGTTAGTTGGTTTTAAAGGAATAGTTTTATCATTTACAAACCCTCATGTCGTTACAAACCTGTGTAACTTTCTCTCTTCTTTAGAATGCCAAAGGAACGTGTCTGAGCTGTTCTTTCTCATGAAATGAAAGTGAATGGTGACCAACGGCTGTCAACCTCCAAAAAGGATATAAAAAAAGCACATGAATCATATAAGTGGCCCATATGACTCATGCACTCAATTCTAAAGTCACACAATAGCTTTGTTTAAGAAACGGAATGATTTTTCATTATTTCATTTCAATAATGAATTCATTATTCACTGAAAATGAATTTTTTCCCTAAAATAATTGAGCCAATTTCAACTTTATTTTTTAAGTTATAGGAGATTCAACCCGTACATATTTGAAATTTGATTATACGTGAACAATTATGGCAGCAACTAAAATTATTTTTTTAATTTTAAGAAGGTAGACGGTATTTTTTAGTGTGTTGCCTTAAATCGATCTTGACAGCTGTGGTGACCATTCACTTTAATTGAATGGAAAAGAGCAGTTTGGAAATTCAGGCATACATTTCTCCTTTTGTGTTCCACAGAAGAATGCAGGTTTTTGAAAAGCATGCGGATGAGTAAATGATGACACAATGAACTCTTTCTGTGTGTTTATCATTATCACACAACCCCTTCTTGAATTGGATGTCCGTGTGAGCTGCATATGTTACAGAAGGAATATAAAGTGTGTATAGTGTGTAAGGAACACGACATGCTTGATTCATTTTGACTCACTGAAAATCTTTCCATTAACTACATCAGCATAACCTCTCAATCATGTCCATTTTGGGCCCAGTAACAAAAGCACCAGCCTTAGCAGGTTCTCGGGTGTCCCAATATTAATGTGAATTACTTTGGTTTCTGTGCAACCAAGTGTTACATAAGAAGCGTCTTTTATTCAACTCCAAAATGAAGCAATATTTTGTATTTTATAATATTTTCCCCTCCTCATGCCCATTCCCATATTGCCACAGAAAGCTAATTTCCACATTTGCTGTAATTCTTGCTGTCGTTTCTTTTACTGAAGCTGAAAGCAGTCAAGACAGGACATGATTAGCACTTTAAAGTGGAGGGAAGCCCTGTGTGAATATATTAAAGTGTTGCCTAAGATGAGAAGACAGACATTTTCAGTAAGTGAAGAAACAGCCTCATTGACATTAAGTCAGCTAAAAAGTTTAGTGGGTTTTGTACGACCAATCATTTCCAGTGAGACACTGACAAAAGTTTGATTTTTACAGTTGCTTATCAAAACCAGATAAAGTTGAACATTAGCGATGTATTGTTGTAATGTATTCAAAATGTATCCTATAGATTGAGATTGGATATTTAATTGCACATGCTCATTTCCACTATTTTTACTCTTAGGGGGACGTTTACACGACAACGATATGCTTAAAACGGAGAAGTTTTTCATTTGAGTTTTCCGCGCAGCCTACAGACGACAACATTGACTACGTTTACAAGCTGTTAAAGGGGTCATATAATGTCATTTTTGTACAAGCTAATATGATTCTTTAGGGTCTAAATTAAAAGTTCGTAATATACTTCAATTAAAAATTCTCATTAGTATTGTAAGAAAACACTCATTTTACCTGGTCAAAAACAGCTCTGTTTTCAGCACGCCGTTTCAGTGCATGTGTCTTTAAATGATAATGAGCTTTGCTCACCCCGCCCCTCTGTTCTGTGCGTACACCGTTTAAAATTATAATACAAAAACCATAACGCGTTGTTCATTATAAACGTGGGATTATGAATTATATTGAGAACGTCATACATAGAAAACATGCCATAATGTACCCTGAGTGTAAAAATAGCCACATTCATTGTGAAGCGTGCAAGCTATTTGCAAAGATTAATATAAAGATTAATATAAAGGTCAATAAAACGTTACACTCACTTGTTCTTCTGGAGGTTCAGCAGGAACACGAATAGTTGGTACTGATCCTTTTTTCTGGAGCAGCTTCTTAGCAAAAACAGCTTTATACTGACCCTCGTTTGTAAAGCAGTCTCGAGTCTGGTGAAATGATTCGCGCAAACATGACAGCATTGACGTTGATCGTGGGGAATATTCCCTTCGAAAACAAACTCAGCCACTGCTTCTTCAGCTGTACGGATTTAGAAACATCATCAATATGACTGCTGTGTTCGTTATTACACCCAAGAACAGAACACCACAATCGTTAGACGCCATTCTGCTCAGCACTCCAGCTATCAACAATGAACGCGTGCTATGATTGACAGCTCGCTCACGAGGGCGGGTCTGTGTTTGAAACGCTGCTGTCAATCACCCATCGTGGGAGGGGCGTCGATATTGTGACGTCACAATATCGAACAGCTTGATTTGAGACAGGAGGAAACATATAAGATTAAAAAAAAAACACTGGATGGATTTTTATCATTTTATGATGGTTGTGTACAGGCACTGCCAACACACATTTCAGTACAATCAACTTGTAAAAGCGCATGTACCATTATATGACCCCTTTAAAATTTGGGTTATGGTCGGGTTAAGGTCACTATTTGGGTTTCTGAAACATTCGGAATAACCCGTTTACATGCGTGAGTAGAGAGAGTTACTCCTGTATACATGGAATTTGTAATCAATTGGCAATATCCCGATGTAAACGGCGACGCATGATTAGCGTCTGGACGTACGGACAACCTTAAGACGCAATATGCGTCATTTCCGATTCTTCTTCCTGTATCCAAAGACAACAACAACAGCAGCAGCACGCGGATAATGAATAGTTCGGGGCAGATAGCGATCGCCTTTGTTTGCGCTTTCCTCCTCGCTCCAAAAGTGTGGTGCTGTGCTGCGTCTCGTCATGTTTACCTCTACTTCTTGTTTACTTCCGGTATACTGCACGCTGAGTTTTGTATGCGCCGTCTCTCCTCAAAAGACCAAGATTCCTTCCGAATAGAACATGCGCAGAACACAAATCAATGTTCCTTTTGATGGGGATATGCCGATACGCGTTTACATGACCAAATATTCGGGTTAGAAAAGGGGTACCCCACACTGTAAAAAATTTTAAGCCAGTACAACAAAAAAAATCTTAGTACCAATTTCCTTCAGCTTTTTCTTGTTTACTCAACTTTTGTAAATAACAGTTAGACTGACTGAAATTAAGTTGTAAGTCTTACAATTTTTTTTTTATTGGGTTAACTTAAGATTGTTAGTTTTCTGGAGAGGTGCAACTATTTTTTAACAAACCTTTTTAAGTTGAGCCAATTAAAAAAAAATTGTCTGAATGTCTGAAGTTGAGTGAACAAAAAAATCCTAAAGGAAATTGGTACTAAGTAATAATATGTTAAGACTGGAAACTACAATAACTTTGCCCAAGTCAAAAACTGAAAACAGTGAGTCAATGTTAACAAAACATTTATTCAGAAGCATGTTGAAGGCAAATAAAAATGTCATTTCAATTAGCTGTCATCATGACAAGAATTTTCTTTTTTTATTCAAAGGAATATATTACCCCAAAATCATAATTATTTACTTTTTTCTGTCTCAAACTCATAGGACTTATTTTCTTCTGTGCAAGACACAAAGACATGCAGCTGTAATTTGTATTTTCTGAAGTAATACAGTTTTGGGAGAAACAATAAACTAACAATTCTTTTTAAATCTTGATATCCGATTGTATTCAGAAGACATGGATTAAATCATATGTGTTACATTTATATAAAACATGGCTTACATTTATATCTTTATGTTCTAGAGAAGAAATGAAGCCATTAAAAGACTATGCACTAAATAAGAGTACAAACTGGAACAAATAAATGCTCAATCTTACAATTATCCATATGGATTGCAGCTACTTGAACAATAATTTTTTGAAGGACCGGACTCTTGCTGAGCACTTTAAGTCAAGACCAATAAACAATTTTTAATTTAGTCAAAAG
Source organism: Abramis brama (assembly GCF_963993115.1). NCBI lineage: Eukaryota > Metazoa > Chordata > Actinopteri > Cypriniformes > Leuciscidae > Abramis > Abramis brama. The sequence continues at coordinate 18,388,136 of NC_139983.1, forward strand.
TGTATTTTATGTATTTTAATTGTTTAGGACAGTTCACATTGAGGGTATAAATCAAGCCAAAGATGAGAGTAACAGCTGTGGCAAAGTTCTTGCACATTATCTAGCCCAATCTGCTCTTATAGTACTACAGAGAGGCACCTTATAATTGGGTTGGAGTGGAACAGTTGCAACATCATCTTCAACGATAGTTAAGATCCTCATCTTCTCCCCTTGTGAATGTCTTCTGGCTCTGTGTCCTGCAGTAGAAAATAAATTGACATAACTTTTTTTTATTTTGAATTACGTTACACCACAGAGTGACCCTAAACATGTGCTCATGTACCTTCACTTGAAAAGTAAAGGTGGTCATGTTTTTAAGCTTGTTCAAATTCAGCCATAGAACTAAAACTGATAAACAGAATACATCTCCCAATTTCCTGCACCTGTGCTGTTAGATGCCATGCAGTATTAAAGGGATAGTTTACCCAAAAATGAAAATTAGCCCATGATTTACTCACCCTCAAGTCTGCCACTATATCACTGCCCTTATAAAGCTTGGAAGAGCCAGGAATCGTTTTAATATAACTCCAAATGTATTTGTCTGAAAAAAGAATGCCATATACACCTAATGACTTCAGGGTGAGTAAATCATGGGCTAATTTTCATTTTTGGGTGAACTATTCCTTTAATATAGTTACACGTGGCACAACGTCATGGGGATCTGGTGAACAGGTGAAATTATATCAAGTGTGAGTGTATATGCTGGTGACACACATCTTCTTACCAGGCAAGTCTTCAGGATGTTTCCTGACTTTTCCCTCATAAACAAAGGTAGAGCTCTGAGAGTTGTAGCCTTTCTTTGACCAAGCACATTGTAGTTTCTGTGTCTGAAAGACAGAAAACAAATATGGAACAAGCTATGCATGTTATATCCAAAGAGAAGCATGGGAATTACCTTGAAAAGGAGATGGCAAAATTCAGCCTTTAACCAGAGAGATATGACCACATGCAAAATAATTACCTGATGATTAAGTTGGTCTAGGAGGATCTTCATCTCATCGTATACGCTCCACCACTTGTTTTGTACAATTAGATGTGTATTCATCTAACTAAGAGAAAAAGGTGCTCTTCTGATTAGTTTGTGTAAACCTGTAATACTCAGCACAGACCCTGAAAAAAAAAAAAAAAAAACATTGTTAAAACAGTAAGAATTAAGTGTAGGCCTACACGTTAATTCAGTTCTACTAACTAAAAATGATAAACTCACCTGATCTTTCAAAAACAAAGGCCACTGTTTTAGCACATCAGAGGTTCTTGTTGCTGTACTGATGTTCTTTAGTCTAAAAGGGACAAATACAACATAACAAAGATTCATATTAAACTAAAAAAAACAGTTACAGTAGGTTAATTTACATATAGTAAAAATACTACAGAAATGGAATAATCAAATGTGAAAAAAAATAAATTCATTTTTTCCTTAAAAATACAAAAGTTATTAAAGAGCAGTGAGCGATTTTGTCTTTCATTGATTGAAGGACACTGACAGCGGCAGATAACATATTTTCACTTTAAACATTATTTAATATACAAAGCAAACATGCGTATTTTTAACATAACATTTGTTTTGCATATATAGGCCTATATTTTTTCCCCTCTAAATTGTATTATATTGAATTATATTGCACTACTGTAGAATGCCTGAGCCTCAACCTAAGCATGTACAAATTGTCACTGACATTTGTATATAGGCCTATATAACAAATAAACTTGAAATTGAATTTAAATCGAATAGACTACTGTCACTTTAAGAGCTATTGCACAGATTTAATACTGAAACATCTGGATTTTACAACATTGTTTGTTCACTTAAGACATAGCCGACTGTATTTACATGAATACTACACACACAGTGGGTTTTTTTAAATAATTGTGTGTAACGTTATTTCACTATTAATTAGCAATAAGCCGTGAAAGATAACTGAATTCGCACTCACATTCTGTCTGAGATAAACAGCTCTCTTCTGTCTCAATCAGCGCAAGCACCAGATTTGAGTCTTTTTTAACGACTTACTGCGCTTAACATTTTAAACTTCGTGCACGTTCTTGTCTTTTCTCATTCAAGCATGTTTCCTCACTTTAACGTTAGTCTAGGTGTCAATAGTTAAGTAAGTTAACCATGTGCTACGCGGATAATCTCTAACAATAGACACTTATCGTCTCCACAGAAAATATCTTTTAACATAATACTATATTTTACCAACATATGTCTGCAATCAATGTAGCTTATTTTCATTCATAAAGCAAAATAAAACTTACCTCAGAGATGAATCCAGTCCCTTCGATAGCGTGGTTGAAGGAGGAAACCCCGTGTAACGTACATAGAGACAGACTGCGCATGCGCGATGGTGGGAAGTTAAACGTTCCAGCACAGAAATCAAAACATTAAGTTTTCTCAACTTATTTTTTTGTGTTCATTGGACAAATAGTAGTAAACATGCAGTTAAATAGTTTTTATAAGTTAACTCAACATTGCGCTCAAACATTTGCCCACTCAACTTATAATCTTAAGGTGAGTAAACAATTTGCAAGTTGGATTTTTTACAGTGCAGGTATAATATCCGGGTTTTTAAAAACCGGGATATGAGCATATCCGGGTTTTTGCCGGTGTTTACATGGCCGTGGGCGACCGGGTTATTGCTAATATTCCGGTTTTGAACGGGTTATTGGCTGCATGTAAACCGTAGTCATTGTCAAAACAATCCCCATTCACACGGATCCGTGAAAACGACTAAAAATGCTGTATTCTGCTGCTAGGCCATTAGATGGCGATGAAACACTATAGGCTGAACACGTAATATGCATGTGCATGACGTCATCGTCTTCAGCAATTCGCGTTTTTGTTGTTTACACGGAGACCGTTTTCAAAAACTTGTACTTTGAAACCCTTTTTCAAAAGTTTGCGTTTTCAGGCACCCAAACGTTGTTGTGTAAATGAACAGCCAAAACGCATAAAATGTTGTACGTTTTTAGTTGAAAACGGTGTAGTGTAAACAGCCCCTTAGATTATGTTTGCCGTCATCTAAATCTCGCTTCGGGTTAATCTTTAAAAACACTAATAATTGAATAATGCTTTTAAATAGTATCTTTAGCGGTAACAAACTAAGAATTAACAATACTTCTACTTCTTCTATGTATAAATTTTAATTAATCTCAACATTTACTACTGCAATATCAAAAGTTGTATCTTAACATTAGTTAATGCCCTGAACTAAAATGATCCTTTTTATAAAACTAACATTAACAAAGGTTAATAATGCGGTAAAAATACATTGCTCATTGTTAGTTAATGCATTAACTAATGTTAACAAATAAGACACTATTATAAAGTGTTACCTCTTTAGCAAATTTAACTATATTTTGACTATAAATATAGAATTCTAATATCCCATTCATTAGTAATGAGCCATAACATAACAGAAGACTGATCTGTTTATTGATGTCAGCCAGAATGTTAATGTCAATGCATCCCTACGGAGTATGGATGAAATATTGAGCAATTTTGTGAAATGATCAAAATGATCTTCATGAAGAGTGTCATTTTCCATGCTTTCTCCTGTCTCCTGATGTGAAAGGTGTTGTCTTGATGCCCTGATCAGCATGGTGCTGTTTCTTCTGAAATCACAGCTGCAGACACAAGCTGTGACACCCTTACTCACAATCACAGGGAGGCAAATGTCCATGAAGAAACTTTGATGTGTTAGTCCTTCAAAAAGACAGATTGTGTCAACAAAGAGATACTCGCTGAAGAAGAAGAAAAAACACCATTGTGTAAGATGCCAGAGGTAACTGTAGTTTCTGCTTTTCTTACGGGGTCCTAACTCAGGGAAACTAGGGAAAAGGTAACAGAAGAAACCTGTTTCTAGGGAAAAGGTTAGCTGTCGGCCTCCACTGATCTGAGAACTGTGACAGGGCAGAGCTGTAGAGATGGTGATGAGCTGTGAGCATTGTCATTTCTGCTTCCTTAACTTCTCATTCTGCATAGTTTACAGCTGAGAGTGTGCATGGATATGTATGAGAATATGTGCCTGTGTAATTTGTAAAATCAGAAGAGCTGCTAGCCTAATTTTCCATTCCTTTGAACTGACTGGAAGCCACTTAGAACTGGTGAGGACCATCTGGAAAGTACCTTTATTTATGAGAGAATAACAAGAGCTGAAATGTCCATGTGACATGCTTTGAACATATGTTACACACATATTTTTGAGATTTCTGAGTTTGTTTTTTAATTGGTTAATGAATTCTTATTGTGAGGGATGGTACTGATCAAGTTTGGGAAGAGAATGGTTTGTATTGGAAAGCACAATGGTGACATTACTGGTGTGCATCTTGAGACAATAACAGCACTGACATATTTTAATATGCCAGTGCAAGTTGCTTTCAGTTTAAACGGCTCAAACATGCATTTTAGTCTGGGACTAGGCTTAAGCGTTATTTTATTATTATAATTTTTTAAGGTATAAATGAGAAAAAAAACGTCCAAAATACCCAATTAAAGGGTTAGTTCACCGAAAAATTTAAATTCTGTCAGTAATTACTCACCCTCATGTTGTTCCAACCACGTAAGACTTTCGTTCATCTTCGGAACACAAATTAAGATATTTTTGATTAAATCTGAGAGCTGTCTCACACGTAGTGTAACAGCGCAGCGCAACGTCAGAACGTAGGCTCACTATTGGCCAGCATCACACACGACCAGCGTCGGCCAATAGTGAACCTACGTTCTGACGTTGCGCTGCGCTGTTACACTATGTGAACTCGCGTCAGAGGCCCACACAGAAGAAAATGAATAGTTGAATAAAGTCGTCATTTTTGTTCACTCTCGTTGCTTGATAAACTTATGGTTGAGCCACTTTAATCACTTGGACTATTTTAAACATCGTCTTTACTAACTTTCTAGGCCGGCAAGTTTCAATAACATAGAAGCCTATGGAGGAGTGAGCCAGCTCTCAGATTTAATCAAAAATATCTTAATTTGTGTTCCGAAGATGAACGAAAGTCTTACGGGGTTGGAACAACATGAGGGTGAGAATTTAAATTTTTGGGTGAACTAACTCTTTAAATAAAAAAAAAGGATACGTTTTAGATATTGATGCTAATGGACAGGGTTTGAGCAGCGGACTGTACTGTTGCTATAGTAACCACAGACAAACACGATTTCTGTTAGCGGGTGTCTAGTAGTGCATTCTGGCGCAGACTTTTGTGCTTACTCACAGGTTGTTTGAAAACACTGTTGAAATGCACTTACTGGTATGCAAAATAAATATTGCAAGGCTCCCCTAAATATTTAGTTTTGACTTTCTTTGAGGGTATCAAAGACTTAATTGGGGGGTCAGACCCCAACATAACTTGCATCTTACTGAGGATAGTGTTAGTAGTATTAGTACCATGAATCTCTGTATTTTAAACAACTCACTTTTCATACAAAATGTCTCTTGCACCTGTAGAATCTCTGATTTTTTTTACAATAAGAGTTTATTTGATTGACAGCTAAAGAAAGTCTACCAGGGCTCATGCTCATAATAGCTATGCTAATGACAGCATGTTATTCACAAAGAGGTGAAAGCGTAGGCTACAGTTTCTCTATAAGAGAGGCCAACACAGGTTAAGAACAAAAACGTCAGACGCAATTATAACACTCCTGATAAGAGATATATTCAGTGTCTGACTTCATTTGAATAACCACAGACTGTACAGTATATGTTAAATAGCAGGCTTTGATTTCTGTTGAATATCAGCATTAGGCCCACACTTTGTCTAGTTACCTGACTGCACCATGCAGGGCTAAGCTTTACTTAAAGTCACCATGAAATCAAATTGACCATTCTTATTTTTAATGAAATATTGCAGAATTTATTAAAAGACTTCTCTGATGACGTGTTTATTGGCGTGAGGGCGGGGCAACCTGTCACTCACACAAGATCAAATAAATAGCAAACCACAACCATCCAATGATCCAATCAATTCCAGATAGACAAAATCAAGTCCCGCCCTTCATTTATTTCAGATTCGAGATCGAGAACTTAAATATGCATTACAATAGGGCAGAAAACAACTTCAGAAGACGAGCGATCGAACGCAGGTGAATTTTTCCAAGAAATGTGCTTGATTTCTGGTGAGCACTGTACCTCAATTGAATGTCAACTCCCCATGTCAGGCTAAACGAGAGGGTTTCTGATAATTATGGTAATTACCTTTTAAGTATCCGAGCCCAAGACCATTAAAACGTTCTTATATAAATATGAAACAGCGGTGCAACGTGTGCTGACAGCTCCTGTGGTCCTGCATGCCCACTCAAACCTTTCTGCTCAACAACCCCCTGCACTTTATTCACATATACACATGCAGACAGTTGCATAGAAATCTCTCCCTTCATCCCATCTTCCTCTCTGCTCTATTCATCTCTGATCCCTTCTGCACATGACAGACCGCAGCTGGCTTTGAGTACTGTCCCCGTTACTCCCCGTCTTTTCTTTTTTTCTGTACACACACACACACACAGACAGACACACAGACAGACAGACAGATACAAATATGTTTACTTTTATCTCATTCATGGATTAAATTTAAAATGTGAACAGAATTCATTTTAAGAATTCTGTTTTCTTAATGCAAAGTGATATGGGTCCACGACGTGCACATCTAGTTTTTAGAAGTTTTTGGAAGTATCTTATGCTGATCAAGGCTGCATTTACTTGATAAAAAATACAGTAAAAACTGTAATATTGTAATATTGTAATAATATTTTTTACAATATTACAGTTTTTACTGTATTTTTTTTATCAATTAAAACATCTGTTTTCTATCTTAATATATTTTAAAATGTAATTTATTTCTGTGATGACAAAGCTAAATTTTCAGCATCATTACTCTAGTTTTCAGTGTCACATGATCCTTCAGAAATCATTCTTATATGCTGGTTTGGTGCTCAAGAAACATTTATTATTATTTTCAATGCTGAAAACAGTTGTGCTGCTTAATATTTTTGTTGGATTTTTTTCAGGATTCTTTGATGAATAGAAAATCCAAAAGAACAGCGTTTGTTTGAAATAGAAATATTTTGTAACATTATAAATGTCTTTATTGTCACTGTGGATCAGTTAAAGGCATCCTTGATAAGTAAGAGTATAAATGCAATTTTTATCTTACTGATCCCAAACTTTTTAATGGTAGTATATGTTGTGATTTTCACGTCTAGGTGAACAGGCTCCACACAAATTTTTATACTTTGAACAAATGTTGGTCCTTGCATGGCCCTGTTCGCAATGTAGACAGCTTTGTTGATTACAGTGAGAGTGATCTAATTTTGTTGAGTCATGTGGACTGTGTAGGTGTATGTGAATACATTATGGTGAAGAGAGAGGTGTACAGATTTATCTATCAGTAAATAAATGAAACAAATAGAATTTTTACGCAATACTTACAGTGCTGGTCAGAAGATGGCTGTAAAAAATAAATCTGCATTGTTAATCCTTTTGATATTTTATTTAAATTAGCAAAAATCTAACCTTTAATTCACATTATGGGGAAAATCACATTATGAAATAAATGTTTTTCTCCAAAACACATTGGGAACAATTATTTTGCAAGATAACAGCTCTGAGTCTTTTCCATAATGCCTGATGAGTTTGGAGAACACCTGACAAGAGATCAGAGACCATTCCTCCATACAGAATCTCTCCAGATCCTTCAGATTCCCAGATCCATGTTGGCGCTTCTTCTCTTCAGTTCAGCCCACTCATTTTCTAGGGTTCAGGCCAGGGGACCCATTTTTGTTTTGATGTTTGTTTTTGGATCACTGTCCTATTGGAAGATCCAAACCTAATTTTCTGCCAGAGGTCCTGGACATCTTGTTCAGATACATGACCTCATGGATTTGATCAAATACCAACAGATAAAAAATCAAAACCTGTGCTAGATATCTTATAACGGGCCATGTTTGGATCTTCCAACAGGACAGTGATCCAAAAACAAACATCATCGCAGTCCCCAGACCTGAACCCTATAAAATGAGTGGGCTGAACTGAAGAGAAGAAGCGCCAACATGGATCTGGGAATCTGAGTAGTGACTAGCAAGTGGATTTCTTCAATGATGCATCGCACTATGGTAGTTAAGCAGCGAGTTATGTTGTACGGGAAACGCACCCCTGTTTAGTTCCTGTTTTGATGAAGCCCCTCCTTCTGAAATACGAAATATGCTCTGATTGGTTAGCTGGCCCTGTGTGTTGTGATTGGCAAACCGCATGAGAGCATGTTCCGGAAATGTCGCGCCCCTTACCATAACCGCGAGTTTTCATCTGCTCAGGTGTAAATATTAGCAATGGCGTCAATTTTGCCATACCAATTCGAGCTCGATTCAGACCCTGAGAATGTTTGCGAACAAGAGGCTCATGCAGAACCTTTGCAAGCACAGATTTTTCAGGATGTTGCAGAGTGGTAAGTTCCTACAGCCCGTTCTCATCCCAAGGCGTCATATACTGACGCTTTTGAAATTTCTTCAATATCCGACGCACAGGGCACCCTTAGGCGTCAATATGAGACGCAGATAAATATGAGTCTAGGAGGCGCCTCCTAGCGGTATAACCCTAAACCTACCCCAGACCTAAACCTACCCATAACCGGCGTCTCATATTGACGCTAAAGGGTGCCCTTTGCGTCGGATATTGAAGAAATTTCAAAAGCGTCAGTATATGACGCCCTAGGATGAGAATGCGTTGGTTCCTAAGGACCTGTGAACAGTCTTACAAAAGCGAGAGCTTGCAGAAGCTAGAACCACGTAGCTAAACACTACATCAACACTAATGTTAGCTAGCAGGCTAGCGGAGCCAAATAGCTTTGCCCTAGCAACAGCATAACTTAGAATTGGAACTGTAATAGAAAACACAAAAACAAATAAAACATACTAACAGGTTTTGATCCATAAACTGATTGTCCCGACAAAGGAACTTTTCCGTGTTTCAGGTGGAGCTTTTGTGCGTAGCCGGCATTGTGCTCTCTTAGGTTCTGGAAGCTGGTCTCCATAAAATGTGCGTCAAGTCACATTTATTTATACAGCGATTTTTACAATACAGATTGTTTCAAAGCAGCTTTACAGAGATAACAGGAAAATAATGCAGCCAAGTTTGTTTCCAGAAGAAAATAGCGTCACATTCCAGCTTAAGTAAGTTCAGTGATGTTTCATTTTTGTTGTAAAAAAGTTATATATATATATAACCGTTCTGGAGAAAACTGTGATGTCATTGTCCAGCTCAGTTCTGTTCTCATATAATGGTGTCAATGCAGGCAGATCAATATTATTGATGAATTAAATGTTAATTAAGCAAGCCCAAAGCCAATGGCAACAAAGGAGATTGGCAACAGTGGCAAGGAACCCAAACTCCATCAGGTGGCAGAATGGAGAAAAAAACCTTGGGAGAGACCAGACTCAGTCGGGGGGCCAGCTCTCCTCTGGCCAACGAACGAACAGTGTATGATTATTATGATTCAGACAGCATTATGACACATCGGCAGCACACAGATAAACATTTGGGATATAATGTTCAGGAACAGTGTTAAAATTTAACCACTGTTTTCTAAATTCATCCGCCTTAGGAAGGCCAAATAAAGGGGTTTTGGAATCGGGGTGGAAAAAACAGCAAGTCTTTGACATAGCAGCAACACCCTAAAACAGGTCTTCTCTAATGCAGCTCAACCAGGCTTCGCCCCTTTTTTTGCATATTCCGTGGGCAGGGATTATTTAAATGAGTGACTTTGTGACTTCACAAGATCCGGAAGAAGCGCGTTGCATTCCCAACGAGCCATTTGTTGTAGTTCTTGAAAAATGCTTTCTGTTAAAGAGAATATCTCCCTTTGGAGTGGACTTTGAGCTTAACCTTGCAGATCTTTACGCTTAAACAGCAACATTACACACTAACTAAAGTTGAAAAAGTGAAAAAGCATAATAGGACCCCTTTAAGACTTGTTTTTAGATAATATATCTTGAATTATGTTTATTTTTTCCCAACAAATTGTTTCAAACAAGAAAAAACTATTTGAAAATGTGGTTACTTAACTAAAAACAAATCTTGATATCTTACGGATGTTTATCTATTCTTATTTGGGAAACAAGACAAAAATAAGATTAATAATTAAGATATTTTTTCAGTGTTGGGTTCAATGCAGGGTTATAAATTGTTGTAAGTCTTATCATGGCATTTGTAGCTGCAAGTGTTTTAACAGATTTCGCCATAATAATGGTCAAATGGACAGTGTTAAGAGAACAGATGCCGATGTGTACAGAGAAATACTTTGCTCTAAACACACACATACAAATGTAATATGTACAATACTTGACTGCATATTCTGTTGGACATGTACCGAATGAACTGAAATGTTTTCAGTTTAATAATTTAGCCTGAAATAATTTTTTGGGGTTATTTAAAGGTAGTAGGAAACACTTTCTACTGTACCACAACAGCCCAGGATGTTTTTCGGGTTTCAACTGGGTGTTCTGACACTCCAAAGACATCTTGGGGATTATTGCAGTTTTTAAGACATTACACATGTAGTTTTGATGATCTGACTCAGTATGTGAGCATTGATTAAAGCAGTGATTAACCGTTACTGTTAGTTTTAATGGAACATATTGGCAAAAAGCCTCACAGTCACAGCAGGGGTTCAAGTACAGATGTTAGGCACACACACACACATTGACCCAGTAATTGGAGTAATACTAAATCCCATGACTCCACAGCTGATCGGAGCTCAAATTGCTTGCAGCTGAGTACACTCCTGCTGGATCGGTTTGGTTTGTGTTTCTGGCTTGTCTTTGGGCGTGCTTGAACAAACTCAATTCCTACTCAAGTATTGGCACTATCACAGCTAACTTAAAAAATCTGTCACGTTTTAATGAAGTGGCAGCAATGAAAGTTTTATAAACTGTTTGGATGCGAATCGCATGGCAAATAGCCTAATTAAGTTGTTTCTGGGACGTGTCCATAGCTGTTGGTTTCCATTATCTAATTGGCTCTAAAGCATGTAAACATGTATGAAAACAGATGCAATTTGTGCACACCAATATACAATACCACTGTCTGGAAAAATGTGCCCAAGTACTTTTATTCAGCAAGGATGCATTTAATTAATCAAAAGCGCATGACATCTTAGACATTTGCCTGCGGTTTCACAGACAGTAAGCCTATAGTCCAAACTAAATTGCATGTTTGAACTGTTTTAACTGAATGCTGTGCTGACATAAAATGTCAGTGCCATTGTTTTGTCTCAAGATGCACACCAGTATGTTTTTTTTTTTTCTAGGGCACGTTTATGAAATCTACTTAAATGTCCTAATTTAACTAAGTAATAATCGAATACCTTTCTGTGAAATCAGGCCTTATAATGTTAAAAAAAAAAAGTTCACATAAATGCTGTTCTTGCTAAACTTTTTATTCATCAAAGAATACTGAAAAATCAGTGTAACTTTCCACAAAGATATTGAGCAGCACAACCGTTTTCTGCATTGTCAATAATAATTACAAATGTTTCTTGAGTACCAAACCGGCATATTAGAATGATTTCTGATGGATCACTGAAGGATTTGATGGATCATTTTTAATATTTCACAATATTACTGTTCTATTTTTTATTTACAATTGAGCCTTGGTAAGCATAAGAGACTTTCCAAAACATACAAAAAAAATCTTACTGACCCCAAACGCAGGTGTACAGCAGGCTGTATATGCACATGATTCTACTTTGCATGATACTTCAATAGAAAAGAATCCATTTTATGATCATTCACAAGAATCCATTTTATCCATTTTATGATCATATATCATAAAATGAATCCATTTTATGATCATATACCGACAAGCATGTGACTGTGTCTGAAATGAGCAGAGTCCAGTGTGGTGACTGCTGTCATGACCTCTGGCGCTCTGTGCTGCCGCCTCGGTTTGGTCTTAAAAAGAGCAGCACACAATGACCCTGAAGGCAAAACCAGACCCACTGAACCTCAAACACACACTAACAGATTCACTTGCAAATGTAGGGATATTCTAGCATAATTTACTCTCCCAAACCTGTATTATTTTACCGTAGAAAACAACAGGAGTTAAGCTCAATGGTTAGGCTGTTTCCACACAATATGGAACAATTGCTTTATAGAACAAATTTAAATTTTATGGTCATGCTTATGGATTGCATTTGATTTTGCATGTTGTCATTTGAACTCTCCAAACACATAACAATATTACTGCTGCTGGAGCTTCTATGTCGTCAGAAAGTTGTGCAGTGCTTTGTGTACCAGAGTAACTGGGGTATTTCTAGAGAGACAAATAGCATGCGAAAGTATGACTGAATTTTCATGCCAAGCGTGTGTCTAAACAGGTCTTTATTCTGTCTCTCAAAAAAAGAAGACTTTTCTAATGGTTTTTTTTTTAAATTATTATAAGAGCAGTCTGGATATTCTGATAACTTAATACAAGTTTGGAATGACATGAGGGAGTTGATGATTTCAGTTTTAATTTTTGGGTGAAAAAAAAACTGTTTATAACTTAAGGTTATAAATTTACACACATATATTGTATATGTTCTTGGTTTGGTAATGATTTGGTGTGTAAGTAGCATATTTACATAAATGTAAATATCAAACAATACCAGCCAGACATAATACTAATGTCATATGCATGTGTTAGCACCCATGAGGAAAAGAAAGTGCACATGTACACAAACAAACCTTTTTCACAGTTAACATTTCACCAACAGTCAGAAGAAAAACAGGTTTTGTGTCATATTAGGTCTGAGTCAGATGAAGTGATAAAGAACTGCTCTGTTGAGAAGGTGAGAGAGTGAAGAATACAGCTGAGAGTTATAAGATGTTATCAGAGAGACAGGAAATATTTCTGAACTTCCCCCCACCCTGTTTAATTGCTCTCAGTCTATCTTAGATCAGGGTACAGTAATCAAAAAATATGGCCTCCTCATATGACTGATAGTGTACGAGAGAGAAGTAACTCTGCATTCTGACAGAATCTTTATAATATTGTGTTTTCAGTTTGTTAACAAAATGTTATTCAGTAAGCAACTGTAATTGTATTCAGCGGTTGGCCTTTTCACCCTTTGCTCAGTATGAGTAAGCTTTTTGCAAAGATCCCTGTGGGACCAAAAACAGAATTATACAATTACAGAATTAGTAGATTATATAATGTTATATTCTGAGTGCATTAAACTGCAACTGTCGTGATATGACATCACATCTTTTTTTTAAACATAAATTCAACATGTAACAAATAATAATAGATCCAAAATGTAAAAATATACAATCTGCTCCACTTTATTGCAACACAATTTGGGCTTTAAATTGTGTTTTCTTTTCATTCAACTAAGAGATCATGACATGACGTATTGAACTTCTAATGGTCACATGTCTTCAAGTATGGATTCACAAATCAGAACTGGATCTTTGGAATGCAGTGAAATTTCTAAAGTATGATCATAGGTTTCTGGTCTCCCGCATTTACATGATGGAAGTCACTGGAATGAAACGTGTAGTGTGATCTCCCCTGAAAGTGCCAAATTTGTGAAAATATCCTCACAGATGTCGTGATATAGTGAGATCTAAAGTGCTCTGTACTATAGCTCAATAAATCATGAATAGCTCATATCATGTTTTACTTCAGATCTATAGTAATATCAACAGGTTTGTGTTAAGGCATAAGGTATTGTAATTATCATTCTAATATAAAAACCATTATGTTTCTGTGTGTTTGTCTGTGTGAAAGAGACAGTTAAACTAACTTTTTTTTTTACATATCAGGTTTTCTTAAACTGGCAATAAACTGCTGGATCGATGCTGGAGGAAGAGAGAGACTGTGAGGGCGAATGAGGGATGAGTAGAGAAACAGGGAGAGGGGAGGAGAGAGAGAGAGAGAGAAAGAGAGAGAGAGGCGCATCTCCCTCTGGCCAAAATGAACAAGAACTAGGCCACGCTGTACCGCACCTGAGCAAAGCCAAAACAGCTGCTGCTTCTTTTTTAACTCACCTTTAGATTTACTGAGGGAAAAAACAACTACTGTAACTTTATTTTTACATTAGTGGCAAAGCTCAACGTCCCCTACTCCAACCACGGTGGTGTCTAAAGAGCTGCAAGGACGTAATAACATAATCAACTTTTGCATGCGTGTGGCAGTGTGTAGTTTAGATCGCATCACTGTCACTGAGCTCTGATGGGTGTCAGATGTGACCTTATAAAACATATCTGAGGTAAACATAGATTAATGAAAAATTGTTTCAAACAAAAGAGCACAAGCAAATATTTGCACAAGTCTGGCAGGATTTGCCACACCTGTCTGATTCTACGAGGTAATATTAATTACATTAATATAGTGTTAGAGTAAGAAAAAATATTAGATGAGAAATTTGTTAAAGAAAGACCACACTTACCTGTGCTGCAGTTTCATGCCGCTCATATCGAATTTGGTGCATCTGTTGGCACAATGTGTCACTGCAGCCAAACCAAAAAAGTAGGTAAGCACTGTAGGAGACAGATTACTGTAAAAATGCTGCCTTTTCTTGATGCAATATTTAATGACCTGATATTTTGTTTCTAGATCACACATTTAATATAAAAAAAATAAAAAAATAAAAAAAACTACATGTAATGAAGTCATGTTGCATGTGTTTTTAGTAATGGCATGGAATAATTTAAAGAGTAAGTTAGCTTTGTTTATAAAAGGATGAAGATCAAAGGAATCTGCTTAGTTTTTAATGAAATGATGCAATTAAGATGTAAATTCGAGATTAAAGCATGTGTGTGTGTGCGTGTGTGTGTGTGTGCGTGTACAGGTCGCCACAAGAGTAAAACCTGAGATCACCTTATGGCGACCAGCCAGGGGAGGGCCCACGAGGGAAATTGATTTAAAAAATACTAAATTATGCTTATTTGAAAATGTAAAAATGCGGAAAGTTTTCTGTGATAGGCATGTTTAGTGTAGGGGGATAGAATATACAGCTTGTACAGTATAACAATCAAAATCCTCATAAAACATGGAAACCCAACGTGTGTGTGGTTCAGGTATGCCACATACGCTATGGGTCAAAATGATCCCACAAAGACGGCATATCAGAAATATTTGTCCATGGGGACATTTTTTTGGTCCCCATAAAGAAAACGGCTTATAAATCATACAAAGTAATAGAGTTGGGGGATAAAATATATGGCCTACAGTTTGTACAGTAGGCTATACAAATCATTAGCCTATGTCTATTTCCCTATAAACCATGAAAACCCAATGTGAGTGTGTGTTTGTGTTTGCATGCATGTGAACTTAACTGTTTATTAATTGGTTTCTTTTGAACCTGCAATGTTGCTTGCAACGTTAACATTTTACTAACTGACAACAGTGGCACAACAAAAACTCGAAGACCAGTGTGCAAATCTGCAAGTTTCCTTTTTAGTATTTTTATATAGGCTATATTTAAACGTTATTAAATTAATTTGTAATTATTAATTAAGATATATTCATTCGCTTTCTCCAATTTAACGAATCATTCTTTTGAGTCGGATCTTTTCCAGGTTTAAAATTCGGCCTAAATGATCCGTTCACAAATCAGACTGAACTGATTCGGTTAGCGGTTCACGAATCAACAACGGTCGAGAATCGTTTCTATCGGACACTTTTTTTCGTAAATATTTGAAAAACGATGAGTGATTGGATAGTAAAAGTATTTTGGGTGTATCGATGGACTTACAATTTTGGATAAAAATATAAGTTGATATATTTGAATGGGTTATTTTAATAGACGAACAGAAATATTACAAATTAAACGAACTGGAACTGAACCGATTCGCAAAATGAATGGGATTTCCCCCTTTACTCAGACAAAAATAAAGTTAATCGTAGAATGGTGTACGGCTGGAGAGGTTGCAGTATAGAGAATGAACAAGATGTCGAGTGTGTGATGCATTACACCACTACAAATGAAACCGGAATTGTATCACGTGGGCACCGTCCTTAGTGGATGATAATTTATTCATTGATCATCACCAGTAAAACGGATAAAGGGTCATTTGTGTCCATACATGTGTATGAGAGAAGGCAACAAAGGGAGGGAAGAACGACACAAACGTTAAAGCAGAATCTCCGCTCTCTCTTCTTGAACGCAGCGCGTATCCCAGTCAGAGCGCGAGGACCCGCGGCACGCGCGCACACTCTCGCTCACACACTCACTCACGCCGTTCGCTTACACACACACACACACATACACACACACACACACACACACTCACTCACGCACAGTCACACACAGACTGAACCAGCCGAGAGAGGGAAGAACGAGGAAGAACTCGCACGCACATTTCAGCTCTCATAGATTTGCCGATAAAGCATCCGATATTTGATCGCTACGGGTCTGTTTGGGGAAAAACAAACGCGTGTATGGAAATCGGAGGGTGCACAATACTCGCGTGGGTCTCTAATCTTTCCTGCATATCATATATAAAAACCTAAACTAATGCGAGCTGGGATACTACTGACGGCTTCCGACACGCACTGTCTCCGTTAACACTCCTGCTACCGCTTTCCCTCAGACTTGCTACTTCACGGAGCACCGTTACGGTAAGAGCACCTTATATTTATAAGATGTGATTGCATGGAGATTAATGGTAGCTGTATCGTTGCACGAGGGTTAATTGGGGGCTACAGACAAACCGAGTAGGTATCACATTCATAATAATCTTTACGGAGAGTAACCCATTTGATACAGAGGTGCGCTCTCGTGCCCGTCCGGCGCGGTCCGGTCCGGTCCGCAGTGGCCCGCGGATGATGATCTAACCGGCTGTTCGCCTGCACCTCGTTTTACGGGATTCTAATGTGCACGTGAAAGTTGTATTAAACATGATCCGGTCTCGAGAGCCTCTGCGCCTTTGAGCACATCGCGGGAAAAAAAGCCCTTGAGGCAGCCGTTTATCCGAACAATAAGGAATTGTTATACCCGATAAGAAATTAGGCATGTCTGCGACGCATATGATGTGGGATAACAGATGTTTCATCAGTGGATAGGGTAGAGGTGCTGAATGAGAGCAGTAGGTTGCGGTATGTGAATGAGAGTGAGCGAGATCTGAGCGCAGTGCTGAATTAAAGCGCTCTGTATTCGGTTCTTTTGCATTTCAGATCAGTAAACCGAGGTTAAACGATAGTTAAAGCTACTGAAATGTATATGATTAAATACTTATGTTGGCTTATTAGAAGCTAAGTGGTTTATTTCATATGAATGTGTGAGTAAGGTCTGCAAGATTTTGCTGTGCACTATGCCCATTGATGACTGCAGATATTAGTGTGTGACACTGTGGGTGTGTGTCCAATGACCATGCATGTGTTTTGCACCAAGAGCAAGTGTTTCATCTTCTTGCCTCAAGTGTTGATTGCCACCCTTTGTCTGATAATGGATTTTGCAGGCATCGTTTGAATTTAGGTTTGCTTGCTTGCAGTCAAGCACCAGCATCCCAACCTAAACTTCACAAAAATCTTTTTTTATTTATTTATTTTTTAAATCTAAACTACACTCTGGACTAATAGCGCTTTTTAAAGAAGAAACACCTTGCAGAATGTAATGTCTTTCAGCACTAGGCTTAAAGGGAGCATCTGGACTTGTTTATGCATTCTGTAGAAATGAACCTGAAGATTGAATTGATAAACAAATTTTACAAATGAATAATCAAGTCCAGATTCTCCAGAATCATTTTTTACCTAACAATTCTGGAACATGCTTTTCAGCAAACACTGTTAAAATGTTCCTAAAATGTCAGACACCTTATAATATAACAACCATTTTTGACAACACGTGTGTTGTTGCTTGTTGGTGATTAGTGCCCTGGTTTCATTTTTCTCCATTTTCTCTTCTTTCTCCTGTTCTCTTTCTATTATAGCAGAAGTTTGTCACAGAGTAAGGAACGATGAGGCTTCGTGAGACCTCCCCACGCCTCTTCCTGAGCTTTCAGTGTCTAGTCGTCTTGGTGATACTGCTCTTTAACGTCCACCATGTGACAGCGGAACATGCTCCGGACCAGAGCCAGGATCATAGTTCTCCTGCCAACAAGTCTTTGTCCTGTGGTGGGAAGGTCACATGTGCAGCTGGAGTCATCCTTCCAGTGTGGGAACCTCCAAACCCTTCCTTTGGGGACAAGGTTGCCCGGGCCACGGTTTACTTTGTGGCACTGGTATACATGTTTCTGGGAGTTTCGATTGTTGCTGACCGCTTCATGGCATCCATTGAGGTAATCACCTCTCAGGAGAAGGAGATCACCATTAAGAAACCGAATGGTGAAACGACCACCACAACTGTACGCATCTGGAACGAAACTGTGTCCAACCTCACCCTCATGGCTCTAGGGTCGTCTGCTCCTGAGATTCTGCTCTCAGTGATTGAAGTGTGCGGCCATAACTTTGAAGCTGGTGACCTCGGACCCTCCACCATCGTCGGCAGTGCAGCTTTCAACATGTTCGTCATTATTGGAATCTGTGTCTATGTGGTGCCCGATGGAGAGCTTCGCAAAGTGAAACACCTGCGTGTTTTCTTCGTCACCGCCGCTTGGAGCATCTTCGCCTACTTGTGGCTCTACCTGATCTTGGCTGTTATCTCGCCGGGCATCGTCCAGGTGTGGGAGGGTCTCCTCACTCTTTTCTTCTTTCCGATTTGCGTGGTCTTCGCTTGGATCGCCGACCGCCGGCTCCTGTTTTACAAGTATGTTTACAAGCGCTACCGAGCCGGCAAGCACCGTGGCATGATCATTGAGACTGAGGGGGACCGTCCTCTGCCATCCAAGGTGGATATCGAGATGGACGGGAAGATGCTGAACTCTCACGCAGTGGACTTCTTGGACGGAACTCTGGCTTTGGAACTGGAGGACAAAGACCTAGATGAGGAGGAAGCTAGGCGTGAAATGGCAAAGATCCTGAAGGAACTAAAGCAGAAACATCCCGATAAAGAAGTGGAGCAGTTGATTGAACTTGCTAATTACCAGGTGCTCAGCCAGCAGCAGAAGAGCCGTGCGTTCTACCGATGCCAGGCGACCCGCTTGATGACTGGAGCAGGTAACATTCTAAAGAAGCATGCAGCGGACCAGGCTCGTAAAGCAGTGAGCATGCACGAGGTGCGCAGTGACACTGGAGAGAATGACCCCATTTCTAAGATCTTTTTTGACCCTGCCTCTTACCAGTGCCTGGAAAACTGCGGAACTGTGGCAGTGAATGTGATTCGGCGTGGAGGCGATCTCAACCAGACCGTGTCGGTGGAATTCCGCACAGAAGACGGAACCGCGAATGCCGGCTCAGACTACGAATTCACTGAAGGCACTGTCGTTTTCAAGCCAGGTGAGACGCAGAAGGAGATCCGAGTTGGAATTATTGACGATGACATCTTTGAAGAGGACGAGAACTTCCTTATCCACCTCAGCAATGTCCGTGTGCTTCATGAGGGTGATGAGCCAGAGACCACTGAGGCCAATCACGTGGACACCATCGCAACACTCGGTGTGCCCTCCACAGCAAGTGTCACCATCTTTGACGATGACCATGCTGGAATCTTCACATTCGAAGAGCCAGTCGCCCACGTTAGTGAGAGTGTGGGTGTCATGGAAGTGAAGGTCCTGCGCACGTCTGGCGCCCGTGGGGTGGTGTCACTGCCGTATAAAACCGTTGAGGGAACTGCCCGTGGAGGAGGAGAGGACTTCGAAGACTCCCATGGTGTTCTGGAGTTCCAAAACGACGAAATCTTGTAAGTCATAGTCTCATATTTACAGTAAAATGTGTTTGGGTTCCTGTCCTGATGAGTCACTTCTAAAATATCACTGTTAAGA
This sequence comes from Abramis brama, assembly GCF_963993115.1. Lineage (NCBI taxonomy): Eukaryota > Metazoa > Chordata > Actinopteri > Cypriniformes > Leuciscidae > Abramis > Abramis brama. The sequence continues at coordinate 18,408,006 of NC_139983.1, forward strand.
AGAACTATTTTAGAAGTTTTTCAAAATCTCGATTTCAGTTGTATTAGTATAGTGCCTGGTCAGAACAGGAATGTCATGCATGTAAGATATTTTTTAAATTTGTATGTGCCTGATGGAGTGGCATGCATGATGCTAAGTATTTAGCTCTGTGACATCATTGTGATGTCACTATGATATCAGAACCATTGTGTGCAAAAAGCAGCCGATTGAGGATGTCAACAAAAAGAAACTCCCCAGATCTACTTCTCATCTTCTCCTCTTCTCCATATTTTCATGTATCTTTCATTCACAATTCTCTCTCTTTAGATTTTAGCCTCAAAGCCAGATTCCTCAGAGTCAGTGTGAATGATGATGATGATTATAATATCCTGTTTGGCAGATGTTTGATTTATTAATTATGTTTTATTTTATGTTTATTTATTAATTATTTTATTTAGTGACCGCTTCGTGTAGTGTAATGTTTAATGAGGCTTCTTTTTGCTTTTGACTATAGCCTTTGACTCAATTGTCCCTTTCTGGAGATGATGCATGCATGCCTGTAGCTTATGTCATGACTATATCTTAAACCTTATTTGGTCTCCCATCCTGGTCAGGCAGTTTTGTTGGCTGGATTAGAGGGGTTTGGGGCACTTTTTAAGCTGGCCACCCAGCTAAACATCATCTTGTCCAGGCTGGGAGACCAGCAACTTAAACCATCAAAGATTAGTAAACCAGCTTAGTTTTTTTCAACAGTGTTTGCCCAGGTTTCTTGCCATGCAAATCCCATAGATTTGCCATTATGACAACACAAATGTTCTACAGCTACAGATCATAGAGTGAGTGTGTTTTGTTGTTTGCTGACAAGCTTTTGCTTGACATGAGAGGGAAGCCTCAATGCTGTCTCCTGCACCTGAGCAAAGGTTGTTGAAAGTGAAAAATCAGCACATCTGTATAAGATGCACAGTAAAACAGAAAACTGTCCATCTGTCCTGGTATAAAAGACGTTAGGCAAGCACAGTGACCGATTGTAATAGGGCCGTGTAAATTTTAACCAGATTCAAAGCAGATGTTGAGGGTCAGACTTTCAGGGGCCTGTTGGCCTGTTGCATACTTTCCATAGAGCAAAGCTGTGCACGCCTTTTAAGTGGATTTTAATAACACTCCTGTAATGAAATGATGAAGGGATAGGGGGTGTGTCATGCCCTGTGCTGTAGACAGGATTGTGGCTGCTTTAGTCTTGCAGCTCAACTCGCATTCAAGAACTCCGATGTCTTGATTTCCTTCGGATCTTAAAAAATTCCAGAACCTATAATTAGAACATTATCTCAGCATTGTGGAATATGAGTGTGGAACAAGGTTGGAATGCAGGGTTACCTCACTTTGCAGGACTGTGATTCATCGCATTTTCTGAGCCCTTTTGGAACTGTTTGGACGCTCTGTTTACTAAATACAGCTCTGTACATTTTTATTATTCGCTCCAAAACAGTATTTGACTACGCTCAGAACCTTCTTCTGTATGTCAGTGAAAGATGAATGGACTGCCAAACTCTCTCTTTACTGCCAAACTGTTAACATCATAGATTGCTTGTGGAAACACAACTTTTTAATTTCCTTACAGGATTGTGTGGTCTCACTGTCACACAGTAGATCATCTAGATTGAATGTGGTAAATATCAGTTCAATATCCCCTTTATTGAGGTGCCTTCTGGGTATAATGGTTGTGTTTCAGTGGTATCATGGGATCTTAAGAAGTCCAAGCCAGATCTCATAGAAGGAGACAAGGCTGAGAAACACCATCGTGCTGCGATGTCCTTGAACACAACCCAGAAGCAAGGCAGAATGGATTGCTCTGGAAAAGAGAGAGAAAAGAAAAAAGTCAAAGGGAATGAGAAAATAGATGATCTACATCCCAGAGCCAGAGGCAAACTCCACCCTAATTTCAGTTTGTAAGAGAAACACAGAACTAAAGTTTGAGCTCCTTGCAGGCCTGTAGTTTCTTTACTCCCATTGGATTATTCCGAGAGTCAGGATTGCTGGCATTAACTGATAAGCAGTTTTCCACAGAGCTAGAGCACTTGTCATTCACAAAGTTCTACAAATCCCTTGATCCTTGCATGTTTGTTTATGAAATATTTGGCTTATTGATTATTCCAGCTCCCAATAAATGTGTTGTAGTCCTGCAGATTTTCCCATGAAATCAGAAAATGTAGAAAAATTGTTCAAGTCTACTAATGAGTTTCTACAAAAAGCAGGGTTGTGGTAAATTGTATGTTTTTTTGTTTTTGTTTAGTTTTTTTGTACATTTAACGACTTTTACTTTCTAATTGAGTTCCTTGATTTTTATTTCATTTGAGTTGAGGTAGCAAATAGAATGCAGAATTACAATTTAAATTGGAACAAAAGCAAGTTGAATTAAAATGATTTGAAATTTTGTTTTTACGTAGAAAAGCAAAGATTGTCAAGTCAAATTTTGAACATTGGCTTTGAAACTTTAAAAAATATATTTTGATGGATGGATGGATATTCTCTCATTCTGAAATTTGGGTTTCCTGTATTAATTTCCACCAGATCCCACTTAAAAAATCCTGGCCAAACAAAAAATATAGCGCACAGTCACAGTGCACACAGATTCAGAGTACTGTACATTGTTAGCTTTAACTGCCATTTTGACATTTGCTCTCATGAAATGCCAGGGCACTGAGTGGCTATGAGAGTCATGCCTATGCTTGTACATCTGTTGTTTGCAGGTTTGCACATGTTCATCCAGTTTTGTGTGTGTATGTGGATGTAGCCTATGTCATTTTGAAGCAGCCATTGGTAAGATGTCCTTAAAGCAGTCATGTTTATGGGATTATGTGTGTGTGTAAATACACCGTTATAAAACGGTGTGACAAATGACATCTGTATCTGTATCTGACAACGTAATCATCAGACCGTCCCGCTGGACAGACTCTGAATGAGATGAAAGAAGGAATAAATGAAGGCAAACATTAGGGAGAGAGAAATATGAGAGAGAGGCTGTGTTTAAAAAAACATTTTGAGCTACCTAAATAGAGAGCATTTTAGGCATCACAGACTATGTCCAAAAAGTGCTGTGGACAGCTTGCTAGGTTTTGAAACAACCTGTTCATGAATTTATATTTTGCAATAACTGCATTGTATTTTTTTATATATAAATGTATGATATAGAAATAGAAAATATAGGCTAGAATTTTATATTAATTTTTAAATTATTTCATTGTTTTTTCTAAACAGCACCAGCAATTATGTTCCTTGATGCATCACATGCTAGCTAGTGTCCATCTGTCTGTGCTTGTCACAAAAACGTAAAGACATTGTTATTTTGATCCTCATATCCGTTTGGTGGCTATACATTTATTTTTTGTGTTTTGGAGAACAAAAAAAAAAAGTTGTAGATTAACAGTTTTTTTTGTTTTTTTTAAATGTACAAATTGCAAATAATTTTTTTTGTAGATAGTTTGATTTAAATCTCATGTAAATTACCGTATTGTTCAGAATATAAGACGACCCCCACTTTTCAAGATGTACCTTTTGGAATAAGGCTTTATGAAGACCAAATCTTGTCTTTTAAAGGAAATTATTTCATATTTTTCATATTTACATTTTTAAACACTTTATGGCACAGCTACCATAAAAATAACCTGAAGTTCTCATTTAGTAGATTTCACTATGACTGATTTCTCACCTTTTTTATGTACAGTGGCAGATGCTGGCATGTCAAAAAGGTGTTTGATCTGCATTACCTGTAACCTATCTTATCTAGGGGGGATGTTAATGTTTTTTCCTTCACATAGCGCTGAAAAGACAGCAGTTTCTCCCTGAAGTCGGAGGGCAAGTGCTAATCCATTACACTGCATCTTACGCCGCATCAAAGAGGCCACTTCGAGGATTTTGACAGGCAAGTACGTCAGTACAGAGCTGAAATAAGAAATGATGGGCCTCGCTGGTGGGAATGTTCAGCTCTTTGACGATTTTAAGTGCCTTCAGCTGGTTGACTGCTCTGGTTATGGGCAGCCCCTCATTTCTATTTTGTCTACGTACTAACACACTTGCCTGTCAGTTTCTTCCAAGCGGTAAGCTTTGCTTTGACTGTCTTTTTTGGGCTCGCCATCTTCTAACATTACACTCATTAAGCAGCCAAGAAATATGGTGTCAGAGAGTTGTTAGACTCGTACTGATGTTTGATGACTCGTATTTACATCAGGGCTGCCAACTCTCACGCATTGAGCGTGAGACTCACGCAATTGACACTTTTCACACGCTCTCACGCCACACATCCATTTTCTCACGCACAGAAAAATTACGGAGCAAAGAGGTACTTTTAATATTAAACTAATTCTCAGCTCTTAGATTCCGTCAATTTTATTACGAAATTCAGACAAAAAAACGTTTGGCGCTTGTAAATGTGACGTGACAGATCGCTGAGCGCCTCAGTTCAAGTCCACGTGAACCGATCATTTGTTACTTTTTTTATTTAAAGATGCAGTACAACTTACCGAAAGTATACATAATATCGACCAATTAGTGTTTTTCAACCACGGAAAGAGGTCAATATAACAGCAGGAGAACAATTATGTCACATAACGTTACATTTACCTCAGGAAAGCCATTTAATGACCATGTTAATTGAATAGAAAAATAGCAAGAGAGGAGATTTTGCTGAGCACTATATTACATATTTATTATATTTTTACTTATGTCATTAAATAATTGTTATTATAACAAAAACTGCATTATATTTAATTTAATTTGTTATTTTTAACCTTTAATAATACCAGCAGATTGGGACCTCTATGTTTACAGCATTAGGTGAGGTCATAAATTTAAAATAATCATGTATCCAAATTAGTCAATATTGAATCAAAATCGGAATCAAATCACAAGAATGGAATTGAAATCTTGAAATTTTTGTCAAGCAATAATAAAAACTGTATCCTACCAGTCATTGTACAATGTAAACATTGTAACATGTTGTCACTAAACTTCATAAAATTCTTTTTAGTTACCAAATGTTTTGACAATCACAATTACACTTATTGTGATGCAATATTTGTTTTTACATAACCCCGAAAAAAAAAAAAAAAAAAAATCTCACTCCAAGCTAAACTCAAAAGTTGGCAGCCCTGTTACATGTATTTGGCGCTCCCTATTGTTGCGGGTGTATTATTGACATTTAAAAGTTTAGACCCCGAATATAAGACGACCCCATTTTTTCAGATGTATTTCCAAGAAAAAAATATCATCTGATATTCTGAACAATACGGTACATCCATGTGGGTCATTCTTGCAGTTCGACTTCCATCTAACCTAAGGGTCACTGGCTAAAGGGTACATTTACACGACAACGATATGCTTAAAACGGAGAAGTTTTTCCTTTTGAGTTTTCTGCATACAGACGACAACATTGTCAAAATGATCCCCATTCACACAGATCCTCGAAAACGACTAAAAACGCTGTATTCTACTGCCAGGCCATTAGATGACGATGAAACGCTATAGACTGAACACGTAATACGCATGTGCATGACGTCATCGTTTTCACAGATTCACGTTTTTATTGTTTAAAAGGAGACTGTTTTCAAAATCTTGCACTTTGAAACCCGTTTTCAAAAGATTGCCCTGGGGTGCCGTGACAACTGGCTAGGGGTGCCGTAGAATCTCAGCTTTTTTCCAACTTAAACGGCCTAAAATAAATCCTACCATTTAACAACTTTTTATAGCATATATTTAAAAAATATATCAAAACACCAACATATGAGCATGTCCACACGAATATAAATAAGGGAAACAACAATGATAGGCTATTTCAAATAGTTTAAATCGCACGGTCCGCTCAGATCCGCCCTCTGTACTGGTGCGCGCTCAATTTTATATTTCACGCATATTGACAGGATAGGGCAAAGATGGAGCTAGCGTTCTCATCCCTGGCATACGTGAAAAACAAAAAAAGGCAGCGCCTGTCAATGTAGCATGATCTACGAGTTGCACTATCCTCAATTTGGCAAAATTGTCAATCCTCAAATCACTTACTTAAACAATTGTTGTCATAAAATACACGTCTATTAACAATGAATTGACAGTTTTAACGTTCTTGTTCACTTTTATTTTTTATTTTAAAGATCTGAGGTGAATTGTTGCTTTCCGGCTATAAAATACACACGAAATGATATTCAAACTCACACAGACACTTTTAACACTTTTAAGCACATAAACAGTACCTGAGATTTTCATAGGCTACTTTCTGTTGTTGTTCCAGCCGCGATGTCGCAGAGATAGAAACCGTTTCTAAAATAGAATCATCGCGTGTCGCCGTCGCGGCTGGTTAGGACAAAAACTCTGATTAACATGGAAAATACATTTTATCGCGTGTCGCGTCGGCGCGTCTGGTTAGGACACGGTGTTAGGCCTATTGTTAAGCCTATCTCTGTTGTGATGCATTCATAATAAATTCATGCTGCTGTTTATGCTTCATTTGTTGTTTGCTCATCTAGATTTAATTTTATATATGGGTCGAAATCACTATGTGCCTTTAGTGTCCTCATCAGAACAATGCAAAATAATGAAATTCTGAGGTTTTATGATAAATCAACAAACATTTACACACATAGAAGTACAATGATAAATCTCTTTAAATGTGTTTTTCTCATTTTATACCATTTTCTTTGATTGGATATATGTGACCTTGGCATGTCCCACACGCTGCTCAGCTAACTTCAGTGAGTGTAAAAAGTGGTTAAATAACACAAAATTAAAATATATTTTTGAATATTCTTATTTTTCTCAAGTTGCTTGATAAAAAAAGTCAATTTGATCATTTACTGTATATGCTATTTTCATAAAAATATTAAACATATGTATATGTGCACATGTATGTTTAGTTTTGGGTTGGGGTGTTGTGGGGAAAAAAATGCTACAAAGGGATGCCATGCTTTCAAAAGGTTTGGGAACCACTGAGTCCCTAAATGGCAAAATCCAAGTTTATTTACCTGCCAAAGCCATTTGGTGCTTGGTAAGTGACAATAACTTAAGAAAAAGGAAGAGAAAGATGAAGAGATCAATAGATTCAAGGAGAGAGAATTATAGATGGGGAAAATGAGAAGGGGAAAGAGAGAGACACGGCCAGTTTTGAAGTGTTAATCTGCTCTCATTAGAGCCTATAACAGCTGCAGGAAACAGCATAACTAGAACATTCACACAACACACAACACACACACACCACGGGCAGGTGGACACAAGCTTACACACACTGGCGAAAGGGACGCCCCGCAGCCCCTGACCCTCATGCAAGGGCCCTTCTCATAATGAATTTGGTTAGATTTTAGAGTTTGTGGTACACATACCATTTGCATAGACTTTTTAATGCTACACAGACAAGATATATATTCACAGGATATGCCAGGTCTGTATGCACATAAAATACAGTACAGTGGATATGTAAGGGATAATGTACATCCAGCCGGTTGTTATCTCAGTATAAACCCCCGACAGGGTGATGAGGACCCCGACACGAAGCGGAGGGGTCTTGGATCAGCCTGAATGGGGGTTTATATAACAACTGGATGTACATTATCCCGCTTATTACACGGCTACTTGCCACATAAGTAAATAATTAGACACAAAATATTTTATTAGGTCTTTAAACGCAAAGCTTCCACGGAGAGAGCAGTTGCTAGCGCGGCAAGTTCAAACTAGACGGACATTCAAGAGATACGCTTTTCAGTCATACCACATTCATTACTCAGCATTTCGCCAAATAATTATAGAGATAAGAGATATATATTTCAGGTTAAACTGGTTTAAAATCATATCTGTTTGTATCTTATAATCCAACAGTGTACAAAACAATAGTCACAAAATGGCAGCAGCAGCGTTTGATAGTCCATGATACTGGATTGCACAATTAAATAACTGTACACAAAATATTGATTTGACTGAGTTTTTAACACAACGCAGAAACACATCCATTCACACACTAGACATGCTTGCACACACTTATTAGCACTCTTTAAATGCTATTTAAAGGATATTAGCTGTCTCCTTATTGACAATTAAGAATGACATTTATTCAGTTAAACTTTGCAGGAAAAATTGTTTTATATTATTTTCCATAAACTGTTGGAGCAAAGAAAAAACTTCCTCTTCACCTGTAAGTGTCATTCATTAATTTTAAATCTATTATGATATTTAAAACTAATGAGTGCAGCTGATTACTGTTCTTAATGATGTGTAAACCTTGTAATAAGTCACTGTGTATAATAGCAATCCATTAAATATTAATAATGAACCCCAATATAAGCCAAGATTTCAAATTGGTCTCCTCAAATATTTGTCTGTCTTTCTTAGTCTCTCTCCTGCTCAGTCCTGTCTGTTGGCATATGTCTCTCTCTCTCTGTCTCTTTTTCCTCACTGACAGTGGCATGAAAAATGTTGCATTCTGGGCAGAGACTTTGCGTCTGTAATGAGAGGGTTATTTACAGTGATATTTCAATTAGCACACAAGCTTCCTGTGCAGGTGGAAAGGGAGTGTTTCTGTCAGATATCCTGAACCCTCACTCACCCCGAGAGCTGTCAAGCCTCACTAATGAATACCTCGACACGCTGTCCCTGTCTCAATCGCTCCAGTCCCCTTTCAGCTCTGTCAGCGCGCTCTGCCTTGATTTCTTTCTTACTTGCTTGCTTTCTATCACTCCTAATATTTAGGGGTTAGGGATTTGAACAAACCTATCCCTAAGAAATAAAAGCCACATCTGGAGATCAGATATATAATGTAAGTGTACAATTAATTAACTTAATATGCTTTAGGTTAATGTACAGTACACACATTAAATTAAGTATTATATTATATTATATTATATTATATTATATTATATTATATTATATTATATTATATTATATTATATTATATTTTTTCCCCACTAAGTACACTAATATATCCCTTTGGTGTGATAAATTAATTGTCTATGTATTCTGTAAATTCATGTGAAATCAGAGAAATTCTGAGTATCTTCCCAAATGCTCTTCTACTTGGTCATGTCTTTCTTTTTCATTATCATGTTTTTTCTCACTTGTTTTTCAGTTAATTGTATGTGTTGTGTGTCTAAGAGAAAAGTAAGAGAGTGAATGTTTATGGTTGTTCTGGTTGTGTGTGTGTGTGTGTGTGTGTGTGTGTGTTAGTTATGAGTTCATTCTCACAGAGGCAGTGAGAAGGTAATAGGGGATTGGAGAAACGAGAAAGGAAGAGAAAATGAGAAGCGGAGAAGGTGGTGGAATGTTTGTTGTATTTCAGCTTCCCTGGCGGGCGCTGAGCTAACAGGTGGGGATTACTTCTGCCAAAACACTGCTATTACTATTTACTGTAACCAGAGAACTGTGTGTGTGTGTGTGTGTGTGTGTGTGTGTGTGTGTGTGTGTGTGTGTGTGTGTGTGTGTGTGTGTGTGTGTGTGTGTGTGTGTGTGTGTGTGTGTGTGTGTGTGTGTGTGCGTGCGTGTGCGTGTGTGTTTTATTTCCCCTTAAGAGTTTCTTCTTTTTGACCTGAAATATTACAGAAGAATATTAGCGGTAGCCACACAGATAGACCCAAAGCACATTTTTAAAAATTGGCTTCCTGTGCTAGGAGATAACTGATCTACAAAAGTAGTTTCATATATTGTTTGGACATAGAGTAGGACCCATTACACCACTTTATGTCTCTCTATTTCTCTATCCTACCTGGGCCCTTTTCAGAGGTTTTATGTTTATACACGACCAGGCCGCGCAGATTTCCGAATGAATTGGAACGCCCATTGTTCATGCATGTGCCAGTTCCCATTTTGTTTGTTTATGAAATATTTTGGCTAAATTGATCATTTTTTTTTCAGTTACCAATACATGCATAATACTCACAGCTGCATTATAGTATAGAATCCTTCAGATATTTGCCCTAAATAGGTGTAGAGAATGTGGAAAAAGTCTGCAGACTCAGGCATGAACATGAGGAATGAAATCACTCCTTCATCCAGTCACTCGGAATGAATGTGCCTGGATTAAAAAGGAAATGGTTAAAGGGTGAATATTGTGGAAAATAGGCTTTTACTTGCTCTGGTGAAATTGCAGAGTTTGATGTACTGCATAAACATACAATAAAGCTCAGTCTGTTCGTACGGGACCAGTTTTCTTCCCTGAGGATGTCAGGTAAATTCATACTGCACGCATACTTTTTGATCAATCGAACATGTTTGTTTTTCACCTGCTGAAAATTGACTCTTTTTTTGGCTTACTCACCTCTGAATATAGGATAGGAATGTCTGTGATAGTAGCCTAGTAAAAAAAAAAAAATCACAAAACGTTTCTCAATTATTTTGATCTTTGTTGAATAGTGTAATTAAAGCTACATTTGTTGTCAGGCTGCCTAGTGCATCTTCATTACAGAATTAGATGTTTTGCCAACTTTCTAATTAAAATAACACTTCCATCTTGGTAAAAAAATTCAATTTTTTTATCCAGACATCAGTTAGTATTAGTATCCGTGATACCGACCTTCATTCATAAAAAGATGCCATTAAATAAGTATTTGAAATATAATGTCTTTATGTTGGTTCTACATTAATTTGGAGATTAACTGTGGAATTAATACATTATAATATATATATATATATATATATATATATATATATATATATATATATAATGAACATTCTTTCATTGTATGAAATCTTTGCTTGTTTTTCACTGAAGAAAACCATATAGGTTTGGAATGACATGAAGGTGTGTAAATTATTTATACAGTTTTCCTTTTTGGGTGAACTATCCCATTAATACAACCCATCCGGATCAGTACATGAAATGACATATGTCCTTAATATGTTAATAATTGAATTATTTTCACATGCTAAGAGGTTAGCCAATCATAACAGAAGTTCTTTGCACATAAAAGTCTTGAATGTACTGTACAAAAAGCAGCTTGAGGTAGAGAGTGGGTGGAAAATGGTCATAAAATACTAAATTATGGTGCTAGAAACCTTTAGTAAACATTATAAGTTGACTTCAGAGGAAAAATATAAAAAATGCCATGAAAGTGTGAGATATGACCTCTTTAAATCCAGAGCTGTGCAATAAGGCTCCGTCAGGAGCAATGAGTGTGTTTGTCTATATGTATATGGGAAAGAGAAAGAGCTGAACTTGGAAAAAAATCATCACTAAGCAACAGATGTGATGGAGTGGCTGCCATTCTTCAGGCCACAAATGAGGAAAGAGAAACTTGAAGGGGAGAAAATAGAGCTGAGATGGAGGCAGAGAGGGGTGCTGAATAAATGAGCTGGTGCGGGTGGAAACATTGGCATGGTTCTCTTTAAAGATTAGTGGAGCAGGAAAATCCTGGTGCCGGTAGAGGCCGATCCCCCTGGATTAGATCAATTTTACACACCTTTGCTAGATTTATGACACACACATACTAAAACTCACAAAGTCTGAGCTATCATACTTCTTTGGAGCTGGCCTTTCGCCTTCTGCAGTGGAACTTTTAAGCTGCTGATCTTTCTTCTGTGACTTTTTCACAGGATTAAAACTTCCCGCACTAATCTACAGTGGCCTGCAGGTCCCGTTCCTTTCCGAACAAATCCAGGCACAGCTGGATGCGGCATAGTGAGGTTTTTTAGTGTTGTATAGCTTTATAGTGAGGTTCCCCGAGTTGGGCTGGAAGTGAGGGCGATTCCTCTGGCCGACACCAGTGATTTGCTGAATGTCAATTCACACTGGGGCCTGGAGCGAACAAAGGAGCATTAATGCTTATTAGCTCTCTGAAAAGGAGGTTATTAAATGTCTCAGGTTCGGTAATGAGCTAAGCTTTAGATTCATGATGTTGAAACAAGTAGAAGCAGCAATCCATCCTCATTATTGAAGAAGACAGGCAGGAGGAGTAGAAAATTGGACAGAGAGAAAGGATAAATAGAGAGAGAGAGAAAGAATGTTCTTATTTGTTTTAATTCTTATTCATGTGATATACTTTTTGGGATTTCAACTTTTATTTGAATAAATAAGTCTTTTGGAAATGTCAAGAATACTCAGACAGTCCAGCAACACATACTGAGTTATTTTGTAATTTCATGCCTCTATATGTGGATGATTCTTTTTGATTGAAATTTTGACTACTTTAAATGTGTAAAAATTATACTTTTATCTAGAAGATTGCCTTTTAAGTGGATTTTTGCAATAATGTGAGATCGCAAGAATTGTTGGTCGGTATGATGGTAATAATGTTATGACAGCAGTGACATTTAACCTTGGACTTACTAGCACTGGAGACAGCAGTCAATTAATAAAAAGATTTATGAAAATATTGTATCTGAATTGTCTTTCTCAATTACTAATTGATTTGGTAATGAAAACTAATCTCAGATCGACAAAAGAAATCTGAAAATGAATCACTTTTCTGATCTCGCGCTAACATTCAAAAGTTTGGGGTTGATAAGATTTTAAAAGGCTGCATTTATATGCTATTTTAAAATGTAATATATTTCTGTGATGGCAAAGCTGAATTTTCAGTGTCACATGATCCTTCAGAAATCATTATAATATGCTGATTTGGCGATTTAAGAAACATTTTTACCATTATCAAACAATTGTGCTGCTTATTATTTTTGTGGAAACCGTGATGCATTTTTTTCAGGATTCTTTGATAAATAGATTTTATTTTGTAATAATATAAAAACCTTTACGGTCACTTTTGATCAATTAGATGCATCCTTGCTGAATAAAAAGCTTTCTTCAAAAAAGGCTTACCAACCCCAAACTAAGAGTGTGTATGCTATTACTAATTGTACGCACAAATTTCAGTTGAGTCAGAAATATTAAGGTTCATAGGACAGAGTGCATAATTTAATTTAATTTTCTTGATGCTTTTCATAAATGTTTTTTATAGAGTGGGAGTTGAAAAGTCTGGCAAGGCCCGGAAAAGAGGCATTCTGTCCAAGTTAACCTTTAAAAACGTTAATTGAACCTCTTTAAAATGAGGAAAAGGCAATTAAAGTGAAACAATAAAAAGTTAAATGCTATTATAATCTATCCTTTACAACTATCTAAATGGTTTTTTTCCCCTTCAGCATGAATCTGTAGTTTCATTCTAGAAGTTCCTAGTTCACAATAAGTGAAGAATCACGCATATAGAAGAGTAAAGGAGGAATAGAAAGAGAGATGAGTCTGTGTGTGTGAGAGGTGACAGATGATAATCTCCTAATCCTGCTGAGTCATGTTATGAGGGCAGTTTTGTCGGTAATCCGCTGACAGGAATTTGGCCCTCTCGGACGTCCAGCTACCCCGTACCTCCCCCCCCCTCGTTTATGTCATTGTGTTGTGCATGCTTCCCCTCTTCAGGATGCATCGTTTTCAAAGCCGGCAGATGGAGACCTGCTGGGATCTTTTTTTTTTTTCTTTGCAACACAAAAGACTTCATGGATTGGCTCGGTCCAGTTCCTGGGAGGCAGAGATAATAACACTCGTCCTAGTTATCAGAGCGGCGCTGAGGGAGAAATCAAACACACACCGTTTAAATGAATTGAACTCTTTTCATCTGATGTATTATATTTTGTGAAATGTCAGAGTCTGTCTACCTATGGGAGGTGTTTTATTGTTGTCAAATGAATCTTCTTTTTTGGTACTTCAATATGTCTCTGTGTATTGAGATGTACAGTGTTATGTACTGTATGTGTGTACTGGTTTAAGAATGGATGTTTTATGTTTGCGTACATGCACGCAATAAAAATACACATGGGGCAAGCTAACTAAACAGCTAGCCACTTTTGCACGCTGCATTTCATTAAAAACAAAAAAACAGCATCTTATTCACTCACTCCACTTAATCCATGTGCTAAATGTGCACTGAGAGTATTTAAATTAAGTTATTGTCATTCAGGAGTCTGGATCACAGTGGTGGAGTGATTTACACCAGATTGATTTACGTTGTTTATCGTTATCTAATTTTCATAATTCGTTCATATTTTTGTGAATTGCCCTAGAACAGGAGTGTCCAAACCTGCTCCTGGAGGGCCACTGTCCTGCAGAGTTTAGCTCCAGCTTGCCTCAACACATCTACCTGGAAGTTTCTGGCAAAGCCACTTGAAGGCAAGCCTTCAACCTTAGCCAAAAAATAATACCTGCTAACGCTGCGGTGCGCAAGGAAATGAGAAAATAGGCAGTTTTTTTCTAATGGATATCAATGGTAATAGGTGCTTCACTACATTGAATAAAATGCTTTTGTGAGGAAATAGCTTATAATTTAATGATTCGACAGCCCATTGGCTAATCTTCAACATGTTTGCTCTTAAACATTTGTTTTGGATTGGTCTGTTTCTAGAGTTTACACCGAAAAAAATGCCGCTTTATAAGAGAAGTCACGGACAACTGCGCGACAGGTATGATTGTTTACGGCACTTCTGATTGATTTCTATGGTATCTACAAACAGTGATTGACTGTCGCACAGCTCTGAACAAAATTCAGTGACGTCAAGGCTGTAATGTGATTGGTTATCAAGACACATGTGATCCAAGTTAGCCATTACACTTTCTCCAATGGTAGAGCCACGGACCCTTGTATCTCCCAATAATAAGACCATCTCTAGTACAGTATGCCTAGTAAGACCATGATTAGCTGGTTCAGGTGTGTTTAATTGGGGTTGGATCTGACAGTGGCCCTCCTGGATCAGGATTGGACACCGCTGTCCTAGAATAAAACATTGAAATAAGCATGGCCTGGTAGCATTTTACTTTTAGAATTTGTTAAAATTAGATAATGCATTAGCAGTAGTATTGTCAGTATTATTAATATATTGTGCTTTTATTTGAATATTTTCAGTTAAATTTTTAGGCTTATATTATATACTTTTATTATTTGCTAAATAGTTTTTAATTTATTTATAATTCAGTTTATATTTATTTAAATTAGTTGCAAAGGCAACATTTAAGATTTTAATCTAATATTATTATTTTATTTCTGCTTTATTTTAATTTTAAAAATGGTTTTAATAGTTTTAGTTACAATAACGACACTGGTTACCAACAATGTTATTTTTGCATATTCAGATGTTATTTCAGGTTTACAACTG
Organism: Abramis brama; assembly: GCF_963993115.1. NCBI lineage: Eukaryota > Metazoa > Chordata > Actinopteri > Cypriniformes > Leuciscidae > Abramis > Abramis brama. The sequence goes on from NC_139983.1 coordinate 18,423,081, forward strand.
TTAATGATTCGAACTTTATTGTACATTGTTACCAATGAAGGAATGAATTATCAGTTCATAAGTGGGATTAGAAAGAAATCATACACATTCTCATTTAAAAGAATGTTAAAGGGGCAGTTTACCCCAAAAGGAACATTCTGTCATCAGTTACTAACCCTCATGTCATTCATATGGATGACTTTCTTTTTTACATAAAAGAAGAAGATTCAAACTTTTTTGGTCACCATTGACTTATATTGTATGGACAAAAAAACAAAACAAAAAAACTTTAAAAAAATCAAAATATCTCAGAAGAAAGTAAGTCATACAGATTTGGAACGACATAAGTGTGAGTAGTTGACAGAATTTGGGGTGAGCCTTTCCTTTAAGAGGGAAGTTTAAGAAGTCCTTGATTTTGTGATTTTACATAGCTATATTTGGGGGACAGTATAGTCCTCAGAATTTAGAAAAATTTAAGTTGGAGTGTTTGGGGAAACCTGTTTGGAAACAGTTTTTACTTTTGCTGTTAGTAGAAATGACACACTTTCCCTTTAAAAACTAAATCTGTGGTATGTCCTCATTTAAATAGCGATGTGTGTGTGGGTGTGCGCGCATGTGTGTTTGGTCATGAAGGTGTATGTTGATCCCTCTATGTGATGTCTAGAGGACACAAGAGGCTGTGCTGTGCCATTGCATTATTCATCCACCCTTTCTCTCTCTTTCTTTTCTCTCCATTCACTGCTCATCTGGCTTTGGAAGAGTTTATTCAAAGGATTAGACAGAAAGATTCACCCTCTATTGATAGAACATCATTAAACATCTCCCATTGGAAATGTGTGTTTGTGTGGATCTCTATCACACACACACACACGGTTAAAATTCAAATATATGCCCCAGATACGATTGGCAGTGACACACAGAGGCTGTCTGATCTCTTTGAATGACATATTCTCTTTATCTATGTCGTTCTTCCGTGACATGTCATATTTTTGAGATGTACCCCTATGGTAATCGAACAGCAGCACAGTAAAAAAACTTAATGTACTGTCACTTCACACTGATGTGGGTGTCTTGATACAGAAGCAGGAAAGGCTCTTATAACACCACTTATTCTGTTGTCTGAAAGGTTAACATGAAGACACAGCAATCAGCCTGTCCTTCAGTCAACACACACACACACACACACAGAGTCCCAATCAGTGAGTCGCAGGGTCGAAACATGTCAGGGTGCCACTGTGGTCGGTCTGCCATCTTGTTAGTGTCTCTTGGTACTGACTGTCCAGTAGCGGTGTGAATGAGAGAAAGACAGAGAGAGAGAGAGAGAGAGAGAGAGAGAGAGAGAGAGAGGAGTAGGTTAGTTGTTAGAGCATTCTGGGAGCACAAAGTGTCTCTCATTCTGTTTTGTAATCGTTACGAGCTTTTTAGTTCTACCAAAATGCCAGCTTTTGCTTTTGCTTGCATCTTGGTACAGTTTGTGTCTATTGGTTTACCCAGATGAAATGTTATTGCTCAGTGGATGTTTTTTCAAAACTTGTGAAATTTAAAGGACTTTTTTTTTCTTTTTCAAGTGACCCAAAAAGGAAAATTCAACGTCGTTTACTCACCCTCAAGTCGTTCCAAACCTGTATGACTTTACTTTTTCTTTCTAATGACATTTGAGAGCAGCAGTGGGGGGCATGTTGTTTTTGGAAGAACACAATGGTAAGATAAAAATGGAGGGACCGTGGCCCCACTGTGTCTTTGAGAAACAATTGCGATATGAAAGATGTCTCATTTGTGATGTATTTTTTTCCATGAATAGATGTCATGTCTTATATAAAGCAGTCCATATCTCTCTCTTTTTGTTATTCGTGTCTTTGTCTTAATCTTTCTTTTCTAGTCCTGGCTCAGTGGAGGTTGTCCTGCTTCATTTCCCTATTTCCACTCTGGCCTGGTTCACTAACGTATTTATAGATGTCTCCTCAGGCCCCTGGCAACACACACGTGTTCCCCTGGTTTTTGTCTTAGATGCACCATCTCCTGATCCTGTAACGTGTATAGCAGGGTTGGATCTGTTTTCGTCTTGCCAAGACACAGTTAATGTACTACGCATCAGATCAGATGTTTGTACGCTTTCAGTTGTTTTGTGCTAGTGATGTTGTATCATACTGTAGTGTTATATAAGAGCCCCGACAGGTGCAGCCAAGTTTCTTATATTAGAGTGAGAAAGAGAGCGAGAGAGGATATCATGCTGTGCACAGAAAAGTGCGATAAATGCCAAACATTCTCTGATAGAACGCAAGGTAATTATGAAAGCGCAGAGAGGATGCACTCTACGGGGTGCAGGGGCGTTTCAGCGCTACCTCCAACATCAAGAGCAGGTTATGTGGACAGGTTTTTTGTTGTCTGTGTAAAACATTGTCCCTACACTACATTTCAAAAGTTTGGTGTCAGTATGATATATTTTGTTTAATAAATTAATAGTTTTATTCAGCAAGGATGCATTTAATTGATCAAAAGTGACATTTGTAACTAATCAGAAAAGTTGTTGTTAACATATAAACAGTAACCACACCAAAAGCAGCGAACTCCTAAGAGGCATTAGCAAATTATGTAACCAAATTTGAAAATATATTACATTTTATACTAATATAAATCTACAGTAAAACCAAAGTTGAGATGTGGTTCATGATCTCAGTGCTGGTTGATTTGGTTCATGCCTTGGTTCAGAACTTTTCATTAGCCTGGTTTCCATTACAGATTTGCGCAAAACTTTTGCAATATTTTCTAAATGTCGATAAAAAACTATTGCAAAATGACTGCGTTTCCATTAACCGATGCTATAAGACTAAAACGTATTTTTTTTTTTCTCTTGCAATAAGTCATTCCAAAAATCTTGGCAACGGATGGATTAAGTCTATCGCAGCCACCCCGCTAGCCATTATTTTTAAATTGAAGGAGACATAGACTTGTTATCCAAGTATTAATGGCAAGGGAAGCCCCTTATACTTGGGAGCGGCCCCTTATGAGGTGTTTCTCCCTCCTATCTGCTTTGAGGTCTTGATAAATTGTTGCATTTCTTTGTTGTTTAGAATCCAGTATTCATGTAATTCTTTTGACTTTTATGAGTTTAATAAAGAATTGGACGTATTTTCAATTCGCAATTTCAATTTGCGCAATTTGAAGGGTAATGGAAACGCAGATATTAAAGACTTTTTCTCTATGGAGGAAATTAATACTTCGGGAACTAAGGCCACTGAAAAAGTGGGCGGTGAATGTTGCACTTTATTGTACACTTACATTGTACATTGAATGTGAGTGTCACGCTGGTTCAAGTTCAGCCTGGACAGTGGACACACAATTTGCCTTTTTCTGAAAACGTGTCACATTGCACCTTGTCACATTAGGACACCATGTTAGCAAATCATTTATGTCAGAGCTGTGACCCAGAAGTTAGCTCGGCCACGTTGAGGCCGGCACTCGTGCGGGTGACGCAAATTTGAATTCTGTTTAAAACTTAAACAATTGTGTATGTGTAACGATATGAATTTCTTTACTGAGAATTCTTTGTTGTCTAAAGGTGTTTGTGATTTAAAAAAAGAGTTGAGCTCTTGCTGAAGACTTCTAGGATTTGGTGAAGCATGCTGGGAAGCCAGAGGGCACTTCCACTATTCCTCTTCATCTCTTAAAATGAATGACTGCAAGCAAATAGATATCCCAGGGACTATCACTCTCTCTTTTATTTTCTATTGCTGGTCTTATATTTTTCACTCTTTCATTCATTCACACCTTATTCCCCCATTCTGCTTTTCCATTTTTTTGAGGGAGAGAGAGAGAAATGAGAGAGAACATAAATAATAAAAAGGGTTGAAGGGTAGATTCGGTTATCTGGGCAGACAACACAGCCCCTCAGGATTTGAAGCACACATGCATGAACTGAAACACACACACACACACACACAATAGCTCACAGAAAGATAGACCATGAAAAAGAGAGAGACACTGTAGGGGTTCAAGACTGTTTCATATAAATCGAGTGGACAGTTGATGTTGATCATAAGTACAGCATGTACGAGAGCAGAATGAATTTCAAGATACTAAATGTCTTTTGAAAATGTAATTTTCTGTGAAGGTTAGGTTAAGGAGATACTGTAGAACTGTATGTATCTCAGAATAAAAACAGTAAAAGTCAATAGAAAGCTCCCACAGTGATAGAAAAACAAACATGTGTGACTGCATTGAAATCATCTTTAATGTATTGGATGTATCATGGAAACACTCAGATGCCATAAACCGATAAGAGTCTGAAACCACCGTAACCATAAAAGTTGAACCATAAAAACTGACCAGCTAAGAGTGAGACTGATCCTGACTGAACAAGGCAACGACTCTTTTCTGCTTCTAGAGAGCGTCTGTTGAGGCGCTAACTATTGTTTGTCCTGGCTGATGTTCAAGTCACTTCTAATTGTATCACTGATCTTCGGTTGTTAGTGTTGGAAGGGACGTTCATCGGATCTTTAGCTGCCCACGGCTAATGTCAATAAATACAATCAATCATATTCTGTCACATAGAATAAGCCAGGTGTCAACTGCGCATCGGTGAGCAAGTGCTTCAGTTGAGCTGTGCTTTTACATGCATATTATAGTATTGAATGTGACATATGATGACTCAAGATGACCAAGTAGGTGTTTTGGTGCTGCTGTTAGCTAGTGAATTGGTAGAACTGAAGGGCAAGGTAGTTGTGGTGATGCTAGTTTACCATGGTAGTTTGATTAATCAAATTAGGTAGCCTACGGTATATTCATGCACTCATGATCACCCGTATAAAAGTTTGTTATGCTGCTTAATATTTTAGATTTTGCTTATTTTTTATATTGATAAATTATAAAGTTCAAAAGAACAACTTATTTGAAAAATAAATATTTTGTAAATGTCTTTACTGTCAATAAATTTAATGCAGCATTGCTGAACAAAAATATACATTTCACCCCCCCCAAAAAAAAAAAAAAACCCATAAAATGGCTTACATAGTGAACACAAGTCCACCTGTGCATTTGCATCATTTTGAGCAGATGCAGGTTGCAATGTTGCATTTCTGAAAAATCTTGTTGGTACGTTCAACACTATAGGAGACTGACCAGCACACCACCATTCCATGAGGACCAGTAATGCTGGTATTTTCTGCAAGGCTGGTTGATTTGATCTTACTTACAGCTAAAATTGGGCTTTGGGGGAGTTGAGGAGCACAAACTCTGTTCCTTTACAGCAGGGGTGCCCAATCCTGCTCCTGCCGATCGACTGTCCTGCACAGTTCATCTCCAACCCTAATCAAACACACCTGAAGCAACCAGTTAAGGTCTTCAGGATCACTTGAAAATTAAAGGCAGGTGTGTTTGATTAGGGTTGGAGATGAACTGTGCAGGACAGTCGATTGTCAGGAGCAGGATTGGGCACCCCTGCTTTACAGCTTTAGAACTTTTCAGATACAGACGCACACAAAATGAGCATGCAACATATTTATAGCATTTACTCAATCACCTGCAAAAACACGCCAGACTAATACAAACAACCCCTTTATACACACACATACACACATACAGAGAGAGAGAGGGAGAGAGATACCCTTCTTTCCAGATCTCTGCTTGGACAGTTTTTGAAAAGCTTTATGCAAAAACAAGTATCGTCTCTATCAATAAAGTCTGATATGATTCATTAATCAGACTGAATAAAGGGGTGGCTCTAAATCTTACTTCCATCACTGATCTGAGGCCAGCCGACCATCAGTGCTGCTGTATAATTACAGGAAAGAGCTGCTGCATCCTTTTACTGTTCAATAACGCCATTAGGCTGAAAAAGTACTTTCTTTCATTTTAAGCGTCCACTGGCCGAACTTACTTGTGCCGCATCGCTAAATCAGCAGTAATACCTCCGATTAAACTTCTGAGTCTAATGTGGATGTTCAGGGGGATTGTTTAAAAATGTGATTATTTCAACAGATTTGTGGAATATGAGGATTTCATGAGTTGGGCAAATGGTGAAGTCTAGAGTCATGAGCAGTTGTTTTGTCGTGAAGATATTACAACAACAGGAGGAACATTGTAATTTCTTTTATAGCTATCTGTTCCTTTAGCATCCTTGTAACTGCTAATAAAGTGCTATCTTTAGCTAACTCTATTATCTTGAGTTGGTGTAGCCCTACAATAGCTGCAGTGATGTTTATGGGTATAATGAACATTTTGGTATTACACTGGATCTTTCCAATGCTGTGTGCTGTAGAAGGGGGAAATAGGAATAATGTGATACAGAGATGCTATCCATTTAAAGGGATAGTTCACCCAAAAAATGAATTTCTGTCTTCTGCTGAACAGAAAAGAAGATATTTTGAGTTAAATGGTTAACCAAAGTTGATGGGCCCCATTTACTTCCATAGTATGGGAAAAAAAATACTATGGAAGTCAATGGGGAACATTAACTATTCATACAGGTTTGGAACAACTTGAGGTTGAGTAAATTATGGCAGAACTTTCAGTTTTAGGTGAACTATCCCTTTAAGTTATGGTTCTTTATGCATTTTATGTCCCTTTGTTAAGCTCCTCCCACTCAACAGGAATCAACTGTAAAACAGTCAGTAAAATGAGCTCAGAAAGTGGCTAAAATGTATTTCATCATTCCTACATGGTTTGGAATGTATCATGACTTTGTAAAGCATTTTTCTTCCCTTTTACTGTAAAGAAATTGTTAAATTATGTTATATTAAAAACTGAAGAGACTATAAAACAGAAACAAATTCTTATCACAGTCATTTGAAAATAGAAATGGCTCATTTGAAAGCGATTATAAGTGATAAAATCAGTGTAAATCAGAAAGTATCGCGTACAAGCACAGTCGAACTCCCAGCCTTGCAAAGTATACTTCTTTTGACGCATGCACAGTTTTGAGCAATCATCTCGTCTATGTAGGCCTCCATTGTCGCTGTAGCTTGCATGCGTTCCGTTCTGTTCTGTTTATGCGGTTTTCTTCGACTACCTTGTGAATCGACGTCCTCAGGGCACGGTTACCACCTTGTGGATACACTAATTACTGCAAAAAAATCAAATGTGCATGTGCGACCGGTTACAAAAATCCAGGGTTGTGCGTACCAGACGCTCATACTTTTCTGATGACGAAATTTGCGTCACGCACACTGTTCGCTGATTCTCGCGTACATGTAAAAAGTGAAGTATACTTTGGCCTTAAGAGAACACAACTGTTTCTACAGTTTCTACAACATACTCAGTATGGCACTGTGAAATGTGCAGTTGCTTTCAACACTACAACCTGAATCAGTATGCACATGAATTGGCATTAATTATTAAAATTAATTTACCTTGAAGCAAATGTTGGTGCTATTACTGATGCTCTGCATGTTCCTTAAGGAATGAAGGCTGAGACTGAGTTTAATACACTGTGTGCTTATCAAGAAATTTAAATCTTTGAAATCTTGTATAAATAATGTTTAACAAATTTTAGAATAAAATTACATTTAAAACTATTCACACAGATCTTCCATAGACTTACCAGTGTTATTTTAGTATTATTTGTATACTATTGTAGTATTTCTTAAATACTTTGAATTAGCTTTTATATATATATATATATATATATATATATATATCAGTTATTTTAGAATATATATCAGAATTTTTTTCATTTTGTTTTATTTTTAGTAATTGTAGTACTTCATTTCTCATTTTCATTTAAGTTTTTAATCTAATTATTATTTTATTTTATGCCTTTATTTAGATTACCAGGTTTGTTTTAGTTTTATTCAACAAGGTCAACAATGAGAATTACATTAGAAATAAACAGAGCAATTCTATAAGGGTCCTCACACTATTGGTGCTCTGGCCCTAATTAGCAAAAGCTTGTCTGAGAAATCTTTGGATGGCAACCATAGCCAAGGTATGATTGATCAGTTATGGCAAGCATCTTTTCTATGAACAGTAACTTTTAGGGTTGAACTAAACCAAGAGGTCATGATAAGATTCTGTATTGAATTAGGATTAAAGTTAGATTTTGGGGTGGTTTGGAATTGACGAAGTGCAATATTAAAATTCAGGTTTAGGGTGAAAGATGAGGCCGGGAATGAGGAAACGGAAACGGTTAGGATCAGAGGTTAGGATTGGGGATAGAGATTAAATTATGGGTGAGGACAGATTTAAGGTTAGGGTGTTCATTGTGTCATTGTCACCCTGGGGATGGTGTAACACAAAAGGAGCAACACTCCGAGAGTGAGAGACTGTGTTTGTTGTGCGTGTAGGCAGCTCTGCTCCTTTTATAACTCATTCCCTGCAGGGTGTGGCCAGGACAGGCAAGGACAGCCACCCGCCACACACACACACACACACACTGTGCTCCGGGTCTTGTGTCTATGGGATCTGAATATTGTCGTGATGGGTTGAGACCTTCAGTCACTCAAACTGCTCTGAGTCAAAAAGCATACAATGACATAGATATTCCCCCCCTCTCTCTCTTTGCTTCATCTCTATCTCGTTCTCTCTTTCTCGTTTTGCTGAGGGCAGGTTGTCCAGTCCACTAAGAGGACAGAGACACTGATAAGTGTGTGTATCTGTGTGTGTACGTGTCCTTCCCGATGGTTCCTGTAGTCTGAGGTCTATGTCCAGTTCTGTCAGCTGAGGCTCAGACCAGCTTTAGTTTGTTTAGGCTTTAGACTTGAACTGCAAGTGAAATGTGACTTTACCTTTGATGCAATAACTAAAGAGCAAAGGAAAAATATTGTAATGTTGCTTTTTACTTTTAAACAAAAATATGATCAAATATTATCAAAAATAGAATCACTATTTTGTTGTCTTGTTTGTTGTATTAAAGCTTTTTTTATGCATAGGGATGCACAATATATTGATACCATATTGGTTATTGGCAGAGAAATAATACTTTTCTTTAATTTAGCCACATTGTGTATATTAGCTGATATTGGATAATTATGATAATTGTGCATGCTCGTTTCCTCTATTTTTACATTTAGCTTATTTTTGCCATCATCTTATGGTGTCATAGTGTTTGGTTTTTAATTTATTATGACAAAATTGTATAGAATTGTAATATTGATAATAAAGTCAATATTGTATAAAAGCATCTGCTAAAGTAAATATAATATAATATCATATCATATCATATGTACTTGCATTACCACTTTCATAAAACATGCTGAGTTTATGTTGTCATAACACAAGAAAAGTTATATAGAATTATGGGTATAGTTAAAGGCCACATCGCACCATTTGTAGTGGACTCTCTTTCATTGTGGTCGACCGATACATCGCCGTGGTCCTTATATCGTCCGGTATTTGGCATTTTTTTAAATGGAATAATACATTAGATAGACGTGTTAAACAAAGAAACGATATACGAAAAAGTATTATAGGGTTTACTTTTATATTAATAGCAATAAAAAGACAAACACTATAATACATTTATCGTCAGCATTCAGCAAATTAAATACGCATTTGTATCATTTAAACAAATATTTGAATATCTAATAAACATTTAATTTCTCAAACCTCGCAGACTTTGTCAAAATCTAGCTCTGTGAGATGTTCTGAAGTGCGCATTTGTACTCTTTCATCAGACAATTAAAATCTTAATACATGTTCCTGGTGGTGTTGTGCAAGATTAATCAGGGCATATTTAATTCCCATTTCAATTTCCCATTCCACTTGGAAATACTCAGAAATTGCAGAAGAAAATCCATTGAGAATGCCATTTTGACTTTAAAATGTCACACAAATGTTGCTGCTTTTCAAATTTAAGCACATTTTCCCATCTGTGGTTACTGAAGTTGACTCAGTCATCAATCCTTCCATCATTCCTTCCTTTCTGTCTCTCCTTCCTTCTCGAGTGAGAAAACAGCGAACGGATTTACAGCTCCCACAGTAACGAGTGTGAACTGCAGTAAGAGCAGGACACAGCAGGGGGGAACAGGGGGAGAAGAAAAGAAACTAAGTAGGAGTGAGGGAATAAAGAAAGAGAGAAGGAGAATTAGCATATCCATCTTAGTTTTAGGTTATTAGTGCTGCTACTGTTAGTGGATTTAATGGCTTGGAGTCTGAATGTAAAAGACTCCTGCTGTCTAAACGAACAGCCCTGTTTCTATCCAAAAGGGTCAAGCTAGTCAAGCTGTTTTTGAACATTAGTTAGGTTATCCAGCTCAATCACGTCTCTACCGGTTTAGTCAAGGTGTGCTACTTGCTGTAATTGGACTGAGATAGTTTACAAGGTCAAATTGTGTTTTGGAAAATCAACTTAAGGCTGGAATACACTACACAGCTTTTACACAGATCCCCCCCCCCCCCCCACCCCCCCCCCCCCCCTTTAGTCAAGGTGGTCTAATTGGCTCTTATTAGGTTAACCAAGATGGTCTTCTAATTAAACCATCTGCTATTCTAGCTGATCAATCAACCAAACCCCTTTGGACCAGACAGAACAGCTCCAAACCTCAAGAAACCTTGTAAAACATACCTGGATTTTCCACCTCAACATTTTTGGCATCAGCAGTCAAGGTCATTGCAGTGTTTTGGATTGGAGAATGGGTCTTTCTGGATCTATTGATGTTATTTGGCTCCTCTTTGCACTATTTGGATGCCGTTTCACAGAGAAAATTGCGAGGGAGGGCCAGTTAAATGAAAAACGAGAGAGATGGCAGGTGACGCTGAGGGAGGTGAGCAAGATTGACGTAAATTGTCAGCATTTGAATCGTTGTTGTCATATTCCAGCACGTTCTCTCCAAATAACCGCTCCCGGTGTGTGTGCGAGCGTGTGTGATCTTTTGGAGTGCGTCACTGCAGCTCTCTGCAATGATGTTACCCAAGGCACAACTCACATCCCAGAATCCTCTGGTGTTCTGCTTAAGCAACTGTCTTTTCCAGGCCCTCACACACACACATACACTTACATATGTACACACATATCAGTCTGTGTGAAATTCCCCTGTTTCTCTCTCTCGTATTCCAAAGCCAATTAAACCGCAGAAGAGCTGTAACCCACTCCACTGAACTCATCCCATATTAATTTATCTGTATCTTTTAAAAAATTAGTCTTTTATTATTTAACTGTGTGTCAAACAAGCTCTTGACAAAAGACTTGTCCTGGAACTCTGCCTACCGCAAAAGATCAAAAGATATTAATTTGTGCCAACTGAATTGGTTTAGAAATAAGCCGGCCTTAATTATACTAGGCTTGGTTAGTCTGTCGGAGTGACTCAGATCAGTTGAATGCCACCTCTAAGGCTTCACACATAAAAATGATATGACATGTGACGCTCTGACATGACGCACAGTATACGGACACCATTTAGCGGGTTGAGTTGTTCAGTGAGAGACTTGAGTTCATTGATAAAACACACCTATATTTATTTTTGCACCCTTATTTCTGCTTTGTCTATGATACACACATGCGCCTCATCCGTCTGTCTCCAGAAGCAAAGCGTTCTGGCGGGTGGGCAGAGAGGCTGATCGCTGCCGTCGAAACGATGTCTAATTGACAGGAAGTCAGAATGTGTAAGATTGCTGTTGTCCGTTTTGTTGGGCTTATTTTGGCAGGCGGTGAGATGAGCAGCTTGGCTCTATTCAAAGGGGTCCTGGGAGAAGAATGCTTTTCATGGAGTTTTAAGGTGGTCAAGCTGTGTTTTTAAACATTATGGTTAAGCAAGTTAAATGCATGTCTCCATCAGTTTACCTCAAAAATCCTGTTGTCTCTTGTCAATAGTATAGTGATGCATGAATCACAGCTCATGCAGAAGTCACTTTCAAACCAGGCAGCTTTCTGTTGCAAATTGAAAAAAAAAAAAATCTTAAATTAAATTAAAGTACTTGAATTTGGGAAGAACTTTTGTTTTGTAGTCCCTGATAAATTAAAGACAAATGTTTGTTTGATCGTTTTTTTCCTACAATCATTTTAAAAGGTCGGACTTGATGAATGCTGGTATTGCAGCTGATGCAATCAACTAAACCAGCTTAGACCAGCTGGAAATTAAAATTTTCTTTCATGGAACTCAAACTTCAACACTTCAGAGAGCAGTAAAGCAGGTCTCAGATCAGCAGTCAAGGTCGTAACCGTGTTTTGAATGAAAAACAAAGCAATTTACGTAGAAAAGAGGTTTGATTATAATAGAAAAAAGCCACTGTAGATTGTACGTTAGAGTGTCACAAACATGCACACACACACACACACTTATCGTACATGTCATCATAAATGCAATGGTCGTTATGGTGAAGCTTTGATGTGCACATCACGTTTGCACTCTTTTATGTCTTCCCTCCCTCCTTCTCTTTCATTTAATCGGCTGTGGTTCTTTTCCAGTCATTCTCTCTCTTTCTCTCCTGCCTGTAACTATCCTCTCACACTATAAGAAAGAATATTGGTGTGACATGAAAGTCACTAAGAAATCTACACCAGAAATGAACTTGTTTGTTTCTGCGTGCAAGTCTAGCACTTCGAATATGTTAAAAAAAAATAGGGCCAGAAACTCAAAAAAATCTGATTGTAAATCTACTAACTCTCAACATGAAAACATTTGACAGTAAAAAAATGTATCATGCGTGTACGCACACTTCCATATGATTTGCATATACTGTCACACATACAACACTCAGCTTAAATTGCCATCTAATCATCACTGTGAAGTGTCCATTCACTCAGTTTGAACCAAAGGAAATGAAATATTTCTTTCTCTCCTGTTGCCGAGTTATGAATCATATCCTCTCTGCTCCCTGATATTCATTAATCCTCCAGACTTAAGGCCAGCTGGCACCACAAATTCTACGTCAGACGGTATTTTGCCTTTAGAAAGTTAATAAAACTTTGTTTACTTGTTAGTTGGTTTTCTTGCTCTAAAGAAATGAAGTGAAAAACAGAAAATATAGATTTTTTTGTATGTCTATTTGTTCATCACTAATTGTCGCCATGTTACCTGATTTATATAATTATTTTAATGAATTGGGTGCTAAAACAATACAGACGCTCTGTACGAATACATTTTTAGAAATTCATTTTTAACGTTTATTTAGTTATTTAAGTGCCAGGGAAAGGACATTGACAATCAAATCCTTTTAATTGTTGCTCAGTAACATCCCTCTGTGCAGAAAGATTTATTTGATAAATAAATTCTGTTGATGCATTCATTAGATTTGTGTTTCAGGGACTGATTACATTTGTGCTGGTAGCTGAATTAGCCGTTGCTCTGGTTTCATGGAAAAGAGTCTGGGACATTCTGAGAGGGAATGGAAAATGTCGGAATCCCCCAGGAATGCCCAGACATCCCCTAAACACACACACACACACACACTCACGCACACATACAGTTCTCACAGTTTCTTTTAGTACGGCAGCAAAGAAAAAAAATCATGTTGTCCGTTTTCGTGTTTGTAATTTTCCCATCTTGTGATTGTTGAATTTAGTGTTAATCCAAAGATTATTGCGGAGCAGCAAAACAACTCTCATCACCATTATTGGTATACACTGAAATTACAGAATGTTTAAAGATTACTCATGATTAATCTCTCTCTCTGTCTCGCTCTGCGTCTCTCTGTCTCTTGTTGGCACAGCTTCTTGTTTTGAATAGCTACGTAAACTTCAACATTTTTTCCATGACTTCAGTCCTTTTTGTGTACACACACACACACACACACACACACACACACACACAGACACACACACACACACACACACACACACACAGACACAGCCCCCCTGTGAAACTTCTTTGTCTGGTCCTGCCCAGAGTGCATGAGTTGAAATAATGGGGCAATGTCACTCGAGCAACAAGACCCCAAGAGCCCATGTGTGTGTCCGTCCTCTTCCCAGTGTTTTTGTCTTATGAAACATGGGATTCAGTGTCATTGCAATATATATACATATATAAAACAAACTAAGGAAAAAATGACAAAAATATCTGCATTTATTTGATTGAAAATACAGTAAAACTGTACTATTGTGAAGTAATGTTTCTAAGTACTGTTACTGTTTCTACTGTTTAAAATGTCATTTATTCCTGCGATGGCATTCTAACATGCTGATTTGGTGCCAAGAAACATTTCTTATTATTTTCAATGTTGAAAACAGTTGTGCTGCTTAATATTTTTTGTGGAAACCATAATACATTTTTTTCAGGATTGTTTTTAACATTCTTTTGTAAAATCTTTACTATCACTCTTGATCAATTCAATGCGACCTTGCTGAATAAAAAAAATCATAGTGACCCCAAACTTTTGAATGGTAGTTATATGTTGTTTCTTAAAGGCACACTCTGTAATTTTTCACCACTAGAGGTCGTTCAAAAGCTTGATGACGCCTTGATTTCGCGGAATCATGGGAGGAGTTGTCTTCACTTCTACAGCCGGTAGAGAATACGACGAGACTCGAGCAGAAATCATATTCATGGATGAGCAGTAATGTTCTAAAGATTTATTAACGTTGCAAAAGCCGCTGGAGCAACTGCTAATGAGAGACAAGCACGACACACAGCTCGAGAGCAGTGAAGCTTTTATTATCCCGCAGACGACCGTTTCCGCTTCTTCCGGCCATGCGTATGTGAGGTAACGCAGCGCTGTTTTATCATATTAGATACATTTGACTGTGTTGAAAGTTGTTATAATGCTACTTTCCGCGTTTGGCTACTATACGAGACACTTGTTGCACACTGCAGTGAGCTAGATCGATACTAGGCATGGTAAATATGGTACTATTACTGTGTTGAGCTGTATAACAATGATTTGTTTTCTGTCGATGAATGTCTCCAAACATTTGCTCACCTGTCTAATAAAACACATAATATATTAAAGCATCTTTGGTGTTTCCGTGATTTCCGGAAATCGAGGGTAACGCGGGTATGATGCCATTGATAGGCGACGCACGATTAAAACCGCTCTAGATTTAAACATTCTTAGAAACATTTGGGATAATGTAAGTCCAACAAATCAACAAAATATATAACATTGTTCTAGTGGTTTTTTGATATTTTGATACAAAAATCGTACATAGTGTGCCTTTAAGAGTTTAATTTACAATATGTATATGTCCACTGTGGACATATATAGTGTGTGTGTATATATATATATATATATATATACAGTATATACTGTATGTCAGGACTATATCATTTGATTACGATCTGCAGTTATGAACATGCAAAGCACGCAAATGCCTCCGGCGTTTTAAACGTATGTAAAACGCTAAACCGTTGCTAACCTCATTTTAGTGGTTCCCCAAAACGGCATCTATGAAATCATATAGCTCATACATGCCAATACTAGTGTGTGTGTGTGTGTGTGTCAGTCACAGGTTTACCATCTAATTTAATCTGGTGATGTAGGAGCAGGAGAGATGACGAGAAACGCAGTCAGAGAGGAAGGGCGAGAGAGAATATCCAGCAAGAGTGAGAATAGCAGTCGGAGAGATGGATGGATACAGTGTCACGAGGAAAAAGAAAAGCATTTAGGCATGTGGACAGATGAGAAGCAAACATGTGTGTGTTGTCCTATAGCGTCTGATGCTGTTTGATTCAGATGGTTGCCTCAGAAATGAAACCCTGCCATGAAAGACCAGCAGAGAAAACACATGCAGGCCCCCTAACCCCTAACCCACACCACATAAAACTGGGGTTGAGGCATTGCTGTTTTGTCCATATCAGGCAAACCGTCTCTCTCTGTGTATCCTCCAGTTATCTATTTGTAGACTTCTTTTCATTCCTCTCCCTCTAGTGAACTTTCAGACTCTGTATGTGGGTCCATGTCAGGAGGATGATGTTTGTGTGGTTTTCTGTAAATGCAAAAACTGGCAAAATATCAGAGCAGGTTTTCTGAGAGCAAGACGAATCTAATGTTGGGAACTTAAAGAAACCCCCATGAGAAATGATCAGAATAACTATATTCGCACACAGACCCTTAAAAAGTTTTGCAGAAATATTGATAGTTTCATCTATTTTTGTACTGCATTAACTGTTTGTAGTTTTGTTCTGACATGAGAAACAGTGTTGTAACACATTACAAGTAACTCGAGTTACGTAATCAGATTACTTTTTCAAGTAACTAAGTAACGCATTATTTTTAAATTTACAACAAAATATCTGAGTTACTTTTTCAAATAAGTAATGCAAGTTACTTTGTTTTCCCATTTATTGACTGACAGCTCTCTTGTCCCCATGTTGAGAGAAATCGGGAGTAAGAGCAGAGGTGTTATGTGCGCTGTGTAAACACTTATTGTAAAAGCTTATTGTAATTCTATAGACTAAATGTGACCAGACAATTACTCATCTCACTTGCACAAAACAGATTCACTATTCCTCAAAATGAATAAAATCAATGAAATGCAAAATCAGAATGCTACGCAAATACAACCCAATATTTAAATGTTAAATAAAACAAATATCTTTATGCATTTAATCTCACTTTATTAACCAATGTGCTTGCTGCTGACCTTCATGATTTAGTTAAACCATGAGCAAAAATGACTTTGTTTTTATTGGTGAAGTGTTAAACTTTATCCTGCAATCCAGAATGGTAGCACAGCTGAAAGGTTTGAGCTGCGCCCTCTACTGTATATGCGTGAATTTGCATTTCCTTCAGCCTTATTAAAATTCTGGTGTGATAGGGCCTTTACATTTGCCTAAAAATAGAACTTTTTTGTTTATAAAAAGACCAAACAAGCCCAGCCCAGGTGGGGAAAAAACGCAAAAATAATGCAGTTAGTTAATTTTAAGGGAGTAACACAATATTTGAATGCATTACTTTTCAAAGTAACTTTCCCCACCGCTGATAAGAAATGACTCAAGACCCCCCAGCAGTCGAAGGTCTTCTCGGAATCATTTACTGTAAAGTGGGCTATGTAAGTGCACTATTTTTAGCTCAATTTGAGGACCAACCATGGCGCAATGTGGAAGACAATATGCTCACAAACTAAGCCCTGAGGGATCTGGAAATGTTTTGCTGATTGTAAAGGTCAATAGTAGTGAAAAGTTTCTAAAACTGTAAATATAGTCTATTAAAAATACAGAATAACATTATAAAAAGATTTTAAAAAATATTACAAATACGCTCTGTATATTATCAAACACTCAATAGACTCTATCAAAGCGTGCTCACATTATAGACAAATATCAATATTAATGTGATTAGCTTAGTTAAGCATAAGTGTTATCATAGTTTTATTTATTTATTTATTAAGTTGTATACTTATTTAGGTAGTGAGCATAGATTTGTTTACTGAGTGGAGCTTTTGTGTATTTTTATTTAGTTTGTTACTTAGCTTAGTTTCTACTTTGCATAGTTTTATTTACTCATTTAGTTAGCGTAGTTGTATTTAGTTACTTAGTGTAGCTTTTAATTATTTAGCTATATTGCACAGTTTATTTAATTAGTTAGAATAGTTTTTATAGTTATTTGGTTTTATTTTTATTTTTTATTTAGTTACATAGCTAGCATGGATTTATTTGTTTAGTGGAGTGCTAGTGTATTTTTATTTAGTTTGTTATTTAGCATAGTTTTATTTAGTTAGTTATTTAACATTTTGGTTTTATTGACTTATTTAGTAAGCATAGTTTTAGTTAATCGGTTGGTTGATTGGTTGGTTAGTGTTAAACTTACATCTCCCATGAAACTAAATTGTAATCACGTTCCAAAGATGAGATTAAAAACAAGCGGTTGACAAATGTAATTTATCATATAAAATGTCAAATATGCACTCAGTGCTGAGATTCCGTGGTCAGCACCCTGTTTCTGCCTCTCTTTCTGTCTTGTTTATTCTGCCAAACATTATGTAGGCTGTTAATTAAATTAAATTAAGGACCTGTTAGCTCAATTATTCATGAAACCCGAGAACATATAACACAAGTCCAACCAACACACACACATGCCGGAGCCGAAGATGCGACCGCAAGATAGAAAAGCGTGAAGAGAAAGACAAGTGGGGGGGGGGGAGGAAGTGGATTTTTTGGATAAGTTTGGTCTCTGTTGGTACAGTGTTAGTCACACTGTTACATATCTTTGTGTGTTTTTGTTTTGTGCTATTAGATGTGATTTTTGTTTTGTGTGCCTTGGTTTTATAATTTAGCATGATGTATTGGTTTAGAGGTGTGTGTGTGTGTGTGTGTGAGAGAGAGAGAGAGAGAGAGAGAGAGAGAGAGAGAGAGAGAGAGAGAGAGAGAGAGAGAGAGAGAAACTTAATTTCTTGAAGTTATTTTTTCCCCATTAAAGAGACTGATGTTTCTGCCTCTGCTCTCAAAAAGTCAATTAACCAGAAAACAGATCCTATTGGCTGTTGCCATGGAGAAAGGAGGCGGGACTACAAAGAACAGCCCTGATAGGTTGTCCTCTCAACGTGATTAGTTAGACAGAGTTTGACTGATCTGTTGGTCATGCTATTAATGTTTCATACTGTGCTTTTGTTAGTGATGTCTGAGGAGATTTCGCTTCCAGTCTGAGGAGGAAAGTCCCAGAAACATCCGTCTCTATTTATCTGAGGATATTACAGTTGTTTTATAGAAAGATATTTAATTACTACAGACTAAACATTATTTACTTTCATTCTTTACTTTTACTTTCATACTGTTACTTTTCAGGGCCTCATTAGATGTTCCCAAAGACACGTTTTGTCAGGTTTTGCTAATATTTTTAGTTGTGTTTTCTGCTCCTGCTTCTCAATGTTCAGTTTTGCTCTATGGTTTATTGCGACTGTATACACACTTGAATACATGTCTCAAAAGTGTACAAACTAGCAGCAAGTATGCATACCAGCACAGCGTTGTTGACTGCTACAACTCAAAAGATCACAGTTGACGAGCTTGAGTCGTGTAGTGTGCGACTGGCTTCGATAAACTCGCGCACTGTGTTATAATTCATTCAAAGCTGTTGAACAGCTAAATGTCAACAGTGATCACTAAAGATCAGCACAAAACAAAAGAGGAGGTACCCATATTTACACATAGAGAACAACACAGATCCGCCATGTAGATTACGTAAGTACAACAGCCCACAAACACATGAAATTTAGTAGCGTCTGATTTGACAGTCCCAGCCCTCTCGGAGCTTCAGCTGGGCCGTGATTGGCTCAGAGCTGTCATGCAGCGTGACAGCTCCTCCCACTCAGCCTCTCCGCTGTCATTGGTGCTGTCACACCGACAGCCTTGTGGGAAATCTCAGCATCTTAGGAAGTCTGAGGGGTGGTCGCCAGGGAACACATGGACGGCAGAATGACATGCGCGACAGCGATGAACGGAACGTCGTTTTGCCGAGTGACATTGTGGAGATATTGTTGTCCTTGATTCTCTCTTTTCTCATATCCAGCATCTGTTTTAAATTGACAGGGGTGTCTGTGGACTCACTCCGGGTGTCGTGTGAGCAGTGTGTGTGTGTGTGTGTGTGTGCGTGAGGCCCTGAGAGAGCAACCGTGCCATCCGGTTTAGTGGAACTTTAAAGTGCCTGACTGCTTGAGGGATTCTGGGATGAACTTGATCAATGACTTCACACATTAACGTCACTCTGACACACACTCAGTCAACGAGGTAGACGCTCCATATCATTCCACAACCATTTCAGTGTTAAATGAGGAAATGTTGAGTGTGTGTGTGGGGGTGTTTGAGATGATATACTGGTTTAATTTCATGGGTTTTCTGTGCCTGGAGCTTCACTGTTGGAGCCAGAGAAGAAAAATAAGAGATGAAATGAAAAGGTCAAGGCGATGCGTAGAGAGAGAGAGAGAGAGAGAGAGAGAGAGAGAGAGAGAGAGAGAGAGAGCCAGCACACAGTCCTCCTAGATATTATGGGTTAGAATGAGAGCATCTTGTCTCTGGTTAATTCCTAATCTGGCTGCACAAGAGCAGAGCTCACAGTCACATCCTTATCTGTCATAATCGCACACCAGCTTCATATAATCCCATTATACTGAGAATAATCCAAGTGCCTACCGGATCACGGTCTGACCTGTTATTGAGTCTGAGCTATATGTTTAGAATGTGAACCTGGGTAAATATTTATTAGTTAACTCATGGGTGTCAACGTTTTGATGCCACGGACCACCTACATTTAGTAGTCAGACCCATTAATAATGTATATTATCGAAAATATCTGTGCACCGTTGCTAAAAAATTAGTAAGATATTTTTTAAAGAAATTAATACTTTTAAACAAAGGATGTATTAAACTGATTAAAGGAGACAGTGAAGGCATTTGTAATGTTACAAAAAATATATATTTCACATAAATGCTGTTGTTTTTACCTATCAAAGAATCGGTTTCCACAAAACTTTTTTTCAACATTGATAATAAAAAAAAATTTTCTTGTGCACCAAATTAGCAAATTTGAAGGATTTCTGAAGGGTCATGTGTCACTTGAAGACTGGAGTAATGATGCTGAAAATTCAGCTTTGTCATCACTAAAATATACATTTTTAAAATATGTAACAGAAGCAGTTTTTTAAGTTGTTATTTTAATGGTATTTCACAATATTACAGTTTTTACTGTATTTTTGATCAGATAAATGTAGTCTTGATGAACATGAGACTTCTTTCAATAAATTAAAACCCCAAACCTTTGAACTTGAATAATTATTTTACATTATTTACACTGCTTTTCTTTTAACCGTTTATGGATGTCCTCGGACCCCAGTTTGTGTGATCCTAAACGCTGTTTCACAAACCGGGGGATTGCCTTAAAGAGATAGTTTACCCCAAAATGAAAATTCTGTCATCATTTACTCAACCTCAGGTTGTTCCAAACCTGTATGCGTGGGTTTCTTCTGTTGAACACAAAAGAAGATATTTAATAGAATGTTGGTAACCAGACAGTTGATGTTAGCCATTGACTTCCATAGAATTTGTTTTCCTACCAAGTCAATGGCTACCGTCAACTGTCTGGTTACCAACATTCTTCAAAATATCTTCTGTGTTCAACAGAGGAAACGCACGCATACAGGTTTGGAACAACTTGAGGCTGAGTAAATGATGATAAAATGTTCATTTTTGGGTGTACGATCCCTTTAACGGAGATGGTTTGCTCTTTTATTAAAGGGATAGTTCACCCAAAAAATGTCATTATATCATCAGCTCATCAACTTTCCAAACCCATCCCCATTTCATGTAAGAAAAAAGCAGCCTGGACATTCTGCTAAACATTTCACTTCTATGGAAGAAAAGTGAACTAACCCTTGAATTTCCTCATTCGATCAATTTTGTAAGAGTGGCACTATAAATCCAACCATCAAACCAAAAGTCATGAGAGTTATTCAAAAGAGACTCCAGCTGTTGGTTTGTTTTAGTAGACAAATTCAAGCCGAATCACAGCAAATAGCTCTCTCTGTCTTACTAAACGTTTCTTCCCCCCCGCCCCCCATCTACACACACACACACACAAACTCCATAACTCTCTGTGGTATTGTTCATCTCTGCCTGGTTCAATTAAAATGCTGACAGCAGCCACAAAGGAGTGAATTGAATGCTCCAAAAGGTCTTTTTACTATGCCGCCTGAGACACGGCGAGAGATTGAGAGGGAGGGAGAGTCATCAGAAGAGAACAAATCCAAACAGAGTGATTGTGTTTCTATACAATCGGCCTGATCTCCACTTCTTATCGCCTTTTGCAGCCATGCTAATGCTTTCGAAACTCTTGATTCATACAGTTCCAAGAATTGAACATTATAAAATCTGCGATTTTTGTGAATGTGTATGTGGCCTTCCCTCGTTCCTTTCAGTGGCTATGACCTCAGATTGAATGTAGGTCACTTCGAGTCCTTTGACCTGACATTAACCTTTCTAACGTTCAGTGGTTCCTCGTAATGCAGTCAAGAGTTGATATACAGGCGATAACATCTAATAAATGTGTCACTCTCAGCTATAAAGCAGTGGTGTGTGAACGTAAGAGAGCCGCTGATTGGTCGTCTGTGTATGTGTGTTGTGTTGGTTTAAAACGCACAAGTATTAATATGGAAAGGCACGCCGCAGTCTGTCTGCTTTGCATCTTCATTCTTTTTATCTGTCTGTTTATTATATGTACATTACAGTAACAGTTTGCATGATTAGATCATTCAGATTATTATTAAAGCCAAAGGAAGTAAGAGAAGATGTTAGAAAGAGGAAGCGTAAACACACAGCACAGGAGAGATAAACACTCACCTGCACAACATGATAAATAAAAACATGTGTACATACAGCCATCCCCCTCACACACAAGCATGCGTTTTCATGTGCATCTTGTTTGTGACAGTCAAGCTTTGTCTTTTGGTTCCCAGAGAGTCTAGTAGTTTACACAGAGAGCACCAGACAGAGTAGTAGTCATCATTTAAAGGGACAGTGCTCCAAAAAAAAAAAAGAAATTCTGTCATTCAGTCACCCATGTCGTTCCAAACCTGTATAACGTTCTTTCTACTGTTACATAAATTATATGTAGAATGTTACAACAGCAATCTGTAAGGTTACATCAAAATATTACCCTTTATCCTGATGTTACTCTGCATGTCATCACCTCTAGCTGGCACTTCATAAAAAATAATTAAAAAAAAAAAAAAATGTTATATATTATATATTTTATTATTTTACACTTTTTTTTTTTTAACGTCTTTTCTCTGAACAGTTCTACAGGCTTTCTAGAATTTGAAAACCCCTGTGAACCCAAAAACCCTCTATTAAAACACATGTACTTTTGAAGAGACGCATACAACTATTGCTGTCAATGGAATAAAATAATTTGTGATGATTTCCGACCTGTCTTTAGAAAGCAGAATGAAATGATAAATTATTTAATTTTATGATTACTTGATTGAATTTATTTATTTTGAACAAAGTTATTTTTTATTAATTTTATATTATTTATTAATTTTACATTTTTAACTTATTTTCTATAAACCTTTCTACAGTACATATCATATTACACTCCATTTAATGTGCACTTTTGTTTACATTTTGACATCAAAGCCAAAAAAGCAGTTAGCAGCACTAATTTTAAATTAGTTTTCTTGCGTTGTTTATAGAAGGAGCTAATTGGAGCAAGGCACTTCGCTAGCTCCAGGGAAATTGAAAGTCCTTGTCAACTATGGGACTATAGGTCTGTTTGGGATGAGAAGAGAGGCAGCAAACAGCAGTATGCTGAAATAAATAGATATTGACCATAAGTGACCGTAATACTGTGGTTGAAAGATTTCCTCAATAGGCATAGAACAGTAGAACAGTGAACAATGTCTCAGGTCAAATGTCAACAAGATGTCAGTTATCATCCACATATTTTTGCTGTCATTTTCAGATGAGGCCAAAGGTCAACCCCATTTCCTTTTTACAAGCGGACCCAGGAACCACACACATGCTAACATTATAGTTCAGTCATGGTTCTTTAATTTACCATCGCTCTCTTGTTAAGAAAGCTTTAGGCAATAAAATTAATTGTTTACGTGTAAATTATGAGAGGCTAATGTTTTTGGAAGAAGTCTCTTATGCTCACCAAAGCTACATTTTATTTTATCAAACATACAGGGAAAACAGTAATATTGTGAAATACTATTACAATTCAGTAAACTGTTTCTATATATTTTAAAATGTCATTTATTCTTGTGATGCAAAGCTGAATTTTCAGCATCATTACTCCAGTCTTCAGTCACATGATCCTTCAGAAATCAGTCTAATATGCTGATTTGCTGCTCAAGAAACATTTCTTACTGTATTATTATCAATGTTGAAAACGGTTGTGCTGGTTAATTTTGAAATAGAAATTTGTAACATTATAAATGTCTTGACTGCGAGTACTTTGGAGATGTGGGACTTTTTAATACCTCTAATACCTTGAAATAAAAAAAAAATGTTTCTGCACTATTTCTAGGTCACTAGTCAGCAGGTTTTACACAAACTTGTGGAGTTGATGCAGCTCGAGTGCTTTTAGACATTTGGAATTTTTTTAATTTTCTCACTCAAATTGCCATGCAGATTTTTAATTTGTAAAGAAAAACAAATATATAAAAAAAAATGCAGAATGATTTCAGGCGTTTGCACACACTGTATGTGTATTGAACTCTCATCCCTTTATTGGAGAAACATTAAAGTTTTACAATAGACACACAATCAGGAAATTATGTGAATGGGAAGCTTTGATCTCAAAGGCAGAGCTACAAATTGGGATTTTCGTTTGAAGCATAACAGATTCTGCTCGCTCAGCGCCCATGTCGAATCAAAAAGCAGTGATTTGTTTTGTGTTTTCACCACGGGTATTTATGCGTACAAGCCCATCTTCCATAGAGGATAAGTAACTAAACTGAGCAATTTTAATTTAGATCTTGTTATTAGTTTTTGTCAGCAAAAAAAATAACTGTTATGCATGCTCTCCCTCTCTCTCTCTCTCTCTCTCTCTCTCTTTCTCTTTCTCTCTCTCTCTCTCTCTCTCTCTCTCTCTCCCTCTCTCTCTTTTTCAGTCATCTGTCATGCATATATGCGCTAATTAAACTACACGCACACTTCATCTTACATACATACTGCTTCAGTGGCTCATTTTGTAGAAAAGAGCAGAATGAAGGAGAGATGTGGCGTATTGTAAGAACAGATGGAGGAATGAGTGGAGGATAATTGTGGCCTCTGTAACCAAGCGGAAAAGAGAAGCATTTTGGCCTAACGAAACACACACACACATCTACTGTGTGTTTCTTACTGCTCATCACAGCTGTTTGAGAATCTTTGGCCTTTTAGTTAGAATACAGCATGAATGAGCATTAGGGATGTACAACAATATGTTGAATATTTATTATAGCGATTTTGCTGGTGATAAAAGATTAAGCAACATCGTGAATGTTTTTAATGAGCTTTTTTTTTTTGGCCTATTAAGTTTCATTAAGGGATTAGCTTCAAGATCTTGTCTTGTGACTATTTGAGTATAAGAGAGATTTTTAAATGTAAATAAAATAAAGATTTTTTTCGTCACTTTTTAAAATAGTTAATATATGTAATAGTTAAAATATGTATATACAGTACAGGTCAAAAGTTTGGAAACATTACTATTTTTTAATGTTTTTGAAAGAAGTTTCTTCTGTTCATCAAGCCTGCATTTATTTGATCAAAAATACAGAGAAAAAAATTTAATATTGTGATATATTATTACAATTTAAAATAATTGGTTTTCAATTTATTATACTTTAAATGATCATTTATTTCTGTGATGCAACGCTGAATTTTCAGGATCATTACTCCAGTCTATCACATGATCCTTTAGAAATCATTCTAATATGATTATTCATTATCAAAGTTGGAAACAGTTCTGCTGCTTAATATTTTTTTATAACCTGTGATACTTTTTTAGGATACTTTGATGAATAAAAAGTAAAGAATATATATATATATACTGTATATGTATATGTATATGTATATGTGTATATATATATATATATATATATATATATATATATATATATATATATATATATATATATATATATATATACACACTGCTCAAAAAAATTAAAGGAACACTTTGAAAACACATCAGATCTCAATGGGGAAAAATATCATGCTGGATATCTATACTAATATGGACTGGGTAATGTGTTATGAACGAAAGGATGCCACATCGTTTGATGGAAATGAAAATAATCAACCTACAGAGGATTGAATTCAAAGACACCCCGGAAATCTAAGTGAAAAAATGATGCAGCAGGCTTGTCAATTTTGCTGAAATTTCATTGCAGCAACTCAAAATGGTTCTCAGTAGTTTGTATGGCCCCCACGTGCTTGTATGCATGCCTGACAACGTCGGGGCATGCTCCTAATGAGACGACGGATGGTGTCCTGGGGTATTTCCTCCCAGATCTGGACCAGCGCATCACTGAGCTCCTGGACAGTCTGAGGTGCAACCAGGTGATGTCAGATGGACCGAAACACAATGTCCCAGAGGTGTTCTATTGGATGTAGGTCAGGTGAGCGTGGTGGCCCTTCAATGGTATCATTCCTTCATCCTCGAGGAACTGCCTGCATGCTCTCGCCACATGAGGCCGGGCATTGTTGTGCACCAGGAGGAACCCAGGACCCACTGCACCAGCATAGGGTCTGACAATGGATCCAAGGATTTCATCCCGATACCTAATGGCAGTCAGGGTGCCATTGTCTAGCCTGCAGAGGTCTGTGCGTCCCTCCATGGATATGCCTCCCCAGACCCTCACTGACCCACCACCAAACCGGTCATGCTGAACGATGTTACAGGCAGCATAACATTCTCCACGGCTTCTCCAGACCCTTTCCTGTCTGTTACGTGCTCAGGGTGAACCTGCTCTCATTTGTGAAAACCACAGGGCACCAGTGGCGGACCTGCCAATTCTGGTGTTCAATGGGAAATGCCAATCGAGCTCCCTGGTGCTGGGCAGTGAGCACAGGGCCCACTAGAAGACGTCGGGCCCTCAGGCCACCCTCATGAAGTCTGTTTCTGATTGTTTGGTCAGAGACATTCACACCAGTGGCCTGCTGGAGGTCATTTTGTAGGGTTCTGGCAGTGCTCATCATGTTCCTCCTCGCACAAAGGAGCAGATACCGGTCCTGCTGATGGGTTAAGGACCTTCTACGGCCCTGTCCAGCTCTCCTAGAGTAGCTGTCTGTCTTCCTGGAATCTCCTCCATGCTCTTGAGACTGTGCTGGGAGACACAGCAAACCTTCTGGCAATGGCACGTATTGATGAGCCATCCTGAAGGAGCTGGACTGCCTGCGCAACCTCTGTAGGGTCCAGGTATCGCCTCATGCTACCAGTAGTGACACTGACCCTAGCCAAATGCAAAACTGGTGAAAAACAGTCTGAAAAGATGAGTAGGGAAAAAATGTCAGTGGCCTCCACCTGTAAAACCATTCCTGTTTTGGGGGTTGTCTCACTGTTGCCCATCTAGTGCACCTGCTGTTAATTTCATTAACACTAAAGCAGCTGAAACTGATTACCAACCCCCTCTGTTACTTAACTGACCAGATCAATATCCCAGGAGTTTAACTGACTTGATGCTATTCTCTGATTAAAAAGTGTTCCCTTTATTTTTTTGAGCAGTGTATATATATATACATATATATATATATACACTGCTCAAAAAAATAAAGGGAACACTTTTTAATCAGAGAATAGCATCAAGTCAGTTAAACTCCTGGGATATTGATATATATATATATATATATATATATGTATGTATGTATGTATGTGTGTATATATATATATATACATATATAGATGCTTGAATCAGATGTTGGTTAAATGCCGCTCAGATTTATTAACTAGCCTCAAATCTCAGATAACTAAACAACAAATGTTGTCAAAACATTCCATTGTATTTATCAAGCGGACTAACAAGCTAGTTTTGAAATAATTAGCCACAGTAAAAAACGCCAAACGTGACAGATGGCACAGTTACATGCTCAGCGTGTGGCTGTAGCATTTCAGGTTTGAAAGGAAACAGTCTGTGAGTGTACAGTTGTTCCACGCGCCCCCACAACCAGCTGTCAGAGCTAATTCTCATTCAGACTGGACGGTGGAGGTGAGGAGGTGAATTCACTGCTCGCTGCATCCAAGTGGGATGAGTGCAGTGTTTTTCTCAATCCGTGAAGCATAATGTTTGTGAATTTGAACATATTCTGCACTTAAAAAGTGTCCTGAGGTCTGCGTATAGCTGTCATGTGTGCTTGTACAGTGGGTTTGTACAATTCGCACGCTATCATTACTGTATACTATGCAAGGTTATGATTAGTGTGTCTCAAATCATGTGAAGATGTCAGATTTTTGTAGATGCCATTGAATTTGTCTGTATGTGCTGTTCGGGCCAATATTACGAAACAATTCTTTTCCCATTCGCAAGAGAAGGAATTTGTGACGGTACTTTTTCAACGTTTTATTTTGTAAAAAATATACGCTACTGTCTAAAGTTTGTGATTTTTTTCAAATGTTTTTGAAAGTAGACTTTTATGCTCAACAAGGCTGCATTTATATGATCAAAACACAGTAAAATATTGCAAAATATTATTACAATTTAAAAGAACTATTTTGCAAATGTAAATGTAAAATGTAAAATGTAATAGTCACTCTATTATTGCACTCAAATAGAGTGCAAATCGAGTGGTGCAGGGCAGCATTTTTTTTTTTTAGACCAGAACCGAGTTAGCATTTTAGCATTTCAAGTTCCATCGTACTGAAGTCCATGGGCTTTTTGGTTAAATGCTTGAAATAAGGTTTGGAGTGAACACAAGCTCAGGATATTTTCACGCTTTATTCTATAAAATACATCCGTAATATCCTCTTGTGAATTTTTTTTTTGTTTTTTAAAAAAAAAAGCTTTTACTTGTCTTGTAAAAGGCGGTTGCTAACAAGTCGCTAAATTGGACTACAGGGGTTGTCGAGGACATTAAACGTCATCAGCTGAAACTCGCCTACTCACTCATCCACTTTCACAGCCTTGTTGTTTATAACTGTGCTCTTGAAAGCTTAGTAATTGTGCTCTTGTTCATAGCCACTGCACTTGATGTTTTTTTCTTGAGTGAACGTAAACAGTTGTGAAAGAAAATGCACGTGCATCAGTACATTGGATCCATACATTCGGTCTTAAAGTGACAGCAGCCTAATAAACCTGCTGCCATCTGTGTCATTATTGTTAATCCAACAACAAAAGACAAACAGAAAATCACTCACTGCTCTTGACTGAATAACTTTTATAACTTTAAGAATGAATCTGTTTTATTTCTAAAAAGAAAACTATGCCGTTTTATTTTACATTTGATTTCGATTTATCTACCTGAATTTTGTTCAGTTGTATTTATTGGTGCTATTGCTAATTTGTTTATGTTCTTATTTTACTACTGACTGTTTACTTGTCTTTAATAATGTTTGAAACTTATATTATTCAGTCTAGTTGTTTTTGCTGTAGTATTTTTGTCAAAAGTTCCTTGTGTAAGTGTTCTATAGGCTGCTGTTTTTTGTTCATGGTATTCAGCTGCAACAGAATGTTTTGCAAAAAGACACAGTTTGTTATCTAAATGTTTGACTTAATTATTATTTTTTTACCTTATTGGAATCGAAACTGGGAAGTGATAAGAATCAGAATCGATAAGCAGAATCGGAAACTAAAATTCAAACGATACCCAACCCTAGTGTTAATGCTTGCATGCAAAAGTGCATAGCTTGTGACTAATTGGTCTGTGGTATGAAAATATAATATCATGATGTTGTACTGTGTGTCCCAATACTAGAGACCATAATAAAACATACTCAAAGTATTTTAACCCATCCACAGTGAACTTAGTACGCTGTAGAAGTATGCGATTTAGGATGCAGCCTTGGTCTTGGGTGGATGTGGGGTGACAGCGGTGTGGACAGAAGCAGAAACTAATGAGTCCTTAAGGATGTTTGACTGAGGACAGTGAGATGGACAGAGAGAGACGCTAATCAGTCCTCAAGGGGTTTGTTTGCCAGAGCATAATTCTCACTCCTGGACTATAAACACACAGCTGGGCTTATACAAGTAAGGGGGACGTTGCCACCGGAAAGTGCCATCTGTCAATCATCTCAGAGAGTGGCTTAACTCAAACACACTGGGAAAGAGTTAAACACGCACACTTCACTAATTTTTATCCCAGCTTTTGCCATGTATCATTCATTGAAAGTGTCATTTCTGATTTTGTTTTGTTTAGTCCGTGCAGATGGTTGCCGGGGTGATGACTTGCCTGTTTGAGGTACAGCCTGCCATTTTGGGGTGTTCAAGAACTTCATCCATATTTGTGTACCCATAAATGTGTGTGTGTCTCTACTCACACTAACGTACATGTTTATGTTATTCTCGCTATGGTTAGCCAATGGTAACCCGTGTAGAATAGTTGTGCAGCCAACTGGAGAGTGTTTATGTAAAACCATGTCTGAGTTTAGTTAGAGTACAAGCATAAAAAAAAAACATACGCCTTTCTTCTTCTTTCTTCAAATGTGTCCTGAAAACATGTCATATCAATGCACTTCTATAGGTTACATGTCCATACGCGCATGTGCTAATGCCAAATGTAGCCTGGTGTGATATATGTACACCAAACGCTTTCTGGAGGATTGATTAAACCTTCAGTGGAGCTCAGTAGAAACGTCCCCGCTTCGTTTTCCTGCAGAGCACTTTCCTTTTAACGTTATTCCTTCTTTCTTCTTTATCCCTTCTTTTTACCTCTTTGAAAGTCTGCTCCTGTGAAGCCTTCTACCTCCTACGGTTATTACAGTACCTCGCTCCCTCTCTTTCTTTCTCTCTCGCATTTATATTTTGCCTTTTTCCATGGGCTGGTGCCGCTAGATCAGCATGCAAGTGACAAAAACGTGTTGAATAGAGTGTCAAAGGTCATGATTTACCTGACTCGTAAACATTTCTGGAGCTGTCATTCATTCTGCATAGAGAAAGAAAGAGAAAGAGAGAAGCATCAGACGCCTGACACTGGTACTCATCACTGCAATTTGACCTTTAAAATGGAGGTTTTGTGAAACTCAAAGACACGGCCATGTAGGAGCTGGATGTAAGTGATCATTACACAATCAATATTTCAATCTGTTCATTTATCGAACAATAGTCTAGCCGTCTATCCTTGACCCATCAGCATCTTTGAACAGGAGAATTAAATAAATGAAAAAAAACTGAAGGGGTAGTTCGCTCAATTTACTCCAATAGCTTTCTTCAAATTTCTGTGAATACCGGTACTTAAAACCAAAAACTTCCTTGCACAAAGCTATCGTCTGGCTTCAGGAGACATGGAATATACTGAACTAGACATATGAACTTTTCACAGGCTTTTGAGCTTTTTTTAAAAAACATTTTTAAAGCACAGCAGCCATAGTCCCCATTTATTTTTTGTTAAAAGAAAAAAAAAATGTAGCCCGAACATTTTTCCTAACATATCCTTCTAAAGAAAACAATAAAAGAAGTTAAATGACAGAATGTACATTTTGGGGTAAAATGAAATGTAAAAATTCACAGGTGTTTACATTATTTTGTCCAACCGCTGTATGTGTGTGAATGTACTGTGTGTGTGTGTGAGTGTTCGTGCAGATACAGGTTAGAAGCCATGTATTTTTGCCATTGAAATACAGGTCTGTTTTTTGTCATCTGTCCTTCCCTGTTATTTTTTTCTACTAGTTTTTGTCTCTTGAGAGCTTCTTAGGCTTTACAGACAACCTTTTGAAATGAAAAAAACTAACAAGCTTTTATAATGCATTTGTGTGTGTGTATTTCTCTGAGTAATAGCGTTGTGTATTTGTGTCTGTGTGTGTGTTGCTCTATGAGTAATAGCTGTGTGTGTGTGTGTGGGCGGGTGGTACAGTAACAGATGCAGACTCGAAAGACGCATACACGGTGAAAGAGTGATGGAAGAAAGAGAAGAAAAGAAAAATGATTTTGAAACATGCCAGTAGAGAAAAAGGAAACTTGGAATGGCGACATTTTTTAAGTTTCCCCCGTGACCTCGGAAAACCAGTTGCCATGACTTCACTGAACCTTCAGGAAACAAACAGCTCAATGACTTCAATGTATTAGAATGGAATTGGCTGTCATTTGATTGACATTGCTAAATCCCGCCCCTCACCAGAGTTCTTTGGTTCACAAAGACTATTTTTTCACTCATTGCACCATATTCTTCTCTAAACGTGTAAAAGAGATGGAGTGTGTCAGAGTTCTGTAAAAGGTTTGATTTGTTCACTGGTCTGTGCAGAGAAAACGATGGTCGGAAGAGTGTATTAATAATTCATTAAATGCTTTAGTGTGCATTCCAAAGTACCATTTCTTGTCATTTAGGGAGACTCTTTACCAAAAGCACATTACAGTACACTAAGTGTATGGCCAGTATCCATAGCAGATCTTTTGATCCCTGCTGGTAGATGCCAGAACAACATTAGTTTCTATTGACAGCCATTGAAATGTAGCCATGTATTCTGATGAAATGATATTATTGCAAACTCAAACTCTCTCCAAGTATTTTAGATCTCCTTGGTGACCTCTTTCCAGATGTTATTATATTGACAAAATTAGCTTTTGCTATATTTTTAATGAGCAATTCCATGCCATTTCCATTGATTGTCACTTTATAGTTATTTGATATTAGTGCTAGGGTTTTGATTCATGTCTGTTACTCAAATCTTTTGAATCCATTCACCGAAAAAATTTGCTCAGATTTGTTCTGTGATTCATACAGTGACTATTTTTGTAGATCACGTATTTACGCCAGTAGGTTGCAACCAATGAATGTCTTAGAATATTATGAGTGAATAATTGAGTCATTCATTTGGGATTCGTTCAAAAAATCATATTATTTTTCATTAAAAATTACCCCTCTACATGATATACTAAGAGACGCAAGAAATGCCACAATATCTGATTTCAAAGCCAATGTATTGTTTTTATTTCCATTTTGTCAAGCTTAAGAGAAATGACAGCAATAGCCTAAAAATAATTTATGAGTTTCAGTTATATGCTTAAAGTGTTTAAAAAGAGCTATTGAGATATTGTATTACATTGGGCACCATAGCAATGCATTTCAAGTAGGCTCCTTGCAGTTAAAATTGTGGATGTCATCAGTCATTTTTACACATTCATAAATTGAGGATTATGCTGTGTGTACACCTATAAAACTTGGCGTAATGCTACACTTTTCATCTGCCTGCTTATGCTTTGCTGAACTGAACGAACAACATTCTAATCCCATTGGTTTATTGTCGGTCAAAAGATACTCGTTCACAGTTGACATGCCTGGTTTGTTCTCAGACAAGATGTTTGATTCAGTGCCTCTCTACTCAAACTCGGTTTAGAGAAGCGGTAGATTCATTCAGTAATTTTTACCAATCGATTAAAAGATTGTCTATTAAGACTGTTTGTTTGATCTCTGATGTGTTACTGATATAGCCTAGTTAGTCTTTGAGGGCAGGAACACATTTAGAAGACTTACGAATCAGTGCTATACTGTATTCGTTCACTTATAAGATTTGATCAGATAGTCATTTAGGACCGAAACATAACTATTGGATATCGCAGCCACATACTGAACAGGAAAGTTATGTCAGTGGACAGCAACTTGTGGGTCAAGATGATTTTGAATCTCTGAAAATCTCTGGTTCACAAGTTTACCCTACCTGAGTTCAGTCCCGTGGGCCTTTTCCACATCCATCAGCCCGAAACATGCTGTCTCACTTTGATGTCATACATATACTGTAGTAGGTTCATTTTTAACATAAATTACCACAAGTTTCCTTGGGATTTATAAGTATTTTTCTTTTTGCAGTTTCTTTTCTCGATGTTTCTTCTTTGTTGCAACTCTCTCCCTCACTTTGCTCTATATTCCTGCCCAAGCATGACTTCATTATATGGAGATTTTAATTACCTTGTCGCAGGTTATTTGCATATACAATGGGGTGATGAGTATGTTCTCCCTCTGCGGCTCTCACTGTGTGACCTTTGACACAAAACCCATGAGATGGAGGCGTTGTAAGAGGTTTGTTGATCTCAGCTCTCATATACTCAAGTTAGAAGGAAGGAGAAATGTCACCTCTCAACTAAAAACACAAAAAAAAATATATTTGTATTATCTGAATAAAATAATTAACATAATTAGTAGCATAATTAATGTTAGATGACGTTATATTTAGTTTGTTTCTGGTTTCTATTTCAATATTTGAAAAATCCCGTGATGCAAAGCTGATTTTTCAGCATCATTACTCCAGTCTTCAGTCACATGATCCTTCAGAAATCGTTCTAATATGCTGATTTGCTGCTCAAGAAACATTGCTTAATGATGAAAACATTGCTGCTTAATATTTTTTTGGAAACCATGATTAATTTGTTTAAATATTCTTTGATGAATAGAAAGATAAAAGCAGCATTGATTTGAAATCTTTTGTAACATTATAAATGTCTGTACTGTCACTTTTGATAAATTGTAGGCATCCATGCTGAATAAGAGGATTCATTCATTTTTTTAAATGTATATTTTGTATGTATATATGCCTCCAGACTTTTGAACAGTAATGCATATAAATGACATTTCAAATTGTCTCATATCAAGTAAAAATCAGCAAGTAATAATATAAAGAATGAGTCCACAAAAGAAGGCTTGTCAAATTAATAAATGCCAATGTAATTTTTTTTAATTAAATACTTTCACTTGTCCTAATTTAGTGTTTTGAGTAAGCCATTTGTAGGTTGATTTCTAATATAAATATTTAGCTCTGTGGTGCTTCTCTTGGTTTGAGGTGGGACTACTGAACTGTCAGTTGGTGGAAAGTGTGATTGGAGAATTTGGTTTATTCTAATGCGGTAAGACTGATGCCTCTCTGAATTGCGTTATTGGCTCTATCGGTAGAACGGTGCAAATGGCCTCATGTTCTCCAAGCCTGTCAGACTGTTTCTGTTCATCATGATTAACACCCTAATGAGTAGAATTTTCTCTTAAGCAGTTGTGCTTGCCTTGCACCCGTCCAACAAATCAGTTCATTTATCTTTACCCCAGTTCACACAGTCATTACATCCTGTGGCAGAGGTGTAATCGCCACATTTGTGGATCATCTAAACAAGCTGCTGGGTGTCTTTGGTGCTAACATGAGCAGCAGGGTGGAACGGGGTCTCTGTGACTCATCTGAGGGGCTGCTGGCTGGAGCTGATGGGTCTCATCTGCTCTCGATCCGTGCTGAATTGTTCGGAAATTAGGTGGATAATGATCTGGTGGGATTGGGCTCTGCTCTCTGATTTGTGTGCTGTCAGTTTGTCTTGAACTCAGCCTCTCTGGTTAGCCGTGTCTCTACTGAGTGTCCAGTAGCTGCCGGGTGGATGTGTGTGTGTGTGAGCGAGAAACATTTGTGTGGAATATGCAGCTCTGTAGGAGACGGTAATCCGAGGAAAAGTGGATATGGCTGCTCTTCCCAGAAAAGAAATCCAGACTGAATGCTGGAACAAGAAAAAGAGAGACACTAGAGAAAGATTGCTGTTATTTGACCCCTAGTAAATATATGATGACTTTTTTGTCTCGCTTGGATGTTTGCCTGTCATCAGAGATGTAGGAGTATGTGTGTGCAACAAAGCATAAAACAGAAATGGAAACCTCTGAAAATCCATCAACAACCTGATCCAGAGACACATAAGGAGGATCAAACACACACACACACACATCAAGCATCCCCATCAGTGGCGGAGCATGCTGGGGCTATAGCCTCACCGGAAATGTGCATAGCACTGGCATTTTTTTTGTTTGTTTTTATCAATTTAAAACATAAAAAAGTCATTAAAAACCTAAAGGTAAAAAGAAGTTTAATAAATGTTTTAATGTTCCTATATGTATAAACAATGGTCTTGATGGGGGAGGAGTCAATTAGGCCTCGTCAGGTATGACACGTTAATGGTAATAAGGGTAATGTAATAATAAAGATGTTCAGCGAATTTGATAACATGCTTAGTAACTGCACACTTTACAATGCGATCTTGTAAATGTATAGTTTTGAGGTCAAATGGAAAATTAAATGCAATAAATGTAGGATATTGAAGTTATTGATGCACTTATAAAAAAAATTCTTAGCACCCCCTCTGAACTGTTAAGCCAAGCCAAGCCAAGAAAAAAAAAAATCCTGGAGCCGCCACTGATCTCCACATATATGTAGAGTAGCTACTGGAGTCACACACTGTTGCTACAGTGACAGTAGAGCTGATGTATGTGGGATCTTTAGAGGAGGAGAGGTCAAGGGGTCAGTGCTGAGAAATATATCCTTATATGGGCATCCAGAGAGCCCAGCGGAGGAAAGACGACTGCACTATGAGTGTGTGACATGACTATCTGTCTGCTTGCCTGTCTTTCTATATATCTATCTGCTCTGATTGAATAAGCTAACAGCCTAGCAACCACCTAGCAACATCCTTATAACAACCCAAAACACTAGCAGTTGCCTCTTTAGAAAATGTCAAAATTCTGGACAGGTCTGAATGTTTTGGTTGTGTTTCTAGATAGGTGAACTAGATTGAAGGCCTCTGAAACACTTACACACACACAGACACACACATCCAGCTTTTGTTCATTACAGAGAACCGGCAGACAGGGCTGTTGCAGTTCCAGCAACCCTTGATTTAAACTCTTCTGTTGGAGAAAAGTGCTCAGAGAGAGATGGAGAGACCCGCACAGGGCTGTAAATGAACAGAGAGAAAACAAGAGACACTATGAAGGTCATGTTTTTGGCAATTTTATTGCA
The DNA here is from genome assembly GCF_963993115.1 of Abramis brama. Lineage (NCBI taxonomy): Eukaryota > Metazoa > Chordata > Actinopteri > Cypriniformes > Leuciscidae > Abramis > Abramis brama. The sequence goes on from NC_139983.1 coordinate 18,459,246, forward strand.
GCTTTTTGTTCCATTCTCTGACATGTTCCCCTTGTGTGTGTGTGTGTGTGTGTGTGTGTGTGTGTGTGTGTGTGTGTGTGTGTGTGTGTGTGTGTGTGTGTGTGTGTGTGTGTACATGCTCAAAGGCATGGATGTTTGTTGTGCTGCCTTTTGTAAGGGCTCTCAACTCGTACTGCCGTGTTGGACTGCATCTCCACCCTCCCATCTGAACATACTGCAGCTCTTTCAATTAATACATTATTAATGATTAGCAAAACAAAGCTCATGAATATTGAAATGCTTTTATCACTAAGGAATTTAAAAAGTTTCCACTTCATCAGAACACATACACACACACACACACACACACACACACACACACACACACACACACACACATATTTTAGTCTCCTGAGGCACATAGCCAGTTACCATTAATCTAATTAACTGTCTCACTTAAGACCTGCCCATCAAAAGTCACCCGAGAGAGGATGAGAGAGGTAGACACTGAGAAGAGAGAGAGAGAGATGGGCGGGGTGAGCCAGATATCAGCAGACAGAAGCAATGGAGTTTTTGAAGTACTGTGGTTCTGAAATTGGGTCTTCTTGTCATTTCAGTCTCTTGTGACAGTTCAGACTTGAGAAATTGTGTCAAGAACAAAAAATCTTTCGTTCAGTTTGGATTCACCTTGACCCGGAACCTAGAATTCTGAGAGCAAGAAAAGTGAACAGAACTAAAAAAAGGAAAAGAATTTAAATGTAGTACCCCTTCTAAACGAACCGTTCAAAGATCGCAGACGGCCCCAGATCTGGACAAACTGAGTATCATTAGAAAGATTAAAGACTCCAGCTTTGTTTGACCACTGTTTATGATAAAACTAGGTTGCAGTGACATTCATTTCTTAATTTATGTCAGGAGTGAAAAATAATCAATCTGTAATGTTTGATATTTTGAATAGAATATCACACGCATATGAATTAATTCACGTCTGGAAGTATCTGGTGAATTTGACATAGGCCTAAATCACAACAATCCCGTTCACAGCCATTGATACAGGCTGCAGTGTAAGTTTTTTTTATGCTCCTATTTGAAGCTTCCCATTTTCAAACGCAGAAGTGTGATAAAGGCCTATATAGAACCCTTTATTCTTAGGGTGTACTCTTGTTTTACACTAAATTACCAAATTTTACTTTCTGCCCAACAAAAGGCCCTTTTAAAACATCAGCATTAGTGACGAAGTAGCATTTACAAAATAAATGTAATTTTAAGTTATGAAGCATCCCATTATGTAATAATTGCAGTTTGTAAAAGGACAATGAGCAAATGCACAAAATATATCGGAAGTCGTGATGCTTTATTGTGCCATGTTTTATCAAAGGGCTTGAAAATGTTTTAAACACTCACAAATCGTCTTGTAACTTCAACAAATTCAAACCATTAAAGTACTGAAAATCACATGGAAGATGATGTTTGTGTTTCAGTGCCCTGTAATACTATATAATAATATATTGAAGGCATATACACTCGTCTGCTCAGTTTTCCATCCCCCTGTTTCTCTCTCTCTCTCTTTCTTTCTTTCTCTCTACTTCCATTATTCACCAGCAGGTCTCTGCAGTAAGCTCTCATTTCACCCCACTACGACATAATCAATACCTGCAGTGTGTGTGTGTGTGTGTGTGTGTGTGTGTGTGTGTGTGTGTGTGTGTGTGTGTGTGTGTGTGTGTGTGTGTGTGTGTGTGTGTGTGTGTGTGTGTGTGAGCGCCAGCACGTTTTACGTAGGCTTAAGTGTGTTTGGATAAATGAGCATGCAACCGGTCATAAGATTTTTGCATGCACACTTGAGTCCAGATTGCAGTACAGAATATATCAAAAGGAGAGATTGCATTTGCTTACATTAGTTTATGCTTTACCTTGCTCTTCTGGTCATGTTGGAAATGGTTTCATTCAGACTTTGAGACACACACTCGTGCACAAACACACACTTACAGTAGTCTTATGCTCTCAGTTTTAATTTCCCATAGTTTAATGGTTTTTATGTTCACTTCTCTCATAAAATATGATGACGTGCATGATGTATAAATATCTTAACTATATGCAATCCAATTTTTTGCAGTAAATTTATTTTTATTATTATTATTGTAATTACTGTTTGCAATCCAGTTTAAACTGACAATATCTGCACCAGGCATATTTAAATGAAGTCATTATCATTTTACCTCAAACATGCACCCTTCTAATACAAACGAGACATTTCAATTATTTGCCTGTTGCAATTACCAGCTATTTTGTTTATGTACTATTTTTATTGATCCTGGCAGCAGTGATTCATCAAATGATGTAGAAAAGAGTTAGGCCTATATATTCTTACAGTACACACAGTATAGTTGAGCGCACTGGTGTTTTAAGGAGCTGATTCAGGTGTGTATCGCAGTGGTGTAATAAGGCTGTAAAGTCTATGATTTGCACTGTTGCCTGATTTGCATGACAGGATTTATCAACGGGCACAATTCATTCTTACTGAATCTCGCCATGGCACGAGAAAAAGAGTAAATACCCATATATTCATTCATTCTATATTCATTCTAAACATGCTCACACCCATATGCCCGCACACACGCGTACACACACACACACATACATACAAAAGTCAGCTCATATTGATTTGATGTGGCTCCTCCTTGTGTTAAGGAGCAGACATGATCTGAATTTTAAAGAGGTTGCGTTACTTCACCCTCTCCCTCTCTCTCTCTCTCTCTCTCTCTCTCTCTCTCTCTTTCTTACACACATTCAATGTAATGTGGCCTTTGGTAAATCAGTGATGAAAAGTGGCTCTATTTTGGCTCTTTCTACGGTTGCTAAGCACAGATCTAATTGCTGGCAAATGTTTCTGGACTCTAATGTAAGTCAAACTGTGTGTGTTTGTGTGTGCGTGGGTTTGGCATATAAATTAAGCAAATAGGTCTGGATCTCATTCCAGTCCAGCTGCAATGACCTAAAACTGGTACCTGAACGTGGATCAGACCCAGAGATGTGTTCACATCACCGCAGTCACTAACTCACTGTAATGCAGCAGCGATGGGGCAATTATCTGCAAGCACTGCAGCAAGAGTGTGTGAGTTTAGGCTTCCTGACTGTCCCACCACTGGTCTATAAAACGTATCTGTGAATCCTCTAGAAGCATCGACCCGAAGATCATTTCAAACAGGAAATGGTTGATGAGCTGTATTATGTATATGTATTTTAAGGAGCTGTGTGAAAGAGATTGTGCTAAGTGTGTGTGTGTCAGGATCTCTTCCGATCAAGGCTACTGCAATGCAGATATGCTAATGATCAGATAATGTCATATCATTTGTGTATCTGCTGCATTGCTCCCAACTGTGTCTTTCATAAGTGAGATGCATGTGTGACATCTCATGTTGCAATGCTTGGTTTCTGGTCAGGCATGAATTGGAGCAGCTTTATGTAACACCCTGATCAGAGATTCAAGACCCCGAGCGTCCCCCACAAGCCCCTGCCCGTTTGGCTTAATCTAAAGCACGCTTTGATTTCCTACAGGCTCAAATTTGAGCTGCTAAAGAGAGACAGGCGCTCTCAGAGGGGAACTCGGGACACACGCATAAAGCCACTGTCATCTACTGTAACAGCAAACAAGGAGAGAAATGCTGTACTGAATACAAGAGGCTTCAAGGTGTGAGTCTTCATGTCGATCATGTCAAGTGTCCCTTTGGTGTGTCAGGTCAGGCCCATGCGAACAGTAAAAGCTGAGAAACCCTACATTATTGGCTCATAAGTGAATATAATTTATTTTGCTTTCATGCTGAAGATTCTTCAACAGCAGTTGATTCATTCCACCACTGATAAGCGGTGAGAGCAACATGGTTGTGAAAGGTGTAGATATTCTGCCAGTGGGTTTAGCAGGTGTTTTTGTGTCACATGGTCACAGTTTGTCTCACCCAGAGCTTAAACTGTTACATGTTTTCACTGAGTTCTGATGTGTTGACTGCTTGTGAATGTGTTATGTCTTGATTCTTTTGAATGATAAGATCTTCTGCACTATTCACAGAGCTCAGGAACATTTCTAATTAACATCTCATCTACACCACACAAACTTAAAAGATCACTTTGTTTTCTGTCAGATTTAATAACCATTGTCTCATACGGTTAAAAATGTGATACATCATTTGAAATGAGAGAGGGAGAATTTCGGTGGGTAATGAAATTATGCAAGTGTCCAGTAACTACAGATGACGGATGTCAAAAACACTTGACAAGAACAAAACGTACAAAGAATAAATAGGAAGAAAACGCCACATGCATGCACGCATAATAAAATGGCATGCGCTGTGATTTTAAAACCTTTGTGTGCGTGCAAAAGCAGTTCTATGACTAATTGATGTAGCGTTAGCGCACTGCCGTGACCTCAGCTGAACCTAACCCACATTCAGATGAGAAATGGAGAGGGTCATTCCCACACACATACAGCTTAATGCATCATACAGTGCAGATCTGGAAACTATCTAACACTGTTTCTGTGACAACCAATGAAGGAACATGAAATTGTCTTTGAGAAGTGAGAGATGGAGAAAGACAGAAAGAGAGTGTTTGTGTTTATTAGTCTTCCCTGAAGCGTATGCCAGCATTTGATGACTCTTCTGTCTTCCTTGCTTCATTTTCTCATGCCTTTTCTTCATTAGCTGTGTTTACATGGACCCCTAATAATCCATTTGTAATTGGACTAGTAGCACAGTTGGAATAAAAAGAGTCAGAATTAATTGGCCAAATCCGACTGAAAATGGTTGAAACCTTTTCTGTTCTGTTCAAGAGGACATGTAAACCAAAACTGGAAAGTTCTGTCCATGTGCAATGGTGTAGAAATTGCATAATGACATGTCACAGAACAAGCTGTTGTTGTTGTTGAATATAGTGTACTAGTGTAATAAATGACTGTTGTGTTATTCTAAAATTCCCATTCCACTTATTGCCTGTGAAGTTGTGCAGGACAATGTCATCCCAGCAGTCCTTGCTTGGGACTGGTAATATATTTTTTTTAAATGTTAAATGTAGGCCAAGAGAGTCAATTTTGATTTCTTGTTGGCTTTAATCATGACATTAGGTCAATATGACATGGTTGGTTGTGGAGATTTTCTGGTTGTAATGTTCTGCGCTGTGGTTACTCTTGGAGAAAGGTCATGCAAGCATGGCAGCAAGTGGTCTAAATCTGTGCATGAAAGATGTTGTTTATGGTTCTGATAATGATGTTGTTAGCTTGGAGGTGGAGGTTTGTATTCAGTGTTCCCTCTGAGCATGCCGGGCTGGATGTTGCTCCTGTGCAGATTACGGGAAAAAACGTGAGGAAAAAAACGTCAGAGCTAAATTAATGGCCAATTCAGCTAAGGTCCATCCGCACATCCGTTGACTTTATTTAACTCTTTCCCTGCCAGTGTTTTTTTTTTTTTTTTTAAGTTGCCAACCAGCGCCAGCATTTTTTTTCTCATTTTCAGAAAACTTCAGAAAACCCTGAATATATTGTTGTATGAATATCTGAACATACATTATAAATATATTTATACAACTGAAAGAAAGAGTTAAATAAAGTCAATGGGTCTCATTCATGAAACACGAGCAGAACAAATTTGTGTGTAAATCGTGTGTAAAGGGGTTCTGGCGTAAATTTTCGGATTCATTAAAATGTTCGTATTTGCCAAAAGTTAGTTGGTACGAAAGAAATCTACACCTGCTCCCAGCCACGCGTAAATAGTGCGTTTAACATCCGAACGTTTTGCTCTTTAATAAGGCTGCCTTTTAATTAACCTTAATCGGGTACATATTTACAAGCATTTTGAAAAAATATTATATATAGTAATTACATACGGTTTTTCTTTTTACTTTTATTACGAGAGCCAGTAATAGCATCTGCAAACGGAACACAAGTCCGCAAGTCTTTTTTTAATTTTTTTAAAAAAAAAATTTATATTCAAGCTGTTTATTCTTTTTTTTTTTTTTTTTTTTTACAAGTCAGCAAGTCACAAGTGTTGCAGTCAAGCTTCATGTCGAACCATTTTCTTTTCACTTCTGGGACTGTTCGATTAACAGATGAAACTCCATTAACTGCATCTGTAATATGCTGCCAAGCATTTTTACCTAAAAAATCCTTTTTTTAAGACCTGATACGCCACTATGTACGCTTGAAAAAAAAATGTGGCATTTTGAATAAACTTCTGATAATAAAACTTCAATTTCTGCATCTGAGAAATTTCTCTTCTTCATTCGCTTTTGGGAAGACATGTTGAAATCCTTCGTTTGGTGTCATAATATGATGCCCATATATAGTTGTCAGTCGGTTTTAATGGGCGGGATTTATGGTAATTAAGAATGAGCGTGCACGCGCGTCCCATTTACGACTGTTTGGAATTCATTAACCCACACACACATTTCACTATCAAATCTGACGTTTACGAAGTATTTGTGAATCAGGAGAAGAATTTTCGGGAATGTCTCTTTACGCGCAAATCACTCACATATTTACTCGTATATTTACGAATGTTTCATGAATGAGACCCAATGACTGTTTCTCAATATCCATTTTTAAGCGATCTTGCAACCTTGTGTTCTCGTACTACATCATCAACCGTCGAAGTTCAATTACAGTATTCAAGAAAGCAAGTACAGAGAACGCATCGCATTAAATCACCTGGATGTGTTCTTGATATCGAGGATGCATCAAGTGCAGACATGATAAAACTGAACCGTTAGAAATTCCAGAAGACGCTGCGGGCGGTCGACGTATGGAAGCCTGTGAGCTTTAAACCTCTCGTTCTCACTTAAGAGATTCCCGCCTAAGCTCGCAAATATGTGACAGCTCGTGAAAGTAAACGTTTAGCATTTTGTTTTGCATAATTTTAATAAAGTGATAAAGACCTGGAGAAAGCCTGTGGGATTTTTATTGGCATATTAAAACAAATCTTAACATTAACAAAGCATAAGTAACATTAAACATACACTCATTTTCACAAATACAAAAAGTACATTAATGATATAAAATACTATGAAAATAATGTCTATTATAATATGAAATAAATATTTTAATAGGTTATGGCATTTGTTTGTTATGTTATGTTCCATTTATTGTTATTTGTCCTATAATATGCTGGGACAGTCAGTTTAACAACAAGATCGCAGCACATCTCAATTCGCAATAGGATGCGTTCTGTGTCCTTGCGTCCTTCTAAGTTCGTTCTTTCAAGGTAGCCTGGCAAGACCGGTCTCCACGAGAACGTCATTTGCGTTCTTGGAATTGAGAAACAGCTATCATTTCATTGAATAATGATTTTGCATAGCAAGTACAAAATTAAGAGGGAATATTGATTGTATCTGTGTTTGTGAGTGTATTTAGACACAGTCAGAATTGATGAGGCTGCTCTCTCTCTCTATCTGTCTCTCTTGCATCATCCTCTTATTCTGACTGTCCGCCTGTGCATGACTGCATGCCGTTTATCTATCTATCTATCTATCTATCTATCTATCTATCTATCTATCTTCTTTTTCTCTTGGCCTGTCTTTTCCTCACTCTTTTCTTCCTCTCCTTCTTTTTCTTTCTCTCCCCCTCTCTCCAGCAAAACAATAAAAGTCAGGATAATTGATGACGAAGAATACGAGAAGAACAAGAGCTTCTTCCTGGAGATCGGAGACCCTCAGCTCGTAGAGACCAATGAGAAGGAAGGTGGGGGGCGTGGCCTGAGTCTGCCGAGGAAACCACACATACAGCACACACACACACACTGAACACCAGTCCTCTGGATCATCATCGGGATCAAGTACAGGCCAAACCACACCATCGACAGCCCTGCAGCCCAGTCCCCGTGTGTGCTTGTGTGTGTGTGTGTGTGTGTGTATCATGCATGCATTATTCCAACCCCCTCCTGTTGTCTTGTTTCTGCAGGAAGACGATAACAGTCAGGGTTCTCAATCGAGAGGAATACGATAAGCAATGCAGCTTTTGCGTAGAGCTACAGACGCCACTTTGGAGAAGGAGAGGATGGACAGTATACAGAGGTTTCTTTCCCTCTCACAGTGTCTCCTTCGCTTTTTACTCTTCTCTCCCTCTGGGCAGAGTCTCACCCTCTCTGTCTCTCTCTCCTGGTGTCTGTGTGCTGTTTTACTAATCGAATGACTTGTCTTTGCTTTCGATGATTACACAATTACTCGCATAATAACACACATACATTAAACATACTTTAAAGGGTTATATGATGCTTGTTTTAATGTTAGTTAAAGATTATTGCAGCAAAAACATAATAAAGACCCAGTTTTCAGCATCCGTATTGAAACTGCTAATCGGTCCTGATGCGTCCAGTGAGGGACCGCCAACTCACCTGTCAATCAATCAATGCACTGAAAGGGATTTAAATTTTCTGGTAATGTGCAGATTTTTTTAGAACATTTTTTTTATTTTAGCAATGACCTTGCCAGGATCAGAACAACGTTTTGCTATATTTTCTCCATATCTTACTCTTGTCTTTAGTAATATGCCAGTTAAGTTATCATATCTTAAGGTGTTTAGGAGCAAAAGTAACATAAAATGTTTTTAAAATTTGAATTTCAGAACAAGTATCTGCAGTTTATTTCAATATACACCACTATTTCAAATTTGGTATCAGTAAGATTTTTGTGTTTTTGAAAAGTCACCAAAGCTAATTTTTTTTGATACATTTTTTTACAATTTGCAGTATGTTCATATAATACACAAAAAATTTATCTAAAAAGGGCAGTTACATTTTAATGATATGACCCTTTATTTATAGTTATCATCATCTCTTACACAATCTTTGTGTAGTTTACCATATAGGGTGTGTTCAGGATACTTCAGAAAGAAAGAAAGCTTCAAAGCCAATTGTTTCATTTCGTTTCCTTGCAATAATCTCATAACTAGACACAAAGAAAATGTAAAAACACACCAGCAAATGAGTTCAGATAATTCAGATACTGGGCTGTAAATCATGAGGAGAGATTAGGGGAGCTCGAAAAGACTCCGAGCTCAAGATTGTGAGCTGTCTTCAAAGCCAAGGTTGTTTGAGTGTGTTTCATCTCACATTTAGATAAACATTTCTTTTCCAGGAAGCAGAGCTGTTCAGTTTCCCAGCACTTCAGTGTTTTCAATTTGTATCAAATGTTTTTATCGTATTTAGATTTACTTTTTGATATTCATTTGGTTTTGGTTAATGTTGTATTTTAGCATAACTGATATAAGATGCAATAAAAATGGATCCAAAGGTCAAAACATGGTAAATAGGAACTAATTCGAGAGAGGAACATCAGGTAGAATTCAATGAAATGCAGCTGGATTTGGTTATGCATTTTTGATGATGTTTTGCTGCACAGCCATATGACTTCATCAGTGATTAACCAAAAAAAAACTGATTAAGGCACTCAGATGAGTGGTGAAACGTTTTCAAAATAATTAATAATCGAGTCCATTTGCTTTTGATTAGCTTAGTTTGTAAGGGATTTGAGAGTACCCTGGATAATTCAAAACCATCATAGACAAGAGAAAAGAGATTGCTTATTATGAGAAATAAGAAAAGAAGAGACACTAGAAAAATAAAGGACCGCAAAAGAGATGGCTGGATGAGAATGAAAGGAACGTGTGTGTGTGTGTGTGTGTGTGTGTGTGTGTGTACAAGCTGTAGACTGAAAATGATAGCTCTGTTTTCAAGGACAAAACAAGAGAGAGAGAACATCAACCAATTAAATCAATATCAAATTACATGAACCTGACTCCATCTTAATGTTGTGTCACATCTATAGACAGAATAGAAAAAATATGCAGCATCTCATTCAATTACCAAAGCTAATCACAAAATCTCAATGTTACCAATTCATTTATTTTATTTGTCTTTACTTTATTACTTCTGAGATGTGCCACATTTTCTGTTGGTCTTTTAATGTACTTCCTATCCATCTTTTAGCTTTTTTCTGTGGTTGTGTAACGCTACTCAGTGGTGGACACAGATCTACAGTAGGCCTGAAATGTATTACTTTGATTACCAGCTGGATAAAGCTGGAAATCTAAACAATAAAATACCAATTTATAATAATATATAAATATTTTATATTTATTTTTTCATAGTAAATTAGATTCCCTGCCTTTTAATTTTGTAGGATTTCGGTAATATTAGTTTCTCTCTATATATAGTTGGTATTTTAATTCATGTGAATGACCGCAGAATTTAAGCATGACATCAATCAAACCTCTCTGACCCAATTATTGATATTTGCGATACCCAATTATTGTTCAGCCTGTTCCTCTTCAGTTTTTCTTCAACTAGTTTATTTTTATCGGCTATACATTTGTATTGACTTGCTTCTTCAAACAGGTCCATTAAAATTTGACCAATCAAATTAATGCGTCGTCTTTACAGATACTCAAACAAGATAGAACTACCGCTTGTGAGAAAAATGATTGAGAGGCTGTTACATGCTAAAACCATGAACAATACAGAGGAGATGGTGAAATAACATATAAGACATATAAGACAAAGTGGAAAAAATGATCTGCATTCAGAGGGACAGAAACAGAAAGAGATGATGTGTGTATTTTGTTATCTCACAAATCAACAGGCAGAAAAGTGTGGGAAACCAAGTAATTCACAAAAAAGGAGAACTTGCCGTCTGAGAATAAAGATGAACGGATTACACGGGAACAGATAAACATAAAATATCAAGACAGAGAGGGAGAGGCTGTTTAGGCTACAGGAGCGAGTTGCTCTGCCATTAATCTGACAGTGAATCTTATGCTGGAATCCTCCACTAATGCCTCTGGGTTCATTTGTGGCTTGAGATTTATTCGTTCCATTAGATATTTCATTCGTTTATGCTGCCATTTCTGCCTATGAGGCTCATGTTTGTTTTGAGCTTGGGAATGTAATCATCATAACATTGTTTTATGACTGTTGCTGTTGTTGGTGTTGCGGTAATGCCAGCTGAGCTTGTGAACTGAAAAGAAATATGAAATAAATGAGACAGAAAGAGGAATTGAAAGAGAGAATATATGTGATAGGACTAAATCACCATGTTGCTGCCCAAAGGATTGTCATTTTCTCCTTTCCCAGCCCTTTCCTTTTCTGTCCACATCAGTGTGTGCATGTCTCTAATGTTAAGTGTTTTCATTTCCAAATCTTCCATGTCGATCTGCATCTGCTTCTTTTCCTTTGACCCTCTCATTTCATTGTGTGTGTGAATGTGGGTGATTGATTGGGCTAAACCCAGTCACATGATCAGGGGTTGTGTATGTCACACACTTACTTACCCAGAATTCCATTGGGCCAATAGAAGCTTCATCGCTGAAACGAATGAAGGAAAAATCCTGCCCCTGACACAGCTCTCATATATACAGAGTCACAGTGGTCTGTAATAAAAGTATGTTCTGTCATAAAAGTATGATTTATGAAATGGACCCTGTTTTCTAAATTTACCAACGAAGATCTGAGATTTTGACCTTTTAAAGGATTTTCCCCAGCTGAGCCAAATTCTTGTTCACTGTAGCATTTTGACAAAAACTATATTTACACAATCCAGTTTATCCACAGAAACCTGTTGGTCCACAAACATGTTTTGGATGATTATTTGAATTATAAGGTGGCTGGTTTGGTGGGTTTGGTTTCTACTCTCTGACTGGTGCTCTTGTTTTCAGAGGAGGAGAAAGAGGCGGGGAAGGAAGAGGAGGAGCCTCTGACGGGCGAAGATGATGAGGAACGACGCATCGCTGAAATGGGGAAGCCAATGCTCGGAGATCACCCCAAACTGGAGGTTATCATCGAGGAATCTTATGAATTTAAGGTGTGTTATTTTGCTACACAGTTCCCACTTTTTTTATTTAAGAATGTTTCCATGTTTATTTGTCCATACAATGAAATTCAAGAGGGTCCAATGTTTGTTTGTTGTTTGTTTTTTTGGACCCCATTGACTTTTATTGTTTGGACCAAAAAAAGTTCTTCAAATTATCTTCTGTTGTGTTCTGCAGAAGAAAGAAAATCATACATGTTTTTAACAACTTGAGGTTGAGTAAATGAAAACAAAATGTAAATTTTTACATGAACTATTCACTTACATGCATACTGCCATAAATCTACCAATAGCCAATTATCATATGAAACATGCAAAACAGATCGCCCGTTAAGATCTCTACTGCAGTATACTTGGTACACTGAGGGCTTTTTTATTGATTTGTGGGTGATTTTCATTGACAATAGTTGCTAGTATTTACACAAACCTGACACTGGGTTACTACATTTATCACTTACTTTATAGGTTACACACAGTATGAATTAGAAATACATCAGCCTGCAAGTGTGCAGATGCCTGCTTTTCTGTATTTTCTCTCATTCTGTCAGGGAAGTTCAAGGATCTTAAACATTGACATCTCATCGGTCGCCTCCACACACTTCAGAACGATACACATGCACACGCCTGCACTTCAACCCACACGCACTAGCCATGCTGAGACGTACACACACTCCGATCCCACACACACTTCACAGCGGGGCAGACCAGAGAGCAGTCAGAAACACTCGATGGACTGTGGTTCGCCTCGTCTGAAGTGTGTGTTTGTTTGTTTATTCTTGTTCTCAGTTGCACTGGACAGTAATTAAGCCATATTTTTTCTTTGTTCGCTGTGTCTCTCTTCTCTATAGAACACTGTTGATAAGCTGATTAAAAAGACAAACTTGGCTCTTCTGGTTGGCACCAACAGCTGGAGGGACCAGTTTATTGAGGCCATCACAGTCAGCGCTGGTGAGTATTTGGGTTTGTGAGGAGCATCGGCAGGCCTGATTTACCGATTCATTAAAAAAGAATAGTTCGTTCGAAATGTTAATCTTTCATAAGTGTTGCCAGAAGTGCCTGCAGTAGTAAATGCCACTGTTTAGCACTTTGTTTTCAATTGGGTTATATCAAGGGTGTCCAATCCTGCTCCTTAAGGGCCATCTTCCTGTAGAGCTCAGCTTCAGTATCAATACACCTGCCTGGAAGTTTCTAGTAATCCTGAAGAGCTCGATTAGCTGGTTCAGGTGTGTTTAATTAGGTTTAAAGCTAGGCTCTGCAGGAAGGTGGCCCTCCAGGATTAGACATCTCCATGGGTTATATAGATTGCATCAAATGTTAAGTTTTTTTGGTTTCCACTTGAAATGTCAAATGCACTGGTACCAAGTACTAGTTTACACCAGTTTTATTTCCTATGGTTCAGTTGACCTTTTTTTTCGCTGTTTGTAAGTGTGTGTGATTGAACTGAACATATGGCCATGTACGGTACATGTAGGTTCCAAAAGAGGGTTTTGTAGCAATGCCATAGAAAAACCATTTTGGATTCCCTAAAGAACCCTTCAGTAAACATTTACAGTGCATCCGGAAAGTATTCACAGCGCTTCACTTTTTCCACAATTTATGTTACAGCCTTATTCCAAAATGGTTTAAATTCATTATTTTCCTCAAATAAATTTATATTTATTTTCCTCAAATATTTTCCTTCTTTAAACAATACCATATAATGACAATGTGAAAGAAGTTTGTTTGAAATCTTTGCAAATTTATTAAAAATAAAAAACGAAAATCACTTGTACATAAGTATTTACAGCCTTTGCCATGACACTCAAATATGAGTTCAGGTGCATCCTGTTTCCATTGATCATCCTTGAGATGTTTCTACAACTTGATTGGAGTCCACCTGTGGTAAATTCAGTTGACTGGACATGATTTGGAAAGGCACACAGTCAACAGTGCATGTCAGAGCACAAACCAAGCCATGAAGTCCAAGGAATTGTCTGTAGACCGCCGAGACAGGATTGTATCGAGCCACAGAAAAAAATTCTGCTGCATTGAAGATTCCAATGAGCACAGTGGCCTCCATCATCAGTGAATGGAAGAAGTTTGGAACCACCAGGACTCTTCCTAGAGCTGGCCACCCGGCCAAACTGAGCAATCGGGGGAGAAGGGCCTTAGTCAGGGAGGTGAGCAAGAACCCAATGGTCACTCTGACAGAGCTCCAGCATTTTTCTGTGGAGAGAGGAGAACTGAAACACCGACACTCCCCATCCAACCTGATGGAGCTTAAGAGGTTTTGCAAAGAAGAATGGGTGTTGTCGACATGTCAAGAAGACGCTGTTTTCAGCATTGCAAATCTAATGAAGACTGAGACTCGGGCTCGAACTGATACGGAAAAACCGACACCATCGTTGCTGTTTGTATCACTGTGTGTACAAGTGCTGAGGAATCTAAAATTCAGATATAGTAATATGCATTTTGTTTCCGACACGCGCTGTAAGTGGTAGACCAATCACACCAGACTGGGCCATCTGAACAATTAGAGCAGAGTAGGCTTGCGGAAAAGATGGGATTTAGAGAGACTGAATCCTTTATTTATCCATTTGAGACGCTGTAAGAAAAGAGGTGATGCTGCAATGTATATTGTGAGAAAATGAAAGTGTTTTTTGCCCTTGGATGCATGTTAACCTATTGTAGGAGACCTCCAAAACAATTAGGAACCTCAAAAATAGCATATTTTATCATCCAAAGACCTTTTCCACTATAAAGAAACTTTTGTTCAACGGATGTTAAAGGTTCTTCATGGATCCATCAGTGCCAATAAAGAACCCATTTTTAAGAGCATACCGTATCTGTGAAATGTATCTCTGCTGTATAAAGCGCCCCCTGGTGGCAACTGTGCTACTCGGGAAATTCAGTTTTACATCCTCACCTCCACTCAGACACTTACAGCCATGTGAAGGAGTCTCTATTCTTTGTGCAAAGGACAGAAAGACAGCAGATGAAGGCGGAGAAAGAGAAAAACAAGAGAGGGATTTATTTATTTTTTGGTTTGTTTTCTAAAGTAATTAGCACTCGCAGCACGGCCTAAGAGAGACTGATGATCATAGAGGCTGCTGCTGCTCTAGCCATGTGTTTGTGTGTGTGTTTGTTTGTGTGGATCAGGTGTTGGTGACTTAGTGATTCACACTTGAACACCTCTCAGTGTGCCAATTTGTGCTCTGGGGCAAAGCAAGGTTAAAAGCCTGTGTGTGTGTGTGTGTGTGTGTGTGTGTGTGTGTGTGTGTGTGTGTGTGTGTGTGTGTGTGTGTGTGTGTTCTGCTTTCAGAGCTGACCTGTAATTACCAGTACACAACTGCTGTCAGACCGAGTGTTTTATACAGCATTTAGTTGTTTCTAAAACAGCTTTTTTGTATGCAATTTTATATATATGCAGATGAGTTTAAAGATGAAAATTAATTCTGTCACTCTTGTGTCGTTCCAAACCTGTATCACTTAATTTTGAGAAGTAGCAATATCCGATTCAAGTATGATTTGTTCTTGCAATGAATCGATTTAAGATTTAGTTTTCTCCTCCACTACACCTCTCAAATCTCATTCAAATTCACACAGATGTTTCAGGCCAGGTTGTCAATCAATAATGCTACTGTACATGTTCATAGTTCTTGTGTGTCTTTAATGAATCACAGTGCAGCAAATTTAAATATGTGCGTTTTCAAATGCACAAGTCATATATAGACTATTTATACAATAATTTCATGTTTTTTGTCATTTTTGGATTCATTCTTGCCAGCACCATTTACTTTCATACTGGAAAAAAAGCAAACCAAACATCCTATCTAACATCAAACTATCGATTCCTAACAGATGTCATTGACTGATGACAAATGGAACACTTGATTCTTTTTTATCTAATGCCACTGAGGAAGGAACAGAGATTTTTCCACGACTTTTTATCAGGACACGCAGATACACACGTACATTTGCACAAATGCACACAGATAGATACAAAGAAGCGGTAAAGGTCTTCAGCTAATGGCAGTAAATTGAAGAGTTTAAAGTTTAAAAGCTTTGCTAAATGTCAGACTCTGCAGCACAGCGAGATAATTTATATAGAAAGATAAAGAGAGTCAACACAACGTCAGCACTGAGGATGTAGGGGTTTACTTATCTATAGATTAGGCACAAAATAGGCCACAGAATGGAGCTACATGTGACGCAACTGTGACGGGGATGTCGTTAATTGGGAAAGTTATTCATGAAGAATTTTTCATAAATAAATTATGATTAACAAAACCATTATGGGTGAAGGGGAGTTAACTGTAAAAATGTCATATATATATTTATGGTCAGTTTAGGTCACATGTATAAATATTAGAAATAAAATATTAAATACTTATTAAAATTACTAAAACTAAAATTAAAGATATATATAAAAATATATTTTTTAAAACTAAACAAAATTATAAAAGCGCATTAATTAAATTACTACATCTTAAACTAAAATTACTATGAAAACTGAAAATATATAATTAAAAGCTACAATAATAGACCATAAGTATACAATATGTCCTCATTTAGGACATTAATCATGTTTGTTTTTTTTAATGCCATTGGTCAATGTCATAGTGCATGTATGCATGTATTACTCTTGTCTGAAAGCAATCTGATGCTCTTTTATGAGGCATTTACACCCTTCAGACACACTCGTGGACAGCACATAAAGCATCATGTTGACCTTCTCTGTCTTTTTACCACAGATGTGTCCATATTTACACACATGTACTGCAGTGACAGCAAACATCATCGTGACCTTCAAATACTCTTGGGCTGTAATGAAACAGTCCAACATTTTTGCATATTTTTAATGATCAGTATGAATGTTCTGTCTAAACGAATGGGTCCCAATCTAAATATCTACTTGATCAATAATCCTTTTAATCACAGTGTGTAATCAGGTTTTTGCCTGTGAATAGAGTCTTAGCGAAACAATGATGAAATCCACTGCCAAAGGCTTGAATCCGTTTGCTCTCAGCTGCTGCTGTGAATAGACGAGATTTCTGAACATCAGAATGTCACGTTTTCATCTAATCACACTTTAAAGGAACAGCCTCACCTGTCAGAGAGCAGTGTGTGGGTGTGTGTAAGCTGCTCTCTTTACGCTCTCAAGGAAACGCAGCACCAACAGAATATCAAACAGATTAGAACCTCACTGAACACACACACACACATGCTGTGTGCTCTATGGATAAAAGGCTGTGTGTGTGTGTGTGTGTGGAGGCTTTATCTATCGATTTCAACCGAGGGGGAATCCCAAACCCCACCCTTATTAGCCCAAGTCAAAACGTGACATTCTGATTCCTCCTTCAATGTAAATCTATGATATTTCTTGCTTGTTTTAGCACAAATGGTACAGGATGAGTCATGTGGCAAACTTTAATACTTAGGGGTTTATTCACCTTGTATAAGGTCATTATCTTATCTTCCTGCAGGTGAGGATGATGATGATGAAGAATGTGGAGAGGAGAAGCTCCCCTCCTGCTTCGATTACGTCATGCATTTCCTCACCGTCTTCTGGAAAGTTCTCTTCGCCTTCGTCCCGCCCACCGACTACTGGAACGGGTGGGCATGTTTCGTGGTGTCAATCCTCATGATCGGCCTCCTGACGGCTTTCATCGGAGACCTAGCATCCCACTTCGGCTGCACCGTCGGACTCAAAGACTCTGTCACAGCCGTGGTGTTTGTGGCGCTGGGCACTTCAGTGCCAGGTGAGAGAAAGAGGGAAGTGGGAGACAGGGAAAAAAGCTTACCTCTGATTTTTGTGTTTCAGCCACCCATGTTTATATTTACATACAGACATTTATTACAGAATGAGGATGTCCTGTGCATCCATGTGCGCACAGGGCTATGATTATGATATATCATATAATTATGCAGAATAAAGCTCCTTGCTACATTGTACCCCCCTTTCATCAGTCATGATAACTGTTATTTAAAACAGGATAAACACACATACACACACCACAATGTTCATGAACAGAGGAGAGACACAAACAGCACAATGTTCATGTACAGAGGAAACACACACACACACACACAGAGGCGTAGATTGTGTCTGCTGGAAGTGCAGGGCATGTTCACCATGTTTAGTATTCCAGACACACTGGGCTACTCATAGAGAAAATGCTGAGAGAGCAGAAAGCAAAAGCATTCCCATCTCTCTCTCTCTCTCTAATGCTGTTCTTCTCCCTCTTTACCTCACTCACTCCATTTTTTTTTCTTTTCATCCTCCTTTTCTCGCCCTTTTGCTCTTCTCATCTCGCTGCAGAAAATCCTTTTCTTACATTTGCATCTTGCTTTCCAGTAAAAGTCATCATACATTGACAATGTCGTACACACAAAAGGACAACATTTTCTTAATAAGTATTTTTTAGAAACATCCTTAAAGGGATAATTCACCCAAAAATGACAGTTTTGTCATTATTTATTCACTATCATGTTGTTCCAAACTTGCATGAATTTCTTTCTTGTGTGGAACATTAAAGAGGATACTTTGAAGAATGTTTTTGTCCATACAATGTAAGTCAATGGGGTCCAAAACAACACTGGACTCCATTGACTTCACAGAAGAAAGTAAGTCATAAAGGTTTGGAACAACATGAGGTTCAGTAAATGATGGCAGAATTTTAATTTTTGGGTACATATACAGTATCAAGTTCAGTTGTGCATTTGCATCTCTAATAGGATGCGTTTGGTGAGTTTATTATCCATATATATGGCAAAGCGCTTCAGTTACTGTTCAGTGCTGTTGATTCACCCTGCAGCTTCAGCTCAAAATGCCCGATATAATTGACTATGATTGGATTTAAAACAAACATATTCCTTTAAAATGTTCTCTTTTTGCATTATTAATAATCTAGCAGTCTTGTATTAACATGATATCGATTGGCCTTTTTCATTTTCTAAATATCATGGTTATCGTCAATACACCTGTAACTTCCACAAATTGTTTTGCGTAAGTGCAGATGAATGGATTTATTTCCAGAATAATATGTATTATAAAATAGATTGATGAAACGCTAAAAGTGATTGAAATACAAATGAAAAATGGGACACTGTTTGCTGAAGTTCTTCAGTATTCCTTTTTACACGAACTGTGCTACTCAATCAATAGTAATGTTTCTTTTTCGATTGCAGTGCTATTTGGGGACAGAAAAATGTATATTTTGATATATATCAAAAAAGATAAAGCACAAAATATAAATATTATTAGTTAAAATTCTATAGATATAGTGATCAATTTCTTGGCCAGGATAATCACGTAGTGAAAATCTGATAGTGGCAGCACTAGTGGAAGTAATACAGATGTTTAGAGAAAAGTACTGTAGTGCTTTTTGTTTTAGGATCAAATTTAATTCAAGCGGTCTTTTGTCCCAGGTGGCCTTTAGACATATTTTACCCTATCAGCTAAAATCATTTACGTTGTACCCTATCAGCTAAAATCACTTGCTAACAGGAAACTGTGGGAATATGTCTTTCCCTTAGGGTAAGACAAAAAAATTGTTTGAGGGGCTAAAGCTTAGAAAATGCTATTATATATTTTTTTTGTGAAGTTTGATCAAAGAAATCACAAAGTCTGGTTCAGACACCAAAAACTATGGTGCTTGCACTCTTTACTAGTAACAGGTCAAAAATCAAGTCAATAGTAAGGTAAATGAGGCCAAAAAAAAACGTTCAACTGAAGAGGTTCCAACCATATCCATTGATTGTTTTCTGCTATTTCTGCACAGTTTGACAAAATGACAAATGTGTCAATATTGAGAAAACAACTGAACTTCCAATTAACCAAGCGAGGGACATGTACGCTGACTGATAAGGCAGCGTTCACCAATGCTTTAGAACAGAACACAAAGCCTTTAGATTCAGCATATAGTTAGAGTATCTTTAATTAACTCGCTCGATGAATTTAAAATGAGTGACTGCATCCTCTGAATGCAGTCTCGCCAATGTGTGGCGATATAGGTTAATTAAAGTGATTTTTCTCTCTTTTGATTAAATATTATTTAGTCCACTTTGTATTTCCCAGCACGGACATACTTGAGCAACAGGGACATTTATAGTCGATAAAGTACTCATTTGATATGTGTGGTCGTTCTGTCAAGTTTGTGTCCATATGCGAACGTAAGCATATGAGGTTTATAACAGTTTGAAAGTCTGTTACAGTCTGGAAACGCTGATCCATTTAACTCCGTAATGATTAACTGCTCCCAAGAGTCTTTCTGGGATGAAGCTATGCATTGCCTTGACACCCACGTTAGCGGCAGTTGTCGTCCGCACACTGCCAGGCTCGTTGGCAGGACTTTACACCAGACTGGGTGTTAGCTGAGCCTTAACTGAGAATTTCCTTGGTAATGCCATGGAAACGGCTCCGTCCATGCTGTTGTTTACAACAACATAACAGGAGAGTGATGAATAACGAGAAGGAAAATGTTATTTCAGAGTTAAGTAGGCTACTTTACGGTAAAACCCAGCTTTGACTTTATAATCTTATAGCCTTGAGATGCTGCAGCGTAAATTGTGGTCTTTTAAGCCCTTAAATGCATCTGTTGTTCTCAGATACTTTGTCAGATTTCCACCGAGAGTTTCTAACCTTCACTTTTAGACAGACGCTGAGTGCTGCAGTCATGTCGCGCTGGAATTACCGCAATTACCAGATGACAACTTTGAGCTGTCCGAAAAGCTTCGACACGACAATTCTTAGGCGAATAGAAAGTTCAAAACAACAAGGTTTATTTGAAATCAAAATCTTTTGTAACATTATAAATGTCTTTACTTGATCCTATTATGTGTGCGTGAATATAATATTAGAATGTGTGAATATCAGAGTGTATCCGCAGGATAGCGAGACCTTTAAATGAGGAAAATGGCTCTTTGTTCCCACAGGCAGAAAAGAGTAATATCAACATGTCCAGAGCAGTTCAGCAGGGTTATGCGTTATGAACTGCATTAGCATAACGAAAGAGAGAGAGGAAAATTAAAGGAGACAAGGAGGAAGAAAGAGTTTGAAAGGGAGTGTATGGGTTATTTAGAGGCCTTCCCTGACAGAAAGCACAATCAGCACCTCACGGTTTCTCAGCTGTCTGCAATAGATCACCCTGTTAGCATGCAGCTGTCTCTGAGCGACAGAAAAACCACACTGTTTAAATGCCCACTGATTTCAGCTCAAATCAGAGGTTAACCAGGCTGTTATTACAAAATTGCATCCTCACCAAAAAAGGAGAGATGAGTGAGAGAGAGGAGATGGGTACTATGTGCGTATGCTTGTTTGTGCTCTGCTAAAATAGTAATAATATTTAGACGAACAAGATGTACAGTACTTGAAGTAGAATTATTTTAATTACTCATATAAAGATTACTTCTTGTCTTGAATTTTGTTCTTGTTTTAAGCATAAACCTCACTCAGTTTTAGAATTCTCATTAGATTTATGATTTAAGTTTTATTTAGCTGTACATTTGGTTCAAAATAAATGAACTAAATGTTTCGAAACCTGTTTTTTTTTTTTTTTCATTTATTATTAGACACTACCGCTTAAAGCTTTCTATTTCAGATAAATGTTGTTCATTTGAACTTTTTATTCATCAAAGAATCAAGGAAAAAAAACTGTTTTCAACATTGATAACAATAATAAATGTTTCTTGAGCAGCATATTAGAATGATTTCTGAAGGATCATGTGACACTGAAGACTGGAGTAATGATGCTGAAAATTCAGCTTTTGCCATCACAGGAATACATTACATTTTAAAAGATATTCAAATAGTAAGCAGTTCTTTTAAATTGTAAAACTATTTCACACTATTAGTGTTTTTGCTGTATTTTGGATCAAATAAATGCAGACTTGGTGAGCAAAAGAAAACAGAAAAATCTCACAGATCGAAAACTTTTGAATGGTATTGTTTATTTATGCTTGTTTAAGTTATCAGAATGTTTATGAATCAAGATAACTATTCAAATAAGTATTTCACTGTACTAAAATCTTTCTTTCCCATCTCTCCTTTTTTTTTCTCCTCTCCTGTCCTGCCTTCCTCATCATCTTCCTCTCAGACACCTTTGCCAGTAAAGTAGCAGCGACACAGGATCAGTACGCCGACGCGTCCATCGGAAACGTGACCGGCAGCAATGCTGTGAACGTCTTCTTGGGCATCGGAGTGGCCTGGTCCATCGCCGCCATCTACCACAACTCAAAGGGGCGCGATTTCAAGGTGGAGCCGGGTAGCCTGGCCTTCTCCGTCACCCTTTTCACCATTTTCGCCTTCATCTGCGTGGCGGTGCTCATGTACCGCCGTCGGCCCGACATCGGCGGTGAGCTGGGGGGTCCGCGGACTGCTAAAGTGCTGACCACCATGCTTTTCATCAGCCTCTGGCTCCTCTACATCCTGTTCTCCTCTCTGGAGGCTTACTGCCACATCAAGGGCTTCTAAACACACGTACATGCGCTCACACATACATACACTCTCAGAACTACACACCTTCACACAGTGACACACACGTTCATGCATTCTGTGGAAAATACGCAAAGACTAAAGGTTGTTCAAATAAAGGGAAAAGACTAAAGAAGGCAACAGCGGTGGACTCGCTTTCGGGTTCATGTGGATAATCGTTTTCCGCAGACCATCGGCCTGTTGTTCTGTTCTCTCCACACGCCACTCCTTCATCCTCTTCTTTCCTTGTTTGTTGTGTGTGCTAAATGACTGCATCTGATTGGACGGGGTTTGACCACAGTGTTCAAACATTAAATCTAGACTATGAAAAGCTACTATTGCTACCTTTAACTACTGTAGTTGTGCTTTTTTAACCTAACCCAGTATAAAAGCCACGTGGGACCGTGGAATCTGTAAGCTCCCTTCATAGTGCCATGGAACTCTGGGTAATGTGGCTGTGTGTTATAGGTTTGTTATCTTAATGTGGACCGAGCGGTAAATTTGCTTGGGTGAATTTTCAGACACACCACTTTATGTGTTTACAGATTATGTAATCTGAGCAGTCCTAACCGAAAGGGGTCAAATTTTGCCGTTCGTTTACGGCTTGGGCATCCTTCTAAACGGCTTTTGTCGTGTTCAAGAGCAGCTCTGTGTAATTTATTGTTGTGAAGGCCAGTTTTTAACCATCTCTTGCACTGGTGCAGTTCATTTCAGTTCAGAAAGAGAATAACAATAAAGTGAGTGCAGTATGCCATCTCCAATCTCTTCTCCTGGCGCTGAAGCTTCAGAAACAAGAGGTGCACTAGTGCAAGACTTTGATTTAAGAGCCTTGATCTGACGTTCTCAAAGACCGTAAAGTGCTATTTGAATGAGCTCGGGTTAAGGAACATCCTGAATTCTCTAATATGAACATACCGCGGTTCGTTATAGATTAGATTATTAATTTATGCAATCAATGGAAAGTATGTTAGGTCAGTGTAGTGAGATAATCCAGCATGTGACATGCTTTTGCCAACATCACATTAAGAGTTTACAATTATGACTGTTACTTTCCGTCCAAACCAACACGCATACATTTATAGACACACACTACGAGAAAAACGCAAAACCAGTGGCCATACTTTTGGAGATTTTGTTCACAATTTACAGTCTTACACATGCAAGCATGTATAATTGGTAGACTTTTGCTTGGTAAACTTGCTCAATGTCCCATACAGATACACTCAGTCACTCATCTATGTGGAGTTTACGAGGGCACGCTTTCCCTCCAACCCTGCTGAGATTACTTCTTTGTACTTTGTAGATTCGCTGCATACGGAGCTGTAAGGCAAATCTCGTAGAGTAGTCACGATTTTAGACGTAGGTCGATTTAAAAGCAGAAATTGTAGAACTAATCTGAATTTGACTTTAAACTTATTTAGGATAGCATGGTTTAACACAAACGAACTGAAAAAAGGAGCTCGTTTTAAATTTTGAAAATGCATTTGCAGGATTTTTTCACTGTCCTTTCCAAAGTTCGATTTCCAGTCTTAGTGGGTAAGTGAAAATAAAATCACGCTTATACTTACACGTAGATATTGTGTATTCTGCGCCAAATTTGCCAAAGGGAAAATCTTTCTAATGGAGAACTGCAGTGTGCCACACAGCCCCTGAAGTGGGTTTTGTATTTCGATCGTACATTTTTTTACCCACACCAAAAAAAAATGTCCTTGCAAGGATAAAGAGGCCTTGGTGACATTTCTTATAGGTGTTTGTACTGAAGGGATCCAGCCTACAGCTCTTTTACTGCATCTGAACACCTTTTCCTGTGATGAAAGAGTGTTTTTAACGGAATTCTGGGATTCTGTGTTGGGGGTTTGTAGTTTCAGTGGCAGAGAAGAAAAAAAAATTGCTTGAATAGCTGTTTATTCTAAATTTTTTGTTGCTTGTGTTTTATTTTGTTTTACATTTCTAATGAAAGGAAACAATATTGTACCAGCTTCAGGGCGTTTCTGTAGGAAACCTTCGATGATGACCTTCAGTCCCTGGTGAAGATGGTCCGCTGTTGCTTGCTAATACTATGATCCACAAGAAAGACACTACAAACAATGAAGGAAAAAAACAACATTGATAAAAAAAGACTTTTTCCTGAAGCCTAACATCTATTTAACCAATAAACAAACAAATGAAGTTGGAGTTGGTGAAACCATGTGAATTACAGCCATACCAAGTTCTGCCGTGAAGATTTTCATGGACTCTCGCCGTACGTGCTGCTCGCTGGCCGTCACACTAACCGACCGCAGGTGCGTCTCTCCGTACGGGACGTTCAAAGTGTACCTGCTCTGTCCGGTTTATACTGTATATGTATTTGCTTTGGCAGAGCAAGGGTCAGCAATTGTACATCTGTGCTCTGCGGTCTGTAAATCAGGGTGTGGCTGTATTGGACCCACCCCCTGTGAAACCTAGCCCCTCCCTGTGCCCCGCCCCCTTGTTTGCCATGTCCATATTTGGAATGTTAATGTGCTTCGTGTTGACAATGCATGGATGCTAACCTGTCTGTATATAGTACGCAGAATCCCCTTCATTAACGTAGTCGACCAGAGGTTTGAAAGCTGTATAGATATTCAGACTTTCGTTTCGTTCGCTTGTTCGGTTGGTTTTCCTGTCCGTAAGTTTCATTTGAATGTGTTTCTTTTTTCTTTTTTTTTTACTTGCTCATGTTTATTAAAAAGGCAGTATCTGTCGTTTGGTACAGGAGCACATGTACAAACAAAGGAAGCAATATGTCAAGGCCCTCTGCTTGGTTGTTGCAGTGGTTGTATTATTTAACGGTATGAAATATTTTGTCGTTGAAGCGTTCAGGTGTTTATGTATATAATGTACAGCAGAATGAAGGCAGAGTCACCACTCTGCCATTATCACAGAGAGAATACAACGTATTTATTTGAGACCCTTAAGAACTTCAGAATGACAAATATTGCCTTTTGGATTGATTGTTGCATAGAGCTTGTTTTGTTCTAGTTTCTTCGCTGAGCAGTGCGTGTGTGTGCGTGTGCGTGTGCGTGTGTGCGTGCTTGGTCGGTCTGGAGCAATCTGTGATATCTGTAAGAATTAAGGGAATTAATCCGTCATTTATCTGCTCCGAGTCTGTAAACCATCTTGCAAAAATCAGTGAACCATCTGGAAAATGTCTGTATAACATTAGGAGAATGTGTGTGAAGTGTCAGGGTTTGCCTTGTGTATGTCTTACATTCCTAAACCCCTCTCTCTTCCTCACTGCTCAGATGGTCTCTAGCCTTTCAGGGGTTTAATACTAATCTTTAAATAATATTATTTCCTCCCCTCCCCCTCTCATTCTCTCTCTCCTCTAACTCTCCAATCCAAGGCCTCACTTACTTCTTGCATTAATGTGTCCAGTGAAATTCTGTAGGCTGTATTTTGTAAACAATGACAGTCTATGTGTAAAGATGTTCCTGGTATTCCTGAACAATGAGTATATGTGTGTAAATGTCTACATTTCACTTATTTATAATGTATAAATTTATAGCATGTATAAAGGTTTGCAAAACCACTTATACAGCAAGGAATATTGTTCTTAACTAGTCGTTTTGTCTTGCTTTCCAGTAGAAATATCTAAAAATCCATAAAACAAGATACATTTGCATGTGTAATATAAGAGAATATCTATATCTTAAATTATTTTTTGTTGTTTCAAGCATAAATCTAACACAATTTAAAGGGGTTTAGGTTTCAGAAGAAGAGATAATAACAATTGAATATTTAACATGTCAAATAGTGTTGAGAATATTTTTAAAGGAAACCAAGACAAAACAGATTTTTTATTTTTTTTTGCAGTGTAAACAACATGGCAGAAAGCTCTCATGCCAAAGCAGGACTGAATGTATTGTATGTAACGTAATAGCTAATCTAAATGAAGGCTGTGAGTTTTAATATCTTATCTGTCTTGTACAGATTGAGGGGCTCAAATCATTGTGTGTGTACAAGCTAACGCTGATAGTCATGTTAATGCAAGTGTGTGTGGCCTTGTGGCATAGTGTGTCTTACACAGTCCTCTTGTCATGGGCTTATTAAAGCTGACTCTATTTTCCTCCTCACGCTCTCTCTCTTCTCTCTTCTTTCTCACTTTTCGCTTTATTTCACGCTGTTTTGTTTCGATCGTTAGGTTGTTTTAATTTCGATCTGAATAATTAAATATGATTTTTTTTTTTTTTTGATTTTTTTTTGTGTTGCACTCAATCTAATAAGATGGACGTCCACTAACTGTGATTGCTCCCCTAGTACACCTCTACGCAGGAAATAAAGTTTGGGATATCCTGTTTAGAGCTAAGTGGCTGCAGTGTGTCTCTTTTTATGATTATGTTTCTGAATACACATACACACTCAAAAGGTGTCATCAGTAATGGTGTTGATTATCCAGATAAAGATATTCCAGAGTTTAGGAGCCAAATGTGAAAACACTCTTGGACTTAGATATCCTATAGGTACTACCAAAAGTCCAGAGTTTTGTGACCTTGAAGAGCGTGATAGAAGATCAGTTAAATACACAGGAGCTGAACCATTTAGGGCCTTATAGGTCTGTAGCAATACTTTGTAATCGATACGGGACTTAATAGGTAACCAGTGCAGGGATGATAGAATTAGGGTTATATGATCATATTTTTTCGACCTGGTAGGACCTCTACCAGTTCTTAACCATTTCAAACAGTATAAAAAAAAGTGTTTATGAAAAACATTTCCTACCCTACCTCAGTATGGTGCTCTCAGTATGTTTCATATTTACCATTGCTCAGCGAAATTTAGTAATTTTAATAGGAATGCGCGCCATCGGGAGTTTAGCGTGCGAGCGAAAAAGTTCCTCGCTCAGATTAAGCTCATGTTCAAGTAACGTTTTCACCGCGCTGACCAACAGAAAGCTGCTTGGTTTGAAAGTAACTTTGATTTGTGTACCTTATGCATCGCTACTGTCAATGGACCTTTTACCATGAAATTTCACTGACATTTTTATTAATGTGAAAGCATCTTTACACTGACAACTATTACTGTCACCACACCTCATGTAAGTAGACTTAACATATTTGTAATTTTTTTGTGTACATTTTTCAAAGGTATTAGGCCCTATGGCTATTTGTTTCTTTATGAGTAAATCTTTTAAATTTGATTTAAAAAAAATAACAGTACGCATATAAGGGGACAATACAAATTTATAACCAACAAGATCATGCAACATCAAGAGGGTATTTACCTGGCACAGAAACACATTTTGGGGATGATCAAATTAATCAGAAAATCAATGATTAGTGAAGTTTTATTTACAAAAAAACCTGAATGAACCGATTCTCTAAAATGAATCCCATTGCTACATATGAGAGAGAAAGAGGACAGAGCTATTTGATGATTAATTTCATCCTGGACAGGTGTTTGCATAAGCTGTATTTGTCTGTCTAATAAAATAACAGAGATTTCATAATGCACGTCCAGAACTTTTTTCTGTTATTCTCTATTTATTGGGTGACCATGGGCCAGTCCATGAATTTCATCTTAAAAGCTCTTTGTGCTCTTTGTGAACACAAATCACTCCATAACTCAGATTCCATCTGTAGTCCAGGTAATGAGTTCTGGCGAGACTGAACTTGGACTCTTCTCTGTGGGAAAATGGCCTTCAGAAAAATTTCATTTGGCAATTCTTTCATGCCACTAATAAAGGAGACATTCACGTTGAACAGAACCTCAGATAAAGAACCAAGAAATGAAAGCTTTAGCGTATAAGTTCTGCTGGGAAGACTCAATTGTTACGTCACTTATTACCTTCTCATCTATCCAATCGCGTTCTAATACTTGTATAAAAGATCGATACTTACACGTGTCTGAGTTCGCAGATGCTGACGCTTTCATTCCCCTCCATCCTCCCCACCAACACCAGGATGGTCCCTTCCCATACCTCACAGGGGGTCGGCTGCGCCCCTGCCTTCGTCTTCAGGCAGGAAATGCAGATTCCGTACCCTTGGTTTACGAGCTACGGACGGGGCCTACGCCAAATAACTTTATATCATAATATTTGCTTGCTTGGTTACGGTATTTTGCCTCCTGAGTCTTTCTGGTAGAACTAACTGACCCAATGTAACTGTAATTGGGCACACAGACTCCTTCAATTCCACATGAACTGATAACGGATACTAATACTTATATGCCTTTTATGGAAGTAGTCTGCTGTGCTGTTATCGAGGCTCTTGATGACGTGCCGAGGTTTGCAGCCTTTCGTTTGAGAAGAACCCCTTGTTGAAACCCACAGCCCCTGAGGCTATGCCCTGGATTTCCATCAGCTTTAGCCGGTGCGAAATGCACTGCAGTTTAACGTACGTGACAGGACAGATTAAAGACTGCGGAACACAGATTCATCAATCATCCAACAAACATTAGCATCAGCTGTGTTTCTGCTCTAATGCCTCATGTGTTTCGAAAACCTACAGTCTTTTAGTCATTTAGGCCAAGCGCTGTTGTGTGAGAGGCAGAATATTCAAAATATTCATAAACGCGCACATCCACACAGTCTGCCTAAATGCTTTTCATTAAAGTTTAAAATGGTTTGATGGGAAGCAATTATGTCAGAATCAGACATAATCAGCTGTTTTCAGACCAAACTGCTCTTCGTGAGACAGAGCATCTGCTAGCGAGCAGACACATTTTATTATAGTCATTCTCTTTTTCTCTGTCATTTACTATTATCTTGTTGCTTTGAAAAGCTTTTCTACTATTGTTTGGCATGCGAATGAATCAGCAGAGATGATGTTCAATAATCATGTGCTTGAATGTGTGCATTTCTAAACAGTCATCATTCAGACAGGAGCGACTTAGATCGCATGAAGAGTTTTTAAATGTCACATAAATGGCAGGGCAGTGGTCTCTGAGCCCTGTAGAGAGTGTTATTTTAGAGGGCCTGCCACAGTGACTTGTGCTCAACCATATCACATACAGTCTTACAAAACACTCTTTACTCATTCTGAATAGATTAAAGCATTCTTTGAAACACAGCAGTAATGTTTCCTCGTGTTATACTGTGTTGTTGTATTCTTAAGCAAATAAAAAAAACTGTTCTGTGCTAGACTAATTTAGGAGAGAAGTGTTGATTGTGTTTTAAGAAGTATTAGACAAGGTTTTCCTCTTTCTACAGTAGACAATTATTTAGCTTGAGACACGTTTATGGAGGCTGTGGAGGCACCTCAAAGGAATTTTAATTGCAAATTGAAGTAATAGAAACAAGTGTCCTTATCTATTTATGCTGTAATAAAATAAGTTTTTATTTCATTCCAGGGATAATCTCAGCTTTGAGCGTGTCTTAGGCCTTGTCCACACTGAGACGGCGTTTTTGTCAACAAAGACGCGACTTTTTGAAAGCGCTCTCCAAAGTGGATGAATTTGAAAACTACATTTTCGCGTTGTAGTGTGGACTGTGAAAACGGAGGTATTCTAAAACGATGACGCAGTTTTAGTCATGTGACACATATTGAACCGATAGATAACGATGTTTATACCGGTATTGTGCCTGTTATGTGCTATCTGTTGGTAAATATGTTTCTTTGTACACTCTTCATATCACAGTTCTGCAGAGATGACAGAAAATTCACTCGCATTTGCTGTCCTGTGTCAAAATACACTCTCAAAAAAAAGGTACAAAAGCTGTCGCTGTGGCAGTACCTTTTCAAAAGGTACACCTTTGTACCTAAAGAGTGCATATTAGTCCCTCAAAGGTACATATTGGTACAAAAAGTGTACATATTAGTACCTAAATGTAAGTAACCCTTTTGAAGGGTAGCCTACTGTCCCAGTGACAGCTTTTGTACCTTTTTTTCTGAGAGTGCATGAAAGCAGTTGTGTTTTAGACCAAATTATATGTGCGATCTGGACGTATCAGTGAATGGTGAGATATTTTTCTAAATAAAATGATCCTGACAGAAGAATGGCATGAAAGCCTTATTATGTCTGTTCCATCTGTATCATCTAAATGAACGTTTATGAGGTTTTACCCATGCACAGTAAGGTGAATTTGGCGTTTTCGACATTTCAGTCATGGATGTGAAACTTTTAGAAAACACTTGAAATCGCCAGTGTGGACTGAGAGCGTTTTGAAACGAAAATGGCGATTTCAAATGTATCCGGCTTAATGTAGACGTAGGCTATCCTTAAACTAGTTGAAAATGCAACAGCTTATTATGATGACACTCTCAACACTATCAACAAATATAATTATTTTGTAAATGTCTAATTGTCTATTATTTTTCTTGCATTCCACACAAGGGCATCAAGCAATTAGAAGTCAATATTTACTTTTTTGGGGGAGGCACCAATCACAATTTCCCTTGTTATAAGGCAAAAAATAAAATTAAAATTAAGCAAAAAAAAAAAAAACATGTTGGAGGAACACGTTAAAGGAACACTCCACCGTTTTTTGAAATAGGGCTTATTCACCTTCTTTCCTACATTTAGATAGGTGGGCAAATGCATTTTTGTCTCAGTGCATGCATTGTTTTAGTTTGACAGGGTCGGCGCTAGCTTAGCTTAGCATAATGAATGGAATCCTTTGTTGCCAGCTAGCATGTCCTGAGTAAAAGTGATATAAAAAATAAAAAAAACCCCACCTAATTACTTCTTGTGGCCTGCATATTCACAACGAGTACAAATAGCGATGCAGATTAACACTAGGCGATTTCCTAGGCAGATATTGACTTATATATTAAGGACTATATTAGGGGGAAGCACAGGCGAAGCACTGCTACTTGGGCGTGATATCTCTGTGCCCAAGTAGCAGTGCTTCGCCTGTGCTTCCCCCTAATATAGTCCCAAGTCAATATCTGCATAGGAAATCGCCTAGTGTTAATCTGCATCACTATTTGTACTCGCTGTGAATACGCAGGCCACAATAAGTAATTAGGTGTTTATTTGTTTTTTATATCACTTTTACTCAGGCCATGCTAGCTGGCAACAAAGGATTCCATTCATTATGCTAAGCTAAGCTAGCGCCGACCCTGTCAAACTAAAACAATGCATGCACTGAGACAAAAATGCATTTGCCCACCTATCTAAATGTAGGAAAGAAGGTGAATAAGCCCTATTTCAAAAAACGGTGGAGTGTTCCTTTAAGTTTGATAATAATTTGTGTTTGGGGGAATTTTTTTATAACCATGAGACAATCGTTTTTTTGCTTTTGTTTTTGTTTTGTTTTTTTACCTACAGCTTCATTATGGTAAATACTTTTTGTTTATTTTATTTATTGGTTTGTTTGTTTGTTTATTTTTCAAAATCCACTTCAAAACCATGAGAGAAACTGAAACTCTTACAGTAGTTCTGAGTCATGTCTTTTTAGTTTTGTCATAGTTACAAAAGCTAAATTGAATCTGATTACATAGTTATCTCCCAGTTAAGATAAGTCACTCGATTTAGAAATAGATCACATCTCACAGCACTGAAGATGTAAGACCAGAGACTTCTTTTGTGCTTTCAAAACCTTTTTCTTTTTTCAGTTACAGTGTCACTGTAATATTTTGGGCAGTTGTGGCCTATTGGTTATAGAGTCAGACTTTTAACCCAAAGTTTGCGGGTTCGATTCTCAGTACCGGCAGGAAAATGACTACGGGTTACCATACATGGCTATCACATCACAGTCTAATATAGATACTCTGCAGTAACTCTCCCTCATTATTCATTGAATGAAAAATGATTAAGAAAATACACATGAATGAGAAATGATTGGAGATATGTTCATTTTTCAGTAATTAGCCCTGCAGATTTAGTGCTAAATTTGATTAGCACATAATTAACAGTAGCCTAGCCACTTGCTTTTCATTTAGGTTGTCCCTCTTCTCAAACCCACTGCTGTTTAACGGACCATTTCAAGAATGAAAACAGGCCATTGCATGGCTGTACATCACACAATGGCCTGCCATTTCAAACAATGGAGCATTTAGTAGGCTACATAGCGAGCAGCTAATTATTCTGGTTGATCCTTTCCAAGAAGTGTATTAATGTCCTCTTTCTACATGGATACATCTAATACTTCACCTCAATGAAGTGAAGCCAACATTAACATTTATAGAGGATGATGGGAGGAAAGAGATGGAATAACCAAACTGTGTCATAAATGAGCTTGGAGAACTATTGTTTACTCATTATTGCGGAGATGCTCTTTAAGCACAAATTATGATCTTGCTTTGTCACTATTCTGTATATAGAACACTATAGTGTGATCTATTCTAAATGCAAAACACTATTTTGCTCTGCTATTCTATAAGTTGACTGCTATTAGGCTTTGCGTTATTCTACATGTAAGAACACATCTGTGATCTGTCACTATCTGTAAATGGAACACTATTCATTTCTGTCACTATTCTGTAAATAGAACACTATTCTCCTGCCACACGTTTTCAATTGAATTGAGCACCAAATGTGAATGTAAATACAAATTGAAAAATAACATGCAACATGGGTGACCTTAGCATGTGCACTTCTCTAAAACCCTACGTTTAATTTAATTTAGTTGAAATAAATCACTCTGATTGATTAATCAAAGCTTATCAAACCTGTTTGTTCTCTGGGTACTCTGTTAAAATGTTATCCTTGCAGATAAAACCATCATCAACCAAGAGCTCGGCAAAACAATTCCCTCTGTCATTCTTAGCAGAAATTATCATTATTATGAGGCAAATAATGTGTTTTTTAGTTTTTTTATTTACCGTGAGCTTATAGCGACCCACAGTGGTGACATTCTGCGCGCGCACACACACACACACACACACACGTTGGGTTTTCATGTTTTATGGGGACATTCCCTCAGACATAATGATTGTTTTATACTGTACAAACTGTATATTCTAACCCTACCCCTAAACCTACCAATCACAGAAAACTTTCTGCATTTTTACATTTTCAAAATACCTAATTTCGTATGATTTATGGGCTTAAGCTCATGGGCAACCAAAAAGATTTAGGTTTACCTGAACCACACACACACACAGATGTTTTTTTTCCACTATATTAGTGAAGATATTGCATAGATGTCCATTAAATATTTAACTAGCCTATATAAGTGAGGACATTTGTCCCTCACAAGTATAATTGAAAAAGTACACACACAAACTGAAACTAGTAGCCTATTTTTGAGGCAGTTTTTTTCCAACCACTGTATTACACATAGGCTCCTGGGTCAGGGGTTATTTTTGTATAGCTTACGCCCAGCAAGTTAGCAATACGCCTATAGACCACGCAACAAGTTTAAATTAACACAGACAAATGCAAGTAGTAATAAAATGTAGGCCTAAATAGTAGGCTCTGTCATAACTGAGAGAAGCTACATGTGTGCTCGCTTTAAGATGTAGCCTATAGCCTCCTATTGCTATTTTTTTATTTCCTTCCTAAATCAAGTTAAAAAATAAAGTTTATTCACAAATTAGCCCAGTTAACTAAATTATTTTTTGAAAGTTTATATGTTTGAGAAGTCACTTTGTAAAGAAAATATTTTATTTTTACTTGATGGTGCATTTCATTGTTCATTCAGATCTTTTTTTATCCTCATGAATACAATTGAGAATATTCATTAACAATCTATCGTTTACATGTGGCAGATACTTTTATACAAAGCAAGTAGCCTACATTGTGTTCCCTGTGAATCATTAAACTCATGACCTTATCTATTTTTTACATTGGGCAGATACTTTTATACGAAGCAAGAACATTGTGTTCCCTGGGAATCATTAAACTCATGACCCTAGCCTGTCTATATGGGAACTTTCACGTCAGAGGCAGAGGTGAGAAATTATGGCGTTATCTATGGCGTAAATTCTCGCGCATCTACTACGCAATTTCCTAGAGTGGGAGAGAGATTCTTGAGCGCTCTGCTCTCCCATAGCTCGCGTCATTACACCTAGATGTCTGTTATGCTGTGCAGGTAAAGTTGGCTCAGGTAGTTTGAAGGTTTTTGTGTAGACTCTATCTGCCAGGACAGCACGCGCAACACGCTCACAGGTGAAGGAAACACCGGAGTTGTCCCGAAACATTTTCATCCAGTTATCGTGTAAAGGTCATCAGCGAACTTTTCCTATGTTTGAAACAATCGCAGTGAACATGACGAGTTTGAAGGCGTTTAGCGAGCCATTTGGTAAGTAAATCTGCGTGATCTTTACTAAACTTTCTTTGTTCCTAGAGAAAATGTGCTTTATACCGGAGTGGCAAAGTTTTTTCTCGGTCTTTAAGTAGGCTACTTGGTTTCAGTTTTTCTAATTAATGCAGTAGCAAACGATGAATACTATAAGAGCTAAGGTCTTTAGTTGCTCTGTAAACATAAGTAGACACATGCATTTGCAGTTAGGATAAATATTTGTATTAATATATATATACATGTGTGTGTGTGTGTGTATATAATATATATATATATATATATATATATATATATATATATATATATATATATACATACATGTATGTGTATGTGTGTGTGTGTGTGTGTGTATATATATATATATATATATATATATTGGGACACATCAAGTGCAACTCAGGTTGACTTCATCTTGCTTTATATAGCTGTAGTCTATATGGTGTGACTTCAGCAATAGGCTACGAATGCCGTGTTTAATTTTCATATATTTGTTTGAGTTACTAAAACTTGCTGTTTTGATTTTTAAAGGCTTTTCTTCTTTGTATGTAGAGGTGGCTGGGTTTATACTGCAGGATTTGTTTGTGTTGCTTCTGCTAGTGTATGGGTGGCCATGCAGAAGAAGATCTGTGCAGAGGGTTTTGCCCTGCAGGATTATATTATGATGTGGTTTACATTTTATCTGTTCAAGTGCATCCCGAGCAAGCAGCTACACGCTCTCTGCATTCCCTGGCTGAGCAGAAACACTCATGAATAGATGCAGGCTGCACAGGTTTGGATTCGTCTGCAGTACTGACTGGGGCTAAATGTGGCACCTGTAGATAGATCTGTCCATGAGTTTTAGTTAATCTCTCCACAGCTGTGAAGAATGAAACACACTGGATTGTGAATGAGTAAAACATTTGTAGCACATACTGGCATCAAATAATTTTGCATAAGTGTTGGGTATTTTTGTTAGTGGGGCAGAAGAAATGAAAATATCTTTCCAGAGATAACATCAGCTCAAGGTGCTATAGGCACTTTCCGGTTTGATGCTTACATCAGAGTTTGTTTCTTGTTTTTTCCCTGCATGTAC
This sequence comes from Abramis brama, assembly GCF_963993115.1. Taxonomy (NCBI): domain Eukaryota; kingdom Metazoa; phylum Chordata; class Actinopteri; order Cypriniformes; family Leuciscidae; genus Abramis; species Abramis brama. The sequence goes on from NC_139983.1 coordinate 18,494,736, forward strand.
TTTCAGCAGTCACCATCATTACATTTAAAAGTGTGTTTCAGTTCAGACAGTCAACATCCTGTTTCAGCTGATGGGATTTCTTAGAAAATACCCTTTATATTTCATACTCAAGTTTTCAAGGACCGTTTTAAGGAACCACTTTATTCCTCTGAATTGTGTTTGCCTGTCTTTCGTGTGAATCAGCGGCAGCGGTCATGAACGCACGTTGTGTGGTACAACTGTGGTTAAGCTGTCTGGTGTAGGCGAGACTGGGTTTATAACCAGACAACGTGATCGATCTTTTCCCTCACCGGCCTTAGGAAACAGACAGGCATTCAGGCTGATGTCTGAAGTTGTGTCTCTAGTAACTGTCCCTTTAGCATAACTCTGTATAATGGAAGTTACATTTGATTATGCTTTATCTTGAAAAAGAGACGAATGATAAAAGTAAAAAAAAAAAAAAAAAAATGCTTTATATACTTATTTAACAGGAACTTGGACTATTCCAAGTGCCTAGTATTGACCCAGTGCTGTCATCACTTCAGGACTAGCATCACATTGGGGCAGTGTTGGGGGGAGTTGCTTTTAAAAGTAATGCATTGCAATATTGTGTTACTTCCTAAAAAATGAAAAGTAGTGTATTATGTTACTTTTTCTCACCTGGGCTTGCTTGTTTGTTTGTTTTTGTTTTTTAAGAACAAAATAAAAACCCTTTCACGTCAAAAGTGAAATGAATAAGCCTCAGGCTGAAGGAAATGCAAAAGCACGCCTGTACAGTAGAGGGCGCAGCTCAAACAAACCTTTCATTCTAGACTGCAGAAGAATAGGATGCATGAGAAGAAAATCAAAACTTAATTCAGCAATAAAAACAAAAAAATGAAACCCAAATGTTATTCTAAAGTAATTTTTGCTGATTATTATGGTTGAATTGGATCGGCAAATAAAGTGAGATTAAATACATAAAGTATATTTATGTTATTTAACATTTAATTATTGCAGGTTTGCGCAAAATTATGGTTTGCATTTCACAGTTTTTCTTTATTTTAAGGAATACTGAATCTGTTCAAACTGCAAGTCTGAGGCCCTTCTTAACAATTGCTCAATTGCAAGCAATTGTTGCTAAAGAAAAATGCCACGTCACATTATTGGAAATATTTCCATTTTAAACCATGAAAGTGCAAGTTATTAATAAGTCTCAACCCCAGCCAATTATTCACTTTATGAATTATTCACTTTATACAGAAAGTGAAACATAAAATCTACTTCAAAATGTTCTGATAACGGTATATAACAGTCTTCATTTATTTTCTTAATATTTCCCTTGTGGCCCATACGTAGAGAAGTATTTTGTGTTAACTAAGTAATCTAACATCTTTTATTATCATTGCAAATTAATTGTAATAGTAATTTAATAATAAAAGTAGCCTAATAATAATCCTTCAGATCAAGATCATCGCAGCGGGGGCTAAGCCGGGTCTCAAGAAAGGGGAGGGGCTTATCCAGACCAAATGATTAGGGAATTCCTGCATGTCACCAGAGGAAACTGTCATTGCACAGGTTAAAAAAGAGTAAAAATAGAACGCCTGCATGGATAAATCGTTCACAATAAGATCAATAAAATACTTTTATATAATATGTAGGTTGAATTTTATTTCATGACGACTTTAACTCTTTACTTTGATTCTAGCATTAAAGCTCAGCGTTGTTTTGGCACAGCAAATTGGGGTGATAACATTGAATGGCATCATAGTCTCTGTGCCATGAAAGCAGAGATCTGTGTTTGAATCTGCCACAAGGCAGCGTTGCCTCTGAATTGAAACTCACATGTGTCTCTCACACTTCCTTCCTCTCACAGTCACTTACTCATTTTTACTAGCAATCCTCTCTCTGTTTCTTTATCCTGTTTGTTGGTTCCGTAATTGTCACACAGCTTCTGAGGAGTGTTTGTGATCTGCTACTGCTCGACTTTTTGGAATCCGGCAAGTAACTTGTATAGCGAAGGAGCCTTTTTTTTGCGACAAAACAATAACAGGTTCTTTTCGTCTTTGAAAATGAGATATTTAACTGATGATTTTGGAACTCAATGTGTGGATTTGTTTCTCTTTAAATGCCATCGCACTGGTCGCATTTTGTTCTTGCATATATCCTCAACGTTTGTCTCAACCTGTACCTTTTCTTTTGTGCCAAATATTTATATATATTAGCACAAATTCTGTATATTTCACAAATGGAAAATATGTTGTTGTTCAGTGTGATGTAGTCTAACATGATGCAACATTGATGCACTAATGTTGATGTGATGGGGTGTTTAACCTTTGGGATTTTTGCAGGGAGAGTGGCTTCTGAACCGGTGGAGGACACTGACCCCAGCACCTTCATTACAGAGATGGTATGTTTTTATTGTTTTATTTTTCAAATACAAACCGTTGAATCTTTTTGTAAAGTAAAGGTCTTAGTTTACTCTAGAAAATTTGGGTGGAATGTTATAGATTGATGACGTTGGGTAATACCCACTGCACTGACACATCAGTTGAATCATATGTGGTGTTTAGTTTTGGTTTGTTATGACAGACTACATGAGTTGTAAACATTGTCGCCTTTCATATTGTGATCAAATGCCACTGATTATGTAGGTTAGACATGATTTTTATACATGATATCAAAGTAGCATTGGATGGGAGGAGCAGGTTTGAAACCCACACTCTTACCTTGTTGTGTGACGCCCTCAGAGGTTTGTTCTAGCATGTTCTCTGCTCATTTATCCACACATCTGAAAGTTTAATTTCCCCCCCTTCACTGTACGCACCTCCTCTCTTCGAATGTGTCCCAACATGTAGAAAGTGAAACAAAGGTGTATTGTTTACCTCTACGGTCTTTGCTGATGTTTTCTTTTCTTTTCTTTTTTCTGTGTTTCAGTCTCTAAGGTCAAATTACCCTGTTCAGGTCACTGATCCACAAGGTATCAGAGGTATTTATTGTTTATTTATATTGTTGCTGCTTCTGTTTATTTTCATGTCTGCTTATTGAATCAATTCTGCTGATCTCAGTTATTGAGAATGGTGACCTTTTAATGAGCCTCCACACTTTCCATATAATCATGTTCTTTTAATTGTTAATAAAAGATCAGCAGATTTATTCATAGAAATATGACTCCTGATTCTCTACAGATCCTGTAACCCTACAGCTCAGCTCTCTTCCTCCTGGTTATCTGACGTCAGCGGTGGGCCGAATACGACAGGTGAGTCATGTGATCTTTTAGTTGCCTGAGATCATTTATTTGCATATAGTTGGGTCTGATCACTTTCTATCATTATTTGCGGAAGTCACGTACTAATTTCTGACGACATCCTTATTTATAGATGCAAACTACACATTGTGTGGTGTACTGATTCTTGAGCAGTTGTATGATGTGGGCTGTGTAATAAATTGTGTAAATGCCAAAGGCTACATTTTATTCCACTTCTCGGGACTGTGCGGTTGTTCCCCCTACTACTTGTTTCATATGTTTCAGTTGCGTTTTCTTTAGGGGTGTGGGTTCACTTGTTCTGTACCCCTTATTTTAATGTATTTGTGCTAAGTGTGATATGGGTCACCGTGATTTTGCCAAGTAAGACATGTTCCTGGATCAACATATTTTGTTGATCCTGGATTAACATTCCTGCCCCAAAATTTAGTCATAACCCTATCCCTACCCCTAAACCTAACCCTACCCAAACTTTTCCCTAAAATCTGAGGGAAATGACAGGTGAATAACACTGATGTTGAAGCACCTCACCCTGGTTTTAAGCCTAAACTTGACATAAACTGTAAACTTGTTCCTCAAATCTGATTGGTTGATTGGAAAGTTGTTCCAGGATCAACAAAGATGTTGATCCAGGATCATGTGGTACTTGGTGAAATCACGTTCACCGTGTGATAATATAGAGCCTTCTTTTTATACATAAGCCTTAACATCTATTCTTTATCACCCAGCCTGTGGAAAATGACGGTACAGAATTGATTCCATCGGCTTCTGTTTCATCAGGTATGTATCGATGGTAGAATATTAGTTTTATATGCTACAAGTGATCACAACATATACAGTGTAAAATTAAGTGTTTAAGAAATTATTATTTAAAAGTACAGTATGCACCTTTTTTGTTGTTGTTCAAAATGTACCTAATGAGCAAGTACAACATGAATCTATATTCCAGACCATGTTTTTATCTTATCCTGAATCACTACGGTACACCTACCATGCCGGCTACCGTGTTCTTCCTCAAAATTTACATAGTGTATCTTTTAAAGTTCCCCTTGTGTTGAAAATCAAGCTTTTAATGTTGTTTATATTTCTATGTAATGTTTTAATATGCTTTAAGACAAATCATGTAAGTCAGCAACATTCACGTTCATTATATGTTCATGTTAGTTCACAGTGCATTAATTAATGTTAATAAATGCAATTTTTGATTTTAAAAATACATTAGTAAATGTTGAAATTAGCATTCTCTCATTTTAATAAATGCAGTAAAAATATTGTTCATAGTAGTTCATGTTAACTAATGTAGGTTTAAGTATTGTTACTGTTGAATTAAATTTTGGATATATTCCATAATGTCTGCTTTTCTTTCCCCACTCTCTAGACTTTAGTAAAGAACGTAAGTCCTGTAAGGAGTGTTTGTGTTCTGCCCCTCCACCCAAAATCAGTGACCTGATGAACGACGAAGACCTTCTGTACACCCTAAGGCTGAAGCTGGATCCAACTCACTGCACTGTCAAAAACTGGAAGAACTTTGCAAGCCGCTGGGGGATGAGCTACGACGAGCTCACGCTTCTAGAGCAGCGCACACACGGTGCCACCTACCAGAGTCCCACTCAAGAGTTCCTCCTGCGCTACAACCAGAAACCTGTCACGGAGCTCACCGAACTTTGCCAGCTTTACCAGCGCATCGATGTGCTACGATTGCTCCAGAGGTGGTTGGAGAACGACTGGCCCTCGCGCTGGCAGAAGGCCCATTAGCTGAGACTTAATAATAACTGGACCTTAATGAATGAAACGTGTTCGTAGAATCTGAAATTCATGGACAGCAGGTCAGAACACACACTACTGAACAGTGGTGGTACAAAGACAGTGTTTACAAGGTTGTACACTGGACTTAGTTTATTTTGAACTTTTGGCTGATTTCATCTCTCCAAGTTTCACAGATTGGTTCACATCTTTGAAATACAGATATTAGCTATGCGATTGAAGGGTGATCAACAATATAAGCAGTGGCGCCTCAGCACTTAAGGGGGAAATGGAAAGACCACTCAGGTGTGACAACATGTCTGGAAATTATCTGTTAATCCAGTCATACACTGTTTAATTTATTTTTAATACAAACAGCCATCTGTGTGTTGTGCCACTGTAGGTGTTTTTATGAAGTGTCCTTTGTAACATTTGTGATGAGTCATTTGAGATGGTTTCTCACCTTTAGTCTTGCCTGCAGTCTCGTAATGACCTATGAATCAATCACAAATGAGTGGCTGGTCAGGACACACAAACTGAATCTCCTTAATTTCAGCTGTAATTCAGCTTCCTATAAGTTCCTATTGCAACAAGGCATTTATATCCCAGGAAAATATGAGGTTAGAGGTAGCTCATAATTTTGATTGACGCCAAATCACATACAAATTACAGCTATTTTGCAGTTGATTCAAGTCTGTAAAAAGTAAAACAACATAAAAGACGAGATTTGATGAGGTAAAAAAATGTTTAACCTTGGGATTTATTTAATTAAATAGTCCTAGCTACATGTATATGGTACAGGATGGTGTGCTTTGATTATTGGCCTTTGTCTGTAAACCATTTGTTGAATTAAATGCAAGATGTAAGAAAAGTTTTACTGACTATTTATGGTACACTAAAATTCGTTCTGCTCGTGTTCTATGAATGAGACTCATTCTGTAGGGAGGGTTTGTGAAGTAGTCAGTTAAAGATTCAAAATTTAGATTTAAGTATCATATAAAACATTTTGATATATATTCAAATTCCCATTGCACTGCTTACTGAGCACTTGAATTTAGTATCACGGTTGGTATGAATGGCACTTAAATTATTTTTCGCCCTATCATTAGGAGTCTTTAAGAAAGATTTAGTATGTCTCTGAGAAAGGAGCAGTAAAATAGCAGTATAACTGCAGAGAACCGTGGATCTGGAAGTTGATGGAACTTCAAACAGTCTGAGCTGTTTTAAATTTGATTATCGGAAATATTTGATGGTTTAAAAAAATGCAGCTGGTTGCGGTTTCAGAATTCATGGTCAAATATCAATCACAATGCAGGTAATAGGGTAGGTTTTTGACAACATTACCTCTTCTAAACAAGATTATTTTTGTCTTCTTTAAAAAGTGTTTGGTTTCGTGCTCTGTACTCTACCTAGCTTTTAATTTCCTGTGTATGAATTGTAAAGCCACATCTGTTTGTGTGCATCAGAAGTTCTCTGTAAAAAAATAAAACATTTATATGCACAGTATCTAAATATTTGTTAAAATTGTTTGTCAATAGGTACAAAATGATTTTTAATCAACAATACATTATGAACTATTGGCATAGTTGATGTCAGAAGTGGTGAAAAACTAAACAAATAATTGTGTAATTGTAGTTTTACTGCTGTACTGTATCCATTTTTCATATCCTTAGAGGATCTTTTTTTTAAAGTTTATATTTAAGGCATCCCGCATAACAGTGTGACATAATCAGATCTGAAGTAAGCATTCAAATAAATTAGCCACGTGTTGTTCATGATAAACTTTATTAAAGTATTTTAAGAGAATTGTGCCTTTGTAAATATGGTAGGCACATGGTTAATTAAAAAGACAGAATGCCACTTTTTTTGTGTGTGTGTGTGGTTTTTGTAAAATTATAAAACTGTAATGGAAAGAGGTGTACACAAAAGATATATATATATATATATATATATAAGATAATAATACATGCATACATACTACAAAAACAGTGGCAAAATATACAAATTATAGATTTAGTGTATTTTTTCTTTCATGTTCTTTTTAATATTTTGAGACGATACAATCGTTAAACATTTAAAGAGATTATTATACAATTATGTATTTAACTGAATATAAAAATAATTACATCTCTGTCAAATTATATAATGCTTCTCCATTAATACTCTTCCCATTTTTAAAGTAAACAGTTGGTGTATATATATATTTTTTTACATATTATTTTACATATCCATTATCTATATGCAGTGGATATGGAACCACATTTACAAGGTTTTACTTGAAGTTTAATCTGATGTCAAACCAAGCATGTTGTTCAAGCCGAGGGTCAACTTGGCATCATCTTCCTTGCTAGTAGTATCAACTACCGGATAGTCCTTATCAGCATCAGGCTTTGTGACTTTAAATGTTCCTCTATTCACTTTTGTAGGGCTGCTTGGTTCTGGTGATATGCTGAAATCTAGGCTTGTGGTACGTGCATTAGACAACCTCAGCCTTTCCATGATATCTACAGCGACTGTCTGTTCATTGACCCCAACAGATGGAGATGAAGCTTTCAGATTTGTCTTGACTGACGAGGCCGAGGCAGCCTCGTCAGAAATGGTTTTCGCAGGGTCTGTATTGTGGTCAACTGATCTACTGAGTTCTTTCAAGATATTGTCAATGTTGCTGACTGGCAAGCTGTGAGTCCTGAAGATAGGTATATCTTGGGTGAGTTTTATTTCTGAAGTGGTACCATCTACTTCTTGTGATTTAAAATTTGTATCCTCATTCTTTGATTTGTTCCATTTGAAGGGCCATTTTATCCCACGTTTGGAGCCCTCAGCTTCAGCATTGATGCCTGGGACATCTACATCCACCCCAGCATTTGGTAGACTCAAGTCAACATCAGGACTGCAAACCTCAGGTGCTGATAGCTTTAGATCTGGTCCACTTACATCAGCAGCAATGTCAACATCAGGAGATTTGACTTTTGGGCTAGACAGGTTAAACTTTTTGAATGTTGGGAATTTCATCTTTCCTTTTGGAGCAGTGATGTCAACATCTGCTGTGGGAACATCTACATCAACCCCAGCATTGGGTAGGCTCATGTCAACATCAGGAGTACCAATCCCAGGTGCAGATAGGTTTAGATCTGGCCCACTTAGATCAGCAGCAATGTCAACATCGGGGGACTTAACTTTTGGATTGTTCAACTTTTTGAATTTTGGGAGCTTCAGTTTTCCTTTGGGAGTATTGATGTCAACATCTGCAGAGGGAAGCTTTATATCAGCATCTGGGACTTTGACATCTGTATCAACTGTTGGAGATGAAAGGCTGAGATCAGGAGCTTCTGCATTAAAGTCAATCCCAGGACTCTTCACTTTAGGACCAGAAAGGTCAACTTTTGGTTTCTTAATTGAAATCAGTTTCAGCTTTCCAGATGGAGCCTTTAAGTCTGGGGAATTGACATCTACACTGGGAACACTGACTTCAGCTTTTGGTAAAGTTGCATTTACATCAGGCACACTGATCTCAGCTTTGGAAAGATTTAGGTCAGCACCAAGTGCATTTAATTTTCCTTCAAGTTTGGGAACCGAGAGATCTAGATCTGTGTTAGCATCCAGCTCAGGCCCTTTTACTTTAGGCTCAGACAGATTCAGTTTTGGCAAATTGAAATGTGGCATCTTAAATGTTCCAGATGTGGCATTAATGTCCACATCTGGGACTTTTAGGTTCGCATCCGGTCCTTCAAGCTCTGCTTTTGGCAAGTTTATGTCTACATGTGGAGTGGGAAGATTTGGTGACTTTAGATTTCCCCCAATGTTCGTAGTTGGAGCTTTTAAGTTGGCTTTTGGCAAACCAAAGTCTAAAGAGGGAGCAGAAATGTCACCTTCAACTTTAGGTGTGGAAAGACTAAGATCAGGTGTTTTAACATCTACATTAGGCCCTTTGAGTTCTGCTGTAGGGATGTTGACATCTACATCAGGTGCATCTAATTTTGGTGTTTTAACCCGAGGTCCAGAAAGACCAAACTTGGGAAACTTCAAGTGAGGTAGCTTGATTTTGCCAGAGGGGGCATCAATGTCTATTTTAGGAGCATTTAAGTCAATGTCTGGGGCTTTGAGATCTACATTTGGACTTTTGATATTAGCATCTGGCAAGTTCAGATCCACATCTGGAGCACTTAATTTGCCCTCCACTTTGGGTGCTGAAAGACTGAGATCTGGAGCTTTCAGGTCTAGGTCTGGTGCTTGGAGATCTGCCTGTCCATTGAGGTTTACATCTGGACCTTTTACTTTTGGCTCAGACAGATTCAGTTTTGGCAAATTGAAATGTGGCATCTTAAATGTTCCAGATGTGGCATTAATGTCAACGTCTGGGACTTTTAGGTTTGCATCGGGTCCTTCAAGCTCTGCTTTTGGCAAGTTTATGTCTACATGTTGAGTGGGAAGATTTGGTGACTTTAGATTTCCCCCAATGTTCACAGTTGGAGCTTTTAAGTTGGCTTTTGGCAAACCAAAGTCTAAAGAGGGAGCAGAAATGTCACCTTCAACTTTAGGTGTGGAAAGACAAAGATCAGGTGTTTTAACATCTACATTAGGCCCTTTGAGTTCTGCTGTAGGGATGTTGACATCTACATCAGGTGCATCTAATTTTGGTGTTTTAACCCGAGGTCCAGAAAGATCAAACTTGGGAAACTTCACGTGAGGTAGCTTGATTTTGCCAGAGGGGGCATCAATGTCTATTTTAGGAGCATTTAAGTCAATGTCCGGGGCTTTGAGATCTACATTTGGACTTTTGATATTAGCATCTGGCAAGTTCAGATCCACATCTGGAGCACTTAATTTGCCCTCCACTTTGGGTGCTGAAAGACTGAGATCTGGAGCTTTCAGGTCTAGGTCCGGTGCTTGGAGATCTGCCTGTGCATTGAGGTCTACATCTGGACCTTTAATTTTTGGCCCAGATAGATTTATTTTAGGCAGTTTAACATCCGGCTTCTTTAGCTTTCCAGATGGAGCTTCAATGTCAATATCTGGTGCCTGCACATCAACAGCTGGAGTTTTAATGTCTAGATCCGGTGCAGATAGGTTGAGGTTTGGTGCTCGGAGATCTCCCTGTGCATTGAGGTCTACATCTGGACCTTTCATTTTTGATCCAGATAGATTTATTTTAGGCATTTTAAAACGCGGCTTCTTTAGCTTTCCAGATGGAGCTTCAATATCAATATCTGGTGCCTGCACATCAACAGCTGGAGTTTTAATGTCTAGATCCGGTGCAGATAGGTTGAGGTTTGGTGCTCGGAGATCTCCCTGTGCATTGAGGTCTACATCTGGACCTTTAATTTTTGGCCCAGATAGATTTATTTTAGGCAGTTTAACATCCGGCTTCTTTAGCTTTCCAGATGGAGCTTCAATGTCAATATCTGGTGCCTGCACATCAACAGCTGGAGTTTTAATGTCTAGTTCCGGTGCAGAGAGGTTGAGGTTTGGTGCCTTGACATCTAGATTCGGTCCTTCCAGTTCAGCTTTTGGCAGATTCATATCTACCCTAGGAGCCGACATGTTCAAGTCTGATGCTTGTATCCCTGCATTTAGATCTGGAGTTTTCAACTTTGATTTATGTAAGTTTAGCTTTGGCATTTTAAAAGTTGAGAACTTGTGCTTTGCAGATGGAGCATGAACATCTATATCAGGTGCTTTTACATTAACATCTGTGTTTGTATCTATCTTTGGTGCTGAGAGACTCAAATCAGGTGTTGATACATTGGCATCTAACTGTGGTGCTTTAACCTTTTGCCCAAATGTGGGTTTCTTAAATGGAAACTTTATTTTGCCAGAGGGAGCACCTATATCGACATCAGGAGTTTGAATATCTAGGTCTGGAGCTTCAAGATTGGCTCTTGGTAGATCAAAGTCCACATTAGGTGCACTGACATCTGCATTTAATTTTGGGGGAGAAAGCGCAAGATTTGGTGTATTTAGATTTGCATCAACACTCGCCTCTGGTACTTTTACTTTTGTAGTTTTTGCTTTCTTTAATTTGGAAAATTTAAACTTGCCAGAGGGAGGTTCTATATTTACTTTTGGTGTTTCGATGTCAAGGTTTGGACCACTGAGCTCAGTTTTTGCCAAGGTCATGTCTACTTCAGGGGTGTTCATTTCTCCATTAATCTTTGGGGCTGACAGACTTAGCTTAGGGGTTTTTAGGTCAGCGTTTATGTCTGTGGTGGTTAAATTCACATCACCATCAACCTTTGGTTTTTTAGCATGTAAATTGAAGTTGGGCATTTTGAACTTGGACGTTTTGGTCTTCAATTCAGGTTTATCCACATTAACAGAAACACCCGGAGTGTTTAGACTAGGGGTGGAGACACTGACATCAGGTGCTTCTAAAGTGCCATCCAGACCTGCTCCTTCGAGATTTGGTGTAGACATGCCAAAAGTTGGCCTTTTGAACCCTGGGCGGCTGAAGTTTGGTGTGGCATTCTTTAGCTCAATCTGTGGCATTTCTGCATTTAGTGTTGGGGTTGAGATGCCACCCTTGAGGCTAGGGGCATTTATCTGTCCATTCAGTCCATTAACCTGAACACCTGGTGCTTGAAGTCCTGCCTCACTGTTCAATCTGAGATCACCAAGGGACTAAAGAGGAAGAAGAGATGAAGACATGAAGAGACCTGTTTAGCTTCTATTTTTTTATTTTTTTATTTTTTAATTCACAAGATTGCTTACCACTCCTGCTTTTAGGTCTTTTGTTGTCTTAAGTTCAAGGTTTTTGTCATAGGGCTCAATGATTTTGATCAGTTTTAGCACATCATCTTCACTAAGGTGGTCCAGATGAATTGTTGCAGAAACCAGCTGATGTCCTGGAATAAACAAAAAGAGAGGATAAGGTATGTTACAGAATCTATGAAGTTTGCTTGTATGATTACATATCTTATACATGCTCACTTTATGTGAGTTATTTACCTTTCTGCTGGTTAATTGCTGGATTTGTGATTCCTGTGACGACGGCCCCTCCTTTCTCTGTGCCCTCCAGAGTTACACTCTTCATTTCTCCATTCTGCACATGAACAAGGTGACTTACTACCATATATTGAAGTGTTTTGTTTATAATCTCATATATAGCCAACACTTAATATTATATGCTTCAGGAAAAAAATATTTTACTCTGCCATGGCAAGGATGTAATCAGAGGTAAAAATGAATGTGTAAAATGTAATTAAAGGTGCTGTAAATTATTATTAGCCACGTTGAAACTTCCAGCAGACTTAACCATTGAATCAGACACACCCTGTCTTCTGATTGGCTAAACAAATCTGACTACATCTGTCAGGTAATAGGGATAATATTGCACCTTTAAATTGCTATTTTGGAGACAGGGTACTTACCATCATGTCTTAACTCCTTTAAATACAACTGGACATGTCATGAAAATCAGTTTCAGGAGATCTGTCAAAACAAAAACAACAAAACAATGTAATCATTTGGGAATGGTGTTGTGTGAGTGAGCATTCAATTGAACATACAATTGAACATAAATGTACATTTAAAATTTGCAAGTAAAATGACTGACAGGCCCACTGACCTAAAGTCATTCAACCAAGCGTGTTATTTTAGTATTTTTAGGAACAGACAAAGGAAGTACAGTGACTAATCGGAATTTGAATTTGAGTCTTTAAGTCTAGTTTCAGACTTAAGAGCAAGAGAACCCCCTGCTGATTCAGAACAAAGCATCTATTACACAATCGTCATGACATCGTTACTCTATAAATGGGCATAAGTGTGGAGTTACTTCCTTGCTGCCTTTGTAACCCCTTCCCACACTCCTTTAGACACTTGTTACATCTATATTGCATCATTTTCAGTTGCCTTGCACATTGACTGGGAATAAAGATAAAATGAAGCACCACTGTTACAGGTTTTTAAAAGATGAATTGGTTGATAGTTGCATTTTTTTATAAATATATAAATTCTTTGAATATTTACTAAAAACATTGCGCTTTGAAGAAGGGAAAGAGGAAGTAGCAGTGAAAAGTTAGGAACCACCTCCAGTTTTTCCAAGACAGAGATGTAATCGGCTGTAATGCAGTTCTAGTTAATCAGATGTTCAACAAAACTAGACCTCACCTCATAGTGAGAATGTGTTTGTTAAAAGGTTGTTTGCAAACCACATTTCTTAAAAACAAGTTATAAAAAAAATGTTGCTCCCTTTGCCTTGTAAAGTCAAAGGTCTGCAACCTGGCAGCCAATCACATGGGCTGTGACTTTATGACATCATGACATCTTCAATCTCACACTAAGGTTTGAGCTAACATCGTCTTTTTTTTTATAAAGAAGAACTGTCATAACCTTACATATGTGCAAAATATAGCATCTACAGGCCCAACTTTTTAGATTTCAGAGTGTAAAACACAGCTGGTCTAACCTCCTATAACTCAAAATAAATGCTTTTTAAACTGGTATTCTGTCTCTTTAACATATTTTGTATGTTTTTGTGTGCGTGTGGTTTTGGAATGGATGGACTGTGGAGAATGAGGAGAACCAGTTTGTTCAGATGAAAGAAAGATGAGGAGATAAATACCAGGGGCAAAATGTTACATATGCACAAAAAAGGCATTAGAATGTGCGTACGCAATTTTCCACATACAGTACATGCAGCTAATGCATAAAGCTTGACTATGGCATTGAAATTATATGCATAGTAAAACTAAGTTTCAAGTTTGGTTTATTTATATAGCACCATTAAAACAGCAGCAGCTGACCAATGTGCTTTACAACACCGGATAAAATAGATACAAGCAAAAGCAGTAGAAAACTAATTTCACAATTTTCAAACTAAATAGCAAAAGAAAATCAAAATACTAACTGAAGTCAAATACAAAAATAAGGAACATTAAAAGCAATGGGTATATCAAATAATTAATTTTGAGCAAAGATTTAAAGGCACGTTCTCCTCTTTGTTTTAATCTGGCTCTGGGAACAGTGAGCAATCTATGACTACCGGAGCGAAGAGCTTGAGAAGGGTTATGTAGAGATAGAAGTTCAGATAGATATGAGGGGGCTAAGTTGTTTTGGGACTTAAAAACAAAGACTAAGGTTTTAAACTCCACTCCAAACCGCACAGGCAGCCAATGCAATGATGCTAACACAGGAGTAATGTGAGTGAATTTACGGAGTAAAAGTTTAGCTGACACATTTTGGACCAACTGGAGACGAGCCAAGGAAGAGTTCATTCCACAATACAGTGAGTTACAGTAGTCTAAACGTGATGATATAAAAACATGAATCAAAACTAGGCATTGTAAGCTCCATATATGGTTATATAGACGGGCTGGAGATGCATGTATACATTTTCCACTGACTGGGTTTTATAAAGGAATTTTGCGCAGGTTCTGGCTTTATAAACCTCAAAACTTTTGTGCATATGCACACTTTTAAGATGAAATCTACGCAAAGTTTTATACTTAAGGCCCCAGCAGGTCCCTCAGCATCTCTTTTGCCTTTTTCCCCTGAATGTCTGTTTTCCAATTTTATCTGATTTGTCTAAAGCACATTGTTCAGACTGTGATTGGAAGGGCTATATGGTCTTGACAATATAGTGAAGATTTTTAGTGTGAAAATCAGAATGATATAATTACTCAATAAAGCCTTGAGTTTAATCAGCAACAGGAAATCAGCTAATGTGTCACCTTGCTTCTAAAAAAAACTGATGCTAAAAAGTCATTTTTGTTATCATAATATCATAATTATAGCCTGCACGTGATGCATGATGAATCAGTGCTAAACGTTTCAGCTTAGCAAAATAACAATGTTTCTCCTGTTCACATTTTTGTGAATGTTTTCAGTTTCTAAGCTAGTATTAATCACTAAAACCTCAATAGACTCACATTTATTAACAACATTAGCAAAGGCTACAGCAAACACATATTAAAGGAGCTGCTTCAATATCAGAACAGTTTTAATATTTTTTCCATATTTGTGCCTCTACATCTTGCAAGTAAGTGAATTTATCAGTTTCCATTAGAGGCAAAGATGCCTAAACACAAAAACATGATGCAGGATGATAAATTACACTATGATGTTCTTTCTGATTCTGTATGTTTTATATGAGCAGCAATGAACCGAACAGTGGAGAATGAGCCACTTACCCAAAGTCGTTCATGTATCTGTAGCTGCTAGTGTTGACACCTCTACACTCCAGGTGAATATGACTGTCATCCTCTCTGTCATGGGGTTTCCATCAGATAAATGCTTTTGGAGCCGCCAAACAGGTTCTACAACATCAGCATGACAACCACACACACCGAAACTACAGATACAGAGAGTTTGAGTAAGTGATGCCTAGGATTGTGAGTTTAGATGTCATTTTGTGGCATGATGCACTGATATGTCTCAATTGTGATGTTTGTTTTTTTTTGGGGGGGGGGGGGTCTTCTGCGTCATAGAGAACTTTAGTTCAGACAGACTTGCCAAAGCAACAGTCATTTGATCAGATAGCCAAAAAAATAATCCAGAAAGGAAAAACCTGCATTTGTTAATGTCATATAATAGAAAATCTCATAATTGAACAATATTTGCTGAGCTAAACTATGTTTTAGTTGAGGATGTGATCAAATATTTAATATTTGTGGGTACCAAATGTCAAATCGTGGGAGCGTCTATGGTAGCTACGGCCCTGCAGTCAGATCATTAGAAACTTAACATAAACATTCCTTGAGAATTTTTTTTTTTTTTATGTGTTTTGTCAACAGTGAAATATTGCAAGCAAACTGTTGTGTTTGCAAGGGTTTGGCCTTACAGTCTTGAGCCACACACCCTTCTCCCTTCACGCAGTTCTTTCTAAAAATGCATTTGAATGCATAGGGCTACAGAAAGGTTTCAGCTGGATGTTTTGAAAGTTTCAGTTAAGGGATTGTTTGGCCAGAAATTAAAAATCTGTCTTTCTTTTTTCTGTGTGACATTAAAGAAGATATTTTGAAAAAACTTCAATATTGGACCTGATTGACTTTCATTGACGTTCTTCAAAATATCTTTCTTTGTGAGGGTGAATAAATGATGACAGAATTTTAGGGTGAACTATTCCTTGAACATGCCACACCCACAAACCCGGATTGAAAAGTATTTCGGAAGTGATTGTTCACATTTCTCAGCACTACTGAGGCATATTCAGTTAAATTAACCCACAAACGTCCAACAGGAAACTGATGTCTTGTTGAAAAGTACTGAAAGTTTGGAAAAGATGTCTAATGAAACAAACATAATGAAATGCATTTGTTGTTCTGAAATGATTTGTCATTCTGGCATACGATAAAGACTTTATTGTAAGAGTTCTTTTTTGTTTCATTTCATGAACTGTAGTACATCCACATTTCTAAGTGATAAGTAATATGTTTTAGCATGCTTTGAAAAGTATTACTATTAGTCACCCACCTTGCAACCACAAGCTCTTGACAGCACAAATGGATTCCTTTATCCTAACCACTATTCATAACAGAAAACAGCTTCTAAGAATTACAAGACGAGACTATGTCAATGCAGATATGTAACAGTGTTTAATGGACAATAAACTGTTCAGCAATTGTGAATGTTTACAGTTTATGAAAGTTTATGAATGGAATGAAATTTTATACATTCACTCTATAAACAGACTTGACTTTATTTCTCTAAAAACAGTGAAGGCCTTCATTGATTGAGCATCTGCCTTTTATTTATGCCTATTATAATACCTTTAAACATTACTATGTCATTATTTACTATTTTACATATACAGTTTTTAGACTTTTGGACTATGCGTTTATAAAAAACGCATAGCTTTTTTTAAACTTTATTTAAAAAAAAAAAATGTTTTCCAGTTAATTTGGTATTTGTACTATTTGTAATACTTTTTTATAACTTGATTTGCTGTCCCTAATATCGCTGTCATTATAAAATCACACCAAACAAAGTTCATGGACTTTCTAACAAGTGAGTCAAAGGCTTCCACAATTCTAAAATTCCACACATAGTGAAACATTTGCAGAAGTTTCATTTTTCAAGATTTCAAGAATAGCCAAAAGTGCATCTAACTGAAGATTCACCCATGTATGACCTGTTTTCTCTGTGTATTCGGCAAAGCTCCTATTGACTGCGCTGCATGAACAGCCACAGATGTATTACCAAACCTCAAAAGAAGTGTTTGAGAGAGGAAAGCACCTTGTGTGCTTAGCGTAGGCTAATGCATGAAGCTTGACTATGGCATTGAGCTTGTGCACATGTTGTGGCAAGAGCAGTACTTTCGCCTTAAGGGATGACTTTGGAGTTGAGTCTTTGACTTTTATTTATTCGAGTTACATCCAAGTCTTAGCGTCTGGGCATCAGGTATGAACTTGCCTCTCTCATTGTATCTCTGTAATGAAATACATTCACCAGAAAGCGGGAAACAAAAGCCCTCCTCAAGCTGTAAACGTGTTAAGGCCTCACCATTAATTAAGGAAGAACCTCATAGTGATGGAAGCAAAAACACAATAATGAAAGTTTCTTCACGCTTCAAACAGGCGTCTGAATCAGTATGGCAATGCCAGCCATGGCAATCTAGAAGAGCACAAAAAGAGCATTTTACTCAGTATGGTCCTAGTTGAGAGGTGAATTTTTTAGTTTATTTGTTGTCTGCTTTCACTGTGGTAGCCTACTATGTTGTGCTACGAAATGTGGTTGGTCAACTGTTAGTTTGAATGGTGAAAAACACATTTTTGTCATAATTTGCACATACCACCATCAGCATAGTACTGAATGTTTCAGATACCACTGATCCGGTTGTGACATACTCGCATTGTTTAAAGAAACACTGACAATTAAGATGCCACACAAGCTTTTGTTTATTCTATTTACAAAAAGTTCTGACCCTCAGACCATAATTCAATACATCATATAGAGATACATTTTTTTTTTTAACTGACCTAAAAATAAACACGTTTTTAAATAAACATTACTATTTCTTGAAATATGGTTAATTTTATGTTTTATAATTTTTCACAACACTGATAGCACTTTATTTGGTTGCACTTTATTTTTACAGTATTTGTACTTTCAATGTAATTACAGTGTATTTACTAAGAAAGTACTGAGTAATACAAGGTAACATGGGTTACGATTTAGAAGTAGGTTCAGGACTAGTACCTAGTTATTACCCAGTTATTGTAATTACTACAAGAATAGTACATGTGAAACAGGACTGTAAAATAATGTGCTTCCCTTTATTTTACAATCCTGTTCCCCATGTACTTATTACAACTGGGTAATAACTAGGAGCTAACCCTGAACCTAGACCTAAACCTAACCTTAACCCCCGTAGTCACCTATAAAATAAAATCAGGCAATGGCAAAGACAGCCTTCATGCTGAAGGTCCTCTTTCTACATTTTACCTGTTATGAGCTCAACAACATAACAGGCTCTGTGAGTTTTATTTATTATTTTTTTATTATATTATTAAGTAAATATGGTTATATTTTATGTCACATTAATGAAATGTCAAATAATTGAAAAGAAAATGCTTGGGATTTTTACGTAATTTTCCCGATTTTAAGTAGGTTGTTTAGTAGCTACCAATGCCAGAAAAACAAAATGGCGGCTGCATTTAATAGGCCACTTGCATGATCTGCAAAATATGCTTATTTTGTCAACAAATAGAAAAGTAGGCCTAAGTGTCTCCCAGAAACACAAATTTCATATAATCCTCAAGAGGGATAAAGGTAAACACTTTTAGCTTACCATCCTTTACATATCCTTCTGGGCTATAGCAAATAATAGGCTATAGATTATTTAATATTAGAGTAGTAGCAGAAGTGAATAAAAATAGATGTGGTCTGGGGGAGGTGGAGGAATGCCGGAAGAATTGTCATGGAAGTGAGATAAATATTTAAGCAGTTTATTTTAAAGGCCCTATAATTATAGTTACTGTCTAAACCAATTTATGACTCACTGTGAAAATAATACAAAGTCTGTAGGACATCCATATACAAATTGAGGGTCTATACAATTTAGGGTAATTCATACGTCTGACATTCCTGTCGGTTCCGTGTAGTTCCTGTAACATGCATGGCCATTGAGTCAGTGTTGTTGGCACTGTGTAGTCTCCTTGTACACTAGGTGCGGCAGAGATTGAGCGTTGTGAACACACTTCAGCGGAATGCCACCACTCCACATTCTCATTCAGGTATTTGAAACCCAATGCAACTGCACAACTAAGGCCAAAGAGAGCCATGAAAATATCATCGTTTTAACAGATATCCAGCGGTCAGGACGTGCGAATGGTGGCGTGGTAGCAGTGTCTCTTAAGGGCATTAAGGTCACTTGTAGAACTAGTCTGAGCAAGGCAAAGTTTCTCCAGCTGGACTATAACATGTGTTTCTTCAACTAAGAGCTCAGTGGACTTCAAAAAGTTTAACTTATTTTAATTGTATTTCAGAGGAGAATTCTGTTGTTTTAGTATGTTTTATTTATTATTTATTTAAGTAATAAAAATGACCACTATTCTACGGTTCAAATTATGTATTGTGTTTAGCAATAGCAGCATTATAAATGACATTTTAAACATTTTGGAATAAAATGGATGATTTTGTCTCTCTAATAGCATTTTTATTAATTTCCTAAATGCACACAAAGAAATAATATTTTCACAAATTTTTTGCACAATTGATACCACACCACAACTGTTGGAAAGACATATACACACACACACACACACATATATTGATATAAATAAATTTCACACAAAATAAATATTGAACTTTAATTGATTTAAATCTTGACTCAAGACCATTTTAATGTGACCATCATTTAACTAAATTAAAAGGTTAATTTAAAAACATTTAAAAAGTTTCTTATATGCTTGTCAAGTGACTGAATGTTTTATGCAGTGAGTTTGCTATCTGTACATTAATGGGTTTCCTCTGAAACTAAATTAATGTTTTACTCTTTCTATAAAACACAGGTTCATTTAAATGCGCATGAAGTATATGAAGCATGAAAAACAATTCTACACTTATTTCTGATGTGGAAGCTTAGTGTATGAGGCCAGCGCTTGGATCAGGCCAACAAGGATCCGTTAGTATCAGTATTGTGCCACTTAAACTGGTTTGCTCTTTGTTTGAGGAATGTGAGTGCCAGATAACTATTTGTACTCAAAAGCACCAAGATTCTTCTGATAAGTCTCTAAGACAAGCGTTTCTTAATGAGCACATGCATTTTTTGTGAAACAGACTTGATAATGTGAAGTGTCCTCTGATGTCCTATCCTAAAGGAGGATTGAGGCGTGAGGCCTAGCATTGCACCGGAGGCACATGTTCACTTCTACACAACATTCCTGAATCAGCGTAATAATGTTCAACCCACACACATTACAAATACACTAACTTATTCATTTAGTTGGAATTCAAGTGAAACTCCAACTCCAAAACTGTAACATATTTCACACTGCACATATACGCATTGCTGCGTATGATTATAAATATTTCCTTTAATTCACAAGTTCACCCTTACATATAATCGGATATAGAAAAGGTATGCAGGTGTGCTGTTTGAGGGGAGGGCTCAAAGCTCGGAATTTGGCCCGAACCCATACCCCACCACTCCTGGTTGGGATAGGAAATATTTAAGAGGAGTTGGGGTGGTGGAGGAATGCTGGAAAACTGTCATGTGATAGGTCAGCTATATATATATATATATATATATATATATATATATATATACACACTAATTAAGTTGATTATCTGAACATGCTCCTTCCGAACTTTGTAAATAAAACATAATTAAAGGCTATAAGTTATAACAAGATGGTTATCCAGTGAGATCTTAGGGGGGAAAAAAACAGCCTAAATTTGACTTGCAGTACATAACATATTATTGTGGGACATCATATTTACATATAAATGGTAATTAATTTACATACATTGGAAGCCAAATCACAAAGCATAGGTATAAACCAAGTTGGACCCCCTTTTGCCCTCAGAACTGCCTTTGTGGCATACGATTCAACAAGGTGCTGGAAACATTCCTGAGATTTTGTTCCATATTGGCATGAAAGCATCACGCATTTGCTGCAGATTTGTCGGCTGCACAACGATGAAGCAAGTCTCTCCTTCCACCATATCCCAAAGGTGCTCTTTTGGATTGAGATCTGGTGACTGGAGTATACGTTGTGTAGTTGTTCTGGTGCGACATCACAAGATCAACAAGGTGCGTGGAAGAATGGCAAAATAAATATCAAAATGGTCAGAAACTGGAGCTGAAAAAAAAACTTATTTTGCCAACGCATTATTATTTTTCAGCGCATAGGCCTTCATCAGGGCTAAAAAGTATGTTATACACTGTGGAGTATAGTGTACAGTGAAATTGTCATGTTCAAAAAAACAGTTTGAAATGATTTGAGCTTTGTGAGTGTTTATTTGAGTTACTGTTGCCTTTCTATTAGCTTGAACCAGTCTAGCCATTCTCCTCTGAGTGAAAAATGCCTTGTTGCCAGAGGTCAGAGAACTGCAGCTCACTGGATATTTTCTCTTTTTTGGACCATTCTCTGTAAACCCTAGAGATGATTGTACGTGAAAATTCCAGTAGATCAGCAGTTTCTGAAATACTCAGACCAGCCTGTCTGGCACCAACAACCATGCCATGTTCAAAGTCACTTAAATCACCTTCATTCTCAAGATCAAAATCCACTGAATTAGCACATAATCAGAAAGCAAACATGACCACGGTAGAGAAGTTTTTTTATTACTTG
Source organism: Abramis brama (assembly GCF_963993115.1). Classification (NCBI taxonomy): domain Eukaryota; kingdom Metazoa; phylum Chordata; class Actinopteri; order Cypriniformes; family Leuciscidae; genus Abramis; species Abramis brama. Next base: position 18,516,435 of record NC_139983.1, read on the forward strand.
AAATAAAACAAAATTCATAATTATAATAAAATTTTTATTTTATTTATGATAAAAAAGCATGAACATACATAGTATGTTTGAAAGACTGGCTGTTACTCTTAAGAGAAACAATTATTTGATTGATAAGATGACATCATTCTGCGATGATGAGAATTCAGTAGTTTCCTTCAGTCGTTTCCATCACATTCTCCCTGACTGGTGACATCGGCTCTCCTTTCTTGGATGCGCTTAACTTTGGATTGTCCCTTAAATAAACACATGCACAGACATTTAATTACGTTCACATTAAAGCATGCAGCCACAGACAACTTAATGTGCTATATTCAGTCTGTTGCTATGTAAAGCTGAAGCTATCATGAAACTTTAAAATAAATCACATAAGTCTTAACTACTTTTCAAATGCCAAAAAGTAGGAGACGCAGCAATCAGATATTTCTCCAGTTTCTCTTCAGCCCTTAAATTGACCATGTTTATTTCATATGTTGATTAGCCCCTCCCCCTTCAAGCCTACCTCAGGCCCTTAATATTCATCTCAGGTCTCAGCATTGCATAATGGGAATATATTTCCTTTCAGAGTGAAAAAACACCACCCTTCTCTAAACTACTACAATGACTCTCACTTTACCCAAACAATCAGTAACACCTCTGTTGTTCACATAGAACTAATGGGAGTGGTGCAGTAACCCAGTTGATGTATCTTTGTGTTAACATGTTTATCCTGCTGCCTCTGCTGGTCACAGCTGGTACTAACAGCCATGAAAAAACAGTAAAAGATGAATTGGAAAGTGTGAGGGCTTGTCTTCAGGCATATTGAATCATTTAGTTACATAAACACATACTTACAAACAGGCTAACTTACTTCTTGAAGCTGAAGGCCCCCCAGAGGCCGCTGATGGTGGCCTGCAGGCCTGGACTGTTCTCATTGTTGACAGTATTTTTTTTCCCACTCTGTTTCTTCCTCAGACCGCTGGGCCTGGCGGGAGCGGAGGTCTCAATTTTACCACTTTTACCCTGCCCACTAGGACGTTTCCGGGACAACCCTGAGACCTAGAACAAAGGTGTAGGAAGTCAGACTGAGGGTGGAGGTGGGGAAAATTGCATCAATGTTTAATTTTTTCCCCCTCCACTCTACTGTATACAAGGTGTCAGGAAATGGAAATGCAAACTGTGGTTTTGGGTCATGATTAGACGGACGTGCCTTTGTTCTGTTCAGAGCAGGCTTCAGCTTGTCTGTGGGAGAACTGCTAGCGCTGTTGGAGACATCTGAATCGCTATCCTTTTCCTTCAAAGAGAATAAAAAAGAAAAGATATAATCAGATTTTTATCTGAGTGGTGTTTGCCCGTGGAAAACCTCTATGATGCTGGGGGTGTTGTGGGTGGTTGCAAAGGCGTTGCTGATAAACTTTATCATCACACTATATAAACTATATTATTTACACGCTATGGCTGATAATTAATAAATGGCAGATAATAAAATTCTGTACTATTATGTCTAAATATATTACAAATAATACATTCTAAGTGGATTTAGGCATCACAACATTAATGTACAGAATAAAAATTAATATTCATTATGAGATGTGCTAAAGACACATTTAACAGTGTTATTAAATTGAACTTTTTAAGTTAGCATCTGATGACAGCAAAGGTCAAAATCTAAAATGTAAACGAGCAAATGAGCATGCACAATTAAATATCCAATATCAACTTAAAGAGATAAAATAAATATATCATACATCCTTAATATTAGAGAAGAGCAAAAGTAAAAAAAATAATAATAATAATAGTAATAATTATTCACCAATTGAACTTTTTATGATTTCACTCATTTCTATGAAGTTTCCAGGCCTGCACAATACTAATTACCGGTAATACACATTTTAGCAAGCACATTAAAGGGATAGTTCACCTAAAATGAAAAATCTGCAATCATTTACATTTACGATATTTCTTATGTGGAATATAAAAGACATTTCAAAGAATGCTGGAAACCAAACAGCTTTAGTTACCGTTGACTTCCACTGTATGGGAAAAACAAACAAACAAAAAAAAAAAGACATTTCTCAAAATATCCTTCACGTGCCACAGAAGAAAGTCATACACGTTTGAAATGACATAAGGATGAATAAATGATAACAGAATTTACATTTGTGGGTGAAATATATCTTTAAAATATATAATTCCAAATATGAATGAATAAATTTTTTTTAATAAAACAAAGACATTTACTCACCTTATCAGACTTGTCCTCTGTGACTAGGGAGTCCTCCACACCAGCAGAGATGCTGCTGGACTGAGAGAAATACGCACTGTCCTGAGACGGAGGAGACCCAGGAGATTTCTCTGCATCCTCTGTGCCCTCTACAGGAGAGGACGAGAGAGAAAGCCCAGATCCTGCACAGGAGAAGCTGCCCTTCTTTCTGTGGAACTGCTGCAGGGTGGACAACCCTGAAGGTGTGGAGGATGACCGGTGTCTGTCTGTGGTGACGGAGGGTGGATGTGAAGCAGATTTACTGAGTTCTCTGGTGCTTCCTGACCAGCTAAAAGCTCCAAGACCCAAACTAGCAGGCCTGGCAGAGTGAGAGGGAGATGCAGGTGGGCTGGACAACTCATCTTTGGCCTGATCTCTCTCTGAGTCAGGGTCCTGACACAATGCTGGTGTGTCTTCTCCAGATTGTGAGGCACACATCTCTAGAGACTCCACAGGCTGAGGTGAATCTTGTTTTGGCGAGTCTTCCTGTGCCTCTGTCTTATTGGATTCACCATGACAGAAGAACCTGATGGAGATGTCAATCATATCATTATTGTCAGCAGAGGTTAAACTGGGATTTTGGAGGTGAAGGAACAACCAACAGGTCTCCCAATACATGTAGTACTACATAATTAATGCCATTGTGCCACGTGACAGTCAGGCCCAATTTAACCCTTGATTGTGTGTGTAATGAGAAAATTAAGGTCTAGCAGTAGTTATTTGTGATAGCAACAGTATACATTCCTTTGGTAAGTTTCCCATCATGCTCTTGTACCTGCTGCGCGTGCCCTGCTCTCCAGTGCCCTCTTCTGATCGGTTCCTCCACTGCAACAATGTTGCAAAGCGATTTCGAGGGCGAGACTCTCCAGCAGTGCTGTCACACCCCTTCTCCTTAGAGACACTTGTGTGGGTGGTCAGAGGCTCAGCAGTGGGCGGAATTTCAGGACAGCGTCTCTTTACACCTGCTGAGTACTGCCCTAACAGGTCGTCCACAGACAGACTTGTGTCTTTACGGAGGGAAAAAAAAGGACAATTTTACATATAAACATGTCCCGTCTGGTGTCTTATTAAATTAATCAGTCCCATCCTTAAGACTCATATTCACGGCACTGAGGTCTTCTTACCTTCATGGGGTCTTTTCACCTGTGATGCTCTCTGGGGCAATTTTAGACTCTGCACGCTGATGATCCTCTCTTTGCCCCTGGTGGGAGGGGGTCTTTTGGGGGAGGAAGTAATCTGTGGCTGGGAGCCACCTGGTTTATAGTTCTTGCTCCAAATACTCATCTGCAATGAGTCACTTTTGTCACATCTGTCATTCCATGTACTACTGCGAGCAGCTTTAGAGGGCTGGAAAGGAGGAGAGGTTAACCTCAGGTATTGTGCTATATAAATATATTGTGTATATATATATATATATATATATATATATATATATATATATATATATATATATACACACACACACACACACCATATACATGGTATATACACAGGTTTTTCCTAATATCAATCATCATTAGAACAAAACTTATTTTACGCAGAGAAAACAGGCATGGTCTATAATTCATGAAGGTCTTGACTTTAAGCTCTTGATACTACTTTGTGCTTATATATATATATGCTATTATAGAACTTATTCATATTTTTAATTAGCTGTTGGTTACACTTTATTTTGTGTATACTATTATATTTATTTCTTTGTTACAGCGTAATTCAGTGTTATTTTAGCTTAATATATATTTATAAAGCTAAAATAACACTTTCACTATGAAATGAACCAAAAGTTCAAGCAAAAACACATTTAAGATGACCACGTTACCCGAGTGTGAGGTGCGTCAGGGTTGAAGTCATCTATCCTTTGCATTGTGTTAATGTCTAGATTCCCAAGAGCCATTTCCAGCCCACTCTCATCTCCTACATTACTGTATTTACTTGGTTAAGTTAGAAACAGAGCTTTGTAACACAAATAAAAACATTTACAAAAGTTTAGAAACAGCTCCAGCATCTGTAATGCAAAAGAAATTAAGTGAAAATGTAACATTTTTTCAATTTATGACGGCATAAAAGATACGTTCCTGCATAGCTGAGAAAAGCAGGGTCAATGTGATCCGGGTAAGGGTTCAAAGGAACCACCTTCCTCTTCAAGGGGTCAAAGACCAGTTGATACAGAAATGTGTTGTCGGCTTTTGTGAAACCCTCAATGTACTCGTTTGGCACAGAGATGTCCATCTTCAGGTACTGGCCCATCTTTTTTATCACCTGCATGACAGATTTAGTTTGTTTAGTTACAGTGAATCGCGCTCAAATGCTCTCACAATTCTGCAATTGTTTCCATAAATAAAAGGATGTTAAGGTTCTCCACTAAAATTTGTTTTAAAAGCTGGGAAAATAATTAAGTGCATTTGTGTGTGATAGGGATGCACCTATCATGATTTTTTTTATTGCCGATTCCAATTTTTTTACAAGCAAATTGGCAGATTCCGATGTCGGTTGCCATTTTTTTTCATTAAGCAAATTTATTTGTTGTTTTGCACTTTAACATGCCAAACTGAACTTAAACAAAAATAATCTCTGTAAAAAAAGAAAAAAATATCTAAACAAAGATGCTGCACACATGTAGCATGAGCAATTGTTTTTGATTTACATTAGATTGCATAATTTCAAGATTTAAAGCAAAAACAGAATGGTCTGACTTTAGATTTGTGAAATTATGCTACATAAGACACACCTGCATAAAACAAAAACAAACAGTGAACTTGCTGTGGTACAGTATTTTTGTTCTACTGGCGCATCTGTGTTCTTTCTTTGTGTCTGTATTCAACGTGTTCTGTTTCTGGCCAGTGTTAACATCCTGTTTACAGACTTAATAATATCACACAAATTACGTTTTGGGAAATGACTGCAATGCAGTTTGTGCTCAAGTCCGGAATAGAGATCGGCCAAAATAAAATGAAACACCGCCCAGTTCCGATTTATTATGCTTGACCAGTCATAGTCTGAATATGAAATAAGCGTCAAACTATAAGGTGGTTAATTGAGCATAAACTAAGGATGTCCTGAGCTGATCTTAAAGATTGGTATTGGGGCCGATTAAGCATTTTTTTTTACTGAATGATATCAGCTATCCTAAGCCTGATCCTTTATTTTACATCAGCTGTCATGCCGATGTAATGCAGTAGGTGGCGGTATGCACTTTCAAGTGGGTTTGCCAACCAGCGACCGCCATTACAAGGAAAAGAAGCTCAAATGTGCCTGTGATGCACAAGAACCAATGAGGTCTATTCTAGCTCGTCACAAACAAACATTCAAGCTTCCGTGTTTAGCATACTCGATGCACACTTTTGTAAGAAATACAATTTATATCAGTAGTCCCATATGCATAATTGGGACAACAGCCTGTTTACAATATCTACCATTGTAACATGTTTACATATCCCAATGTCTTTCTACAGTGGGTGGATACTCCCCTGAGAACCTTTCTGCACAGCCCTGTATACACTGGATTGATTTTAATAACTTTAAATGTATTTGAAGTGTGCACCAAGCACTAAGAAAATACAAGTATCAGATTGGGCCTCGGTATCGGCAGACACTCAATATTCAATGACTTGGATCAGGGGCACAAAAAACCTGATGGGACATCCCAAGCATGAATGCAGAGTGTCACTTTGAAATCTTGCCAGAGCAAGAGGGACGTGATAAAACATACTGTTTCAGTAATATGATCAGTAGAGCAGAAATATATGTGCACATATGTAACTATTTGTTGTGGCAACATATAAATGTTTCTAATTCTAACCTATTTTTTTTCCTCTCACCTTCAGAATATCTGGGTTATTTGCCATCCTGAGAAGCTTGCATGCCTTTCCGAGACCGATGCCGTACAAAGACGGCAGATAGTCGCAGCCAGAGAGGATGCACATGTGACGGAACTTCTCCTCTGTGAAGATGTTGCCAAGTGACTTGCAACGACCCAGGTGACACTGGTCAATCTCCAATCCATTACCCTGTTTATCCATCTTTAAAATCACCTGCAGACAATGCATAACAAATAAAACACTGAAAACTAAATTAAGTCACTGTCCCAAATGTCCTCCAGCATGTCAGTCAGCATCCCCCAGACATTCAAAGGTTTATAATTCAAGTTAATTTTTCTAAACCATACCAAATCTTTTTGTTGCTGTTTTTTGTTTGTTTTAAGCATAACTAAATAAGTCTCCTTAAATATTTTTACAGTAACCCTTTAAAATAAGGTTTCATTAGTACACATGAACTATGAAAAATAATTAATTCTAAAGCATTTTATAATCTTAGCTTGTGTTCATTTCATAAACCAAAAGCTGTATTTGTTAACATTAATGGATCTGAGCTCACACAAACTAACAATAAACATTTATTTTTTAATAACTAAAGCTCAACAAATACAATAAATCAAACAAAGATAAATAAATACAGTAACAAATGATTTAATATTATTATAAATTAATTTTATTTAATGCACTAACCAAAATTAAATAATAGGACCTTATTGTAAAGTGTTACCAAAAGTATATATTATATTTACACATATACACACAGTACCGTTTAAATGTTTGGGGTCGTTAATTTTTTTTATGTTTGTGAAAGAAGTCTCAGGAATACAATAATACAGCAAAATTGTAAAATACAGTAAAACAGCAATATTGTTAAATATTATTACAATTTAAATAACTGTCTTCTATTTTAATATGTTTTAAAATGGAATTTATTCTTGTGATGGCAAAGCAGAATTTACAGTAGCCACTTACTCCAGTCTTCAGTGTCACACATGTTATTATCTTAAGGCTGAAATACACTACACAACTTTTATGGCTCATTTCCACCGAGCGGGACAGTACAGTACGATTTGGGACGGTAAACCCTGATCCGGCTTGCGTTTCCACCGCCAACAGTACCCTTACTTGCTAGGTGTGGTTTATGCAGGAAAGTAGCGATCGACATCATTGTCACAAGACAAAAAACATTGTGTTGCAATGGTATTGTGTTTCAACTGTATAATAAAAAATGGCGCCTCTTGTATCGTCATTCCCCTTGTAGCATGTGCAAGTGACTATTCTCTGTCAACCAGTCAACGTTCTGCAGTGAGTCTAGCTCCACCCTTTAGGTACCAGACTCCTTTGCTAGGTACCCCAACGGAAGGGTCCAAAAAAATAGGGACGGTACGGTTCTGTATTTTGATACGATTCACAACTTCTGACAATCGAAACGGAAATAATTGTGTACCGTGCTCTACTGTAACATATCCCTCGGTGGAAACAAAAATCTGAACAGTTTTTTAAAACACTAGGCATCATACACATGCCGACTTTGTAAATGGTTACAGAAAAAAAAAATAGTCATCATACACTAAACGACCGAGGATCATACACTACCAGACTTTCAAACACTGTTTACATTTAATGTAATCATTAATAATCAATCATTCGCAACTATTGACATTCAGGCTAATTTTCCACTTATCCAGGACAAATGTCAATTTCAAGCCCTGGATAATGAAAGAAAAATGAACGAATCAAGATTTACCTCAGAATGTGGTCTGCTAACTATCTCAAGACCAAGCTAACAGTAAACATGGTTGGTTTAGCTCTGATGCAATTGCCGCCTGTCTCCATTTCTTCTCAAGCTTTGTGACTTCGTGCCTTTGATTTCTATTGGCTAGTCAGTGTATGTGACTGTACTGTAATGTACTGTATTCAGTAGTAATGCATCATACAGATTATGCGTTCTAAAATCGGCTCAAAATATCAAACATGTTTTGATATCCGCCGACTGCATGGAATCAGTCTGAAGCTAAAAAAAAAAAAAATCAAGAGTCTATGCCAATCATACACTACACTATTTTCTATTAATTCTGTAAACTCCAACTGTCCAAAATTTGCAGACTTTAGGCAACTAATGTCGACTTGTTCAGACAGCAAATCGGGTCAAAGATCTAAACAAAAGTCGTGTAGTGTATTCCAGCCTTTAGACAAATTTATCGTGTTGTAAGGACGTTTAGATGCTTTAAAAATACTCTAATTAAGACAAATTAGTTTTTGCTATTCAGACTTGCATGACACCAGCCAGTGGTCACAAGTCATTGCAAGTGTATTCTTTATCCTCAATCAAGAGCCTCTGCACTGATACCTTTTTGCAGCCAAAGGCCAGCAGATCTGAGTCCTCTGTGATCACTGCCTGAGCGATATCAGATTTGTTCAGGAAAGCTAACTGGGCGTCTGCTTCATATGGAGCAACAACACAGTCCACCCCACGAGTCCTGGCGGCCTGAAAAACAGCAAAAAGATGCAAATAAAAAGATGCCAACAAACAGAACAAGAGAGGAAAATCTTCACTGATCAGTTTCTAAAATTGTGTTATTAATTACAACATTCACTATTAAAAAATTACTTCAATAAATATGTTATTTGACTGATTCCAAAACAAATATTGTTAAAAAATATCAGGTGCATTGGTCTCACCTTAATGACATCATGTGCCATGGATGGGGTGATATTAACACTGCGGGTAAAACATTCTCTGGCTTCTGATAGCTTACCCTCCCGCAGCAGCTGTTTGCCTTTCTGCAGATTTGCCTGTCGACGCCTGTTAGTAAAATATATATGAAGTAATCTTAATTGTCAACTAACTTAATTAACTTTTCTCCCTGTATTTTGCTGAGTTCTTACTCGCGCCGGGACTTCTCCACATCCTGTTTGGAGGGCAAGTTGCGTCCGTCAAACACCAAGATGGGCTTCACACCAAAAGAAAGCAGCATGTCCACAAACTTCATACAGTAGGATACATACCTGATGGACACACACAGAATGTTAAAATGAAAAATGCACATTTTAACCTGCAAAATTATGTTAGGCATCACCGAACAACTTAATTACTTATATTGCATGCAAATAATTGAAACAACGCACTGATCTGTAGGTTCCCCTTTAGCAAGTTTCTCTGCACATGAAAAAGCTCCTTTATGCAGCCAGCAGTATGTGTCCACCGCCACTGTCTGTCCCCGATACTTCTTCACACTTATGGGCTCCGAAGCGTCTTTGATGAACTGCAACAGGCCTTGAATTCCCATGTTGTCTGTCTGGAAGGACAGGTGTCTGAAGATGTTGGTTTATCAGAGCCCAGTCTGAGCCACTCTATCAGATGAAAAAAAAAAAAAAAAGTTCCTTATCATTGATGTAACGTTAACGTTATACAGATATGGTCTGAAATACATTATCCACACTGTAGAACATAAACATCCTTAAAAGTCAACAGAAAACATTCCCCAACCGTCCAACTGCGACGACGATTGAAAAAAGAGAACCATTTACATACAAAAACTTTGAAAACATTTAATATGTTTAATTCATCTGTCCGAAAGAAACTAACCGCCAAATCCCTCCAAAACAAAACACACAAAAAATTCTCGCGAAACTAAACCGATTAAACTCCACGCGGAAGAATCAGGGCGCTGTAGCTAACACCTTAATCATTTATAAATTAAACCATTGAAAGTTTTCATTTTTAATGTATAATAAACACTTACCGAGAGTTTTTACTTGCGCTTTAGTGTCTGACTGTCGTTCCTGCAGAGCTTCGACTTTAGCGGCAAAACGTGACATCACTGCACAGGAGCCCTATTGGTCAGCCTGGCACAGACAGCCAATCACAGACCAGAAATGTGGAAGAGGCGGGACAAGGAATTTAACAACATCGGAACTCTCGAAATTGTCGCGTAAATGTATTTATATATTTTATTTGGCAATATTATCAATAGGTCATTAAAATCGTATTGCATTAAAATGATTGCAAAATAGGTCAGCTTGGAATTTGATGAAAAAATTGTAAAATTGTTTTTGGAAAAAAATATATTTTATACTATATTTTATAATATACTTATATATTATGTGTAAATATTATATATTAAAGTATCTGACTGACGTTACAGGGGTTCGACTTTAGCGGCAAAAACGTGACATCACTGCACAGGAGCCCTATTTTTATATATTTACTTATATTTTTGCATCGCCAATTTGCCATTACAATCTCACAACTTTATAAGTTAAGTCCATTTTGAAAGATGTGACACGGTCAAGGCAGGCATATGTCTCAAGGTGAATTGTGTGTCATATGTAATTCTAATTTTGCAAAAGGGTCACGTGGTGGTGCTGTCCGTCTCTGTGCTTTATATGTTTGTTGTTGGTGTCGGTGCTCATTTCTGGCGCTGGGTGGAGCGCGTGACTCCCCGTTCCGCTCTGCTCCAGGATTTGACGTGTCGCTTGTGTTTTTTCGGAACTTCCTGCTTCCTCCATGACTGTTTTGAGCCAGCAGTAGTCCGAGAGCTGATCGGTAGGAATCGTTAAACGTGGCAATGGTGTGAAGGTGCGCGATCGGCGGCGGTGTGTGATTGTGAGTAAAGCTCGTGCTGTAATCGCTGTCAGCCATGCAGTTCTCTCCCACCAACGGAGATTTTACCTTCGTCTCCTCGACGGACGCTGAAGGTACAGTAGTTAAAGGCCCCAAAGCACCCGTACATCTCTGCTCTGATATGTAAATCGTATTCATGTTGAAATGCTGTTGGTTGTATTTGTGTATGATGTACACATACATTAATGTAAATATCCCCCAGTATGTATATGATCAAGCTTCTTAATGCATCATGACATGGGTGTTGTTTTGTTGTTCTCAGTATGGATGCAATAGTCAGCTTTTTTAACCTAAAACAAACTCTTATCCACCAGAGCTCAGTGGCACCATCGATGCACCAGATATCACACTAAATATGGGCCCTGAGGCCAGCAGGGACACCTATGCCACCACTTTCCTGAGGCAGAGGGGTTATGGATGGTTGCTGGAAGTGGAGGAAGAAGATTCAGAGGACACTAAACCGCTCCTGTGAGTTTTTAGGACTCGATTTCTGATGCTTGCTTGATCTCACAATTGCTTTTAGAGTTGCTGGTTGAATTTGTTGGTTTTCTCTGTTTGTGTAGGGAAGAGTTGGACATTGACTTAAAGGACATCTACTATAAGATCAGGTGTGTGTTGATGCCCATGCCATCACTGGGTTTTAACAGACAGGTGGTGAGGGACAATCCTGACTTCTGGGGCCCGCTGGCCGTCGTCCTGCTGTTCTCCATGATCTCCATCTATGGACAGTTCAGGGTGAGTTAAGGGTGTAGATTTAGTTTGAAAATGTATTTTTTGCAAAATGTTTGTTTTTGTAGTAGCTTATAACGCATAAATGCTAAGATGATTACTGCAATTAATTAATTAATTAAGATCATTCTTTTTTTGCATTGGATTTGCATTCCGTTTAACATAATTTTCTACTTCAAAGTACCATGGGACATCTAACTTCACTTTACATTTTGTTCTATTGAAAGTGCTTATTTCCTATACTCTTAACATAAATTGTTTTCATCTCACCAGGCTTTTAATGAAATATACAGTCTTTTTGGATTTCAGAAAGCCAGGTTTTTCCTAATATCAATCATCATTAGAACAAAACTTATTTTACACAGAGAAAACAAGCATGGTCTATAATTCATGAAGGTCTTGACTTTAAGCTCTTGATACTACTTTGTGCTTATATATATATATATATATATATATATATATATGATATAATATAATATAATATAATATAATATAATATAATATTGGGGGGTTAACCCTGGTCCCACCCTGTAAACTTTGCCCGTTAGGTGGGACAGTCTTTGCATCTTGACCATGGGTGTGATATGTATGTGTATTCTTGTGTACATTCTGCCATCATAAAGCAGTATATTTTAATTATTTCCATATTACTTTAAATATGTGATTAATTTATTGAATGCATTTATTGATCGAAAGCCCTAGAAATTATTGATAATTAAGTATTAATTAAGTCTTAAGAAAATAAATATAATAGTTTACTATGCAAATAACTTTGTACTAAAGTAGTTTTCAAGAAGGTATGAAGATCAGAGTGTAATTGTTTTTCACTTCAATATTACTTTGTCACTTACATGATTTAATTAGTCAACAGAAGCAGAAATGCCATAAATTTGGATTATTATTTTATGTCATATACCCTGTTTTGACCAATCAGGTTGTTTCCTGGATTGTTACGATCTGGATATTTGGATCACTGACGATTTTCCTTCTTGCAAGAGTGCTGGGTGGAGAGGTATTTATATCTTGTAAAGCGTCAGATAGCATATTATTTTTATGAATGGAAAGGGATATCCACTCATGGTTTTAAATGTTTTTTAATAGGTGTCTTATGGGCAAGTTCTTGGAGTTATTGGCTATTCTTTGCTCCCACTCATTGTAATAGCTCCACTTCTTTTGGTCATTGGGGGCTTTGAAGTCGTCTCTACACTCATAAAGGTGAGAATTAAATGTGTAACGGTATGAAAATAGTTTCTCTTAAATGTAAAATATGGATGGATGATTTTTTTTCCTTTTCTTTTCTAGCTTTTTGGAGTATTCTGGGCTGCATACAGTGCTGCCTCTTTACTCGTCGGTGATGAATTCAAAACGAAGAAACCCCTTCTCATATATCCCATCTTCCTTTTGTACATTTACTTCTTGTCTCTGTATACTGGAGTCTGAATTGACCACAGGATTTGATTGGCTCGTTGCTTGGACATTTACAAAGAGCACTGTGGAGAGGTGTGCAGAGATATTCCATGAAGACTGAGAAGGAGTTGGCTGTTTCTTTCTTTTTTATTTTCTTTTACTCTGTTTATAATCCTATATGCTTTGGGGGATTGAGGTGTACAGACATTAGTATATTTAACTGCTTCCATTAATTTTGCACACAATAAAAAGCTGCATCTTTTACTGTGGAAGCCCTGTTTGCAGAGATCCCTCTGCCACTGAAATCTGGAGCCCTGGTTTTACATATTTGCAAACCTCGAAAGGAAAATAAAAATGAGAACTTTATATTGTAAAAGACTATGTTAAGCATGATAGTCACATAACAGAATTTATGTGTCACCACACGTAATGATGAAAACTTGGATTTTGTTGTTGTTGTTGTAGGCTGTCCCAGTACATTCACATTCATCTTAACAGTTTTTATTTTTAATTTATGAACTCCACATGGAAAAAGAGAGTATGCAGGCAATATAGTTTGGATTAAATGTGTCTGCTAAGTATGGGTGCCTTGAATTGGTTGTTTTATATGGCTGTGGTGTATATTATTTATGTAAATGTAGCCAAAAAGGAAAGACTTGTAGAACACTCAATTAAAAGCAACTTTCTACCTGGTAATGTGTACACTGCAGACATATGTTACCGTATTAGTTTAGCTGAAACAATTGAGTCTGGAAATTGTTATAAAATTCATACACCATGAATCAAATTAAAAATTATTGACACTGTAATTACACTTTGTCATGAATCTCCTTAATGTCTGGGAATAATATTACTTAATCACATGATTTATTGGTTAATTTAATATTCATCAAAATGCTTGGTTATTAGATGTAACAGTAAGTGCTTTAACCAAAAGTGATTATGTATAGTGATTATTTCAAGGACACAAGAGTGTTGTCTTTATAATCTACTGTTAAAAAAACAACAACAGTGCAGCAGTTGGAGCTTTGCTGACCATACTTTCTTGTTCAAACTAAGCATTATAGTATCTATCTATCTATCTATCTATCTATCTATCTATCTATCTATCTATCTATCTATCTATCTATCTATCTATCTATCTATCTATCTAGTCACAGCGCCCCTTGAGGTTCGGCGGGCGATCACACAGTGACTACGCCAGTTCCGTTTCCCCACTGAGAGTGTGAGCAGAAGCAGCCGCTGGTTTCCGCTCCGCTGATGGTGAATCGCTGCTCCTGCGGTATCGGGAGGAGGTTTACAGCCCGCAGTGGAAGCGCAGCGGTACTTCGGGTTTCAGCTTTAACGTTTTCTCGTCGAGTCGTGTCCACGGAGGTGCTACTGAAAGAGGAGGGAAGGCAGGAAGGGAAGCTAGTAGGAAGATGGCGGCGGCGGCGGCGGCCTCGCCAGGCTCGCCGGACTGGGTCGTGCTGAGGGACGGCTGCCTGCGCTGCGATGAGGAGGGCCTGCGGAGTCTGTCCTACCACCCGGCCCTTAACGCCATTCTGGCCGTCACCAGCCGGGGCAGCATCAAAGTCATCGACGGCACCTCCGGGGCTATTTTACAGGCCTCCGCACTGCACGGTGAGTTTCGGTTCGTACGGGTTCTGAGAGATTTATCCCGGCCGACCTGGATCTTATCACAACTGAATCCTGGGCTGGATCTCCTCATAGAGGAGGCTTATGGGAGATCCTTTCCTCGCATAGCTCGTGATGGAGGTGGAGAGTGTCAAAATGTGTGTTTGATCTTTTGATGGTGCGGTGTTGCGGGAATGACTCCTCTGTTTGGATTCCCGATGGAGGACTGTGTCCAAATGTTCTGTACCTTTTGGGGCTTGCTGATGGAAAGGCTTGTGCGATGAAGGACTGTTTGATAATGATCCTTCACTCAAGGGCCTCCTGATGGAGCAGTGTTTTAATATCAACTCCTTACTATTCAGGCCCCAATGGATGGTCCCTCACTCTTGATGGGTCTATGTGATAATATAGAGACTTTTGTGAGAATAATCGTTCGCTCTTGATGCAGTTGTTGTTCTGTCAGTGATCCCTCAGTCTTTGGGCCTCCTGATGATCCTAACTGTTTAGGGCCTCCTGGATCTCTTGTGCTGGCGGATCACTGTAAACATTGCCACGTTATTCACCAACACACAGTTTATGTACATATCAGTAGTGTTTATTTACATTACACTCATTGTCTTTAATAGTCGAATAAAACTAAATCAAGACATGATCTAAAATCTGATATGATATTGGGGGTAAAGCGGTACTAAAGCTAATCTAAACATTAGCAAATATCAGCTCGTAAAGGTGTGTGTCTTTGTCGAACTTGGTGTTAGTGAAATCCAACCAATGTCTTAATACATGTCAGTGGTTTATTGTGCTTATTATCATAGGTTTCGACTGTTAAAGAAAACAATTTATTGATTTTGGCTCTAAATTAGCTGACAGAGGTTTAGCTAATCATGCTAACCGTAGCCTAGCGGTAGCCTAGCCTGCTACGGATCAGTAACACTGCTCATGTTTATGTCAATCCTGACAGGTGACAGCTGACTGTAAAATTGCTTACTACACGGATATTTATACTTATTGATTAGTTTTATAATCGTATGTGTGGTTTGAGAAGGTTCGAGTGCTTTCTGTGCCGGTTTGTAGTTAAACATATCATTTTGAATGTGAGATTGACTGCTTGTTGTGTAACGTTAGTTGATATTCGTGTAATATACGCTTGTCAGACTAAGTGGTTTTATATATATTTATATATATATAGTGTGTTAAAATTGCGTAATGATACATACATAATTACACTGGAGTTATGTACTGTTGCCCGAAGCATTATTATTCAAATGGGTTAAACAGCCTCTCTTTCAGACTAATTTAGTCTCCCTATAATGTTTATTTAATCAATATAATTTTGTTTGTTTCATTACTCTTATGAAATATCCGGCTCATTAAATATATAAGATTGCAAGGCGAAATATTTTAAAGAAAGGACAACTGGAAACTAAATGATGTAAATGGTGTCTTTGCAGTGACAAGTCTTTGAAGGTCTTCTGTCAAATGTTTATGTGTAAACATTTGTGAATGTACCTTTAAGGTGCTATTCAGATAAAACTTTAGGGCCATATTTAAAGTGTTAAACTAGAAGTTATGAATGTGAGTGTAGGACTAATCTGAAAAAGACAACTCGCCGTCAGAGTTTAATTGAATTTATGTTCCCAGAAAGCGGTGACAGGAATGAAAGAAGTGGAGATGTGACTCTCATCTTTCTTTAGTGTACTCCTCTTTCTTGAGTTAAAACACTCATTTAATCATGGATGTTTATGAAATGCAAAGAATGATAGGTAACATTGTAGGACATTGTGATTCTTTGCTGAAAATCCCCTGTGCGCAAGAACAACAAGGCTGTATCTTTAGGCAGAAAGTAGGGGCGGACACTAGTGATTTGACTACATTTATAGACTTGTGTGGTTGAATATTGCTGATTTGCAGATATCATGCTAAACTAACATGTTTGTTTGGAATTGCAATCGAGTTATTTATTTGGGAGTCTCGGCACAGAGAGTTGCTAGCACAGAACAGTTGACTCATGCTTGTATATGGATAATATAGATTGGAGAGGTTTTCCCCCCTGATTGTGTAACAGCCACTTGGGAGCAGATTTAGAGGATGGCTCCGGTTTCCTCTTTCCTCTTGTTAAGAAGTGATTTAAAATGCAATAAAGTAGACTAAATGTTTGTAGAGATTTCTTGTGAATACAGCTTTTAGGCTATGTGATAACCGGCTATCAACTCTTTCTACTCATCAGAATTCGTCATATTTTGCATACAGCGTCCTGTCATTCATGCATGGTAAAGGATGCTGGAAACAGAACATTTTTGAATGTGATGCCAGCGTGAAACGCTGATGCCAGTGACATTTCTCACTTTTTCTTGTTCAGTGTCGGTGAATGTTCTGGATGTATGTGTCAGTTCAGATTAGTCAAAAACTAGGTTGTAGCCCAGAACAAGTTTAGTATTTCCTTATTTGCATTCTGCATCTGCTTCTATTCATTCATAGATTTTTTGTAAGAAAAAAGTATTTCAAATATACCCTGCCATTCAACAGATTTTTTTCTTAATTTTAAGAAATGTATCTTGAGCATCAAATCAGCATATTAGAATGATTTCTGAAGGATAATGTGACACTGAAAACTGAAGTAATGATGCTGAAAATTCAACTTTGCATCACAAATAAATTACATTTTAAATTATATTAAAATTAATAAATAAAAATGACATTTTAATGATATTTCATAATATTGCTGTTTTTGTTGTATTTTTGTTTATATAAATTAAAACTACTACTTTCAAAAACAATAGAAAAATCTCCAAACTGTTGAATGTAATGTACATTGTAAATGTGGTTGGCTTTTAAAAATGAGGTATGAGACGTTGTGAATTTTAGATTGTCATTGGCCCTGCAACTCCTTTAGTCGCTGCCTTTAGTGTCTTATTCCCTTTATAAAATAGTTTTTTTGTTAAATAATTTAAATAAAATGTAGGATGCATTTTTCATTTAATCACTTTTTTATTAAGCCGTGGCATCTTTTGTCAGATATATCATCTGACATGACAATAGCTACGGTTGCAAGGACACCTCTTGAATGAAATCATTCCGTTTGATGAACCCGAACATAGTGTTTACATGAACGCTAATTAAATTGATATGCATGTTCATGTCACAATCTTCAAATCGGATTTGATCTTTGGTCATGCACAGACTGGATGAATATACAGTGTTTCCTGCCGTTGGCGCATACTACTAGCTAGGGCTGCCACTTACCATTATTTGGGTAATCATCTAGTAATCAGTAAATTATTTTGACAATTAATCGAGTAATCAATTAATAAATATAGACCTAAGTGAACAATAACCATTAAAATGACTTATAATTTGTTCAAATAAAGCATCAAAAGCAATTAATAACCAGGTTTTATTGAACAACACTGTTAAAATATATAATGTAGTACAAATAATATAAACATAATCAACTGTACATAACATATTATAACAAATGCTTGCAGAGGGTGGCAACGGCCTGGTGATTGTTGTTGTTACACATACAGCATGATCAAATCTTTGTTTAACTCTTTTCCCACCATTGACAAACTTTTCCGTCATTTATGAGACAACGCTTCCCCGCCATTGACAGAATTTTCCGTCTTTCTGTGTTTTCAATGTTATATGGTAGGGGGGGTCTATTATGCATTTTCTGAAAGAGTATAAAATCTCCGGATCAAAACACTGACAAAAAAGGAGCAGAAACAAGCGATAAAAGCATTGCTTATGCACATTGTAGTCTTTGAGGGAAAAAAACTTGATTTTCTCAGTTTTTTTTTTCAAGATGTTGCATTTTTAATGAAACTGTCCCATATTTAGGCTAAGTGTTGATAAAAAACCGGTGACCGGCCGGTTAGTCTGAGTCCAACCCGGTCTGTTTTTTTGCCAGTGGCACATGCAATAACGTCAGCTTTGCGTTCTTGCTCTCTTTTTTCCGAGAACTTTTTTCTAAGTTACACACACCCGCCTCATCTCACTCACTTGTCTCATTCGATAGTTCAATAGTGCTTGTATTGCACATAACTTGACTAATTTCCGCAGGTTTCGTTCTCACACCAAAAGCGCCATTCGTCTGTTATAGGACAACTTAGTTTGAATAAAATTAATATTTGTGTAGTGTTCAATCAATGTTGTTATCAATAGTAGAGATACGTGGATGGGGTATTAGTTCATCCGCAACCGCATCACAAAACTCATCATCCGCACCAACGTTTTTTTGACCAGATTTCAAAGCCGCACCCGCCCGCCATCCGCTGATTGTTTTGCGGTCTATGGACGATGCGATGCTCTGCTAATGCGAGCCGCAAGAAAGCCCTTGTCTGTTCTAGAAAGGATGCAGCAAAGATATTTAATGCTAATGTATGAGGCATAGGCCTACGCTGAGTTTCATTCATTTACGATGAGATGCGCTCTAGTTCAACTTCACAATGCAATGCAAGTGAACGCGGCGCATCGGAGCCTCGATGTCACGGTTATTATATTGTCTCCTATATTTGCTTTTTTATTTATTTAATACATGCAATTGGTTGATGAAACATTTATTAAAATTAAGATACAATTTGTACAAAACGAAATTCGCTTTAAAGAAAGGCTTTCTACAAAGCAAAACTTAATGAAGTGGTAAAAATCATGTCTGACGATTTACAAAACAAAACTTCATTAAGTGGTAAAAAACATTTCTCCCGATTGCAAATGTTCATTGCTAATGTTTATTATTGCAAATGTTTTTCATTTGTTTAATAAATCTCATAATGATGGCACATCACTATATCATAGCTTTTATATATTTCAAATGATTGGCGGTCGGTCAAGGGGTACTTGGCAAAGAATCAAATACAGTTGGAAACGACGTAGACCATTAATAACACAGACTGTTAACAATTGTTTTTAATTCGTTTTTAAACATTCTCTATGATAAAAAATGTTTGTAAAAAATATTTTAATAACACGGTTTTGGCGGTTATAGAGTTCTAATGACGGTGTTCAACTATAACCGTCGGTCTCACGGTTATATACTAACCGTCACACCCCTAGTCCTATCGAATGTATTAGAAAAGGTGTAAACCACCCGTTACAATCTGAATGAAGTTTCAGTCGGATTTGGCCAATTCATTACGATTGATGTGGTTACATGTGACTTTTTTGCCCGACTGTGCTGTTCCGATTACACACGGATTATTAGGGTCCATGTAAAAGCAGCTATTGTATTACTTGTTTAATTTTTTGACATGCATGTTATAATAGGTATAATGTAGCAAAGCATCATGATCTAAAGATTGGCACTGAGCGCTAATGATCATCCTCTCTCCGTTTTTTGACAGCGAAACCTGGGGGCCGAGTGAGGTGTCAGTACTTCCCAGCTGTGGATAAGGTGCTGTTTGTGGACGATTACGCTGTCGGCTGCAGGAAAGACTTGAATGGGATTCTTCTTTTGGACACAGCTCTCCAGGCCCCTGTATCCAAGCCAGAAGATCTGGTGCAGCTGGAGCTGCCCGTTACTGAGGTAAGAAAGCCAGCAAATTGATTGATTGTATATAACATATTCTTTACGTTAAATAATGGGATTTGTCTTCATAAATGAGTGAGCTGTTATGCATTGCCTGACCCCTCTCAGTAAATAGTGACCATCTCAATTCAAGCCTAAACAATGAGGCAATCTGTGTTTTTAGCTGCATGGAATCAGTTTATTCAGGGTCCCAATTGTGTTTGATACAAAATCAGTGGTGCCGGTGTTCACCGGGCTATGGTAAAATAATGACGCAGTTACAAGGTGTGTATAATTTAAACTACTTGGTCAACACTAACAGTAGCTGCTGTTCGGTTTTCATACTGCTGCTCTCCTTCTAGTCACTTCTGAACTTGATGAACTTGACACTTCTGAACTTCTCTTGATTAAAGCTGCAGGTCGATATTGATATATGAACTGTTGTTGTCAAGTAAGCTTCATGCTTCCCCGTTGCGATGCGAACGTGCACTCCTCTAAACTGTAGCCTACGGGTGCTGCACTTCTCTAGTTGACTGCTGCGCCTTTTCCCCCTAAAATATCACTTTAACAACAACCCTTTAGAAAACGTAATTCCTTTGTGGATCCTCTTGATCTGCTTTCTCCATGTTTCTTTGTCAAATCTCAGTGTCTCAGTCTGCACGTGAGTTAACCACGCCCACTTATTTACGCGGTAACGATATATACCGTCATACCTTCCAGCCCTATCATACGATGTGACTATAGACCCCTTTTCAGTTGGTAAACATGGTGACGTTTTTTTTGTGGGCGGAGCTTAGTTGGAGGCAGAACGATCCCTCTGGCCGCTTCACTAACGTTAGTGTGCAAGTTTTGTTAGCTTGTTTTTTAACAATGACTGGAGAAAATCTGATTTTATCTTAATGTGCAAGGTCACTCACTGTCCAGGACCGCGACTGTTATTAGCAAAAGTTCATTTTAACGGACATCCCAGATTGGCAGACCCATACACGCTCAGTCAATGGATGGACGATCTGACAGGATTAACGTTAACGCTACCTCCGGTTGAGTGGCCTGACTTCTACACCTACCTGATAGAGAAACCGAGGGTAAAGAGAAACTGAGGGCATATACATATTTAGATGCCTATAACTGTACTAAATGGTCACGTACAAGACTTTTGTGGTAGCCTACGATCCGCAGTTCTGCCTAGCCAGCGCCACGGCCAGGCACAAGACGACAATGTAAAGAGTGACATTACAGTGCAATTTTAATGTGAATATTTTCTAGAAATAAAAATTCCAGATGCAGCATATTCATTTTTTAACTATGTATTTGATTACACTTTCTTACCAGGTTCTTCAAAAAGTCTAGTCACAATCAATCAAAACAATGTATACAATCATAGATGATTCACAAATAATCACAATCATTTAGAAAACATTATGTGATAAAATTTCTAATTGGAGGCTGTACTCCGTCGATTCTTGCACCCAACAACACAACAAGATGACATTTAATAACAATAATAATAAAATAAGCTCCTTATTATGTAGCAGAATCTGTGCTGGTTTGTATTGGCCGCCTCCAGTTTTCCGTTGGTTTTGCCTCCAGCTAACGCTGTGACGTAATTGTGACGTTGGCGCAAAAGGGCTCTATTGCAGATGCACTACAGCTGATTAACACTTTTGACTGACACATCACTGCTTGACAGCACACAATGTTTAAGTCATAAAATCTTAATATTTTTCATGACTGTCTTTGAAGAACATATAAGTACAGGTCATCTGTCAGTCTCATGCTAAGGTCAGTGTCAGTATAGCGTATAACACAAGTTTTTGTCCCTTACCCATCACTGCACAACGTAAATGATCATGCACTTCCTTAGTATGTGGTGTACAAAATTGTAGTTGTTCGAGTGCACTTGTTGATTTAGCGATCGCATAACCAGTCTGACAAAGAATGCTATGCAGACAGACTGGTCTATTGTGTCCTAGGACACTTTGAAAACAAAACTCCCAGCACTCACCACTCCCTGGCCACATACGCTAATGTGTGAGAACCAATGGATCTTGTACACTAATGGGCACACTTACCTGAGATGGTCTGAGACTCAAGTATAATGTTGTTTTTACAGTTAAAATGAAATGAATTGCTTAAAAATTTCATCCGGGGGTTGTCATTTCAAGAGTATGCACCATATGAAGAGGTGGAAACAAGGGTCATGTCAAGCATACTTGATTTGTCCTTTGATTTGTTAAATTGGATACATTTGTGGATGAGGTTTGGTCTTGGCTTTATGGGTGTTTTACTATGCGTTTTAAGATCTGGTTTGTGTTCGAAATATAAGGCAGAGGAATTGCTCATTAGTTAGTCTTTGACTGTTGATATGCTGAAGTATTCTTCCCTACAAATTGCATCATAAATGTTTGTGTTTACCACTTCTGTCCAACATATTTGTTTAGCCTTATACTAGATAATATCACGTTCACATGTTAGTTCTGTACCATTTGTTTAATATTAGACCACATCAGCATTGTTTGTTGAGATTACCTGCCTGATCAAACAATAAAATTAGATAAAGTATTTTTATTGAATATTGTGCAAAATAAATAAAGATAAAAAGATATACACTACTGTCCAAAAGTTTAGTTGTTTTAAAGAAATTACTACTTTTATTTACTAAGAATCTATGCATTAAATTGATCAATGCTGCTTTTTGATCAGTGACATTAAAGACAGTTATAATTTTATAAAATATTTCTATTTCAAATAAATGTTTTGAACTTTGAATACTGAAAAAATGTTAATCAGCACAACTGTTTTCAACATTTTTAATAATACCGGTAAGTAATGTTATTTGAGCACTAAATCAACATATTAGAATGATTTCTGAAGGATCATGTGACACTGAAGACTGGAGTAATGTTCGCTGAAAATTTGACCATCACAGGAATAAATTACATTTTAAAATAAAAAAAATGGTAATAATATTTGACAATATTTCAGTTTTTACTGCCCAGTTTTTATTTCAATCATATAAATGCAGCCTTAGTGAGCATTAAAGACTTCTTTCAAAAACATTAAAAAAAATCTTGCAGACCCCCAACCTTTAAACAGTATTTATGATATTTTTATACATACACAGAGGCTATTGATGTCACTTCTGCAGGCTGCGAGCTGTTCCTCTAAGCAGCCAGATCTGTTCTGCTAGGTCACATGAGTTAACTTAGGAGTTCCCTAGTCTCAGTCATGTGACTCAACTTTTTGCTGTTCAGAAAGGCCATTCATAAACATGTACAGTGAAATATGAGAACTGAAGTGTAAACGTGAGTCGTCACCAAAGCACTGAAAGCAATTTTTTTATTATTTTTTTTATAAATACCATAATGTTGATTGTGATTAGCTTATTGTTTATGGTATTGGTTTTGGTATTGACATGGTACAATGGATAAGAGAGAACATCTTATCATACGAGACTGATACATGAGGCCTGCCTTTATGTTCAGTCTTTCTAAGCTCTGGGGCGGTGTTTTACTTCTGCAGTTGTCTAAAATTACATTGCCGTCATGCCATTTTTACGAGTTGTTTTTTTCAACTCGTAAAATTTTCAAGCGTTTCGACACACACACATAGCCTAAATAGTTGGAAACTGCTAGGTGGAACCAACAGATACAGTATTGTTTGATATGTCAGCCGTACATCTCTGTGATGTGCTTTATTTTGAGTAATGTAAGCTGTGAACTTCCATCTGAGCGCTCAGTAAAAGATGCACAGTGTATTAAGGCGATTTGTGACAACGTTTCCCAAGTGCTTTGATCTCAGTGGAGTGAAGGATACAGTGATACCCTTGGTGTCAAGATGTGCTTAACATTTACCCATTTAACATTACCCATTTGACATTTACTTGACAAGTTACCCATTTAGACTTTGCATAGACTCTAAAAAGTACACTACCATTCAAATCTTGGGGTCGGTAAGAATTTTTAAAATGTTTTTGAAAGAAGTCCTTGGTTCATTTTATTTGATCAAAAATACATTTATTCCTGTAATGGCAAAGCTGAATTTACTCCATTACATTTACATTTAGTCATTTAGCAGACGCTTTTATCCAAAGCGACTTACAAATTAGGACTAAATTAAGCGAGTCATCAAGAAGAGGCAAAAGCAACAAAAGAAGTGCTCAAAATACAAAGTTCAGGCATTCAGAGTAGCATACGCCCGATAAGTGAGGTTTTAAAGGGAAAGTTTTTTTTTTTTTGTTTTTTTTTTATGAGGTTAAGTGCTCACGGAAGAGATGGGTTTTCAGCTGTCTTTTGAATGTTGTCAGGGATTCTGCATTCCGGATGAGGGTGGGGAGAGCGTTCCACCAGCATGGAACTGTGAATGAGAATGTTCTGGAAAGTGATTTTGTGGCTCTCTGTGTTGGAACCACGAGACGTCGCTCTTTGACCGATCGTAGGCTTCTGGTAGGGATGTAGACTCGTAGGAGTGAGTGAAAGTAGGAGGGAGCTGAGCCTGTGATAGATCTGAAAGCAAAGCAACTGCACTGCTCATTACTCCAGTCTTCAGCGTCACATGATCCTTCAGAAATCGTTCTAATATGCTGATTTCCTGCTCAAGACACATTTCTTAGCACAGTTGAAAAAATTTGTGCAGCTTAATATGTGGAAATATGAAGTTCTTTTCAAGTTAATTCTTTGAATTAAACATTCAATAAACAGCATTTATTCGAAATGGAAATCTTTTTATCGTTTTAAATGTCTTAATTGTCAATTTAATGAATTCCTGCTGAATAGAAGTAATTTCTCTAAAAAAAACAATTGGTTTTGTAACATCTAATGTTTCCTGCAGTAAAAAGCAACATCATTCCTGTGCTATCGGTCCATTGAGATCAATATCCCTTAATAATTTGAAGGAGTCTAATGGTCATTTGATATCATCATGAGGAAATACAGACACGAGGAGGCCATTCACAGTGCAGTTGCTTTAAGTGTGACGGATTGTCATGTTTAACTCCTTTCCTATGGGTTCTCTGCTCTCTATTTAGATGAATCAAATGACTTGATGGTTATATTCTGTGCCTCTGAGGTTTGAATGGGTGGTAGGCATGAAATGAAATGTTCCTCTTGTTCCCCTGCAGGCCCAGCAGATGTTGTATGCTTGTATGGAGAAGGTGGATGTTTCCAACACAGAGGGCTACGATCTCTTTCTCACCCAGCTTAAAGAAGGCCTGGAGAATACCTCACATGAGACGGCGGCCAATCACAAAGTGGCAAAGGTGAGTCCAACAGGAAGGAGGATGCATCATTCATAAGTCATCTCACTCTTCTAAGTGAGGAGTTGTAAAATAGTTCAGTGTAGAAGTATAATTAGCCTAATGATTTATCAACCCAGCCAACTATAGGTTGCACAATCACTATTTTGATCTTTCTGTGAGAATCAGCCTAATCACCCATTTCTGCCTAATTGTGAAGTAATTTATATCTCATAATTGCCTAATTTATATATTAGAATTGACTTGTGGTTCACAATATTAACTTTACTTCTCATAATTATGACTATGTAGCTAACAATTACGATCCTATCGCAACAATCACAACTTTATTCCTCATAATTTACTTTATATAATCTGACAATTGTGACTTTATTTCTCCTAAATATGACTTTATAGCTCCAATTACAAATCTATTTCTCCGAAATGATTCACAGTCCCCACAGGACTTCATAGTCAAGTTTTTTTTTTCTTGTAATTTATTATCTCACTATTACAAATTTCTGTCTTACAATTTTTGCTTAATTTCTCGCAATTGTGACTTTAATCCCTATTTAAAACTTTATTGCACACTTTATCATTTTTCTAAAGCAGAAAACATGTTTCCATTTAAAACATATTTTGTCCTATCAAGAATTGTTTTTATTTAATTCATAGCCATATCTGATTTGTCAGTGATGTGATTGTAGGATACATTCTTAAAGTGTTCTTCAATCACAGTGCTGGTCTCTCCTTCTCTTCCTCACACACGTTGTAGTATTGCTCATCTATTCATTATTGCGCAGTGCTGGGATTTGGCTTCATGTTTCAGGCCTGCAGAGCTTCTTGCAAGCTACTTTTTCTTAAAGTTGTGTACCCCAAAAAGTTGGATTAAAATCTTCTGCCACAGTCTGTGTTGTGACATGTTTGCTGATGTAATGCAGTCTGACTGTGTTTGTGTGTGTGTGTGTTTGTTAATAAGCAAGAATAGTTGAGTCATGTAGCATTACAGCGTATAGATTATTCATGAGACGCATCCTCACGGTGACTGATCTGTGTAGACACACACACACACACACACTGTATTGAACAGCGGTGCTGCAGAGCTTGGTGGTATATCAGTAGCCCTGCAGTAACAGGAGGATGATCAAAGACTCCCGCTGATACACCTGTGCCACTGAAGTTTTAAGACTCTCTCTGTGTTCATACTGTTCCATGTGCTGCTGTAAGAATGCAAAGAGAAGAGCACAAAGGAATACTCCGTTCACAGAGTAACGCATGATTGGGTGTGACTTTAGTTTGTGTTCGGACTCTCTGCAGCAAAACTTCACTAAAGGCCGCTTTCTTCCTTTTGTTCTCTTCATTTTCAGTTTTAATGTACTCTTTTGGGATTGTATACAATAAAAGAAATAAACAAATGAAATAATGATTAAAAAAAATAATATTAATGTGCCAGCAGTAATAACAATACCATTAAGTGATATCCAACGAAATGAAAAATAATAACAAATAAACAACAAAATAAAATAAACTAAAATACTTATTAATCAATTCAATAAAAATAGTTATAAAAATAAATAAAAATGTGCCAGTAATAATAAAATGATACAAATAAAAATAATAATAAAGTAACAACAAAATAAAGCATAACAAGAAAACTAATATACTGTTAAATAACTAGGTATGTAACGATACACTTATATAGAGATGAACCTGCGACGATAATATGTATAATTGATGTTAACGATATGATTTGTGATATAGAGAGAGTTTTATCCAAGGCTTGGCTTACTAGGTTTATAAGGTAATGTAAATTCTGTCATCATGTTCTCACCCGCATGTTGTTTCAAACCTATAAGATTTTCGTGCAACTTCCAAACACAAATGAAGATATTTTTTATGAAACCTGAGAGATTTCTGTCCCTCCATTTAAAATATCCATTTAGACATTCCTCTAAAACCTAAAAGATCCAAAAAAATGCCATAAAGGCATCATAAAATTAACTATGAAAACAGTTGAGTTGTCTAATCCAAATCCAAGTATTCTGAAGAGACATGATGGCTTAATATGATGAACAGGTTTACAACAACGAGCATACTGTAGTAAACACGGACATTAAAATGCTTGCGTGACACGTGAAAACATGACTGAGTGAATGCAGAATACATTTTTTTGGATGAACTAACCATTTACAGTTTGAGAATAGTAATTTTGATGTGCTTTCTTATGATTAGAACTGTGATTGATTGCATTGATCATCTGAATCGCACACGCGCTGGAACAGCACCCCTCAAAGTGAAAGTGCAAACATTTCAATCACCATATCATATTTAGTTTTAGTAGTATAATTATTCAAAGCATTTTAGATGGTTTATTCTTATATGTATAGAGCATTAACAGCGAAAGAGGCGGGACATAGTGAGCACGGGATAGTCACAGCAACCTCTCTTTATTTTGGCTTAAAATATTGCAATAGTATCGTATCGTGGTTTCAGTATCACGATTTGTTTCGAATAATGACGTGTATCGTTACACCCCTAAAATAACATAAATAAACTTAAATTGTTTAGAAAAATGAAATGAAATATTTAAAAACAAATATAAATAATTTACCAGTAATAATAACATAACAGTAACAAGAAATAATGATAAAAAACAACAAAAAATTAATTAACATCAAAATAAAGCACAAGTTAACTAAAATAAATGAAATAAATAGTTAAAAACTTTAAATGCAATTCATCTC
Organism: Abramis brama; assembly: GCF_963993115.1. Lineage (NCBI taxonomy): Eukaryota > Metazoa > Chordata > Actinopteri > Cypriniformes > Leuciscidae > Abramis > Abramis brama. Next base: position 18,544,364 of record NC_139983.1, read on the forward strand.
TTTCTTTTTTTCTTTCTTTATTTCTTTGACTCTAGGGCTGATCTTGAGCTCTCATTTCTGGAGTCTCTATATCAGATGCAAAATGTGTACAGAGAGCAGCGATTTCTTTAGTCTTTTGTGGACAGTGTCTACAGATCACATCTGTGTAATGAGAAAACAAGATAATCGGTTATCGGCTCCTTTATTTACAATCTGTGTTTATTAGAACACTTTATAAATGCTGATCTAGGTATTTTTACATGAGTCATATTCATCTAAGAGGGACGAAACTGATCCTAGATCAGCATTCTTAAAATAAATTGACCAGTGGCAAGTTAATAATGGCGGCATGTTTCTCCCTGCGTCCTCCAAACCATCAGTATATTACTGCAGTCCTGTCAGTTTTGCAGTGGACCATGGCATCAGCCTCATGTGCTAAAATGAAAGTACGGTAAGTGCAGCATTCCCTCGTGTAGTCATCCAAGCACCCTTTTCTCCCCTGTAATTTGGCTGACATCCAGATCGCACTGCTGTAACAATGAGCATCAGCTACGGTGATGGATTTCTCACTCAATGTCGAATGACCCCTGTCAGACCTCTACACTGGGTTCTGGAACTTTCCTGGCTCTTGGAAAGTTATTTCACATTTTGTTTGAACATGGGAGGTTTAAATGAGAGTGAAGTTCAAATAAGACAGGATTTCTGTGAACAAGCTTGTTTAGACTTGTTCAGACTTTTCAGATTAGAAATGTTTAGATGCTTTGGCCTGAAATTAGGCAGCCAAGCTTGAAAAATATTTGCAGGTGTTACAGACTCCTAAAAAAGACGTACAGCATCTAGTATTTCCATTTTCCTGGAAATTTTCCATTCATCTGCTGTGAATGCTGTTGAAATTGAATGTCTCTCTCCGTCTTTTTTCTCTTCTCTCCAGTGGGCGACCGTGACCTTCCATCTCCCTCATCACGTGCTGAGAGTGGTAACAAGTGCCATCGTGAATGAGCTCAAAAAGCTGAATCAGAATGTGGCGGCCCTATCGGTCGCCTCTTCGGTCATGGACAGACTCTCCTACCTCTTACCGAGTGGAAGGCCAGAGCTAGGTGTTGGACCCGGACGCTCTGTAGACAGGTAACTGCATGAAATGGGGCCACTTTCATTTTTTTTGTGTGTGTGTGAGATTATTTGTGATGGCATAACAGCATTCTGAATTGTAAATGTTACCTTAAATAGTGCCTGAGAGGTGTGCTTTTACTTTTACAAACAATCAGACTTTCCATTATCACTTGATGGGTGATGGGACTTATGTTGATGAATGGACCAAAGACACATCTATAAACCTGTAAATCGTTGAGATTTGGTGACTTTCAGCTGGTTGCAATAAGGAAAAACCTCTAAAAACACCCAGAACACCTTAAGTAACCACACTAAAACACATTGAAAACCACCCAGAACACCCCATATTCATGGTTGCAGGTTTAGCCTGGACAAGCACATCTCATGTTTTCTAAATAAAGTGTAAAAAGTTACTTTTAATTATATTGAATTTGAGGATGTAGACTCATTTGTAGGTCTGTTTGAGGTTTGTGTGCTCTTCACCAAAGATCTTGTTTCACTTATTATTGTGTGTGTTTGTGTGATATGTTTAGGTCTCTGATGTACAGTGAAGCTAACAGGAGAGAGACGTTCACATCCTGGCCTCATTCTGGCTACAGATGGGCTCAGCCTGATCCAATGGCCCAGGCGGGCTTTTATCACCAGGTTTGTGTCATCACCATGGGAATGATTTTTTTAAATTGACAGCTTTAAATTTTGCTTTTTTGCATGGTATGTTTTGTTTTTGTTTTCTTTTTTCACTGTTTGAATGATTCCTCATAAGCCGGGCTCATAAGACTACAGGAGTTTCAGGTGGAAACTCTTGGTATTTACACCTGAAAAATGTGGTGGAAATGTGGTAACAACACGACTGCATTTATAATGTGTCCTCGTATAATGTCTACAGCAAGTCGCCACAACATAGTATCCATTATGTTTACATCCGCTTCCCCATGAGGTGCTAAATCTGGCATGATGATCTTAAAAATATCTTGTAGTGTGTGATGTGCCACAATTTTCAAATCTTGTAGTGTGTGCAGGTTTGAGATTTGAAAGAAGAAAATCTGTGAAGATTCTCCTTATGTGTGTAATGAACCCAGATTTCACTATCAGTTAGATTTAAAATCTCCTGTAGTCTGATCCCGGCTTTAATGGCCGCTGACTGATTGTGAAAGCCGGATTGTATCACTGTTTGGAAGTGAAATAATTTTGAGCCCAGACTAGGTCAACAAGAATGAAAGGAAACAAATATGAATTATTCAGACGAAATAAAGAAGAAAAAAACCCGGGACACCACTGTCAATTAATGTTTGAAATGGCTATTAAGAGATCAAAGATAATTTCATGAATGTTTTGATTTCAGTTTTATTTTGATATCTGGGAATTCCCGATGCTGCTATGGTACCTGATGTATTGTCTCTACTCGTGTCACCATGCATGCCAAGAAGGGTTGAGCTGCGCTGTAACCAAGGAGATCACACTACTCCTCTCACCCATGTTCCCTGTTGTCATGCCAACCGAACAGAGTGAGGGGAGAACAGTGGCTCTGTGTTGTGGATGAAAGGGTGATGCCACAGCAAAGGGACATTCTGTTAGTTCAAGACATAAAGAACGAAACTGGAAAATGTGATGAATTATGAACTGAAGTTACCTTAAAGGACTGTCCTGAAAATAAAGGAGTTGGACAAAAAAAGAGAAAGTAAAAAAAAAAAATCAAAGCACTCATTTGGGTCATGTGACACTCTTTGACTATTGCATTTATAGTGTGCAATGATTTATCGTCTTTATTCACTGCACAACATCGGTTTATTTACCTGTTGTCTTTTGATTGGTCTATTTTTATTTGTTTAGTGAGGTCCCTGAATGTCTCTTTGCACTGTAGATGGCGCTAACAGCTCGCTCTTCTTCCTTCTAGCCTGCATCTACAGGTGATGACCGGGCCATGTGCTTCACCTGCAGTGTGTGTTTGGTGTGCTGGGAACCTACAGATGAGCCCTGGTGAGAAGCATCCCACTAAAATCAGCCCACAATGTCACACTCACTCACACAGCAGAAAAAAACACTGCTATGAAAAGGTTTAAATAAATGTCCCTTATGAAGGCCAAGAGCTGCAATCCCTCCAATTGCTATTAACCATTCCATCACTACATTTAATGCTTCTTTAGGTCTGAGCATGAGCGCCATTCTCCGAATTGTCCATTTGTGAAAGGAGAGCACACCCAAAACGTTCCACTATCCGTCACCTTGGCCACCAGCCCTGCTCAGTGTCCCAGTGCAGATGGTTCGGATAAAATCGTGTGTTATGGGTTCGGTAGCTGCCCTCATTTCCTTGCTACGGCAACCAAAAGGGGGAAGATTTGCATCTGGGATGTTTCAAAGCTTATGAAGGTATGTTGATCATCTCTAAAGTGTGCGAAAGATGCAATACGCCTCTATCTCAGTGCACTACAATGTTTTTCTCTCCTGTGCAGGTGCATTTAAAGTTTGAGGTGAACCCATATGACCCAGCCATCCTGAGGCAGCTGATCCTGTCTGGCAGTGAGCAGCAGTCTCTCACGGGCACAGAATCACGCAGACCCACGCTCTCCTGGCTAGAGGAGGCCACTTGCTGCTCTGACTTACCCAAACTAGAGGGGGACAGGTGCTAAACCCACATTTACACACTTTTTGCTAATTATTTTAAAACATCATATTCTATTATTGTGTTTATTGAACATTTCCTGTGTTTTTGTATCTAGCGATGACCAGATAGAGGACTCGGACAGCGAAGAGCATTCCAGATCAGAGTCAGTCACAGGTAAAACATTGATTTTCATGAATTAACAACATTTATTCATCACTTGTTTTTTTTATATCTACGCCCAGTTTTGTCAATAAGCATCCTACTTATTGTTCTTCCTCCTTATGTTTTTGTAGGCCCACTGGGTCAGAAGGAGACGATGGAGGTGAGTTTGGGAGTCACAGCTCTCAGTGTCCTACAGCAGCCTGAGAAGTTGCAGTGGGAGGTGGTGGCCAGTGTGCTGGAGGACACAGTTAAAGACCTGGAGGAGTTGGGAGCCAACCCGCAGCACTCACTGGGCCCCCCTAAACCTGACAAGGCAAAGGATAGGCTGACTGAGCACCACAACATTCCCTTCCCCTGCCTACTGGCCGGCGGACTGCTAAGCTACCGGTCAGCGGCTAGTTCTCCACTAGGTCCCCCTCCGTCTCGTCGCTCCATGGATAGCCCAGTAAGGACTGCTGCCCCTGAGGGGCTTGCAACAGACCAGGGTCCCATGGAAATCGAGTCCTGTAATCCCCCCACAGACCTGGGCTCCCCGAAGCTTCCACCAGCCGCCCCTGTGCATAGGACTATGCCCGTACTTCTCCTGTACAGCATCAAGGAAGCAGACGAGAAGTCTTCAGGGAAGGTGTTCACCCAAATGAACAACCTGATGAGCAAAGGACTTCATGAGGAGGGCTTCACCGTCCCGCAGATTATCGAGATGGAGTTTGACTCGCATGAGCAGCTGCTGCTGCAGGACCCTCCCATCACATACATCCAGCAGTTTGCGGATGCGGCGGCTGGGCTCGGACCTCTGGATGGGGAAAAGTGGAGCTCGCTGGCTCCACGGCCGGGCTCTCTGGTGCAGTGCTTGCGGTTGCCGAAAGCATTAGAAGAAGAGAACCTGTATGTGGACTCCATCACGCCCTGCAGCGATGGCTTACACTTGTTAGTCGGTCTTCAACCATGCTCCGTAGAGTCCCTTAGTGCTATCAATCAGGTGGAGGTGTTAAACACCCTAAACCGTCTGCACTCAGCCCTCTGTGCCCATCGCAAAGGACAGACATTGGCCAATGGGCATGACACCCACTCGGGCATCTCTCCTCCACAGACCCCTCTCATCCTGCCCCCTCATGACCAGCAGCAGGCCCATACTTCCAGGCCTCTGGGGGGCAGTGGTGGCGGCGGATACTTAGCACTCTACAAGTTAAATTACTCCACCCGCATCGTGACCCTGGAGGAGGAACCAGTGAAGGTGCAGCAGATTCGTGACCCACGGGATGCCGTCACGTCTCTCCTCCTCTTGCCGCCAGATGTTCTAGATGGCAGAGAGGACGATTCAGAGGAGACGTCTGAGGAGTCGACACCCTCTGGGCTCAAAAATGGCACGGGGACAGTGGCGTCCGCAGTGACAGCTGGCCCAAGTGCCGGATCAGCCGCTGGGAAGGAGAAGAGAGGAGAGGTGGCCGGACTCGGACATCTGGTGGTGACTACACAGGCGGGTTACATCATGATTCTGGACTTGTCCACCCTAGAGGTGTTAGCAAAAGTTGAGCCACCCAAGAAAGAGGGGACAGAGGAGGTGGACCCCTTCGTCTCTGTTACCTACTGCTCAGGCACCGACCGGCTGTGTGCCTGCACAAAAGGTGAGCAAGTGTGCAGTTATTGACCCTAGGGATGCTATTGTCATGTTGCCTTAAGGGGCCGTTCACATATCGCGTGCAAATTCGTTATTTCAAATGTAGGTGCGTGGTCTATGTTCATGGTTGCATAGCAACGACGTTTCTGGAAAGGAGAAAACAGTGCGGCCATGCTTTCCATGTGTTTTTAGACGCGATATGTGAACGGCTCCTTAATGGTATCAGGTGCGGTTGTATCGGGGTAGTTTTACGAGTACATGAGCAAAGTATCGGACCGACACCCGAGTACTGGTTGACCTATTCATTTGTGATTCAACCCAGACTGTTTTGTTTACCACCGTTACATCAGAGTTCTTAATGTGTTGTTCACTAACAAGGGAACATGAGGTGTGGAGATGCACTGTTTCTTTCAGTTTAGCTTGATGCCCACACATACCTCATCACCATGGTTACCAATAAGGTTCTCATTAACCATAGTGGTCACACAGATTTGCTCTCAGATATGGCCACTGTCACTGGCATCCCTGAGATATGACCTTGGGAAGTCAAGGATTGAGTGCAGTGTGTTTGTTCATTGTACTGGTTTTATCTTGTTCTTTTGATTGGCTGAATTAAAGACCTCCTGTGGTGAAAATCAAGTTTTTAATGTTTATATGTTTGTGTTTTTTTAAATGTGCTTTAAGACAAACCAATGCTGAGTATTTTGTCTTTAAAACTACCGTATACTAAAGACAGTCTCAAAAACGCATTTTGGAAACACCTCTGTTTTCGAAGTCACAAGAATGTAACCAATCCCGTCAACTTGGGCGGGCTTTAGCATATCATTAACTGCTGCGAAGCAGTGGAGTCTCAAGAGAAGCCAGGTGTAGCGTTTACTACAGTAAAGTTTACTGAGTGGATCAGGTGGTCTGAGCCTTGTTGTGAGTGAGTGGAGGAGGGGTCTCATTTGCATATTCATGTATCCTAAATGAAGCAAGGGTGTAGAATTACATTCAATCTATTTTAAGGCATGAAGAAATTATTTACACAGGAAGTAAATTTAAAACATGTAGTTTTGGTGATCAAAGATGTGTTTTAAGGGATAAAATTATTGACAACAGGGGGGCAACATTGAGTACAATAGTAGAGTCTGTATCTGTTGCTTTGGTCTATTAATAAAAATATGTAGCTAATGAAGGAAAACTAATTGTTTGAATGTGTCTGTGTATATTACACCTGTGAATGAGTTAGTGGGAGAATAGGGGAATTCCACCTCTGCCTTTTTTACTTTCTTTTTCTACTGTCTGTCTCTGCATTTTTTAATCGTTTGTTTATATCTAGACAAGCATTACTGTTCAACATACTTGCAGTTAGAAATTTGTACAAGCCCTTAACCCTTAGTATGAATTGTGTACAATTTGTCCTATGCATATGAAGGATCAAATTGTGTGGTTTGTTGAAGAGGTGTGGCTGTACTTTTTGAAGGTATCTGACTTTTCAATGTTCACCTAATGGACGATAATACGTGAAAAAATCTCAAACCCACATTGAAGGATGTATGGAACAAAGTCATATTATCCAGAATATCATAGACACTCTTGACTTGGCTTCTAAGTGACCAAAACATCCTAGCTTTGTCATGGCAAGCACCATTTTCTTCAGAAGTTCAGAGGGATATTTTCATTGCAGTCCTTTTATTGAATTGTCAGCACAATCATTTTTTATTTTCCTTTCTGAAGGTGGAGAGCTTCATTTCCTTCAAATTGGAGGTGTGTGTGATGATATTGATGACGCCGACATTTTTGTCGACGGGCCCCTGTCTAATAGGGCGGAGCAATTACTGGACGGAGCAAAACCCACATCAAATCCTTCGAGTCCAGGTATCACAGGTGAGAGACACATGGAAGGCATTGAACTAAAGTGTTTTTCTCTCATTTAACAATTTTTATTGAATTTCTATTAAACCATGTAGCATTTTCTACAGCACATGTTGGACCAAATGTATACAAACATATTATGGCTGGCTGTGCTTTTAACTAAAGTGTTTTTGTAGGGATCAAACAGATGGTTCAATTTGCCCCTTCAGCTACCTCACATTAAAGCCTTGAGAAATCCATTGGTCCTGCTTAATTGAATTTTGTCCATTTAAAACTGATGATGCCCAGTGTGCTTTCTGGGAATTTTTTCACTCTGTTCTTTGTTCATTTTGTCATCTGATGTAGAGTATCTCTTTCTGTGTAAATCATAGCAGCAGTAAAATGGTGGTTGGCCTTATACCCGTGGAAATGAACAGTACAGTAAGCCATGTGTCTGTTTGCAGGAGTTGACCTCCTGGTGGACCAGCCATTGACTGCAGAGACACTTTCTTCTCTGGTGGAACTAACGCATTTTGAAACGCTGACGCCGCGCTTCTCCGCAACAGTGCCCCCTTGCTGGGTGGAGGTGCAGCAGGAACAGCAGCAAAGGCGGCATCCGCAACACCTTCACCAGCAGCACCACGGCGACGCAGCGCAACACACACGCACCTGGAAACTACAGAGCGACAGGTATACATTCACATACAACATTCACCCCCCCCCCAACAAAAGTGTTTTAACCATTTAAAATCAACATTTGAATCGGTGAAAACAATTGACAAATGACATTATATATTTGTAATAATATATTTAAGGACCATAATATCAGAAATCTGTGTTAATGTTGATAGATATTTGATGTAAAAATAGCTAAATATTTACTCATCAGTAATGTTTCCATAGTGTTTCCCCCCCCTTTTCACATGTAATGTGTAATATCTCTCTCTCTCAGCTCCAGCTGGGATGAGCATGTGTTTGAGCTGGTCCTGCCCAAAGCCTGCATGGTGGGACATGTGGACTTCAAGTTTTTGCTAAACAGCAGTATTACTAACATCCCACAACTCCAGGTCACACTGCTGAAGAACAAAGCACCAGGCCTGGGCAAAGTTAACGGTGAGTCCCAGGACAGAATATCACTCTTTCAGCAGAAATTGAAATTGATGATGTTGTTTTTATTCCCCAAGTGAATCACTTGTTGTGTAAAACTTTGTACTGCAGAGACGGCAGTGGACAGGCAGATTGTCTTCCCCTTGTCTCATGTCCTGCATTCAAATGGAGAGAAGAATGGACAGCCACTCCTGCACGACTTCTCAGAGGACATCCAGTTCATGGACATCGAGGAGTCACCAGGTAAATGTCCAGAGGAAAAAAGCCATCTTGACCACCTGAAAATGTTATGTTAATGTCTGTCAGCATTCTTTAAGAAATACATCTCTCTCTGTCTCAGGCTCCAGGCTGTGTCCATTCCTGCAGGAACACAAAGATGATATCTTGTGTGGGCCGGTATGGCTGTCCAGTGGACTAGATCTGTCTGGACACGCAGGGATGCTAAGCCTTACAAGTCCCAAACTCCTCAAAGGTTCGCCTGAGCGTCATAGGCCATTTATAGCAACCACTTCCACCCATCCAAGCAGTGTGCCAGTAGACTTACAGTAAAACAACAGTGCAGAGCTGCATGCAGTATTTTACTGGCATGAATATGCAACATTAAAAAAAAGTGTTTATATACACATTAAAACAGATGTCACAGTCTTGGTCACCAATGTAAATATCTCTTGTTGTACTTCAAACAAATGAAATCTTTCTGTAAATGTGTCCTTCTCTTTTTCATTCCACTTTCTAGGCATGGCAGGGGGAAAATATCGTTCATTCCTAGTGCACATTAAGGCAGTGAGTGATAAGGGTCTGGATGAGAGTTTGAGGCCTGTTGTGAGGATGCCCTCAGCCAAACCCCAAAGTAGTAAAGCTCACTCACTCTCGTCCCTGCTGCAGAGGGCTCAAGCCACCAAGGTACAGCAGAAAAACACATGAATTGTAATTGACTTTTGTGCAATCTTAAGCTGAATTGTGTAAGCCTTTAATCATTCATGCTGTTTTAAAACACTATTTCCTGAAAACAATGATGTCATATCATATATTTGTGTGCTAGTTGATAGGTTGTCTGACTGCTTTATAGACCCCTAGTGGCTGTTTAGCTACATTACTTCATTAAAGAAATGGCACTTTACTTGATCTGCTCTTTGTAATGGAGTAAGAGTTAAAAGCCATATGGTGACCACCACTACAGTACTAATTTTAATAAAATCTCTCTCCTTTTCAGGAAAAAGCCTCCACGTCCAAAGCAGATCCTCAGTCTGCCCCTAAAAAGCCTGATAACTTGCGTGGCTGTGACTTGCTCCAGGAAGTGTCTGTCACAATCAGGAGATTTAAGAAAACGTCTGTACCCAAAGAACGGTAAGAGATACTGTACAAGTATACATTATATACGCCACCGTTCAAAAGTTTGGGGTTGGTAAGATTTGTAATGCTTTTTTGGAAAGAAGCCTTTTACACTGCTTTCATTTGATCCAACTACAGTAAAAACAGTAATGTTGTGAAATATTATTACAATTTAAAACTACTATTTTTATTTGAATATATTTTAAAATGTAATTTATTCCTGATGCAAAGCTGAATTTTCAGAAGCAATTAATCCAGTCTTCAGTGTCACATTATCCTAATCTGCTGATTTGGTGCTCAATAAACGTTTATTTTATTATCAATGTTGAAAACAGTTGTGCTGCTTAATATTTTTGTGGAGACTGATCTTTTTTTTCCAGTATTCTTTGATGAATAGAAAATTCAAAAGAACAGCATTTATCATTATAAATATTAATATTTATAAATTATGAACCAGGCCATAGTCTAACTGTGTTGTCTGTGTCTGCTTATATTTCCTAGAGTGCAACGCTGTGCAATGCTTCAGTTTCCTGAGCTCCATGAAAAGCTGCTAAGAGGTTTGTGTAAGCATGCAGAAGACGGTCAGAGCTCAGAACACTGTCAGAGTCTCATCTTGGACATCCTCTGCTGGCTGGCAGGGGTCTACTCCAACGGACCCTGCAGGTGAGACACCACCTTGAGCCTGTATTATTAAACTCTGTTTTATCTTGTGTGTCTTTTTAATGAATTTTATAATATTCCTTTAGTTTGAGAGAGGGGAAAGAGGGACTTCTGACCAAAACCAGGAGACGGCTGACAGATATAATCAGGGCGTGCTTCTTTGAGGCCGGCCGCAGTATAGCTCATAAATGCTCTCGCTTTCTTGCACTTTGTATTAGGTAAGTTTGCAACCTTTCTGGATTTTTCTGATCTTCAGTCTTATCATATAGTCTTGTTGCAGAACTAATGATCTACTGTCCAATATACATTTGCAGATGCAATGATTTTATGTTCATTAAACTTAATGGTTGAGTGTCTGATGTTTCAGTACCGGTAAAGGAGACCCCGGTCAGCAGGGTTTTGGCCAGGCTCTATTTAAAGCTCTTCTGGATAATATGCCTTATCTGCCTGCTGCTGCTACAGGAGGTAATTTTTTAAAAGTAGTAAATGTATAGTGCCTTTTGTAGTGATAAGACCATTTTGTTTAAAAAATGTAAACTTTAATTTATTAGTCTACAGCAGTGTTTCCCAACCCTGTTCCTGGAGGCACACCGACACTACACATTTTCCAACTGTTCCTAATCAATCACAACTGAATCAACTCATCAGCTCATTAGTAGAGACTCCAAGACCAGAAATATATGGGGCCGATAAGGGAGACTGTTGCTGCCAAAATGCGCACTGTTGGTGTGCCTCCAGGAGCAGGGTTGGGAAACACTGATGTAGACTAATAAATTATTAGTCTAATAAATAAATACCATTTAAATGATTGGGATCAGTAACATTTCCTATTATTATCATTGTTAAAAACAGTTGTCCTGCTTAATTTTTGTGGAAACTGATGCATTTTTCCCCCAGTGTTGTTTGATGAATGGAAAGTTCAAAAGAACAGCATTTATTTGATCAATTTAATGCATCATTGCTGAATAAAACTATTAATTTCTTTAAAATAAAAAAAAATAAAAATAAAAAAAGACTCACCCTAAATAGTATACTTAAGTAATTTATCTTGTTAAAACGCTTATATTCCTGTCTGCCTTTGTCTCTCAGGATCTGTCTTCTGGTACTTTGTCCTGTTAAATTATGTGAAAGATGAGGACCTGGCCGGCTGCAGTACCGCTTGCGCCTCTCTGCTCACTGCTGTCTCTCGGCAGCTGCAGGACCGCTTGACTCCACTTGAGGCGTTGTTGCAGACCAGGTCAGCTGATCTGCTGCATTCTGAACCATACACAAACTGACTTTTGTTTAATGTACTTGAACAAAAAAGCTTTTTATGAGCATGTTAGATGTGATCATTTTAAAGAAATGAAATGGTTTTGTCATGGTTTTCTCTATTCAGATATGGTCTATACGGGTCTCCATTTGACCCAGTACTGTTTGACCTGGAGGTGAGCGGGTCTTCTTGTAAGAATGCCTTCAGCAGCAGCATCGGGGTCCAGTCGGACGAGATCGATCTGTCCGATATTCTCTCAGGTGTGGCAATGCATTCTTCTCCTTTGACACACTTGCATTCATCAATAAATATTAAAACAAACAAGACAAACATTTAAGTTTTTTTTTTCTTCTTCTTTTTTCTCATCTAATGTCAGGTAATGGGAAGGTAAACAGCAGCGGGGTGGCAGAGGGCAGTTTCACTGCTCTGACCGGCCTGCTGGAGGTCGAACCCCTGCACTTTACTTGCGTCTCCACCAGTGACGGCACCAGGGTGGAGAGGGATGATGCAAGTATGTTCACTGGTACATATCCCACTTTTCTTTTCCTCTCTATCACATCTTGTTTCTTTTACAACCAACCGTGTCATCGTGGACCTCATCTTTAAGGTGCGGTCACATTAGCTGGCAATAAAGGTCCATTGTCAATAGTGTAGCATGACGCACAGCTTCTTTCAAGAAACTGAATTTGCATAACCAACTTGAACCTGTTGCGAAATCTGTTTTCCTATACGTTCTTTTGTAGTGAGCACCTTTGGTGTGACGCCCACGGTGACAGGGCTATCTGCTGGGACCGTTGGCGAGGCGTCCACGGCCCTGAGCTCAGCTGCACAGGTGGCCCTCCAGTCACTGTCTCATGCCATGGTGTCTGCTGAACAGCAGCTTCAAGTTCTTCAGGAGAAACAGCAACAGCTTCTAAAACTCCAACAGCAGGTCATATATGGAGACACTCTTCATTCATTTCAATCTTGATGTCTTGATTGATTCAGTACTTTGTGACTTTATGTAATTGATTGTCTTATGAAATAGAAGGCTAAGCTGGAGGCCAAACTTCACCAGACCACCTCAGCAGCAGCCACTGCAGCATCAGGCGTTGTCAACTCAGTGCCATCCAACCCGTCCGCCCCAGGCTTCTTCATCCACCCTTCTGACGTCATCCCACCCACCCCTAAAACGACCCCGCTGTTCATGACACCTCCTCTCACCCCACCGAATGAGGCAGTGTCTGCGGCCATTAGCGTGGAACTAGCTCAACTCTTCCCAGGATCTGTCATTGATCCTCCACCTGTGAACCTTTCAGCACAGAATAAAAACGCACAGAAAGCCAAAGCAGTGAGTTCTGAAAAACTCCTCTTCCTTATATATTCATATTGTTTAAATGTTATTATTTAGTAATGTTCCGTTCTACTTGTGCACATTAGCAGATAGCAATAGTGTAAATTATGCATGTGCTATTTTCCTGTAAGGGGTCATGTTTGTTAACTTTAATGTTTGTAGTTGAACATGTGGAATGTGTTTAGCTAACGTATATGTGTGTGTGTGTTGTCATTGCAGAACCACATAGGAAGTGGCCTGGCATTGGCAATCTCACAGGCCTCTCATTTTCTACAGCCTCCACCACACCAGTCCATAATTATCGAGCGAATGCATTCAGGTACTTCAGTCCCAGAGGAAGACTTAAAATGAGTTAATTATATAAAAGAAATTAGCTTAATTAAAATGCTAAAAACACAAAAAATCTAAATGTACACTGAGATCATATATCTTCTTTTCCCCCTTTTCATAACTATTGGTTTTATTGAAGTTTCTTTTAACAAAAAAGTTGTTACAGCAGAAATACCAGAGGAAATATCTTAGCCAGTATGGGAGGAAGCGGGGCTTTAGATAATGTGTTCGACAGTGGGGGGCAAAAAAGTTTGAGGCCTCCAGATGTCTGCAACAATTCAAACCGCAGCACAGACCTGTCAATGTTCCATCTCAAAAGAAGAAAAACAAAAATATGTGAATGAAATGCAAGTTTTGGGTGCTGCAGTATTTCAATCACGAAAAATAGCAGGGCATTCTAAAATGCTTAATGTGAAAAACAATTAATAAAGTGCTGTAATGTATTAAATGATCAAATTCAGTATACACCTTAATTATGATGCATAAAATCAGAACACTTTTACTTATAATTTCTACCCCATAAAATATTTTAGAGTCTGGCATAAATGCTTGTTGTTTTAATGCAAGTTGTCTTATCTTAAAACTTTTTAAGTCATTCATTTAGAATTTTACTGAGGTCTCCTAGTGAGCCTCAGCCTTCTGGTTGATAATCACTGCTAGAACACTCTCTTTAGTCCTCATTCTTTTGCTTTTGCTATATGCTTTGGTGCACCAACATCTTTTGATCATGTGATCTGAATTTAAAAAATGTCCCTTCTCTGTAGGTGCAAGGCGGTTTGTGACTCTAGATTTTGGCCGGCCTGTGTTGCTGACGGATGCGCTGATCCCCACATGCGCTGACTTGGCCTCCCTTTCCATCGATATTTGGACTCTTGGGGAGGAGGTGGATGGGAGGAGACTCGTGGTCGCCACAGATATCAGCACACACTCTCTAATTCTACATGACTTGTTGCCCCCTCCCGTCTGCAGATTCATGAAGGTTTATACAAGTTTATGATAATCAAATGTGTACAGGTCAAATAGCAGTCTGCTTTGTATAAGCTGTAGCACAGAGAAAATAATTTTTAAAAGACAAATCACTGATATTCACTCTACGCCCTTCCCCCAGATCACTGTGATTGGTCGATACGGCAGCACTAATGCCCGGGCTAAAATCCCACTGGGCTTCTATTATGGACACACCTACATCCTGCCATGGGAAAGTGAACTTAAGCTGATGCATGATCCTCTGAGAGGGGATAGTGAAGCTGCCTGTCAGCCAGATCTGGATCAACATTTGTCAATGATGGTGGCCTTACAGGAAGACATTCAGTGCAGGTTGGTGAGGCTGCAAAGCACAATTAACTAAGCTGCCATTGGCATTGAATGAAGTACGCTACCTTTTAAAAGTTTGGGCTCAGTAAGAAGTTTTTTGTTTTGTTTTGAAATAAACAATACTTTTATTCTGACACATTAAATTGACAAAGACATTTGTAATGTTACAAAAGATTTTTATTTCTTTTCTTTAAAGAAAAGACTTTCTATTCATTAAATAATCCTGAAAAATATATCACGGTTCACCAAATACAGTTTTTAACACTGAAAATATTTAGAAATGTTTCTTGAGTGCCACAGCATATTAGAATTGTTTCTGAAGGATCATGTGACACTGAAGACTAGAGTATTAGTGCTGAAAATTCAGCTTTGCCAACACAGGAATAAGTTACATTTTTAAAATATTTTAGTATAGAAAAAAGTTTAAATTATTTTAATTTGTAATAATATTTCACAATATTACAGTTTTTACTGTATTGATCAAATGCAGCCTTGGTGAGCAGAAGCGGCTTTTTCAAAAAACATTAAAACATCTTTCCAACCCCAAACGTTTGAATGGTAGTGTATTTATAATTACACTTAAGTGCTAATAATTAAAAGCTTTTGTCAAATAATGGACATTTTCAGTTTTAAGGGCCTGAGTGCACTTTATATTTCACAAATGGTATAGGCGGAATTTATGCTGTATTAAATATGCTAATCTCTCGTGTAGGTATAATCTGGCCTGTCATCGACTTGAGACGCTTCTACAGAACATCGACCTGCCGCCTCTTAACAGTGCTAATAACGCACAATACTTCCTCCGCAAGCCCGATAAAGCTGTTGAGGAGGATTCCCGTGTTTTCTCCGCCTACCAAGACTGCATTCAGCTCCAGCTCCAGCTCAATCTGGCCCACCATGCTGTCCAGAGGTTGCGTGTGTCTCTGGGAGCCACCAGGAAACACCTACCCGAGAACTACGACCCCAGAGAGCTGGTTCAGAACTCTTCTACCGAGCAGCTTCGAACCATCATCAGATACCTACTGGACACACTGCTCAGCCTGCTGCACTGCTGTAATGGTGAGGGAGGCAGCCCGTGCCAATACCACCTCACTGTTTTAAAATGACATGAAATCTGAATTGACCTTACTTTAATTTAGTTCTTCAATTTTAATGTCAAATTGAACGCTTTTCCCTCTTTCTTGCTCAGGTCACTCTGTGCCCACAGTGTTGCAGAACACGTTTCACGCCCAGGCATGTGAGGAGCTCTTTAAGCAGCTGTGTATCAGTGGGACCCCTAAGATCCGTCTGCACGCGGGTCTGCTGTTGGTGCAGCTGTGTGGAGGTGAGAGGTGGTGGGGCCAGTTCCTGTCCAATGTCCTGCAGGAGCTTTACAACTCAGAACAGCTGCTCATCTTCCCCCAGGACAGGTAACACAAAAAACACGCTCTTTCAGATGTTGTATAAAGGCTGGTACACACCAAACCAACTGTCGGGCCAGTTTTGAGTGTAGGTGGGCTTAGTTTTTTTTTTTGGTGTGTCCTGCACCGTTGGCTCTAGGGCAGGGCGGTATGACGAATATATTTAGTGACGACATATAAAGTGTCTATTTTTAGAGATTTCATAATCGTTTAAATTGTGGTATGTAAATATATCCATGTTGCACAGTACTACTTAAAGTTATTGACACTTTAGAGTGATAAAGAAACATGCAGGTATGAGAAAATAAAGAGCAGGATGTGCTTGATGGTAAAAATAGTTAAGAGCAACAAGCCATTAAAGAAGATCTCTGTTCTATCATTGTTCTATTGTGTTTGTTCTATTGTTTGCAGTTTGCTGTTTCAATCCTCTACGATATGAGTAAATAACTCACATATGCCAATACATTTTACGTGAGATTACTAAAAAATCTTTAATTAGCCAATTGCTAGTATATTGTACAATTACAGTCACCTGTAATTGAGTTAGAGGCAAAAAGTTTAGCGTAGATATAATTTCAAAATGTTCATCTTGGCGAGCATCCTAGTAAACATAGTCAGTTATGTCTTAATTGAATGTAAACAGTCGAGAAAGAAAACGCATGTGTAGAGTATCAGTTTATTGGATCTGTGCATTGTCTTAAAGTGACAACAGTCTAAGATCCCTGCTGCTGTCTGTTTTTAATGTTAATCAAACAGACTCACTGGGAAAAAAGTCACTCAATGCTCTTGCATGAATAACTTTTGTAACTTTAAGAAGAATTTGTCTATATTTAATTTATACAGTGAAGACTTGCAGTTATTTTACATTTGATTAATTTATTACATTTCTGTACCTAATCTACCTATTCTGTATCTAACTACTGTTAGATCTACCTGTAAAACCTGAAAAGCACTGTTTATTTAATTAGCATCTTGGTTCTATTGTTTATTTGTGCTATTGCTTTGTTCTTATTTTATTACAGACTGTTCATTTGACTTTAATAGTGTTTGAAATTTATATTTTATGTTATATTTATGTAAAAAAATAATAATAATTTGCATTGTTCTTGCATTCCATGTAAAAAGTCTGGCAAGTAAAATAAAAAATGTACTAGCCAAAATGTCCGTAGAGGACTGCTACTTTTTTCTTTATTTTAATAAGATAATATAAAACAATAAAAACATCTATATTGTGATCTAATGTGGTAAAATAAGATTCTGGTCATATCGGCCACCCTTAATCGGAACTATTCCTAAATAAACTCAGACCTCTTATGTTAATCCATCTTTTCCTTCCCTCAGGGTATTCATGCTGCTGTCCTGTATTGGCCAAAGATCTTTGAGTAACAGTGGGGTTTTGGAGGGTTTGTTGAACCTTCTGGACACACTGCTATCGCCTCTGCAGCAGACTACTGCAGCACAGTCCCGCAGGACAGAAGGTGCGTGTTTGAGCGTGAGATTTTTATGTAATATGCGCCTGTGTGTTTATGGTAATGTTACAGTTTTGGGTGTGTTTATAGGTGTGTTGGATATCCCCATGATCAGCTGGGTGGTCATGCTGGTCTCTCGACTTCTTGACTATGTGGCCAGTGTGGAAGATGAAGCCACTGCAGCTAAGAAACCTCTGGGGGCAAAAGACAGAGAAAGATCCTTTTCAGGTGAGACTCTTAGGCCTGGGCAAGCATAAGAACTGAAAATTCAGTGTGTTTTTGTAAACTACTGTTCACCAGTTTGAGGTCAGCCAGATGTTTTGAAAGAAGTCTCAGAAATCAGAAAATTTCCATTCAAAATGATTTGCCTAAATCATTTAATTATTAGCACTTAAGTGTAATTATAAATACATAAATCTTTCCAACCCCAAATATTTAAACTTTTTTAATGTTTTTGAAAGAAGTCTTTTATGCACACCAAGCTGCATTTATTTGATTAAGAATAAAGTTAAAACATAATATTGTGCAGTATTGTTACAATTTGGATTTTTTACTATTTTAACATATTTTAAAATGTTATAAAGCTTATAAAGTTAAAAAGTTATACATTTATTTTGAATAATTTTAAGCATCATTAAGAAATCATTATAATATTCTGATTTGCTGCTCAAGAAACATTTCTTATTATCAATGTTGAAAACAGTTGTGGTTTTTGATTAATAGAAAGCATTTTAAATAGGAATATTACATTATAAATGTATCTGCTTTCACTTTTGATGAAATTAAGATGTCCTCACTGGAAAAAAGTTGATTTCTTTACAATAAAATGAACATCTTACTGATCCCAAACTTTTGAAAGGTAGAGTACATACTGTATGGAGATGTTTCTTCATTGGTAATGTGTCTTTGTTTTCCTTTTTCCAATCTCACCAGGGAACCAGTGGAGTTTCATAAATAACAGTCTGCAGTCTCAGAACCCAAGCAGATCCGCCAAAGGCAGCAACAGCAGTTTAGATCGTCTATATTCACGCAAGATCCGCAAACAGCTTGTCCACCACAAACAGGTACATGTGTCTCGCTCAAACCTCCTGTGCCATTTATAGGCTACTTTTATACCATAACATAGCAGATGATTATACAATCTGCACTTGAAGTCTTTTCCTTTTATAGGTATAGTGAGGATGTTAATCAATTCTCCTTTCATTGCAGCAGTTGAATTTATTGAAAGCCAAACAGAAAGCTTTAGTGGAGCAAATCGAGAAAGAGAAAATTCAGAGCAACAAAGGCTCCTCCTACAAGCTGCTGGTGGAACAGGCCAAACTCAAACAAGCGACGTCCAAGGTGAGAATAGATGCTTTTGAAAACTAATTTTGTAAAATGTCTCTAAGGGGTGGTTGTTGGACAAATTAGGAGTAGCAACAGAATTCAAAGTACACATTAGCAGTGATAAACATAACCTTCGAACAGATTGTAAAGTGAACCATGTGGTTCTGTTTCTTTGGCAGCACTTTAAAGATCTGATCCGTTTGAGGCGGACAGCTGAATGGCCACGCTCCACCTTGGACTCGGAGGCGTCAGTGGCAAAAGAGACCCCTGAGGTGGAGCTCCTGCCCTTTACATTATCTCATGAGCGCTGCATCTGCGTCGTCCAGAAGCTCGCTCTTTTCCTCCTCTCCATGGACTTCACCTGTCACGCAGACCTGCTGCTGTTTGTCTGCAAGGTGCAACTTGTTTTAATCCTTACCTTTCTTAATTCAGTTCTCAATTAGCTAATATCCCTGGGGTTTCTTAACTTGGACATACATAAAATGTAGGTTTTGTTTGTGCTGTTGAATTTAGATACAGATCTCAAACTTTTGAATGGTAGTGTATTTTGAATGAAGTCTCATATGCTCACCAATGCTGTATTTGTTTGATAAAAATAAATCCAGTAAATGCAGTAATATTGTGAAACATTAATACATTTTAAAAAGTAATGATCAATTACTACAATGATCCTTCTGAAATCAGGTGATGCTAAACAGCATTAATTTGAAATAGAAATCTTTTGTAACATTATAAATGTCTTTACTGCAAGACATCCTTGTTGAATAAAATAATTAAACTTTTGAACGGTAGTGTATATTTTGTATACCATGCCTATGTTCTAAATCTCATCCACTGCTTAGGTATTGGCTAGAATAGCAAATGCAACACGACCCACAATCCACCTGTGTGAGGTGGTTACAGAGCAGCAGCTGGAGAGGTTACTGCTGTTACTGGTGGGGACGGACTTCAATCGTGGGGACATCTCATGGGGCGGAGCCTGGGCCCAGTACTCCCTCACCTGCATGCTGCAGGACATCCTTGCAGGTTTGTGTTTTAGGTTTTAAAAGATGGTCTCAGCTGCAGAGTTCGAAGTGACCCACGGACGTTTTATATTTAGATGTTGTAATCTGTTTTCAGGAGAGCTGTTGTCTCCGGTGTGTGGGGATGGGATGGAGGGGGCGGGGGCTGATGAGGCCGGGGCCGCCTCTTCCTCTGTGGTGGTGGATTCCGATGACTCTCTCCCCCAGCCGACCCCCATCCCACTCGTTGAGACCATCGATGAGCCTCTGGGACCAGATATCATCGCAGGTACACCCGGGACATCCTCTGTGTTCCAAAGTGCGTTGGTAACCCCGCCCGAATAGCACGTCACCTCACACGGACCCTCACCTTTCTTTTATTTCTGATGTTTATTTGTTCTTTTTTCTCTCTTGAATGAGCTGCATGTGTGTTTTTTGTGTTTGCTTTTGTATATAATATGTAATAGTGGTACAATGCAGTGGACAGGGGGTTGGAACAGTGCAGATGATTTTGACTTGGTCAATAGTCATTTAAAACCTACAGTTGTTAGTCATTTTATCATTTATTATGGGTAAGATTTTGTGTCAACGTCAACATTCATTTAAAATGGGTCAACGATCCACTGTTCGGACGCCCTGTCGGTCTAAGAGGAGTGTGACAGCCTGACAGTGGGCTGTCTGTGTAGTTGCTTCTCTTGGTGCGCTGCTCTTGCAATATTAAACGTCTTTTCGTTGCCCAAAGGTGCTCCTCCACTATCATCTTTGGAAAAAGATAAAGACATTGACTTTGACTTGCTACAAGACTTGATGGATGTTGATATTGATCCTTTAGATATTGATTTGGAAAAAGATCCACTCGCCGCCAAGGTTTTTAAGGTATGGACCTTTCTCTTTCTCTCTCTGTTCTGTAGGGATTAGGGGTGCAATTGTTAAAATTTCTCACGGTTCTGTCCTCACTGTTTTAGTTTGGCTTTGCAATTACTTTGTACATTGCTAGCCCAATACCCATATATGTTTGATGTCCATCAGATTGCTGATATTTTCTTTTCAGAGTTGCCCAAAATTTCTGTAAAATACAGCACACTGTAAAATTACTGACATTTATATTGAGAAATGTCTGAAAGTACAGCGATTCAGTGACATGGAAAATTCTATAATTACTCTTGAAAATAGCCACATTACAATTCACACACTTATTCTTGTCATTAGATGCTATAAATGTTCATACTGAACCGTGGGAAGTGAACTGTACGTTTCACCCCTATACTGCATGTATTATGTAATCGGAGATCAGTAGTTGAAGTTTGGTTGAAATATTTAGAGCTGATTTGCACAAACTCAATGTATTAACCCCTTTACAGTAGAGTATCTTTCATTTTTTTTCTCAGAGATGAGTGTCTGAGATTTTTTTTGTTGTTGTTTTTTCTTTTTCTTTCATGTTCTCTCTTGCAGCCGATCAGCAGTACCTGGTACGATTACTGGGGTGCTGACTACGGCTCGTACAGTTATAACCCCTACACGGGGGGCGTGGGCATTCCCGTGTCCAAACCTCCTGTGGCCGCCACGGCAGAGAAGCCTGGATCTCAGAACCTCTCAGTGTCTGTGTCTCAAGGTGAGAGGTGTCAAAAATACATTAATGACATAAAACATATAATAAGTCTGAGTGCTATAAAACCTTTATTTTCTGTTCCAGCACTGGATGCTCGACTGGAGGTGGGATTAGAACAGCAGGCAGAACTTATGCTGAAAATGATGTCAACTTTGGAGGCAGATGCAATATTGCAGGCGCTGACATCCACATCTCCTTCTGGTACAAACACAAAAGGAAACACCAACAGACATGTGTCAATTGTGTACAGGGTTCCTACAGTCATGGAAAATCTGGCGATATCATGGAATATTTTTTTTATTTTTTTATTTTTTGTAGTTTTGTCTAGTACTGGAAAAGTTGTCAATTTATTACATTAATAAAATCTTAGTCTATAGTGAGTGTATTTTTTTCAATTTCAAACTCAGTTCTAAAACATTTCTTCAGGCAGAAATTGATCATTTTAACCTTTACATAATGATTTCTGATTATTCCAAATCAATTTTAAAGTAAATTTCCAAAAGTGTAGGGAACCCTCTTTTGTTTTTGTTTGTTTTTTATAAAATTATTTGACTTGATTTAACTAGCATCACCTCTTGATAATCTTTTTTTCCTCTCTTGTTTCAGTGGCCCAGTCTGCAAACGGGACAGATGACTCTCTTCTGCGTGGGGGGTTCCACAGCTCTCCCTCTGCCAGCAGTCTGATGGCACAACCTTCTTCCATCCCCATGTTGAGCACCTGCTTCAACAAGCTCTTCTCTTTACTACAAGTGCATCATGTTCAGGTACGGGCACAGTCTGTTTTTGTTGCTTGAATTTACCACTGCTCTTTCCCTATTTCCCTAAAATCTAACTTGCAGAATCACACCATCTTACTCAAAGACCATATTTATCTCTCTCTCTCTTTCTCTAGTTGGAGTCTTTATTGCAGCTGTGGTTGACTTTGAGTTTGAGTTCCTGCTCCGGAGGGTCGGAGGAGAGCGGCTCAGACATCTTCCTCTTCAACTCCAGCAGAGTGCCCACAATCCCTCTTAACCAAGGTGTGATTCACCGACTGATTGAACACTTTGATCTGAAGATATTCTCATATATTTTGAGCAGCTTGGATAACTGTTGATTGAAATAAACTGTTGGTTTTATGGGGTATTACTACTAAGGATACAAATTAAAACCCTATCTGTTGTAAGTTTCTAAAACTTTAAAAAGCTTCAATATCACTAGCTACATTTTTATACTCTCAAATAATCCATTTATAAACATGTAAACACCTCAATTGATCCGATTGACCTCAGTCTAAATGAAATTGATCGGATTGAAGGAGGTGGTGTAGACCTGAAAAAATTCGATTTGCAGGAAAAAATTTAGCATGGAAACATTCTGAACTAAAAATGTTTAGAAATTATGAACAAGAAAGAGAAAGTAAATAATGGAGAGCAATGCTAATGAGCTAAACAAACACAGAAGTGAGTTGGATCACTCACCGTTCCTTATGTGGTTCAATAAGTAGATTTTGTAATGACTATAATTGACTGTAACTCTTATCTCTCTCAGCCTCCATCAGCAGTTTCCTGTCAGTGCTGGCCTGGTACCCCAACACTTCTCTGAGAACATGGTGTCTTGTCCTGCACAGTCTCACCCTCATGACCAATATGCCTACTAGTGGTGAGTATCTGATTGGCTGAGCCTGTCTTTGTACCTCCTGATGTGTTTCTGGACACACTCAAATGTGTGGGTGTTCCCAGGGGAGACCTGCGATTCTATATGTTGGTTTTCTCTGGGGGAATCCTGCCATCTCAGCAGATCTGTGTTGTGTTGCCCTGCTGCAGCCTGATTATAAAAGCAAACAGTCTGGTAACCCACTTTCAGATTAACTGCGCTTATAACTTGTTTGTGACATCTGCAGCCTCCAGCAGTGGGATGGGTGTGCAGGAGAGCACAGCCCAGCAGATGGTGTCTGACCCCACACTTGTGCACGTGCTTGTGCGCTTTTTGTCTGGAGGAAACCCTCACGGCACTAGCCAGCACAGCTCACAGGTATTGAGCTTTTAATGAACATGCACACACATGACTGATTTCATAGAAGTATATTTGGCAAGTGCCTCTCAGACTCCTCTTCCTCTCTCTTCTCAGGTCGGCCCCACTGCAACACAAGCCTTGCAGGAGTTTTTAACCAGGTTGCAGGTGCATCTGTCCTCCACATGTCCACAGATGTTCAGCGAATTTCTGCTTAAATTGTTGCACATTCTGTCTACAGAGAGGTAAATGATTGATCCAACATTTGTGTAATTGAACTGGTGCTTGTTAAAAATTTGTGATTTTGTTTAAATAAAAAATAAATAAATCGTCTTTTTTTTTTTTATAGGGGTCCATTCCAGTCCGGTCAGGGTCCATTAGATGCACAGGTTAAGCTTTTAGAGTTCACCCTGGAACAAAACTTTGAGGTCGTTTCTGTGACCACCATCTTGGCCGTCATCGAATCAGTCACCTTCCTGGTTCATCACTACATAACTTGTTCAGAAAAGGTGGTCTCACGCAGCGGTTCGGACAGCTCTGTCGGCGCCCGTGCTTGTTTCGGGGGCCTGTTCGCCAATATCATCCGCCCCGGCGATGCCAAGGCTGTGTGTGGTGAGACCACACGAGACCAGCTGATGTTTGACCTCTTGAAGCTGGTCAATGCTTTGGTGATGCTGCCGCTTTCCGGTGATCGGGAGTTCAGTGGGAGGCTGCCCCCAGCGGGCGGAGCCACTGACAGCGTATCAGATGAAGAAAAAGTGTGTGGAAGCAAAGAGTGTGGGGCGGCAGGCACAGCTCAGAACCAGGGACCAGCAGCGGGTGTCGCAGACCTGGTTTTGGCCAATCAGCAGATCATGAGTCAGATCTTGTCAGCTCTGGGACAGTGCAACAGCAGTGCCATGGCCATGATAATTGGTACAGAAGTTTATTTAAAATTAACAAAATAAATATTTTATATTAATAATTCTGCTCAAATGTTTGGGTCAGGAAAATTCTTTAAGAAATTAATTACTTTTATTCAACACGGATATATTAAATTGACAAAAAGTGACTGTAAGGACAGTTATGTTACAGGATTTCTATTTCAAATAAATGTTCTTTTCATCCTCATCTATTCATCAATGAATCCTGAGGAGAAAATATTATCACAGCAGCTTTCAACATTAATAAGAAGAAATGTTTCTTCAGCATATTAGAAGGATATTATAAATTAGGATATTTCAAATATTTGAATAGTAGTTTATATTGAATATAATGCATTCATTCTTTTGCTAATGTGTTTTCTCTCTGTGTCTAGGTGCTAGTGGGCTTCACCTAACTAAACATGAGAACTTTCATGGTGGGTTGGATGCCATCTCGGTGGGTGATGGCCTCTTCACCATCCTGACTACTCTAAGTAAAAGAGCCACATCCGTCCAGGTCATGCTGCAGCCCATTCTAACCTACATGGCCTGTGGTTATATGGGCCGACAGGTACGACTCGGCACAGAGGAAGTGAGAGACCACAGAGTTTACTCTGTGACGATTTTAAGAGCCAGGACTTTTTCACACATTTTATTATGCAAAATTAACTAAACACCACAAAACATGATCTATGCTTGTATGTTGTGGCCTAAAAAACATTAACACATATTCAAACAACTTTTCAAATTTTGGATTTCAGTATTTAAAAAAAAGTAACACTAAAACACTAAAAAACAACAACACTAAAAAAGCCCTCAATATACTGCCATTGCATTTTGTGAATGCTGAGTGCTTTTATTATTTTTTACAGGGATCTCTATCAACATGTCAGCTCTCTGAGCCTTTACTGTGGTTTATTTTGAGAGTGCTTGACACCAGCGAGGCTTTGAAAGCCTTCCATGACATGGGTATGCCAGCACTAACACTTTCAGAAGAGATAATTTTTGAACTGGTGTGTATGTTCTGACTCTGTGTGCGCACATTTAGGTGGTGTTCAGCTCATCTGTAACAACATGGTCACCAGCACGCGAGCCATCGTGAACACTGCACGCAGTATGGTGTCCACTATCATGAAGTTCCTGGACTCCGGACCTGGAAAAGCAGCAGATGGCAGCCTGAAAGCACGAGTGCTCACCTCAGAACCAGACAACGCAGAAGGACTGCACAACTTCGCCCCTCTTGGTACAGCAGGCACTCTTTATTTTAAGACAAAGCTCCGCTTTTTCATATAAACGTCAGTTTCTTAAGCATTAAAATGATTTCAATTCATAGTTTCTGCTGTTCCCTTGCAGGCACCATCAACTCCAGCAGTCCCACGGCACAGCCAGCGGAAGTGCTTCTGCAGGCCACGCCCCCACATCGACGAGCCCGTTCTGCTGCTTGGTCCTACATCTTCCTTCCTGAAGAGGCCTGGTGCGACCTCACCATCCACCTGCCCGCTGCCGTTTTGCTGAAGGAGATTCACATACAGCCGCACCTGGCATCCCTTGCCAGTGAGTGTAGCCGTGTAGCCCTGCCCACGATGCAATATCTTTGGTCCAAAACCCCACAGCTGTGTATTATATTTGGCCCATATATGAAGCTTTCCATACTATTGAGGACTATTCTTAAGTCTTTTAGGATACTAAATGCTTTTCTTTCTCTCTCTGTCCTTCCCAGCATGCCCATCCTCAGTGTCTGTGGAAATCAGCGCAGACGGTGTGAACATGCTTCCCCTGTCAACCCCAGTCATCACTAGCGGTCTCACCTACATTAAGTTCCAGCTGGTAAAGGCAGAGGTGGCGTCTGCTGTGTGTCTGAGGTTGCACCGGCCGCGGGACGCCAGCACTCTGGGCCTCTCGCAGATTAAGCTTCTGGGCCTGACTGCTTTTGGAAACACTTCCTCTGCCACTGTAAACAATCCTTTTCTTCCCTCTGAGGACCAGGTCTCCAAAACCAGGTATTGGAAATCACAATTTTTTTCACCAAGTAACATCTAAAATTATTAGTTTAGTAAGTTGTTTGATTTCCTATTTTAAGTTTCCATCTATTGTAATATCCCATTTTCTCTCTCTCTTTCTCAGTATTGGCTGGTTACGGTTGCTGCATCATTGTTTGACTCACGTTTCTGATTTGGAGGCCATGATGGCCAGTGCTGCTGCTCCTACGGCAAACCTCCTGCAGACCTGCGCCGCCCTCCTCATGTCCCCGTACTGTGGCATGCACTCGCCCAACATCGAGGCGGTGCTGGTGAAGATCGGCCTCCAGTCCACACGCATAGGCCTCAAACTCATTGACATCTTGTTGCGTAACTGTGCTGCTTCTGGCACTGATTTGGCCAGTAAGACCCGCCCACTCGTTTCCATTAAGATTGTTTCTCCTCAATGCTTGACTGCTTTATCCCAATTGTAAACACTATCATGCTGATTATGTTTAGGCTAGTTTTGAGTACAGAAAAAAAGTATGTTATGTCTTTTATATGATTTGACATCATGATTTAGTTGGGCTTTCCTTTTTATCTGATTGGTGGTTATGTTTTTTATTGTAGATCTGAACAGTCCGCTGCTCTTCGGGAGGTTAAATGGCCTGTCGTCTGACTCAACCATAGACATCCTCTACCAGCTTGGCACTACTCAGGACCCCGGTACCAAAGACAGGTCTGTAATGGAGTTCATTACAGAGTCCAGAGTCATTTCTGCATGTTTATTCTCTATATCAGTGGGTCTGAAAAGCCCGGTATATATTTGTTTTATTTAATTTTTTTAGTCTTGAAGAATGGAGTACCATTTTAGAAGTCATGAGATGTTAAAATGTAAATAATAGTGGAAATATAAGATATTTGTTTAATATATATCTTTTTAAAATGTATGACTTAAAAATGATTATGAACAAAAAAATATTTTTTGTTGTAATTGATGTTTTGTCATAATGACAACTTAGTATCTCATTTTGAATGGTTTCATAATTGAGCTTTATCTCATGATTTCAATTTAAGTCATGATTTTGACTTTTTATTTCATTTTCACGTTTTATGTCATCATGATTTACTTTTTTTATATTTTATGTAGTGGCAATGGGCATCCATATATACATTCCACATTTCTGTATATTGACTTTTAAAATCTTCTAAAAGCTACTCTGTGTTATACTGTTACACCTGTACACAATGAGTTCATACACACTTTTTTGTGGTTTCTGAAGTCTTCTGATGGCTATGTTGTGAATGTGTTGTAGGATCCAGGCTCTGCTACAGTGGGTGTATGACTCCTCCCGGGTTGCGGCCCTGAAACAGAGTTCTCCGTCAGGCTACGTGGGTCCGAATGCTCCGCCCTCACGGGAATACGGGTTGCTCATGCCGTCCCCGTCACACCTGCACTGTGTGGCGTCGGTCTTGTGGCACAGTTATGAGCTGCCAGTGGACTACGACTTGCCCGGACTGCTCAACAGAGAGCTTTTTGAGTGAGTCCACACAGATAAACACGCTTTCCTTTGCGGTCTCGCAGTACAAATTGTTCAAGTAAAAGTTTTAGATGAATGTATGATCATGCCTAAGGTGTGTTTTGGCACTCTGCATTGGGAGAGGCTGAGAGTAGATATTCCGCTCTTACTTTCCCGCACTCTTCTATATTTCATCCTCACTTCAGGTATGAATACTTTATGCGTACCAAGTAGAGCAAAGTGAAACAACCTTTGCTGTGTACTGGGAGCAAATACAACTCTGATGCCTTTAACACAAACAGTTGTGCATTAGTAAATCATGAGGTTGTTTTTGAACTATTCATTTAAGAGCTTCTTTTTCTCCATCTCTCGCAGGTTGTTGTACAACTGGTCCATGTCTTTGCCCTCTAACTTGGTTTTAAAGAAGGCTGTGGATAGCTTGCTTTGTTCCATGTGCCACATCCACCCTAGTTACTTCTCTCTGCTCATGTCCTGGATGGGTATTGTGGCGCCCCCTGCTGCCCAGACAAATGCACAGTGCCGCATGGCCATGACGGACGATGGCAAGAAGCAACATGACTTAAACAGTGCCGCCTCCCTCACAGATGACTCCAAACATGCTCGTACACCAGTAATCGTGCCCATCTCCCTCTCAGAGTGCCAGCTTGTGACCCTGGCAGCTGCATCCCAGTCTCCTGGTGCCATCCAGCAGCTGTTGGATTCCGGTCTGCCTTCCTTGCTGGTTCGCAGCTTAGCCGATCTTTGTTGCAACCTGTTGGTCAGCGCGGACCTTCCCTTGCCTGCAGGATTCTCCACACAGGCTGAAAGACGTCCATACGCACACAACCAACCCTCTTCATCCTCAGCAAACAGGCCACCATTGTCTCCTGAGCTGGCAGCACCCGTATTGCGGTTTCTAACAGAAGTAGGAAACAGTCACACCATGAAGGACTGGCTGGGTGGGCCAGAAGTGAACCCGCTCTGGACAGCACTGTTGTTTCTCCTCTGCCACTCTAGTGCCAGTGGGGTTGCTAATGCCAATGCAAACACCAGCAGCAGCAGTAGCAGTATTTCTGGGCACGGTGCATCGGCCAGCACCTCACACGCCTGCGCCGCTCCTCACATCTCAGGGGCGTCATACTCACTGGCGTCAACAAGCCGAAGCAGTGGACTCAGCACCCAGCAGAGGACAGCCATTGAGAACGCCACAGTGGCTTTCTTCCTGCAATGCATCTCCTGCCATCCAAACAACCAAAGGCTCATGGCACAGGTGTGTTTAGGATGCTTTTTCGTTTCACATTTTTTATAAACGATGAATAAAAAGATTTTTTTCACATATTAAATAAATATCTACACACTATACATATCATCTACTACTACACGTTGAATATATAAAAATGTTTTCTTCCCCAAAATAATTTGTTGTTAATTTAATTTTCAACCCAGAACTAATGCCTCCAAGATTATAGCTTCAGAAATATATACTTATATAATATGTATTAAATATATTATATAATATATATATATATATTGTGAAATATATATTAAATATATATAAACAACTTTTTCACACTTGCTGTCTGCCATCCTTATATTTGAGCACTGTTTGTACAAAATACCCAAAGCTGTGATACTTGGCTACTAGATATTTCTTGCATCATACACTTCATACAATCAACTGAATACTTTTAGCAAGAGATTAGTGCACATTACATTGAACTGTATTTTTCTTTGTTTGTAAAGGTTCTGTGTGAGCTGTTCCAATCAGCTCCTCAGCGAGGGAACGTTCCGGTCTCAGGGAACATCTCTGGATTTATACGTCGGCTTTTCCTACAACTCATGCTCGAAGACGAGAAAGTTACTGTCTTTCTTCAGTCCCCCTGCCCGGTAGGTACACACACACACACACACACACACACACACACACACACACACACACACACACACACGCACACGCACACACACACACACACACAAAATGCCATAACATTTGCTTTGAAAATCCATCTAAGCTGAAACGTTGCTCTTTTGAGCCATTATTTTATTTTATATAGAAGTTGTTTTGCTTGGTTAGTCTGTTAAATGATTTATTACTGTTGCTGTAAAGCTCAGAAAAGCCTCTCCACTTACAAGGAAAATTACCCTGACCTTTACATCATCTCAGAGGGATTTAAACCTCCACTGCTTCTGCGCTGCTGTTCTTTTCAAGGCTTATTGTGCTGTTGTTGTAGGTGACCACTAGGGGGCAGATTTATCCTCAAAACCTTGTCAATCATGCAGAAGTCCACACTCCACACACATTGCCGGATGTTAGGAGTACTTGTACTAAGTTTTTTAGCTGGAGAAAATGGCTAGTTTAGTGGAAAATAAGTTTGTCCGAACAGTAGTGGAAGGGGCAAACAGAGTGTTTGGGAAAATCCTTTTTGCAATTCTGTTTGGTGCCGCTAGTGGCGAAGCAATTATACACTTCACCTTTAGCATAATCTAAATGTTGGAGGACATAGCCAGCTCACCCCTTTGATGACACGTAGAGTTATGCCTCTTCTGCAGCTGCCAAACCGGAACGAAGCCAAATCGTAAAGACCCAAGATGTCTTTTTTTAGCTGGCGAGTCATTCACTCCGCTAAATTACTGTGGGATCATGTGCGTTTCAGATCAGATTAATCATCAGGCTTTCACAGACAGTCCCGACAGAGGGGCTCTTAAAAGTTAATGTTTACACATTAGATCAAGCCAGAGTGCTGATGATCCGGGGCGTCCTCTCAAAGGCAGGGACGTCATTTTTCAGACATTTTTCACCCTTTCAGACGCACCTTCAACTCCATCTCTGAGTGGAATGAAGACGTCTGGAGTCTGGATCGCCCACGTGGAAAGGGAAAATCTTCAGAGATGCTTTTGTGTTTCTTTGTTTTAATGTTGTCATATATTGATTTGTTTTTCTTTTTATTTGACATTAGCAGGACTTCCAAATGCCATTGCTTTCAAATTCCTCGAGTTTGTTTTTCTCCATAGCTGTAGTGTTATAAAAAAAACCTTCATAATCAATATACTTAAACACTCCAATTATATTTAAAGCCATTTTACATTCTTGAAAGATACAGAGTTGTAAGACAAAAGAAAAGATGGATTCTTTGTTCACAATGAAGAGAAATAAAGATCACTCACTTAAGATCAGCATGCAGATGTGACAGAAATGTAATATTTGTTAGTGATAAGATGAGTCACCATGTCCCTTTTGGAAATTATTCTATAGGTCCATTTAATGAGAAATTCAATATCTCACCTAAAATATAACACCTACATGAATATAACACCTAAAGATCATCTTTATGCAAATTTCAACAAATATGCTTGTCCATGTACTCATATATGAGTAATATAGTCACACACTATTAACTTGACCTGTTTCATTCTGTTTTCTTTTTCTCTGCTTCAGCTGTATAAAGGACGCATTAATGCCACTAGTCATGTGATCCAGCACCCCATGTACGGAGCGGGGCACAAGTTCCGCAAGCTGCATCTGCCCATCTCAACCACACTGTCTGAAGTATTGGACCGTGTCTCAGGTATGAAGACATTGTAATACAATACCGTTCAAAAGTTTAGGGTCAGTAAGATTTTATTTCTTATATACTTTTTATTCAGCAAGGATGCATTAAGTTGATCAAAAGTTGAAAAAAAATGTATCATTGTTTTTACAAAAATATTAACTGTTTTAACATTGATAATGAAAAATGTAGTCACCAAATATAGTTTTTACTGTATATTTGATCAAATAAATGCAAGCTTGGTGAGCATAAGAGACTTTTGACAAAAAAATTGGAACACTCATTGCCCTTATTTGTTTCTTTAATCTTTATTACTGAATATTTAAAGACATTCAGTGTTCAGAAGCATATTCGTTTTGGAAAATATGTTCCAATAATTGTAAAATTCCACTGGTATCAGTTTCAAAATGTTGTATTTGTGCCACTCTACAAAAGCGGTCTACAAATCAGACACACACTGTGTACAGTTACATTAATAAATCTTCACACTCTATACACCAGTTAAGCCGAAATACTAGAAATCGCATTTCCAGCAGTCTCGTTTTATATGCACTATGCTGTAGTCTATCAGATCTGTTAGATCCAGCTTTTGCCACATCTTCAGGCTTTCAAGGTCTAATGCACAAAGCATGTAGGGCTGGAACTGCCACGTGGCATGGTCATCAGCGTGTGTGTGTGTGATGAATGGCTTGTCCCCTGAGACCTTGAGCGTGGCAGATATAGTCTTCGGTTCTTTTGAGACACACAGTATGTAAGGTGTCCAGTCTCGGAGCCGTTCTCATACTCGCGTCACTTCCACTGATGGAAGACCCTCACAGGAAGCGCAGCATGTTGTTATCGTTATAGATTGGTGTATCTTTTCTGGCATATTACATCTTTACCATCAATAATTCATATTATCAGTTAAGCTGACATGTCATGTACATTGATGTATATGTCTCTAAAGGGAAATATACTGCAGGCCAGTTGAAGAACATGCGCTCACACACACACACACACACACACACACACACACACTATGAAATAACATTTAAAGATCTTGCATTTCTTTACCCTTCAGACACGCCCAGCATCACAGCCAAACTGATCAATGAACAGAAGGAGGATAAAGAGAAGAAAAACCATGAGGAAAAAGAAAAGATGAAGGCTGATAATGGTTTCCAAGACAACTACAGTGTCGTTGTTGCCTCAGGTACTGTTTAACTCCGTCTTCTCAGCCCAATCCTGGCATCCAGCTAACAACCACCTGAAATACCCTTGCAACCACCCAGAACACCCTATCCACAACCTAAAACATCCTAGAAACCAGCTAACAACTGGAACACCCTAGAGACTGCATTAGGATGTGCTAAAGCTTTAACACACTGTCTAACACACACACATTGTTGCTTGGGAGTTTTTGTGTAGGCAGGCAGTTACATTTTTTTGAAATGTAAAAAAAACAACATTTTTCTATTATGGTTGTTCCCTAAAGGTTAACAATATACGCTGTTAACTCAAGCTAGCATTGTAGTTACTGAGATCTTTGATCTATATTTTACCCATGTTGCATCTCATCTTCATTCTTTCTTTTTATTTTTCAGGTCTGAAGTCTCAGTCAAAGAGGGCCTTGTCCACTCCTCCCCGTCCCCCGTCTCGACGAGGACGTGTCCTCAGTGACAAGCTGGCAGCTTCCTCAGGAGTCGATCCATCTGCCAAAACCATTAGTGTGCCTGTCTTCCACCTCTGTCACAAACTTCTACCGGGTACAAACACGCACTCTAGTTCTATCAAGCGCTCACATTCTGTCCGGTCCTCTCACCCACTCTTTACTCTTTTGCGTTCCTCCTCATCTTTCACCTTTCGCTCCTCCATACTGATTAGGATGAGAGTAGAGGTCACCTCAGTGCCTGTCCCAGTCTGCCTGCCACTTCACCTCACTGCATTTATTCAGACATGCAGAGAGTTAGATGAATGTCAATTTCAAAGTTTCATTCTTTCCCTCTCATCTCTCGTTGTCTCATCTTATCCTCTGTAAAGAGCCTTCAGCACTTGGTGAGGCGTTTAATTTCTGATCCACTAACATCACCAAGAAAAAAAAAAAAGAAAAAAAATTGAACTTCACTCCCACGCCTGCTGTTTGGTTGAAAAAAATGACACGCATCTGATTCTAACAGGGTTCTGATTTATCAATTGAGATCAACTTATCAACTTTTTAATCAACTCTGGCTTAAACCTTTTCTCTCCAGGTCAACCATTGCCACCGGAGATGACCTTGGCCCAACTGCTGACACTGCTGTATGAGCGTAAACTTCCTCAGGGATACCGCTCCATTGACCTAACGGTCAAACTGGGGTCAAAGGTCATCTCAGACCCTGGGCTCTCCAAGACCGATTCCTTCAAAAGGCTCCGTACCGAGAAAGGTATACAGAAATCTCACATGCAAAGACATAAGCATAAGAAAGAGTTTGTCATGGACAGTGTTGTTGTTGTTAACTAAATCTATATATTAAAAAAAACATTAATTTAAATAAAGCTGATAAATTATAAATATTAAAACTTAAATGGAAAATGCTGAAATAAATTTATATTAAACTAATAAAATTAGTAAAACTAAACATAAATTAAAGCTAAATAGAAAAAAAAACCTAAAACTTATAAAAATAACAAAAACAACAAAATTACTAAAACTTTAAATAAATTCAAATGTAAACTGAAAACATAAAAATAAAAGCTAATTAAAAATTTGAAAAAATACTATAATAGTCTATAAACAAGACTATAATGACACGAAATGATAAACTAGTGTTTGGTATCAAAACAGATTACTGTTCAATTAGATTCAATTAGATTCTGATTCACAAACTTTGATTTGATTCAGATTTATTTAGGTATGTTTCGGTTACAATCTCCATTTTTCTTGCCCATGAAAGAAATTCACTCTCTACTAATGCTATAACAGATGAACCTGCTCATAGGAATCAGACTACCCAGACTACTATATGATTTTAATGCACTAAAAAGTACAGGCTCATACGAGTAATTCATTTGAAACTCAATATAAAGTAATTTCTTGCCATTATTCCGTTATAGTCTGTTTTCCTTCTGCAGTTTTTAGCTTCCCTCTCCCACATATCCCATTTTCTGCCAGCCCAGGGAAAAAATAGCCTGATTGTCCACGTGTGTCTGTGCTTGCGTGTGCCCACACATTTCCCCCTTAGTGTCCTGCATCGTCAGATGTCAAATGATTTTCTTTGCTCTGTCAATGATGTGTTCATGCTCTCTGAGGGATACAAAAAAATGACAGCTGCCTCCCTACCCGGTAGCCAATACTCTTGATTGGTTCTGCCCTGTTGGAAAGAGCAAATACTCATACACACATACACAGAGTTCCTCCTCAAGCTGATGATGTCAGCTCAGGTGAATCTGCTAACACAGGCAGAGTGCTGGATGTCAGCTGTGACAGGAAAGTGTCCCGACAGCATCCTAATCGGGCACGACAAAACGTCAAGCAATGAATCTCTTCTTCTGTGCAATCTAAGGGTAGGTTTACACGGCAACGATGTACTAAAAACGGAAAAGTTTTTCATTTACAGACGACAAACGCTGTGTTGTGCATGCCAGGACAGTAGTTGGCAATGGCGAGGTCACTTTGTAAAGAAACACTACGTGCCTATAGACTCAACACGTCATCTGACACGCATCCAATTTTCTCCCAACTCTTTACATTCATTGAAGTCTTTTTTAACTCATTTAAGATTGTGCTTACGAGGATACACGCCTTGCATATATTTATCAAATATAAATCTAGTTGAAAGTTTTTTGTATGCTGCTACAATCTAGTTGCAACATGCAAATCCGATGTAGAGACAGTGCAGCAGTATTTTACTTTCAGAGAGTACAAAAAAAGCAGTTTGACATTGGAAAGTTGCCACATTGTGCTTTGTTAGGACACTGTGTCAGGGTGTTATATGGGACTGAACCGTAAGCTCTGAAGGTGGAGATCTGGCACTATTTGTTTACTTCGCTCCGCTGGCTTTTCCGAGCA
This sequence comes from Abramis brama, assembly GCF_963993115.1. Classification (NCBI taxonomy): domain Eukaryota; kingdom Metazoa; phylum Chordata; class Actinopteri; order Cypriniformes; family Leuciscidae; genus Abramis; species Abramis brama. Next base: position 18,579,751 of record NC_139983.1, read on the forward strand.
CACTGTGTTCGTTCGTTTGTTTATTTGTATGGCTCTGTAAGAAGTCTTGAAGCAGCCCGCGTTTGATGGCACCCGTTGAGTCTGGCATCAGATGTTTGCGGTTTAGTGATGGTGCCTGGGGGACTCACCTCACCCTCCGGCTAATTGGCCGTCTTAGTCGAGTCGAATCACTGTTGGCGTACCCAACCCTGCTGCTTTTCATGCACTCTTTCATCTCGCACCCCTCCGTCGAGGCGCTGAAAGGATGCTCACCAGCCCAGGGATAATTCTCTCGTCTCTTCCTGGAGTCTGTCCATCTCTCAGTGGAGGAAGTGTGTGGAAGACACTCCAACCACAGGCGGTGTTCTGAACCCTTGCATGTTACTGTGATGTGCCATCGACCTGTTGCCAATGAGTTTGCTCCTGGACACAGACTCCAGACTTCTGAGACTTTCAGATGTGCTATGAAACTAAGATCAAATATGCCCCATTGACTTCCCTACAGCAATTGTGGAGTAAGCGTATTTCACATTCTTCTCTAAAGTGCAGCTTTTTTGTTTTTGTTTCTCCAGCAAGAGTTTTTGGCTTTTGAGTTTTACGTTCCTCCTCTTTTTACTTGCACTGATCTCAACATCAAAGACACAAAATCTCTGATGAAAAACCAACTAACTGAAATATCAACTGTTAAAAAAAAATTATCTTTCACCATCCCCTAGAGCTTAAATCAACGAGTAATCTGTAAATACTTGTACTTTCTCAGTCTCACACTTTTTATGTTGCTGGCCTTCTCAAAGACAGGACTGAGCAGACTTATATCCTCTCTGGGAAGTTGCATCTCTAAATAAATCCCCTGGAAAACAGCACCTTTGCAAATACAGCTCAAACAAAAAATGCGAATTTGAAATTGAATACGTTTTACTCTAGTGAATGTACATATTACATATATGAACATATATTTACATATTATGATCTTGGGAACTGTAAAGCTTGTGGTGCGGTGACTGGTTTGTGAGTTAATTATTCTTTTCAGCCAGCTCTTTTCAGTGAATCACTTGAACCAGTTCAGAATCTTAATGATTTATTAGTCAATCGAATTAACTTAATAGTTTTTAAAAATCATCATCCAGTAATCATAAATGATTGGAAAAGTGATCTGTGTGGGATGCCTGAAACTAAATTCCAAAACCAGTCAGTTATGCTGCTTAATGTAGGTATTTGTTATCATATTATTTAAATGTATTTATCATAATCATAAACGCAATGATTTGTTGCACAAAGTTTTACCGTTTATTGTATGTTGTTATTCTTCTAATTATTTACCTATAGCAGTTTATGAATCTGAAGTCTTGCACATTCACAGAAAATATCTTACTACTTTGCACAAAAATATTGATACAATGACCTAAAGTATTGATGCAATAATATTGTAAGAGAAAGATCACAATCTATCAATGTATGACCTCTCTTTTTGTCTCCTTGTTTGTTTTAGACATTTAAATGTCTTAAGTAGAGACATTTATGTCGGCTGTAAACTCCATAAAGCCGTGCGATGCTGTTTCATAACTATTCTGACTGTACATTCCCAAACATTTAACAGCCAACATTTCCTGCAACTTTCTCCTCATTCTCTTGCATTGATCTTCAATCTCAGTAAAGGAAAACCCTGATTTACAGGAATAATCTGATTTATGAGAACAGATATGAGCTCTTGTGCAGTAATGCCCGGTTGGACATCATGGTTTATGATGTGAACAATTTAGGCCACTTTATTTACAGCTAGACGTTTTGAGAGTTTATTGGCGACAGATTGAATGATGCGTTTCCTTTCTGCTCTGTTCCTGTAGATCACTGTGAGATGCTAAGTGGCTGTCCGGACGATGAACCGATGACCCCGGGTGACGAAGGTTTGGATGCTGCGGTAGATGACACACTCCTGGAGACCAGCCCTATCCAGTCCCCCTTGCAGGTTTTCGCGGGTATGGGCGGCTTGGCCCTCATAGCAGAGAGACTTCCTATGCTGTACCCTGATGTCATCCAGCAGGTCAGTATCAGATTCTACCATGTTGGTAATTTTTTGTAGTTTCACTCCATTTCTGCTTCATAAGCTTGTCCGGTGACCGTACACTCAGGTTAGTCAGCATTTCTGTTAATTTGCATGCCCGCTGAGCCTGTTCGTCCGGATCGTTCTCTGCAGGTCAGCGCCCCAGTGGTGCCGTCCACCACGCAGGAGAAACCCAAGGACAGCGATCAGTTCGAGTGGGTCACCATAGAGCAATCCGGGGAGCTCGTTTACGAGGCGCCCGAGACCATCGCAGCCGAACCGCCGCCCATCAAATCCTCCGTTCAGACCATGTCGCCCATCCCAGCCCATTCGCTGGCGGCATTCGGCCTGTTTCTGCGGCTGCCGGGATATGCTGAGGTTCTGTTGAAGGAGAGGAAGCACGCACAGTGTCTGCTCAGACTGGTGCTGGGTGTCACGGACGATGGAGAAGGAAGTAAGTACCGCTCAAGTACAGGAAGCCCTACTTCTGAAATTTGTTTACAGTTTAGCAATCAATTTTGTTCATATAAAGTGAATCCAAGTTTTTTGGGAATAGATGCCTGTTTCATATTCAGTCTGTGTTCACATATCCATTAGCCCTGTATGTAAGTGTGTGTTTGAGAGAGAGATTATTGATTGAAACAGAGCAGACTGATACTGTATGGAACACTGTTTTAGATTCTCTCATCAGCAACCCCTGCTTATCTATGTCCGCCATCAACCGTTTAAGTCACTGTCTCGGAGACCTGTCAGACTCAGCCCTCATATTAAACAGGCTATTACTTAGACTTCCATTCAGAAGTTTGGGGTTGGCAAGATTTTGTAATGTTTTTGAAAGAAGATTCTTAAAGGGATAGTTCACTCAAAAATGAAAATTGTCATAATTTACTCACCCTTGTGTTGTTTCAAACCTGTATGAGATTCTTTCTTCTGTTGAACACAACAGCTGGGTTTGCTAATGCTAATGCTAGCGATGCACCCTTGTGCTTCTCCACGTCACAGTTTATGTTCTGAGATAACACTGCAATCTAGGGGACTGGTTTAAACTGAACACAAAGCCACTGACACGAATCTTGGATGTAAACAAATAAATAAATATCGAGACAGTATTTTTGAGAATCAATACAGTATCACCAAACATAATATAGTGATATTGACGTGTATTGATATTTTCTTACACCCTTATTGAGCACCTCAAATGAGAAATGCTTTTGGTCTGGTGCTTGTGAGTGACAGTTAACTGAGTTGCTAAGTAACTATGAAGAGCATTTCAGTATCACTTATGAATGTCCATTTCACCGTTTGCCTTAATTGGAAAAGTGCTGCAACTCATTAGGGTTTAGAATTAAACTACTTCATATGTAGAGATTGAGACACTGTGATCCATCTTAATGGGATAGTTCACTCAAAAATGAAAATTGTCAGTTTCATCATCAGTTACTCACCCTCATATTGTTCCAAACCCGTAAGACATTCGTTCATCTTCGGAACACAATAAATGTATGTATATGTGTGTGTATATATATATATATATATAATTAACTTTTTGAAGTGTCAAAGTGGTAGTTGTGTAGCTATCAATGGAGGGACAGAAATCTCTCAATTTCATTAAAAAGATATTCATTTGTGTTCTGAAGATAAACAAAATTCTTATGCTTTTGGATTTGGAACAACATGAGGGTGAGTAAATAATTACAGAATTTTTTTTGGGGGGTAATTAACACTTTAAATCCTAACATAACCACCTCAGGCTTTTATAAAAAATGCTATTTGTTTAGAGAGGCTCTCCCATGTCCACACAAACCATCATCTGATAATCAAACTTCTCTAATGGCCGTTATACATTCATACCCTACAGGCAGATACACGCGCTACTTTGCATCATCCCCTACGGGAAGCATTGATTGGGTTACTGCGTGGCTGCTTAATTGATTGGTTTAATTGAGCCTGGATTGGCTGCCCACTGTGTATTTCTGTCAGTCTGGACTGTTGATTGGTGTATTATTGAGTGCTATAGTTTAAAAGACACTTTTTCTCATTCTCTCCATTCATCTTTCTTCCTCAAGGTCACATCCTGCAGTCTCCTTCTGCTAACGTTCTACCCACGTTGCCCTTCCACGTGCTCCGGTCCTTGTTTAGCTCGACTCCCCTCACCACAGATGATGGGCTGCTGTTGAGACGCATGGCTTTGGAGATTGGTGCCATCCACCTCATCTTGGCCTGCCTGTCTGCCCTCAGCCATCATGCTCCCAGAGTGCCCAGTGGCAGTGCCAACTCCAGTGAGGTCAGTGTTAATCCACACATCGTTTATGTGTCATTCAATTCACAAAAATGGTCATGGTTGTACCAGGGAATTTAAAGGGGTAGTTCACCCAAAATAAAAATTATGTAGGACTTCTGTTCCTCCTTGAAAAACAACTTTATTTTTATGTAATTTCTTAATTATTCTTATTATCAATGTTGAAAACTGTTGTGCTGCTTAATACTTTTGCAGATTCTTTTTTTTTTTTTGGATTCTTTAATGAATAGAAATTTAAAAAAAACTGCATTTATTTGAAATAGAAATATTTTGTGACATTCTAGTCTGAACTTAACTGTTCCTTCTGATTAATGTCTCCTTTCTGAGTAAAAATATTCATTTATTTGAACAACAACAACAACAAAATCGTGCTGACCCCAAACTCCTGAAGATTGGTAACAGGAGCTTTAACATCTTCTTAAACCTTATGAGAGAAATGGCAATATCTAATTTGTGAATTAATCATTCTTTTGAGTTAAATCTTTTCATTGAATCAGTTCACAGAACAGAGCTGAATAATTCATTCACAGTCTGACTGATCTGTTAAAATAATCTCGACTAAAGTTATAGAAAAAATAAGATTATAAATTATGTAGCACCTTTTTAACTTTATTTAGTTAATTTGTGTGTGTGCAGTGGAAGGAAAAGACACGCCAGTAAAGACCTTAATGGAGATGTTTTTGTCTCTCAGACTGAGACGTGTCATTTTATTAATGACTGTGGTAGCCACTCTTTACAGACTGCTGAAGGGCTCTTTATTCAGAGCCCTTGCCTTAATGAGGAGAATGTGTGTGTGTGTGAGAGGGAACATCCGCTCATTCAGGTGTAGTATAGTCCCATTAAAAGAGAAGGTATAGAGTGAGGATTCGGACAGCTCTTTTACTCATTACATGATTATGTGGAGTCTCACTGGACTGAAATGAAAGTGTCTTCACAAAGGACAACTGCAGCACAATCATAATGAGAAAATAATGGAAAAAAACAACCATCATCATCAGACCCCCAATACCAAATCAAATGACTCGTGAAAATCAATATTCTGCCCTTACAGACAGGTTTTATTAAAATCAATTAAAAAAATTCCAGTGTTTAAGAAAGCCGCATAAATGATAGTCAGGGTCAGGGCGGTGTGTTTGTGTGAATTTACAGTTTGGTGAGGGGTGGGTTCAGGGTTGAGGATTTGAATGGTGGCCAGTGGCCTGTCAGAATCATAATGGGTGTCCTTGGGGCAGAAGAAGTATTGGCAGAGCAAATATTAAACCTGCTCGCTCTCAGACGAAGAAGAGCGCTGCAGTCAACATGCATTTATTCTGCTCTCTCTTTCGCTTTCCTATTTGTCCCTTCTTCTATGACTAAAGATCTTTGAACAATCTATAAAATGCTCATCCAGGTTCAAATCCGGCCTGCAACCATTTCCCTATTTTCCGCTGTTCCTGCGATCCAAAATAAAGTACAAACTATGTAATGACAGCTGCTTAGGGAAGTGTTTCATTGTGAGAAATTCAGTTTTTCTTTTTTACCACGCTACTACCCTATTATTCAGATGATGCACAGCTTCTGACCTCATTGTTTCCTCTCATAATATTGTGACATGCTGTCAGTCTTTAGAGGAAGTACATATCAGCAGGACGTCACATCTGGAACGATCAACATCAAACGCCAGAGTGAGAAAGGTGTGTGTGTGGAAGAGAAAGTCTAGGAAACACATCATTCCTTTCTTTCTGTCTCTCTCATTTGGAGGAAATTAGTACTGTTATTCAGCAAGCAGGCGTTAAATTGATCAAAAGTGACAGCAATGATACTGGAATGTTACAAAAGATTTCTATCTATAAAAAAAATCTGTTCTTTTGAACTTTTTATTCAACAATCTTAAAACAAATATATCAAGGTTTCCACAAAAATATTAAGCAGCGCAACCGTTTGCTCGATCTGATTAGAAAATGTTTAAACCACCCCTTACAATCCGAATGAAATTTTAATCGGATTTGGCCAAGTCATTCCGATTGACATGGTTACATGTGATTTTTTATTTTATTTTATTTTTTATTCCGACTGTGCTCCTAGTCCAATTACAACCGGATTATTGAGGTTCATGTAAACGCAGCTACTGATAATCTTAGAATGTTTCTTGAACATCAAATCAGCATATTACAATGATTTCTGAAGGATCACGCGACACTGAAAACTGGAGTTAGTGTCTGTTGAAAATTTGAATAAATGAAAAGGAATACATTATATTTTAAAATGTATAAAATTGAAAACAGTTCATTTTTTTTAGTTAGTTATTTTAAATTCTTGGTGAACATAAGAGACTACCTTCAAAACATTAAAACTCTTAACTCCAAAGGTTTTAACTAAATTGTGTGACCGCCCATGCTTACATTGATATGCCAATACAGTATTTAGCCTGCCCTGATGAATGATTGGCAAAGAGGTTAGTTTTTTACATGTAAAAGTCTTAAAGATACAGTAACATTAACTTCCCGTTTAATTTACACTGTCAGACACTATTAGTTTCAATGTAAAACTCAGTTGTGGCTTTTTTGGTGAATGACACTGAGAGGATCAGAGAAAAGTTTGAGTGATTTGCTCGTGTGTGAAACATGCAGTTGAGTTTGTGTTTGTTCTGCAGCCACAGGTCTCCAGCGGGCATGTTGGTGGTACCACAGAGGAACAGCAGCTGTACTGGGCCAAAGGAACAGGCTTTGGGACAGGCTCTACTGCATCAGGCTGGGATGTTGAGCAGGCTCTTACCAAACAACGTCTAGAGGAGGAGCACGTCACCTGCCTCTTACAGGTGTGTGTGTGGAAATAATACAAGTGAGTTTTAGATTTTATGCCTGTTTGGATGTGTGATGGTACATTCTGTGTCTCTGTCAGGTTTTGGCAAGCTATATCAACCCATCTGGCTGCATGGGATCTGGTGAGACCCTCTCAGGAGAAGTCAGAGGTCACAGCAGCTCACTGCTGCCATCTGTCCTGCAGGAACTGCTCAGCCAGTCCTGTCTTATTCCCGCCATGTCTTCATACTTGCGCAATGACTCAGGTAGGACATGTTGCCACACTTGGGATGTGCTCTGTGCTTTACTGTTTGCAAAGTGACACTGAACACAGCTTTTAAGGTGGTTGAAGAAGATTTTGTACATGACTGAGTTACATTTGTGTGTGCCTGAGAGAAAGACGTGTTATACATTCCACCTTATGCCTTGTTGTGTATGGAGACAGCAGGTGGAGCTCCTGTCTCTGCTGAATGATCTCTCTCCCTGCCTTTTTATCAACCATGTTTGTTTTTTTTTTCTCAGAAGATAAAGGGATAGTCTAACCATTTACTCATCCTCATGTTATTCCAAACCTGTGTTTTGTATTAATTCTTTCTTACTGGGGCTGTTGAGCCCCCAAATTAAAGAAAAGCACCAAAGTATCATTAAAGTAGTTCACATAACTTTTTTTCTATTCTAAGAATTTTAAAGCCATATGATAGCTTTGTCTTAGGAGGCTTTCACACCTGAGCATTTGTTTCGGAACCTGGTGAGTTTTCATCCTTGGTTCGGTTCGATTGAATCATGCGAACCGAATCATGCTCGGATCCGCACCAAAACAATTGCTCCATTTCTCGGATCTGATTGCAAACGAACAGTCTGCTTGAGGTGTGAAGGCAATCCAACCCAACAGACCAACGATCCAAATGGTATTATAATTCATAATGGGAAGTGTGCTATATAAATAGCAGTAGTGTTTGATTCTGTGAGTGAGCGCACCTCTTCATCATAAAATGTTGTGTAATTGCATTTCTCCATAGGAGAATGCTGTCCTGATGAAGCCTTGATTCCTGCTCTAGCTGCATTATAACATTCGTATAGTGTATGCATGTCTCTTGTCACTGTTAACCTCTAGACAGTGCTGGGAGATCCAGAGAGAGCATTTGAATTTGCTGCAGTATTAATAGGAATGTAGTATATAATTTTAACAGTGGGAATGACGGCTACATCCGTATAGTGTTTGCGTGTATCTCGACGGTTACAAATAAAGCCACAATAAGCTCATAGAGCAAACTTGTCAATCTTCTTGATGGATGATGCAGAGGAAACTGACCAATAAGAGGACAGTTGTACTCGCATAAACACATTTTGGTACGCTTTGAAAGGTTGCCTTGTGAAAGCGAACGGAACCAAGAAAATGCAACATTGTAACAAATTAAATCCCTGTTTTGGAACAAAACAAACGTCTAAAAGTGTGAAAATGGCCTGAGAAACAGACTAAAATTTATATTTATTCACTCCTTGCCAATGCTTGGCATGTTCTTGAGCGAAGTAGCGAGAGAAGTAGCGATATCCGATTCATGACTGAATCATTCATTTAAATTAAATCTTTTCAATGAATCAGTTTTGTGAACTGGATCAACAGTGTGAATGATTCTTTCATAAATCGAACTGATTAGGTTCTCGAGTTCAACTCACTGACTCGATTCGGTTGCGACAGTTTAACAGCCGAATGGAGGGGTGAGAATGTCAGTGCATCACATTTAATGTGATGTTTATCACATTAAATGCTGGAATACACTACATTACTCAAGACTACAAATCGAGGCAAAAATCTGGGCAGTCAACGCTAGTTGTCAGAAGTCAGAGCTGGTCTTCAGATTTTAAGTAGTTGGAGTTGACAGATTTCATAGAAAATTGCATAGTGTATGATGGGCACAGACTGTTTTATATTCAAAGCTGATTTTAGAACGTACATTTTCACTTGTCATGCATCTCCGAGCAATTTGGCACATATTTCAATGTGAGTTTATCAGTTTTGTAGTGTATGATGTGTAGTGTCAGCAAGTATATGATCTGTTCAGGTTTTCAAAAATGTGTAGTGTACTCCAGCTTGAATACAGAACACAGGTGTATTGACTAGGGATGTGTGAGACTAGTCGATTAAATGAATACCTTGATAATGTAAATAATGTAAAAAAAAAAAACATTTGAATATTTCTGCCTCAATATCATAGTTACAGTTAGTGTTACTACATTAAATCCATGGTGAATGTTGGTGATTTGTGGACTGAAAAGCCTTCTATAATTTCATTCATGGCTTCCATGTCAGCGCTGTTTAATCTGATATGTGTGGTTTATAATGGAATTCTGCGCTGAATTTGAATGCTTCCAACTAGATCTCGCTGCGTTGTTAATTTTCCGGCTAATTCAAATGCTTCCTCACTGGATCTCCCAGTGATGTGAAGTAACGGTGTTGCGTGATCGGCCCGCAGTAAACCTGTTCTGAGCTTGCGCTGCGTTGTCTATTATTGGTTCGAGCTGATGAATGCTTTTGTTTCGTTTGCCATTTAATTTTTTTCATATGTAACAGAAATGGCATGTCTTTTCAGTTGGGCAACCTCTTTTTTTGGGCAAAAAAATTTCGCACCAGCAGAAAAAAAGGCAGAAAAATGCGACCATTTGATCGCAGTCTGGAGCCCGGTCTGGAACCGAACAACATAAGCTTAACGTGCTGACTTGTGTGGACCAACTTTTATTTGAGGAAATGTATAGGCTATTAAGCCTAGGAACGCTTAAGTTTATTATACAATGACCATAATGCAAGGCAAGCACGTCGCATGTATCTGATCTATTTTAGCCGCATTCAGTATGGGATTTGACTTCATTGATTAGTCTATTTAAAATGGATCGCATATACAGTCCATCTCCGGGGGTGCATGGGTTAGACTTGTCGGATGCAAAATTTCCATTTAAACGTTAATGAAGTTAGTTGTTGCGCACCTCTCTAGTATTGACCAGCACAGCATTGTTTTGTGTCCTTTTTGAAGCTTCAAAGTTCCAGTCCCATTCATTCGAATGGAAAAGAGTGACCAGTACAATATTTTAAAAAGTTTTATATTCCACGAGTAAAGAAAGTCATATAGGTTTGGAATGACATGACAACAGAATTTACTTAAATTACTGCTCCAACTGAAGCTCTACAGAATTAGTCATTGTGTGACAACAGTATTTGTTTGGGCACACAAAACATTTATTTATTTATTTATTCAAGATGTTCCTTTTTTTTTTTTTTTGCAGTTTGCTTGTAGTCCTGTGGTTTAAGAATTTTCAAATCTAGGCAAAATATTGGCGGTAGTTTCTCAATTAATATGAACTCGTAAAACTGAGTATTTCCTTTGTATTAAGAGTCATGAACAAACACTACTTTGTTGCTTTATAGAACCAGACATTGGTGTGTGTGTCTGTGTGTGTGCGTGCACTGTGAGTGTTTATTTCTTTCCAGCTTAATTAAATAAGCGCCGATAAAACGATGAGTGTAGTAATTAGCTCCAGATATCAGCTGGGGGTTTCAACCCTACATTGGCATGGTGTGTGTGACTCAAATCAACAAGAACAACACACACACACAAACGTTAGCTCTCTAAACACGCACAACCAGCAGGGGGAGCAGCAGTTGGCTATTCTCATGAACAACTGAGCCAATAAAAGATTGCGAGAGAGAAACACGCACACAAAGAGTGTGTGTTTTGTGCCCTGAGATCTTTGTGAGAGTGAAAACAGGAAATGAGTGTCTCAGATCACCCCTGCTGTAATAACATCCCATCCACCTGATGAACGGGAGGGAGAAGAGATGAACTGCTGCTTCCAAAAAGCTTTAAGAAACAGCCAAGGGGCAAATAACAAAGAGTACAATATTACAGTATAGAGCTCTTTCTGTATGTGGACGGCCACAAGCACACAATTTTCATTGAGGATGTAAGGTCTGGTCTGATGCACACAGGTTCCAGCAGTCTGTGCAAACTCCTTTTCTCTTGCTCCCCATCCGGCACGTTCATTTAATACCTTCTCTCAAAGATTATTAAGCTTTCTTTCCCCAAAGGTATTGTCAAACCCACGTCTTTTCCCGACTCACATCACTTCATCTGCATATTTTTACATAACCTTCTGCTAATCTGATGGTCACACTGTTGATAAATATAACAAAAATTGTTTTACTCTGCTTCTCGGCTGAAAAATTCAAGAATTATTACATTAAGATTTTGAGAGGGGAATTGGTACACAATTACAATTGGGCAGGGGGGTTCAGAGATGCAGTTTTGTAATTGTATGAAATGGACCCTTTTCTCTTTGGTTTGGAACTTCAAAGTAAAGAAGAACAGCGTAAACTATTTAAGAAAACTTATTTTTTTATCAACCAGAAGAGAAGGTGCCAGATTTGTTGCTCTGTCTCAACTGTTTGAAGGTGATTGAAGGGTATATTAGGGATGCACGATATTACTGTTATCATATCAGTTATGAACTGATATTAGGGATGTTTTTAATTGATTTTCATTGGTCTATATTGAATACACACTACTGTTCAGAAGGTTGGGGTCAGTAAGATACATTTTTAAAGAAATTAATACTTTTATTCAGCAAGGATGCATTCAATTGATCAAAGGTGACAGTTAAGACATTTATAATATTACAAAATATTTCTATTTCAAATAAATGCTGTTCTTCTGAACTTTCTAATCATCAAAGTATCCTGGAATCCATGTTTCCTCAAAAATATTAAGCAGCACAACTGTTTTCAACATTGATTCACTGTGCAGTATAGACAGATTTTTTTATTATAACAGGAGATTTCTCTGTCAGTGAGCTTGCGCTGTGGCTGAACTGAAATTATATCAGCTTTGATTATAAAGGAAGCGCTTTTTCTGATATAACCCGTTCATAATTTGAAATATTTTCCACACACTGCAAGAGCCTGGGGAGTGACAACCAAATTAAAATGAGGGATTCAATCTGAAACTGTGATGTTTGACAACAGACGCAACAAAAAAATCTGATCTGTCAAAATAGATCTGGGCATTTAGTTTTAAAGTATAAAAAGTGATTTAGTATTTTAAACAATTAATTTTTGTTTTAAATTTATTATTTAATTTGACAAACTAGTATAGAATTTTAAAATCAGAAAAATATTGGGTATTGGCCATAACATGAAAATATCACCCAGAATTGTAATCTTGGTGCATTCCTAGTATGTATCTATTCATTTAGAATGCTAGCTAGCTGATGAAAAAAACAAGAAAATAATACCACAGTCCTGGTATTATCAGTTTGTGTACAAAAGATCATGCTTTTGTGTTAATGCAGCTCTTTATGACATGCATTTCCTCTTCAATGTTGTTTATTTTCATTTACTTCATATCCCTGTAATGAAAATAGCTAGCAGGGGACTATCACACTCACCTACACACGGCACCCCTGACATGCTAAGGCTTGTGTAATGTTAGCATGTGTTTGTGTGAAACAGGGCTGACGTGGTGCACTCATTTAGTAGGGTGGGTTTTTGAGGTGCTAGAGTCTTTTCCCTGCGTGTTTTCTCGTTCCTCTCTTCTCCCACCCCCTCAATATGGCTCCCTTTTCACTCCAACACTTTATTTATATTTATCTCCTCACCCATGCTTTGTTTCAAAATCTAGTGCTCTGCCTACAGAGACGTTTTAAGGCATCATTGGTGTGCTTTCAAAGAATTGTAAAAGTATTTTGTGTGTGTGCACATGCGTCTCTGTGTTGATGTGATGGCCTGTGAAGAGCAGAGATGTGAATAAAGCATTTGTGATTCATATGTCTTTGACCACTGTGTCATGTGTAACCTCACGTGGGCGGCTTGCTCAGGATGTTGACCCCAGGGCATACACACATCCCCCCCCCTGCATTACGCCTGCAAAGCTGTATCTAAACTGAATCATAAGTTCCTTATTCATTTGTGTGTGTCAGGAGGCCATGTCCATCAAAATGATGGAAGTGCTTTATTCATGGTTTGTTTAAGCTCTTAGGATTGGCAAATGGGGCTATACTAGGTGTCTATTGCAGGTGTAGAGGGTTTAATTTAATCTGAGAGGGTTTACACAGAGTAAACCCTCTACAATCAAAGCATGTATATACGCACAGTTAAAATTGAGCTACAGTCTTTATCGCTCTGTCCAAGTTTACATGACATAATGAACACTTGAATGTTTGAAGGATTAAATACACATCACCTCTGTCTTTTGGTGAAATTGTTGTCCGATTATACGTGCTGGAGAACAATCGAGCTACAATCACGTTATCGAAGTCTTGTTATTCTTACTAATCTGGCACAAAAAAAAGACCAGTTGTTTTAGTTCCGATTGAAATTTAACTTTTAAAGTTCATGTAAAGTTTCATGACTTACTGACATAAGAGCTGGTTTAGAGAGTTTACACTGATCTGAGAGCTGGTGTTAAGTTTTTACGCTGGTCTGAGAGCTGGTTTACACAGACCCATTGTAATGGGGATTTGTATTTGATGATAAGCCCTGCAGGTACATGCTGATTTACAGCACAGGCCTTTATTACAGCAGTGCCCTGTGGCTTTGGAATTTATTGAGGGACCTGAGACTAAGCGTAAAGCCCTGCTAACATTTCCACAGGCAGATTTTTCTGAGCACATTTCAGTGTGACACATTGTAGCACACTGAGATAGAGGGCAAACACACGCACACACAGCAACTTAATCATTTTCTCGCAAAAAATAAAAAATTCAATCACGTGCTCACATTTTCAGCCGTATTTGAATTGGTTGGGGGAGTGTGTGCAAGTCGGAGGCTGTTTAGAGCGCATTCTGAAGCCTCATTCTCATGCATGAAGCCTCCCATCAGCCATTTCTACCTCTCTCTATCGCATGTGACATGAAAATTGACCTCTGCGATCTCAGAAGGCTTAAAAACACCTGCATCACCACTGGGACAAACAGATGAAAATAGAGGATTAATACCTAGTAACCATCTCTGCCTCAACCTCCTCCTCTCTCTGTTTTTCTCTCTGTAGCTTTTTCACAACTGTTTGTTGTTTCACCTGCCTCTCCTTATGGTGCGCTGAGCTCTACTAACACTCAAAAATCCAAATGCATGACTCACACTCATAGACGTGCAAGGGCAGCCTATACGTGATTGGTCAACTCTGGTCTTCTTGAAACAGGACCATTTAATATAGCTAAAACATAAAGCATTTTCCCCACACATGCATGTCATTGACAACATCCCGATTCATAGAATATCATTTTATTGATCAGATTCCCTATGGCACAGTACATCTAGTATGTAATCATGTATTGATACAAAAGTGTTTTCCTTTGCACTGAAACAACGTGTCTGACACCGCACTCAAATCAGAGAGAAAACACACACTCATATTTGTCTGTTTATCTTCCCTCAACCAGTCGAATGATCTGTAGTGAAAAAGTGTCCATATGTCACCAAACAGCCTGTCCACTTAAGGTCCAGCATTTCGAACCTGCAGATGGGTCTCGAAGTGTCTCATTCTTTCTTTTGTTCTTAATAGAAAAATATTTTATAATTCCAATGTTTCCATTTATTGCAGAATTCTTTCTATTGGTGGATGAGTTCGGAGGGAGTTGTTCTGTTGCCCTATTACGTTCTTGTGTTTGACCAATAGGGTCTTTCTGCATACCTGTGTCCTTGTAATCGAAAGTAGGCAGTGCTCAATGTAATTCCCATAGCCAGGTAAACGAAAGGTCTCTTGGGCCATAACTGGTCTCGCAAGGGTACGAATCTGTCGTATCGAAGAATTGTTCTCTGTGTGTCCAGAGACCTGTGTTAAGCTGATATCCATTGCATTGATATATATCCGCCAGGGATCAGAGGTCACTCTCCCCGTCCCGAGCAGCCCAGTGTCATCTTCCACGTTCTTCTCTTTGAGAAGTCAACCCTGCTGTCATATCTCTGTTGGACCCCGCCTCTCACCTCCACCTGCTTCCAACCCGCGTGGATCCTTCTCACAGAGTGGTGTAAATGTAAACAAACACTATGACGAAGAGGTTCAAGAAGGTGCCAATGATCCCCAGCAGGGCCAAGATAGACTCCTCTCGCTCTTCTTTTCCCTCTAGCGCCCGGACCTCCTCTATACTGACGGTGGTCGTTCCCATTCTGACCCCCCCACCTCTGTGTCCAGGGTGCTTATCTGTGGAGAAACAGGAGAGCAATGTGAGAAAAACAATCAACAAGATGTGGAAGCCTCTTTCCGTTCCTCCATGTGGCCCATCCGCACCTTACGTTCTCAGACGGCCACCAGAAGCACCCATCCAGAAGCCAGACCGAACGCCCAGTGGAGCGGCACAGAGGGTGAGATTTCTCTCTCCACTGATTGCCCAGCTGCGAGTGTGGCGTAATGAACACAAAAGAGGATGTCTCCCCCCACCTCTGTGATGGATTTCCCCCTCAGAAAATGATATTTCCCTGCGGAGCTGCTACAACAGGGCGACTCTCGGCAGCTGAGATGATTTACTGTACATTCAAACCGTCTCACTTGCTGTTTGCCTCTGCCACGCACACTAAACGATAGCTCTTTCTCATCCCGTCTTTTCTTAATGGTATAGCATGGTGCCACATTCATTGGAGCACACATAGAAGCATATACGTCCAGGTTCTTACAACTAGGTACCAGAACATCAACCCCGATAAGCAGCTTGGGGCCAAACATACAGCTCGGCGAAGTGGACAATAAAGCAGTTGGACAGACTGATACAAACGGTGGAGAGAGAGCAAGACGATAAACATAGAAAGTGTAGGAAGAAAACAGAGAGTCTTACCCTATGGCTTGGGAGATCTGGGGGAAGATCCAGCATGCTGTGGGCTCACCACAGGAGAGGCATATCTGGGCTGACAGTAACATGAGGGCCAGCTGGCCAAACATCCGATGTCCCCGAGATAGTAAAGGAGAAAAGAGAAATTGAGAGGTGGAGAGAGAGAGAGGGGGGAGAGAGAGAGAAAGAAAGAAAGAAAGAAAGGGAGAGGGTAAAAGAGTAGGTCTACAACAGCATCTCCTTGAGCCGTGTGCGTTACGCAGACAACAATCTCAGTCCCCAACGTCCCTCCCCTTCGCTTTCTCTCTCTCTCTGTCTCTCTCTTCCTATCTCTCTCCCTCTAGCTTTCTCTCGCTGTTTCTGTGTCAGTATTCCAGCCTCATTATGTATCACCAGACCTTCCTTTTGTTCCACGTTCATTCAGTTCTTTTATTTTTCTTCCCAGCGTTATTTTTTTTATTCTTAGCTTGAACGCCTTACACCTTTCATTCAAGGGGGGCTAGGAGAAATCCACTCCCTGCTCTCCTTTCCCCTCCCTCTCCCATGCTCTCTCTCCTTTTACCAAAATATCCCTTAAAAAAAATCACTCTCTTCCTCCTCTCCTTTCTCTCCCCTCCTTTCTCTCCCCTCCCTCTCAGTGTCACACGCTCCCGTTCTCTGCTGTCACTCTTGTCTATCTGACCCTTTTAGCATCTGAAAGTGAGGTGTCTCAGCATTTATAATAAACACCGGCCCCCACCTTCTCTCCTTTCCCTCCTCCGTGATTTCTTTCCCTTCTTCTTTTGCGCTCCTCTTTTTCTTTGGGTGTAGAAGCGCTACAGATGCGCGCAAATGCCTCCGGACGCTCATGAGATTGGTGACCTGCAGCTGCGAGCTCCCCACCCTGCCGTTCTCTGTCCGTAGCCGATAGCAGTCGTGTGGTTATAGGTCCCGTCTCGGAGTCTGAGAGCGCCGTGCATTGCATAACCAAGCAGAGTGACTGGTAACCGCGGAAACAGAGCGAACGAGGGAGATCGAGAGGGTGGGCGGCGAGAAGGCTCACACGTCAAATGTCTTTATTGCCAAGAACAATGTAAAGCTACAGAGAGATGAGGAGAAGAGAAGCATCCAAATGGAGAGAAGGTGTGGAATGGTGGCCATTTGGCATATTTGGGATTTGATCAATTACATATGTACATAAAACTGACATGATGTGTCCTTGTCTTCTGATTATCGATAATCCATGACTATTTTTCAGGCTTTTTTGATTATTTATCCTGTCCTCTTAAGAAAGAATACTAAGACCATAAAAGCCTGAGTGCATTAACATTTTCTTTTTTGTTTTATTGGCAATAATAGCAGAGACTAGGCAGGAAATGATGAGGAGATTAGGGATGAAAGGATTGGAAATTAGCTTGACTCAAATTTGCAATGGCTGCATGTAAGGCATGATGTTTCATAACTTGCCTGCTTACTTCAGGCTAATGCACACTTCTTTTTTTTAAAAGAGTAAGTACAGCCATTTCCTCAAACTTTTTTGATTGTAAGCACACTTTTACACACTTTTACACAATTTTTGTGTAATTTTCCAGTTAAAAAATAAAAAAAAATCCCTGAAACAAAATAAATTCACTTGAGAAGCAACGCTTCACATGACATTATCAATTGTTTTAAAGCATGCATTTTTTTTATCTGTGTATTTTGTCTTGCTCATTTGGCCTTTGTCAAAAGACTAAATAAAAAAACTCATTAAGAAGTCATTTTTGTGAGGAAGATTTACGGATATATTTCATTGGACAGTTTAGAAAATGATCACATTGACATTTGAAATGAAATTTATCCCTGAACTTTAGATCACAGGCCCCTCACAGTAAATAAATGTTATTTAAGTGGCCTTTAATGCTGACAGTTTTCAAGATGAAATGTGAAGAAATGGTTTTCTTGTAATCCTTGTCTATAGCAGACCAACTCAAAACTCAAACGCAAGCTACCGTGAGCACAGCGTGTCCGAACACTGACTCACCCCTACCCTTGAGGAGTATGATTCTTGTTTCCTTACTCAACATCAGTGGAAATAAAGTACAACACAACCTCCCCCCCTCATCCTCCTTGCGTACGTCTGAACATTCCTTCCCCTGTGCGTTT
The DNA here is from genome assembly GCF_963993115.1 of Abramis brama. Classification (NCBI taxonomy): domain Eukaryota; kingdom Metazoa; phylum Chordata; class Actinopteri; order Cypriniformes; family Leuciscidae; genus Abramis; species Abramis brama. The sequence goes on from NC_139983.1 coordinate 18,597,785, forward strand.
TACGATTCTCCATCCTGCTCTTTGCCCTTATCTGGTCTCCTGTCCGTTGGTCTGTGTTAATAAACTATCAACCTCATTGTCCACATTAACATTTTAATAGAAGGGGAGAGAGTAGAAGATCTGTATACACTCCGTCCCTGCCACATCCAGTCCGATAAAATCATATATCAGTGTTATGTGCTACATAAATAAGTTGGTTTACTTCTAGCAGCCCTCGGACCTCAGCAAAGCCAGATCAGTTATTAACTGTTTTAATCTGAAATGATCCTGACCTCTGCGCAGACGTACAATTACAGGAGGTCAATAAAAGACTATACCTACAGGCACAACTGTACCAGTCTGAGAGGAAGTAGTTGACTGTAGAATCTTGAAACACCCAATTTACTTCTGTAATGTTTTTTGTGAGTGAAAAAGCTATTCAAAGAGGAAAAAGATGTATATTGATTTTAGTCATTGGAAATTGTTGGGATTTTAAAAAGTAGGTGTTGCATAGCAAAAAGGAGCCAGGTGGTTGGAAGGGAGGGGTTGAAAGTTTTTTTAGTTTCTTTCCTTTTTTGGAGTTACATATAACAATGATGGCACAATCTTTTTTGAGTCATTCACATTTTTTTTAAATAAGGTTTTCATTATACTGCTTGAACAAATGCTTTTATTTTATTTATTTATTTTTGCTCTCTGTGGATTAGCTGTTTCTGCAGTGTTAAAGCAGTATATCTTTGTTTTACTGTAGTTCAGTGTCAGTGTTTCATCCTGATGCTTCCTGAGGTACAGATGGCGTGAGTGTGTGTGTGTACATTGACACATTCGTGTAGCCAAAAATGGTAGAATATGAACTTTATTTGCTTCAATCATCTTCAACATAATAGTTTGAGAGCGTGTCTCATGCCAGGACAACACCCCCCAACCCCTCTCTAGCTCTCTCTTTTGTTCTCTCTTTGTAGCTCTCGCTCTCTCTTTGATAATTAGTATAGGCACATTTCAGTCACCATAATGTGCAGAAATTATCGCACAGTCCAATTAAATGAAATTATCATGTGGGTGAATTCCCTCGGTCCCGGGCTCTCAGTGCGGTGCCAGAACATTTCAAACGGATCAAAATGAACCCGGCAGGTTAGAAGCCATGCAGAAAGAGGCAGGATATTTTTTTCAGTCTGCTTTAAGTGGAGTTCCTTGTCAATGAGCCATTGTTTATATTCATTTATTTGTTTGTAATTTTCTTTCTCTGGAGCTGTGGATCATATAATCATCAAGCTGACAGCCAGTGGTGGGCGATTATGGAGCGACCTCATTACTGTATGTGTGTGTGACCATAATATATTGAAAAGATTGTGCTGCCTCGAAGATCTGCTCATGTTCTAATATTGATGATCTATTAATATCTGGTTCTAATCACTTAAGATCAGACTGCCGCCTTTGACCTCTGATGCACTTCTGTAGCATAGAGGTTAACTCAATGTAAAATTCTCAAAAATAATGCAATTTTTGGATTAAGATTATTGTGATTTAAAAGGCCTTATTCATTTAATTCAAGCAATACGAATCTGCGATCATTTGGAATCATTTATAAATTCCTTACATCTTTGTAGTCAATTGTTCAACAGAGTTTTTTTTAATTATTTTTTTTTAAATGTCTTATAATATGTCTGTCGTGCAATTACAATTCATGTAGATTTGAGCTTTTATGCATCATAAACATTTTAATAATAAAAAAAAAAAATGAGACTTGACAGCCCCAGTCCTTTTTTACTTTCATTAAATGGAAAAGAGTGGCCAGGAAATTATATATTATATTTATACACTATAATTGGTTATAAAAAAACTAACCGTGTTAGTTAAATACATTTTTAAATTTCTAATTTTTAGTGGCAGTCATTAGGATACAGCAGGATACAAGAGTCTTGAATCTTGAGTGTATTTATATGTAGCTTTTAAAACAGAAGTTGATGGTGTAATACAGACCTTGAGCAAGGTTCTGCAGAGACTCACAGAAATGGACAGTGGTGAATTGGGTCAGCTCTGACAAGCTTTTCAAACCTGCCGCAACATCCTGCAGGATGCACTCCTACTCCCCTCGATCAAACACCAAAAACGGAGAGAGTGAGTGATGGCTTGGAAACCTTTTAATGGATGTGTGTGCACTCATCCGATGCACATTCATGCCTTTACCCATTTTTTTCTTCTCTAAATCTCCACCACGATCATCATTAGAGGACAAACTCTGAACAATGCACACAATTCATATCTGACAGTCAAAACCTGCAAGATACATTATTTTTCTCTTGCTGAGGTTTTTCCCCCAGTGTACTTTCTTTTTCTCATTAAGATGTTTGTAGTGAAGGGTTGTAATAGCATTCAGCCGGTTTCCTCTGCTGTGATCTGTTAATATTAGGGGTGTGCAAAATAGATCGTAATTTTTGTTTTAACGATGTGCAATCTGACATTATCGAGTATGTCCCTCACTTTTAAAATAACACACTTAGAGGGTGCATACACTAATTGATGTAGCCTTTTCAGTTTAGCTTAGACTGTGCGTGTGCATTTAGACTGCATGCTCTCACTGCTTGATTTACTCTATTAAAATGCAGTAAAAATGCCCCTGTATGAGTATTTGTCTTTTAGGTTATATTTATATCATATGAGAAAGTTATTAAATCACACAAAGAAGTGCTAATTTTCCCCAAAATATCAGCACGATTGCAAATGTGCTATTTTATACAGCAGTTTAATAAACCAAAAGTTCATTAAGTGACACAATATGCCAGTTTTTTCTCAATTTCGCTGAACAGCATAGTTCCAAACAAAGCCACAGCAGAACTGTTTTGCATCTCTGTGCAACACAAAGCGGTGTTTCGTTATTCATTTCATTCATCGTCCATTTGAACAAATCGGTTGAATGAATGATTCAGTGACTCACTCAATAAAAGTCAAATACTTTGTTCCTGAAATGATCAGCCGTTTGAGATAATCTGTTGAATTAATGACTCGATGATTCGCTCATTAACAGTAACTTGCCGCCACCTACTGGTGGTTTTAGTTTCATATTTAAAGTATCTTTTCAATTTTAAAATGGTTTCATATATCAACATTTTCATTTTTAAAAATCAAAACAGTACATTTGTAACTGTAGGTTATTCATTTGTCATCTCTGAGCTGCATTAAACAGTCTGTGTAAATGCATCTAAATGCCACTTCAGTTGCAGCTTCTTTGTTTCCTCTGCATTGCAAAGATGGATTTAGTTGATACTGATTTCATTTGATTGGTAACAGCCCTATAGTGTCTTATTATTCTAATTGGATTTATTGATTAAATGTAATGATTTGACATAATAAATTAAGCATAGGCTACATTTAAATAGTCAGCTGTCCAAGGTACCAGCACAGTAACACACTCGTCTGATAATCGTCTGATTATCGTTAGACAAAATCCCAGAAAATATTGAGTTGTGTTTTTTTGTTGTTGCTGATATCGCACACCCCTAATTAATATATCTAATGCTGATCTTTTAAACAGGTGCCCTTTGTAAAGTCATATTCTCCTCCCTCCAAAGCTCTTTGACAGCATGTGTGTTCCCACACAAAATGGCAAATGTCAGTCAGAGGGCTTGTCAAAATTAATTATGCCCTCCTGCGTGGAGAAAGATAGATACCCCTTTTTACCTAGATGGGTGCACGGGAGCTAAATTGGATAAAGAAATGAGTGTAGGAGTGAAAGGAAGGATAGGAGGACAGAAATGGCATGGTCATTAAAATGAAGCAGTCACAGAAAGTAACTGGACCACTGGAATAATGTTGGATTATTTTTGCTTTGTTGGCCTTCAGTCTACTTTGCTTTGTGGACTGTAGGATGCTGGTCTTCAAACTGTTTTTTTATTGGTTTATGCTGGTGATTTAAGCACAGTTTCTAACCTTGGGTCAACATCGGAAATATTCTACAATTAAAAAAATTATGGTCAGTAGGATTTCTTTCAAAAGTGACATTTATTCAGTTAAAAAAAATATATATTTCAAATTAAATTATTCTTGTGAACTTTCTATTCATCACTGAGTCCTGAAAGAATGGACCATGGTTTCCAGAACAAAATTAACTGACAACTGTTTTCAACATTGATGATAATAAAAAATGTTTCTTGAGCGGCAAATCAGCATATTAGTTTGATTCCTGAAGGATCATGTGACCATGAAGAATTTTTTTTTTTTCAGTCACATTTTTTATTTTGGCACTTACATCAGTTGCTCAGTTCGCTGTCCAAAATCCTGCCCTCATGAGTAGACAGACATCGTGTCTTTAGAGCACTTGATAAACTGATTCCTCTTCAGATGAGAGAAATGCTCTGAATGATTTAGTGGCTTTAAATGATGCAGAAAGGGGAATAATGCACTTTGTTATCCTTCCGTTAGCTGAGGGTTTTATAGCAGCTTTGCAGAGGAGGAAAATTACAGCCCTGTGGTCGTCGCCATTAGCTCCATCAAACATCCTTGTGTATAAACAGCCTGTGCTGGCACAGAGTTTCCTCAGATACAAGACTGTTTTCCTGAAAATTACAGCTTTTGTGCAGCACAGATACCTCCTGTAAGCAACTCGTACATAAACGTCTGGAAGGGTGCCACTTTCTCATGAGAGTGTCGATGTTAATGCCTGCAATCAGATTGTCAGGGCACCAAAGTGTCTGCTGGCTGACTCCACGTGTTTAAAGTAACTCTGAGAGCCGCCACTGTCACCTGTTATCTCTCGGGTCAGCTGGATTAAATCCAGAGACAGCGCGGCATTTTGAATCTGGACTCATTCTGATGATGCTGTGTTGGATTTGGTGTGGTACTGGGACAAGGAGTGAAGGTTTCTTTAATAGATTATTGTACTCAACCTTAAAAGTATTCATTTAGTAATGTTCACTACTGTTTAAAATTTGGGGTCAGTAAGAATTATTTTATTTTTTTTACGTTATTGAAAGTCTCTTCACCAAGGCTGTTTATCTAATCCTTCAGAAATCATTCTAATATGCTGATTTGGTGCTCAATTTCGATGTTGAAAACCGTGATTTTAATGAAAGATGAATGAATTTGATGAATAGAAAGTTTTAAAACTTGAAAAAGACTTATTTTCTAACATTATAAATGCCTTTACTGTTACTTTTGATCAATTTAATGTGTCCGACTTGCTGCATAAAAGTATTTCTTTAAACCTTATATTGGTTATCAGCCATTTTTTAATTCATCAATATTGAACAATTTTGGATATTTTAATTGTTCATGCTAATTTCCTTTAGTTTACATTTAAATTACCTTTACCATCATCTAACGCTCACTTAAATTTAATCTTTAATAATTTTAATAATAATTGAAACACTAATAATTAAATAACAGTATTAAATGTAATCTTTGGCAGATGTCGTCATAAATTATTTTAAATTTTTTCAAAATCTCAAAATAAATATAATTTCTTTTCATGACGTTTATTAAAATTGACAAATTTGGTTGTAGCATTTACTTGTAGTGTTTTATTTTTACTTGCTTAGTTAGTAAGATGGCAAATAGTATCAGCAACAATCAGTTGATCAGTTTCAGGCAGAAGTTTAATATTGCAGCATCTCTATTCTAGATGCTTGTGCATTTTAGTATAAGTTATGGTGATAAATAAACCGTCTTTCAGTCTCTGCTCATGTCTTTGGCACATGGATCAGGAGCTGTCCTCTTCAGTGTGTCGAGTCAGTGGTCGGGTGGTGCCATCAGTCCATGTCTTGCGTCTCAGTGTTGTCTGTGTCAGAGAGATGCAGAAGTGTGAAAGGGAGATGCAGTAGCGCTCATCTTGTTTTATTCCTCGTTCTGTTGCATTATTGATGGAGCGCTTCTCTGAGCTCTTGCTGCATGTGTCTTTCTTTCCAGCCGGCCCTCATGTGAAGGATTCTCTCTTGCTTGCTTCTCTCACTTACACACACACACACACACTCCAGACAGACGGAGGACTCTTGTGCCCTGAATGATTTGGGAAGCATGATTTTTGTGTCAATCATTAGACTCCAGGCCCAGTTCCGCTCTGTAAAGCGGCATTTATAATCATACTCCTGTCAACCTGATTTACTTCAACAAAAGTGTGCTAGTGTTACTTCAAACACACCAAAAAAATAAAATTCACACACACATATATATATATATATATATATGCATATTTCAAAGTGGAGTCCTATTATAAGAGGGTATTTTTGTCTCGCTCTTTATCTGCATGTCATGAACAGTTATGCGTTTCTGCACGTTGTAAATAACCAGATTCAATTTTAACTAACCCACTTCTGCACTGCTGCTGGTGTGTCTTGTCCCGCCTGTCCTCGAGATCTTTGTTGTCATGGTGACAAACAGTTTCCACCACATGCTCTGAGAACTGTCACACACACTGCATACCCCTAAAACGTTTCTTCATGGTTCCGGTGTGTGTGTATGGGGCCTCGTAAAGGGGCTGTATTATACTGCCCTACAGAAAAGACATTTGTTACAAAAGAAATAATGCTGTTCATTTGAACATTCTGTGAAAGAATCCTGGGGGGGAAAAACATGGTTTCCACAAAAATATTTAGCAGCACAACTGTTTTCAACATTGATAATAATAAGAAAATGTTTCTTGAGCAGCAAATCAGTATATAAGAATAATTTCTGAAGGATCATGTGACACTGAAGACTGGAGTAATGCTTAAAATTCAGCTTTGCCATCAGAGGCATATATTCCACTATATTTTCGCATATTTTCACTGTATTCCAATATATATCTGATCAGATACAGCCTTGCTGAGTATGACACTTCTTTTATTTTTTTTAAGATCTCTATCTCTCTCTCACTCACTCACTCACTCACTCACTCACTCACTCACTCACTGCTTCTGTTTGAGGCTAACATCTTTTATAGACAGTGAGACGTTGGGGGGAGAGGTCAGTCACAAAGGTCATAAGGTACAAAATGAAGAATCGATTAAAGCTCGGTGGATCAGTTTGAGTCCAGATGACCTGTGACCTTCCTGGAGTCTCTTCCTGGTGAAGAGGGAATGGATGGATGATATTGAAGTGTTCTTAGAGCTGCTGTGAGGAGTTTGACGTGAGACTATAGTATTATCTATAATAAAATGATCTCTTTTCTCAGCCTTTTCCTTTTTCTGTTTTCTTTCTTGTCCTCCTGTCTCGTCGTCTTTCTACTTTTCCTCCCTTTGTTTTCTCCTTTCCTCCACTTGCCTCTCATCTTCGGTTTTCTCCTCTCCTCCCCTTTTTATCTTTCCTCTCATCATCTTTCCTGCTTTGATCTCCTCTCCACCTTTCAGAGCTCCATCGTCTCCTTTTTCTGCTTCCTCTTCTCCTGGTCTCTTCTCCTTTTTCTCGTCATCTCTCTTTTGTACTTGTCTTTTTAGCTTTGTCATTTTTTTCTTGATTTCCCCTTTCCTTTTTGCCTATTGTCTGATCCTCTACTTTTCTTCTCTCTTTCTTTCTTTCTTGTGTTCTCTCATCTTCTTTCCTCTTTTCTTCTTGCCTCCTCTTAACTCTTTTTGGTCTCCTCTTCTGATTTTTGTTCTCCTCTACTCTCTAGCATTCTCATCTTTTTGCCTTTTTCTGGACTTCTCCTCTACTATTTCCTTTCTTGTCCCCCCTTTTTATTTCTCCTTTCTGGTCACCTTTCCACTTGTCATTACTTATCTCCTCTACTGCTTTCCGCTCTGATGTCATCTACTTTCTCTTTGCCTCCATTCTGTTCGCCCCTCCTACTTTCTGGTCCCTTCATGTCTCCTTGCCTGTTCTCTATTCTCTTCTCCTTCTGATGTGTCTGCTGTCTTCCCCTTCTACATCCTACTGTCCTGTCGTGTCCGCCCTCCTCTCTTCCTCCATCATCTCCACTCTTCTCTGTGCACGGCAATGGAGGGAAGGGGAGCTGACGTATGTGTCCCCTCAGCTCTCACTAACATTGTTTATCATCCACCCAATCCAGCATGGAGCTGAATGTCTGATGAGGTAGAGAGAGGGGCAGAGAGGAGGATTGGTGTGCAGTAAATCAGTTAGTCTGTAAATGAGATGAGAGTGAAGGAGAAACAGTCTGAGCTGAGGAGAGCATGAGGAGAATCTGGAACATAGACTGACATTGAGATAATACAACACGCACACAACGCTCTCTGATCTATGTTGTCCTCGCAGTGAGCGCACACTCAAATAAAACCCTTTGAAATAGCTCCTTTGGGTGTTTAAAATTCCTTTCTTCTTAAAGTGCCCCTGTTATGATTTTTTTTAACATTCCCTTTCATGCAGCGTGTAATATAGCTGTTCGTGAATGTAAACGTTCTGCAAAGTTTAAAGTAGAAAGTGCATGATAAATAGTTATTGCCTCCCAAAAGAAAGAATCGACTCTGAACCGCCAATACGAGTCGTTTTTTTACTGACGACTGATTCGCAAATCTCAGAGTTCAACGCGGGATTCATAAAGCGCTTACTCTTTGTTTGAGAATCATTGAAAAATGTGGTGATGTGCAATGTATATTATGAGAAAATGAAAGTGTTTTTTTGTCCTTTGATGCATGTAAACTTCTTGTAGGAGACCTCCAAAACAAAATTAGTAACCTTTAAAATAGCATAATTAGGGGCACTTTAAAAACACATACAAGTCACACAAACATGCACTTCCTTACATTCAACTGCACACTGATAATATGAGCCTGATTATAGTGTTTAGCTTGAAGACCTTCAGTAATCTTTCTCTGTCTCGTTCCCTCTCATCCTTTATTCTCTCACTGTCCTCGTTCTGGCTTTAAGACTCCGCCGTGCCACAAAAGGATTATCGTGCTTTCTCCAAGCAGGAAATACATGCACAAACAGCCCTTGTGCCTCAAACGGGTCCTTATAGCATCTCAGCATGCTCAGTAGAAGATTGCTTGTGTTTTATGCTTGTAAAAATGGAACACAAAATATATTTTGTGAATATATTTACTGACAGAATATTTTTATTTTTGAGTAAACTATCCTTTTAAGCAGGTGCAACACACTTGTGTGTTCTTCTTTGTGTATTTATAAAATGCATGCAAGACGACTCTTCCATTTATAATATAACATTTCCTTGTCCTGAACGATTTCAACTGTTTAAATATTTGGAGGTTATGATGCTCCTAAAAGCATCTACATTAAAAACATCAACCTTGAGAGGCTGAATATGTGTGTGTGGATCGGCCCTTGTTTCCCTCTGTCCTTCTGTCTTTTAAGAGATGTAATCGACTTTGTCTTTTATAAGTGTCCTGCCTTAATGCGTAATGTCTCTCTCTCCCTCTCTCTCTCTCTCTCTCTCTCTGTCTCCTGCAGTTTTGGACATGGCGCGTCACGTACCCCTGTATCGTGCTCTGTTGGAGCTGCTAAGAGCCATCTCCACCTGCACCAGCCTGGTTCCTCTGCTCCTGCCGCTATCAGGAGACGCTGCCGAAGAAGAGGAGGATGAAGAACGCACCGAGTGTCAGACCTCTGTCGGCATGTTACTGGCCAAGATGAAGACCTGCGTAGACACCTACACCAACCGCCTCAGGTGCGCTCTTCCTCTCTCTTAGACACACACACTGGTCAGTCAAACTAAGGGACAGAGGATGGGCTGAGTGACTGCTGATGGATGGATGTTCACCCTGTGACACTCACTGTCTCTGACCTGCATGCAAAAACCTGACTTGTATCCACAAGATGTAACCTGATGCTATAGCCAGATCAGTCAGTGCTCCTCTGTTGCCCCTGAAAAGCCTCCAATCTCCAGTGACCTTCACACTGACCTGAGCTTCTGCTGTTCCAAACCTGTCCATTTCATATAGTGTGTATGCAAAATAGAGTAGATTAGAATTGTTTTTCCCACTGTTTCCACTCGACCCAACAACACATACACATTATGAATTTGAATTTTAGCAATGTATTGTCAAGGAATAATATTTATATTTTAACATTACATTTTGTTTGTTTTTGTTTTACAAAAACAGTTTTAGGTTTTTAATTTAAAACTTAAAACTAATTTTTAAAAGGATTTTATTTTTAGAATTTTTAGATGTTTTTTTTTAAATGCATATACAAATAAAGTAATACGTGCACCCTTGAATGACAACGCCATCTTAATTACTCTCCTCTGCGTCATTTACTGACAAAGGACATTTATGATTTCATGTCCTCTTTCTCCTTTGTCTCTCTCTCTTTCATGTTCCGTCCTCCTGCTTAATGAAAGATGCATGTTGTGAGGGTGTGTGCTTAGCTGCAAGACAGCTGGATGTTGTTTTTAATGGTTTACTTTGGGACAAGTCACGATCTGCTGCCCATTTGATGCATTCAGTGTCTATAGCACCTCTCACGAGCAGCGCGTTTGTTTCAGGGTTGGGGACATGAGAGGTTGAGAAGCTCTTGAGGACATGCCGTTGTTTTTTTTCTCTGCCATTTTTGTGGTCCACTCAACCCAACACTGAATGTGCAATGAAACATTTCACATGTTCACATGCACACAAGCACAAATATAGACCCCTAATTAACAAGTTATAGCGTCTACAGAAACTGAAATGTGACCCATGATGATTCTTTGTCCACCTTAGGTCAAAGAAAGACAAAAGTAAAGGGGTAATGAAGGCTGAGACATCTGACCCAGAGCCAGAAGGCCTGACGCTGCTAGTTCCCGACATCCAGAAGACTGCAGAGATCGTCTATGCTGCCACAACAAACCTACGACAGGCCAACCACGGTGAGAACAATCTACTATTTCCCAAATGCTTCCGTTAGGTGCTGTTTATTAAATAATCATGGAATGGTTACATTTTGAATAACTTTGATTAAAATGCTTAACAGATGGGTATTTAATGAATTTCCAGTTTAGAAACATTGACTAATTTTTCACTTATATTATTTTCTACATTTTAGACACTACAATAAAGTCATCAATACACAATTTGAATTATGGAAATTTAGTGACCAATAAAATGTTAAAGGGTTAGTTCACCCAAAAATGAAAATTCTGTCAGCAATTACTCACCCTCATGTTGTTCCAACCCCGTAAGACTTTCGTTCATCTTCGGAACACAAATTAAGATATTTTTGATGAAATCTGAGAGCTGTCTCACTCCTTCATAGGCTACTAGGTAATTGCTTTTGCCAGCCTAGAAAAGCTCTTACGGGTTTGGAACGACATGAGGGTGAGCAATTAATGACAGAATTTTCATTTTTGGGTGAACTAACCCTTTAAACAAACCATTGTATATTTTAGCTTCTTCAACAAAGTTGCTCTTTGTCTAGATTCCAGCTCTTTTTTCATTCTCAACCAACTTCATGAAGAGCGTCTTGGGGTGGTTTTGCACTCATTTAGTCCAACTCATCCATTTAAAATAAAATGCATTCGTACAATTTTAAAAAGTTTAAATGGGGTCAGTAAGATTTTTTTTTTTTTTTTTTTTGAAAGAGATTAATACTTTTATTTAGCAAGGATGCATCAATAGTGACAAAGACTTGCATTGTTACCAAAAAAAATTCCTTTTCAAATAAATGCTGTTTGTTTTTTTAACTTTCCTTTCATCAAAGAATCCTGAAAAAATATCATCTCTTTTTTTTTTTTTGCGAAAATATAAAGCAGAACAACTGTTCTCAGCATTACGGTTTCACCAAATCAGCGTATTTAAATGATTTCTGAAGGATCATGTGACACTGAAGCCTGGAATAATGACTGCTGAAATTTCAACTTTGCCATCACATTAATTTGTAATTGATTACAGGTTTTTACTGTATTTTCTATTAAATAAATTGAGCCTAAATAAATGAACATAAGAGGCTTAAAAACATTAAAATAATCTTACCGACCCCAAACTTTTGAATGGTAGTTTGTTTACAAAAAGATTGATCTTACCCATGAATTTTACTGCACCATTTAAAGTCAGTTTCCTTCTAAAACCCTTTTAAGAAAAGCTGTTCATGCTCTGTGTCTCTGTAGGGCCTGATTTCTTAGGTGCTCAAGACTTGAATCAGAGCACAAGTGAAAGCAGGATAGTGCTGATGTATAGTGGTCAGTCCGGAGAGTGATGGTGTGTATTTCACAGGCTGGAGACACACTCCTTTCTTATCTGAGGGCCCCGGGGGACATGGAGTGACTGTTTGCTCTGACAAAATAAGCCAAAGAGAAACGGCTCTTCAGCACAGAGCCCCACCAGAGGCTCTCGAAAGCCTGATTGCGTTCTCGAAGGACTTTTAAATGGAGAGTCAGCTTTACAGGGCAGTTTCGTTTGTCAGACTACACTTAATCTATGTCGTGCTAATTCTTTAAGATTTGAACCAACAGCCCTTAGTCATGACCAGGGTGCATTTCCAGACAGGGAGGTTGTATGATCAAGTTTAGTCCCTTTTACGCTGACCTCATAAAAATGGATGTGACCATGACAATTCCTAATCCTGGGGTTTAAAGCTCTTGAAGAAGTCACATCTGTTTATTAACATTTCCAAACTGTCTTTCTCAGGTCCTCTAGGGCAAAACTAAGGGAAATTTAGATGCAAATCTTTAGTATTTGTTTCTAAGCCAGAAACCCTTGTCATCAGGTGTGCGGGAATTTCCTGCGTCACTGTATCTCCACATATAACTATCACCCTCCCTTGGGTATCTCTTGCTCTCATTCTCTCTGTGATGAGTGAATGAAAGGGGCGTTAAACCTGGTGAGGCGGATCAATGCTGCTGTCACCATCCATAAGGAAAATCTATATGATAAGAGCAGTGAGACATTACTTACCACCCCATTTAACTGCTTAATTAGTAATCCATCTTTTTTTTAAGCGCCAGAGACTGCGCAGTCAGGGTGTCTGATTGGTCGAGAGTGGTTTCTCATGGTTTGGTATCGATATCGCCATCAGTATCGTGCACTGATGTTAGTGGGAGCTATCGATGTCGGTTGGATTTTATGTGGCTCGTATCCAAAGCGCAGCTGTTATCGGCCATGTTAAATGCAATGGTATTTTGATTGGCTGTCACAGTGCATGTGCGTGTGAGGAGGGACATGTCTCTACACCCACTGCGGAATGGGCGGAAATGCCATAAAGCTCCATAAATATATGAAGTTTAATTGTGTTGTTACTCTAACGGCCTCTATCCGCAGGTCTAATATGTCTCACTGGAGTGGTGATGGTCTGCTGGTGTCGTTGTCATTAGTCTGGCGCCCTCTCGATAACAATCTGAATTGGGGGAACATAAATGCAGCGACTCATTTGTGTAACAACATGACATTTCGTGCTTATTGTCATTTATCAAGATAATAAATTTGCAGTCAAACGCGTCCCATTGGGAGTCTTTTAATTATCAAGTCAAAAAAAAATTTGATCAAAGTGGGCCTTTTTTCTTAGCAGTATATTTTGTTTACTGAAAGCAGAGTTATATACACTCATCAGGTTACTTTGCCTGAGGGATGTAGGGATGTGTTGGTTGTTTAGAGATGAGAGGATGGAAGATGTGACCCATTCGAACACTCCCTCAGGCTACTCTGAAACACACATTCACACACTATTTTTTGATGTGTCTGTCTTCTGTTTCTCAGAGAGGAAGATGGCAGAGAGCTCTAAGAAGGCAGCAACAAGGCCCAAACCTCTGTCCATCTTGCGTTCAATGGAGGAGAAATATACAGCAGCAATGAAGAAGCTACAATTTGGTGAGTCTTGAACTACACATCTCTGCTAGTGCTCGACACATGAGTTTTTACTGGCTGATAAGACGAGAGCTTGTATAATAGAACTGACTCTTTGAACAAGCATTTTATTAAACATTTTACACAATATTTTTCCAAATAATTTAGAATATTTTAGGGATGCAAGGATATCGATACCATATTGGTTAACAACCTTTTTTTTTAAGTCATCAGTTTCCTCTATTTTTAAATTTAGATTATCTTTGCCATCATCTATTACTTAATTAAATTATTCTTTAAAACACTAATAATGTAGTTACTCTGTTTATATTATACGTTATAATGTTTTAATGCTTACATTCACTTGTAGCATTTAGAAATTGTTTAGAAATTTTGTATTAGCTATTTATTTGTTTTTTGGTCATAACATGAAAATAAATAGCGGTATCAGCCAAAAGTTTACTATTGGTGCATTTGTTAAAATTAATATTTAACAACACATTAATATATTTATGGTTGTTTGATGTTGCTTAATGGTCACATTACATGCAGGTAAACAAAATATTCCAAAAAAATAAAAAATAATAATAATTTTAATTTAACAATCTTATGTTTTAATTAATTACTAGCTTTTCATTAACAACAAATGGATCACAAACCCTGATTTAAATCTATTTTCCCTTTTATTTTTTATGTTTACATTTGTACCAAATAAATAGTCAGTGGATGGATGGAAATTGCTGTTTTCCCTTCAGCTGCTTTTTCCCCTTTAAGTGCACCAAATATTTGAAGGAGCACAATGCATCTGAATTGAAATGGGGAGGATTGTGTTATCTTGCTGGTAGAATGGCTTTTCTTGTTGTCATTTCACATCTGTCTTTGCTCTGATTGATGACAAGAGTTTTGTTCTGCCAAAAATGATTTAGCCCAGCCTCAGACGAATGAGGTAATCTCAACTGACGTGACTGTTAACATGTCTGCACTGGCTCACACAGAACAGACCCTTCAGAATTCACAGTACGCCTGTTTCTGGAGGAAATGTGATGAAACGTGAATCTGATCATATCTTTCAGGCGTATTGCATTATCATTGTGAATGCTGATAACTAACTCTCCGTGTGTGGTCTCTTCCACAGACACATTTGAAATGGTGTGTGAGGATGAGGACTCTAAGCTGGTGTTTAAGGTGAACTACCATTACCTGTCTCAGGTGAAGAACGCCAGCGATGCCAACAGTGCCGCCCGTGCTCGACGATTAGCACAGGAGGCGGTCACGCTTTCCACCTCCCTCCCTCTCTCCTCCTCCTCCAGTGTGTTTGTCCGCTGCGATGAAGAACGCCTCGACATCATGAAGGTATGGATAGACACCCTCGGCCCATCCACTGACACTCTTATATTTAAAAAAAGAGATTGTTGTTGATTCGAAAAACAGATCGATTTAGGCCACATCAGCATCTTAAATTAGGTTAAAAGCACCAATTGTGGACCAGAATATATCTCATATAGACGGGTAAGATTTATTCCAGAAGCATTCATGCAATCAACTACATTATTAGCAGCGATGTCAGATTTGTAAACGAATCATGCTTTTATACTGGTTATTTTTGATGATTGTCAAACTGATTCACAGAGCATTTGTTGATCACTAAAACTCTGTGGAGGAATTATAACAAATTTTACTCAATATATGCAAAATGCAGATGGATGAGCATGATTAATGGCATCATATTTAATAAGTAAATTTTAAATATTTATTGTGCAAAATAATATTTTTATTACAGTATATATACATAAATGAAAAATAGAGTGTGTGTGTATATAAACTTGATTTATAATTCATATAAATTATACATTTCTTTATATACATTTTTATAATTTAAAACAAGTTAATATTCAAATAATGTGAATCGATTAATTGCACAAATAAATGAATAAAATTAAAGAATCGGATATGTCAGTGCTTATTATGAAAGCAGACCAAGACAGACTCAAGCCCTGCTGTTTACTGTGGGTCAACATGAACCTTTTGATCTCTGCTGCATGACAAAACAACCGCAATGAATCCCAGCAGTCACTTGCTTGTCTCGCCGTCCTCTGGTCTCTTACACACACACTTAAGAGTGCACATACTCTTCCTAATGACATTTGAGATGTGTTTTTGACCCTGGCTGCTTTCTAAGTGTGTAAATGTCAATGTGTCTGGCTTGAGCTCGGACAGGCCAGACCACAAGCGGAGCCCCAGTCAGACTGGTCACTCACTGCTCTGTCTGTTTACACTGACCCCTAACAGCGGGCCAGGCCTCCTCCACACTTCATACAATCGTAATGGACATTAACAGTAAACTGAGCTTTGTGAGCTGTGTGAGCACAGCTTTGTGTGTGTGTTTAGTGTTGCGTTTGAATGGTCATGTCAAAACAGTCTTTACGCCTGAGTGCAGCTCCACTGCCTGCAGTGGAGAGAGATTTACTGGATGGCATACAAGTCCTCCGATCTGCCTCTCTCTGACTCACGTCTCTGCCTGTATCTGTTCATACTCCCTAGCTCTCTCTCTACAAACATGGTTTAGACACGCACAATCATTCCTGTGCTGTTCAACACAATGCTTTCATGTTAATTTTTGTCACCTTTGAATGATTGGAGGCTTGCCGTTTTAATGGCTGTTTTCCTGCTTTTTCTTTCAGGTGTTGATAACAGGGCCCGCAGACACACCATATGCCAACGGCTGTTTTGAATTTGATGTCTACTTCCCTCAAGATTACCCAAACTCCCCTCCGCTTGTTAATCTGGAGACCACTGGTGGCCACAGCGTCCGCTTCAATCCAAACCTCTACAACGATGGAAAGGTTAGTGTTTTCTTCCCGTTTTCTCCGATTTTTCAGTGGCCAATACCGATACCGATAAATAGATTATTATATTGTTATTTTTACAAGTGTTTTTTTTATTTTGTTTTACAGCTCATTGCGATTAATGTCAAAAATGTCTGAATATTGACTGAATGGAAAAATAATGTTATTTATTTATATTTTATTTTTTATTTATTTGTACTATTATATTTTTACAAAAAAAAATATTTTACTGCCAATGGCAATAATCTAAAAAATATAGACCGATTTATTTACTTGTTTGATTTATAACTGTCAATCACTAATAAGCTTCCTCCTCTGACTCGTAATCATGGTTTAGTTTAACCATATTTTTTTTGTCTTCTCTTCATCTCCACCTGCTGTCATCCCTTCGGTAACAACCAGGTGTGTTTAAGTATCCTGAACACCTGGCACGGGCGTCCCGAGGAGAAATGGAACCCTCAGACCTCTAGCTTTCTACAGGTGAGCCAAATCCCGTTCGTTTGTAGTTTCTCTTTCTTAAATAATCAGGTTTTTTTAAGCTGTCCTTGACTCTCCTGTTCATGCTCATTAGTAAGGAAGGATTTCACTTCCGATACTGATACCGATACTGCACAAGTGAGGATGATTATTTTCGGTAGTTCTGAAGCAGTGGAATGCCGGAGAGAATAGCTCTCATTTTTACTTTTCTTTGAGAGCATTTAGTCATATCACCTACACATCGACCATTAAGCATTTACAACATTCCCATCTTGGCTTCCCTACAGTAATTATCTGCCCACATCTCAACTCCTCCTTCCTCCCTCCATCATACCTCTCTAAATAATAGGCAGGGGAGCTGTTTCACCCTGTAATATTGATCTGATCAGGCTCTGCTCCTCTCTCTCCTCTCGCTTGTGCACATGTACTGCTGCCAGCAGTTCATAGAAATGTCTCCATTGATTAGTGCTACAGTTAGTGTCCAGCCGATCAATAAATGGAAATCGGGCACTGGGACAGTAGTGCTTTGGTCACAGAGAGCTGTGTGTTCTTCACCTTTTCACCTGACCTGTGTGTCTTTCCACCTTGGATTTATAACACGTGTGTGTCTGTCTATTTTAGGTGCTGGTATCAATCCAGTCTCTGATCCTGGTGGCTGAGCCATACTTCAACGAACCAGGTTACGAGCGTTCCCGGGGCACGCCAAGTGGAACGCAGAGTTCCAGAGAGTATGACGGAAACATCCGGCAGGCCACCGTCAAGTGGGCCATGCTAGAACAGATCCGCAACCCTTCACCCTGCTTTAAAGAGGTTAGATATCATTCATCACAAACACTTATCGGCTCATGAAAGGGTACCCGAGGTTCATGCATGCACATATAAACATGCAACATTTGGAGAAAATATTTGGGGGGGAAAATACTATATAATACAATATTTATTATATACATATTAATAATTTGTGTATGTGTGTGTATATACACGCGGGCGCGCACACACATACATACGCTACATGTATATGTTATATACAGTACTATTCAAAAGTTTATGGTCTGTTAGTAAAAAAAAAAAATGTTCAAATAAATGCTGTTCTTTGCTACAGGAATAAATAACATTTTTAAATATATTTAAATAGAAAACTATTATTTTTAAATTGTAATAATATTTTACAAATACTACTTTAAATTACTTTTTTCCTACATCAATCTACCCTCCATACTCTAATGACAAAGCAAAAAACTGGAATTTAGCTCAGGAGCATTCCAATTTCGCTTGTAGATGTTACTACACTTTGAGTGGAGTTAACCTGTGGCAAATTCAATTGAATGGACCTGATTTGGAAAGGCACACACCTCTCAATAAAAGGTCCAACATCTGAAAATGCATATCAGAGCAAAAACCAAGCCATGAGGTCAATGTAGAGCTCAGAGACAGGATTGTGTCAGGATACACCTTTATTGAAGGTCCACAGAAGCATGTAGCCTCCATAATCCTTAATAGAAGAAGTTTGGAACAACCAGGACTCTTCCTAGAGCTGGCCTCCTGGCCAAATGGAGCAATCGATGGAGCTGGGCTTTGGTTAGAGTGTTGACCAAGAAGCTGATGGTCACTCTGGTTGAGCTCATATATGGATATGGGAGAAATTTACAGGAGGACAAACATTGCTGCCACACTCCACTTTTCTGGGCTTTATGGCAGAGTGGCCAGACTCAAGTCTCCCCTTAGTGAAGACACATGAAAACCCACTTGGAATTTGCAAAAAAAGCACCTAAAGGACTCTCTCAGACTGTGAGAAACAAGATTCTCTGGTCTGATGAACCTCTAGTTCCAAGCATCATGTATGGAGGAAACCAGACTGCTCATCATCAGTAAGGTGTGGTGGTGGCAGCAGCATCATGCTGTGGGGGTGTTTTTCAGCAGCAGGGAGTGGAGGATTCGTCAGGGTAGAAGGAAAGCTCAACACAGCAGTAATGCATCATTCAAAACTGTAAAGGGTTTACTTTTATTTGTGTACACTCACAATAACAACAAAACGTGCTTTTGTTAAATAAAAAAAGAAAGAAAAAGGATGTGCTTTCTGCCATCTCGGTCTCCCTGAACTCTGACATAGACTACTTGCCTCACAGACATGAAACACATATCTATTTACAGTGTATATATATACAGTGTATATAACTTGATTGGAGTCCACCTGTGGTAAATTCAGTTGAATTCATTGTTCACCTGTGGTAAATTCATTGGACATGATTTGGAAAGGCACACACCTGTCTAAATGGTAAATGGACTGCATTTATATAGCGCTTTCACAGACCTATGGCCACCAAAGCACTTTACATATAGCCTCCCATTCACTCACTCATTCATACACCGACGGCAGTGTCAGCCATGCAAGGCGCCATCCAGCTCGTCGGGAGCAGCTGGGGTTAGGTGTCTTGCTCATGGACACCTCGACACTTGGTCAGGTGGAACCAGGGATTGAACCACCAACCTTCCGGTTTGTAGACAACCTACATGAACCACTGAGCCACTGCCGCCCCCGGGCTATAGGTTCCACAGTTAACAGTGCACAAACCAAGCCATGAAGTCCAAGGAATTGTCTGTAGACCTACGAGACAGGATTGTATCGAGGCGCAGATCTGGGGAAGGGTACAGACAAATTTCTGCAACATTGAAGGTCCCAATGAGCACAGTGGCCTCCATCATGGGTAAATGGAGAAATTTGGAGTGTGTGTGTGTGCCTGAGGTGATTTTTGTCCACTGTGTGTCAGAAGCACATTTTAAGTTGTCCTATCTTTTTCTTTTTTTTTCACTTTTAGATAGATAATGATGTTCTCCACCCTCTCATCTTCTCCCCTCTTTGTTTTGATTTCCTTTTGTCCTTGATATGGCCCCCACCACTAGATAGCAATCATCCATATGCTCAGTGAAAAGAGAGAAAGGAGAAAGGAGCTGCCTGAATCAGAATATAAATGAGTGAAAATACTGAGTTTTTGAAGGAGGGATACGAATCATGAATGCGCTAACCCAAAAGTGTGCACTCATCTAATTATCAAACATAAACTCCATGATCAGACCAAAAGCATGCATTTAACTAGAAATATGGGTCATGAGTGTGTATTTTGTGTGTTTACTCTCTCAGACTGTCATATAGTTGAAAAATCAGTAGCCAGATCAGACTACGTGAATTCACACCACACACTGGCATTATCCGTCCATGTCATCTTACGTCTAGTATTGGTATTTCAGCTGGTATTTGTGAATTTGATGTCATGCCTAACGGCTGCTTCGCCACCTCAGGCAGTTATGTGGCTGGTACATTACCTCTGTATCCCACAGTGGACACTAAACAGGCTGTTGCCATGGCAACCAGAGCATTGTTCGGAGGGATAAAGGGCCGTGGGGCTGTCGTTTGGGCAGAACCAAGCCAGGCTGGGCATCGACTGCTATAACACAGAAGCTCGTATAGGACTCATACTTACTGATGAATTATGTATTGGCCCAGACAGAATATGCATAATTATGTGAAATGGATTTAAATCTCATATTAGTTACTGAATATATAATGAAACTAGGCAAAATGTTTAATAAACAAACATGCATGGAGCTGAGGATGTATAAAATGTGTGGACTGTTTGTAGACTCCATGGGCCTGAATGTAAGGTATTGAGGGCAGTTTGAATCATACTCACGCCGAAGTTCTTTTTCGTTCTTCGTTTAGGGGTAAAACGAAGTTCAAAATATGAGCAGCGATATACTGTTATTGAACATCTAACGCCGCCGGGGCTTGTAGGGTAATTTCCAAAACCTAGTTAATTGCCAACTACTAGGCTTGCTGCGATTGTCAGTGTTACTGGTGTTACACAGTGTTCAGCCGCACACCGATTACATCACTTGCCCACCGTGGCATCGCCCCCATCATCGTTTTGAAATTTAAAAGTGCCTATTTAGCTATATTAAACCCAGTGCTAATAGGGAACCTGCAAACATTGAGGCAATCTGTAAACTTTGCCTGACGAAGGTGGCAGCATCCGGCGGTAACAGGTAAAGTTCTGTTTAATATAAGGCAGTTAGTCATTGTACTGTTTTGTTGTGTTCTTCATTAAGAATAATAAGAACCCACCATTCAAGTAATTGCCACCCCCAAATTGCTGCTAATTCGTAAAATGCGCACAGTCGCATGAGAGATTTAAAAGCGAGGTGGAAAAGAGAGAAACTCCAACGGTGTTGTCACGCGTCGGTTAACCGCTGGGTAAATTTCCTCACCGTCACATCCCTACCTACATGTGCATAGGCAGCATCCTTACAGAAGATTGAACCTCATTAATGAAACTCCACTCATAGTTGATTCCGATAGTTTAGAGTTTTCCATTAGCCTGTTGCAGGCACAATGCAGCGCAAGCAATTGTAAAATCGTTAATTTAATTTTTTCTAATTACCAATTTTATAAATACCAATTATACTAAAATACCAATTTTTTGTGTTGAATGAATTTGAAGTATTTAAAATCAGCATTTGCAGGCACAAATATGTAGCACGCAAATTTTGGCTAAAATAATTAATTTTTTAAACACTTGTGTGGAATGAATTTTAATTATTTAAAATCAACATTTCTATTGCTGCTTCTGCCATTGGACTATATGAAACAGTGTTTTGGAGTGTAGTACATCCATACAGATTCACACACGTGATAAAAAAAATAAAAAAAAAGCAGGGCACGTAGCTATATCTCTCTCTCACACACACACACACACACACACACACACACAAAGAGCCAGTCATGCATGATAATAAATAGTGGGCTGCTGACGTCAGAAGAGGGAGAGGAAACACACACACTCGCTCCTGCACAACAACCTTACACCGTAACTACGCTCATCTTCATTTTCTTTTAAATGGCATTTATGTTTCTAACTCTCTCTCTCTCTCTCTCTCTCTCTCTCTCTCTTTCCAATATCATTACACACGTTCTAGGAACTGAATGAATATGAAACAAATGCAATATTATGGGAGAGGCTGTAACAGTCACATGTCTGGGTGGTTGACCTTTGTGTGTTTGAGAGAAAGATAGATTTATGAAGGATGGATGGATGAAGCGAGACAGCAAAAGAGAGAGAGATATAAGGCCGGTGAGGTTGAGCTCAGAGCCAGCAAGTAATGTGCAGTGGCAGCCGGGGTTTCCATGGCAACACTGGCAAGACCATCGATCACATGCACTCATTCCTGAATCCCTCTCGCCTGCGCTCTGTCTTTTTCCCCCCAGAAGTTTGATCCGAAGAGCGTCTCGCTTTTACAAGCAGGTTAAAGTGCACGTCTTAATCCTCGGAGAGACTGTGTGTGTTAGTGAAGACACAACAGGTGGATTTTGCAGAAGCTGTTTATAAGGCTGTTTTCCCACTACAGCTTTTGGTGTGGATTCAAGAGTATTCTGCGTTTGTTCAGTTGGTGTGTAACCTGTTTTTTTAATGAATCTTGTTATTTACAGTTAAAAATCAAATGGCATCAAGGTTTTTCAGACGTGGATGAACAAAGCATACATTTTTGTTAAAACATTACAAATTTATTTCCGTAATATTACAACTTTGTTCAGAAAACATTAAAAATTAGTTTTTATCTGATTTTATTCTAAGAAGATTAGAAATGTATTATCAAAACATTAACTTTATTCTTGTAACATTATAACTTTATTCTCAAAACATTGATTTGATACTAGAATCATAAAAAAAAATCCAAATCATTGCAAATTTATTCTGATAATGTTATGACTTTATTTTTTAAGTTTTATAGTTTTAAGTTTTTCTCAAAGCATTGACTTTTTTTTGCAAACCATGACTTTATTCTCGTAACATTAAAAAAAAAATCTCAAAACAGTACAAAGTTGTTCTCAGAGCATTATGACTTTATTCCCATAACCATTACAACTTTATTCTTTAAACCTTATACATTTATTCTCAAAACATAATTTGTTCAAATTTGTTCACGTAGAATTCCGGCTTTCTCAAACCATTTAAGACTTTTTTGCCAAACAACTTTATACGACTTTATTCTTGAAACATTTATATATTTATTCTCAAAACATTACAAATTTATTCTCATAACATTGACTTTCTCAAACATCTTTTTTTCCTCATAACATACTGTAACTTTTTTTCTTGTACCATTACAATTTTAATCTCATAGCCCCACAACTGTATTCTTGCAATTTTGACTTTATTCTCAAAAAGCTGCATTAATATTGTAATGTTATGACTTTTGTTCTTGAAATGACACAAAATGAAAAGTTCATGAATTGTTTAGATCCTAATTCTGTTTAATACTTTAAAATGAACTAATAGCCACTATCATAACACATGGTGCTTTCAAGTCATCTTGTAAAGATCGCATTTACAAGTTGAGCGCACACGCCACCACAATATTGTAAATACGAGTGGGGAGGTCGGGATTTTCTTTAATCCCGATCTTTACGAGTTGGATGCGTGTCAGTGAGAAACATGGCGGAAAATCAATAGCTACTTGAAGGTATTTAGCAGTGATATTGTCAGGCTTTTCTATTTACAGCGAAGTAAACTAATTGCCTGCACAGAATATGATGGCATTATAATATAACAATGTAATAGCTTATGTAATGATAAAGTTTGCAGTGGCTTCATAAATTAACTAAAAACATAAAGCCTATGCTTTTAAAAAAATCAAAGCACACCTGATGCACATATATTTGTTCTTCATTTTCTAGAACTAGAGTTTAAGAACCTTACTCTATTTTCGTGAGATTAATTAAGAGAAAGTACACCACCATCTTACTCCGGCGAACGTGACTTGAACGCACCTGCCGTCGTAAACGCGACTTCCCACCTCGTAAGTACAAATTTCCCAGGAGGACTTGAACGCACCATAAGGTGGTACAATGGAAATCCTTTTCAGGTGGTACAAAGTTTGTCGTTGCTGTTTTAATCAACCTAAGAACCACTCCCGGTGTCTGGGGAAACGACTCTGATTCTGTTAAATCAGGGGGTTGTGACTGATATTAACAGCTGCTCACGTCTGCAGTTTAATACACCGTCACTCTGTATGACGTGTTTAGAAAACAAAGTGAGATGGAGAGGAGGAATATCTAGGAGACGCAGAATGAACGAGTGAGTCAGCTCTCGCCTTTGGACAGATTCAGAGGAAGCGTGTGTCTGTGTGAGCACGGAGTTCTTCTCTTTCCCGCCTATGGTCTTTGTTACCGAAAAGGTCACTTAGTTTGTTCGTATTAACATGCGCGGACAGGCAGTGACTGCTGGTTATCTGTGTGGTGCGATCGGTCATCTGGTCTTTATGAATCCGATAGGTCACTGGAGTCTCAATCCGAAGATCAGCAGATTGTTTTCTAGTACTACTAAAATTGAATGTGAGGTTTGCGTTTGATTTATGGGCTCTATGGGAACTGATATACAATTCTCTTTTCCAAGATCACTGATAATGTGTTTTTTAACACTAACCGTGTGCGTGTATGCGTGCAGGTGATCCATCGGCACTTCTATATGAAGCGAGCGGAGATCATGGCGCAGTGCGAGGGCTGGATCTGTGATATCCAGCAGTACAGCAGCGATAAGAGAGTCGGCCGAACCATGTCTCATCACGCAGCTGCGCTAAAGGTACAACACTGTCATACCAATGTAAATTGTGTCATTTGTTGTCTTTTGGAAACTGATTCCATGTGTTTTTTGCAGAGGCACACAGCTCAGCTCAGAGAGGAGTTGTTGAAACTTCCCTGTCCTGAAGGCCTGGAGCCGGATGGGGAGGAGTTTTCCGAGAAAAGCGCCTCGCTCATGGTGAAAGAGCTGCCCGGTCAGGACGCAGAGAAGCAGACGGACAGCCCAGACGCCCACTGTAGCGACGGCCAGCTATGATCCCCCTCTCCCCCTGAAGCCCCGCCCACCGCCTTTGACTATCCATTGATATTGAAAAAAGACTGGATGGCTTTGGTGATTTAAGCCATCTTTTTGTCAATATTTGTATGTAAGAATCTAATTATGTAATAGCATAAAAAGAGAGGACAGACAAAACCAAGAAAATACGAGGAAATGAATCCGCTAACACCCACCGACACAAGACGAACCGCTGAAATCTATGCTGCGCCCAGAAGAAAACAAAAGAGATGAGAAAAGATCTTTTTATTTACTTGTAAAAGAGTATACAATTTTTTTGTGCTTTTTTTCTTTTTTTCCCAAATTGTTAAATAACCACTGATTGATATGTTATTAAACTTGTTTATGTAAACAAAATGAAAGATGAAATCACAGTATATATAAGGGAACTGCCTTTAGTGGAGAATGTTTACCAAATGTTTTGTTAATTTTTTTTTTTTTCTTTATTTTGGACTGTTAGTGCAAGGACAGTTTGTACGTGAGAATATACTGGTCATTCTTTAAGCAAACTATTTAAAAGAAAAATGTAACACGCTCCCATACCCACTCTTCAGTTCCCACAATCCTCTGGTGACCCTCTGACAGTGCTTTTGGTTTCTACAGACTTGTGTACACTTCAATAATAAAGCCTGAATCGGACGTTCCTGGATGCTCGTTCAGGCTGATCAATAGCACGTTTTATTTTTGCCCTCTCTCTGCTTTTAAGTGCAAGTTTAATAAATGCAACCTGTTTTACTTTGCTTGGATATACTAATTAATGTGGTTCTGTAGATTGTGGTGAGTGTTTGTGCATGTGTAAGCAGAATTCACTTTTATTTTCTCACTTTCTCTTAGTTATAATGGAGGCTGAGCAATGATCAGTTTTAAAATCACTGTCAGCTTACAAGAGTAGAAGTTTTTAAAAATGTACTAGACAATAAGACTAATTAAACATCTGAAGTATGCAAACAGTGCGTGTGCACATTCTACGAATATGGAGGCTATATCCAGCAGTTAGAATCAGAGTATTCCATAATTGTATTAAATTGATATTCAAAGTATTGTAGTGAAATTCCCTTTGTCATTTTAAATGCAAAAAAAATTCTGCACTCATACCAGTTACCACAAGATTACCACAAGACATTTATAATGTTACAAAAGATTTCTGTTTCAAATAAATCCTGTT
This sequence comes from Abramis brama, assembly GCF_963993115.1. Lineage (NCBI taxonomy): Eukaryota > Metazoa > Chordata > Actinopteri > Cypriniformes > Leuciscidae > Abramis > Abramis brama. Next base: position 18,623,796 of record NC_139983.1, read on the forward strand.
CTTTTGAACTTTCTCTACATTAGAGAATCCTGAAAAAAGTGTATCACAGTGTCCACAAAAATACTAAGCAGCACAACTATTTTCAACATTGATAATAATATGAAATGTTTCTTGAGCACCAAATCAGCATATTATAATTATTTTTGAAGGATCATGTGACTGTAGATTGGAACACACATGAAGTAGCATCATTTGGGCCCTTTCGATTTCATTTTGTCTAAATTTGTATTTACTGTTTAATTTTATAATTGCATTTATTGTTTTTATTGTATTTACCTTTTGTACTTTTTATCTACTTTTAAGGCTCATTCTCACCAATGACGATAACTATATAGTTCTAAAAAACAAATTCTCAATATTAAAGAATAGCAGAGTCCACACCACAGCTATAATGATAACGGCACAGAGAAACTATATCGTTGGAATCCCTTTGAGAACGTACTGTTACTAATGTAACCTCGGTTCCCTGAGATAACAGGAACGAGTACTGATTTTGATTAGATTATAGAATAACTCTGTGAAACTGCACGAGAACTGTCCTCACTCTTCGGCACATAGCCGTGTCTTAGTTTGAGGACGACCTTACAGTCATTAGGCCAAAACTCAAGGCAAGAAGCACTCACAGAGAGGCCTGCCCTCGCATAGAGTTCCCCAACCCATGTTGAAAGCATCTGTCGAGACCACCTTTGAGAATAAAGATGTAATGTTGTTCGAGTGGCAGCCCGCTGTGCTGGGGGTTGGCATTCGTGGTAAATAGCTCTCTTTTTGAAAATGTTTGTTTTTTATTTTGTTTGCTATAACAGCGGTCAGTTGCATGGGAGCGTGAACATGGATGGGCCCAAAGCTTGCAGCAAACACATTGATTCCAACACCCGGAAGCATTCCACATTCCATTCCAGCGTTATCTTAGGGTGGGGACCTTGACGCTTCGGAAAGGGGTAGCGTTTTGCAGAGCGGGTACGCTTTTGAGGCCAAGGCTCTGGTTTGGGCTGAGCGGTCTTAGGCATAGGCTTCACGGACTGCTGAGTCGGCCCATTGTTCTGGCAACTGGGATGGAAGTGTCGCATAGCCTGCGACGCCTTCTGTGCAGCGGTAAAGTGCTCAGCGAAACGGTCCACCGCCGGGCCAAAGAGGCCAGTGGGAGACATTGGGGAGAGGAGGAAAGCAGCCTTGTCTGCGTACTTGATCTCCATCAGATTCAGCCACACGTCGACACACTTACTCTGCTCATCAGAGAAGTGCAAGGGAGTCCTGCACAAGCCACACTAGTGGTGCGCCATTTGCAACGAAATTTGCTCTGAATTTGCTCTTAAAGCAACAGACAAGCACGTGCTTAGAATGAACAGAATGATATCCGATGTCCGCTGGTGTGGACGCTAATATATTTATCGTTGTTGGTGTGAACGTGCCTTTACACAGACTTTTTTTGACGTTTAATGCTAGAAAAATACAAATCACACAAATCAGGCTTTAAACAGTAGTCAACTTTTGAAGTGGATCAAAACCTTTCATCAAAGTTAAACAAGTTATACAACTTTAATACATCTCAGAGTTGCCTTGAGGTGATAAAATCTCTCCATCTCCTGCGTCGTTCCCCCTATGTCCATAGGGCTGCCCGTCATAAGTTTGTTTACTCTCACGAAACTTTGTCTGTCCCAGCTGTTTGGTGCCATGCCTCTCAGTGGCGACGTCATCAATGCAAACCACGCCCATCACATGCAAATCTGCAATCCTTGGTCTGTGTGGACAACACTGTCACCCCTGAGAATGCACTAACCAGGACATCATTCATGCTGCTTAACATTCGTTCATTAAATAACAAAGCCCTCCTTATCCATGACCTCATTTTGGAAAAATCACTGGATTTTTTATGTCTTACTGAGACATGGCAGAACCAGCAAGAGTTCATAACTCTCAACCATGCCACTCCCCCAGGTTATGGCTATATCCAGAAGCCTTGCAGCCTTGGCCATGGTGGCGGACTTGCTGTTATTCATCGTGCTGACATCCTGGTCAAAGAGATCCCAGTGAATTCTACCTCCTTTGAGTGTGTTCACTTCATGTTGACTGGGTCCATGCAGCTACAGGTTGTCCTAATCTACCAGTGGGTTGTCCTAACCTACTCCTGCTGGGTGATTTTAACATTCATGTGGATTCCTGTAGTTGTTCTCTTGCTACTGATTTTCTATCACTGCTGAACTGCTTCAATTTTACACAACACATACATGGCCCCACACATGACAAAGGGCATACCCTGGACCTGGTGTCCTGTGCTGGCATAACCCCCTCCCACCTGCAGTGCACTGACCTGGCTGTCTCTGACCACTATCCCATCCTATTCTTGGTTCCTGTGCCTCTCACAAAGCAGTGCACCAAACGGCCCATCACGTTCAGGAACATCAAACGGGTGTGTACTTCCACGCTATCTGACTCCCTAGCGACCCACCTCGCCACCCACCACCCCTATCAAACAGTTGATAGCATGGTGGAACACTACAACCGTGCCCTCTCTCTCAGCCTGTACTTTATAGCTCCTCTCATCACGTGTTACGTGTCTTTCTCTCGTCCTACCCCTGGTTCACCCCTGAGCTCTGCAGGATGAAGACCATAGGACATAGGCTCAAGAGACGATACTGAAGATCCGGCCTCACTGTCCATCGTGAAGCATTTAAAGAACATGTCATGAACTACAAAGAAGCCCTTTCTCAGGCAAAAACAAGGTATTACTCCACACTCATCAGTAACCAACAAAAACACCCCAAATTGCTCTTATCCACCATCAACCGTCTTCACCCTCCTGATGCCGCTAAACCCTCAGATGCAGCTGACCTCTGCTCCAGGTTCCTGGATTTTTTTCCAGCAGAATGTGGACACCATCCACCAGCAGCTCCAGTCTCCTGGGCTCTCCCCCTGCCCCACACTGTCCCAACAGGATTCTCACCACTCAGCTGCCCGCTCACCTCAGTGCTGCCTATCCGCCTTCTCTCCACTGGATGCCGACCAAGTAACAAAACTGGTCATCTCAGCCAAGACTTCAACCAGCAGTCTTGACCCAGTGTCCACCACCCTGGTCAAGGCCTGTCTTCCCATCCTCTGCCACCCAATGGAAAACATCATAAATGCATCTCTTGCCTCTGGTGTGGTACCATCCAGCTTTAAAATGGCAGCAGTCATCCCCACCTTCAAAAAGCCAGGCTCAGACCCAGACGACTCCAACAACTATCGTCCAATCTCCAACCTCCCTTTGCTCAGCAAAATCCTGGAAATAGCAGTGGCTGCCCAGCTTCAATATCAAATGTCCCACCATGAGCTCTTCAAACCCCTCCAATCTGGTTTCAGAACCCACCATAGCACTGAGACCGCCCTTATCAAAATCACTAATAACCTCATGCTTGCTGCTGACAATGGCCTCATCACCATCATCATCCTCATCCTCATCCTCCTTGACCTTTCTGCAGCTTTTGATATAGTTTCCCATTCCATCCTTCTCCACCGCCTCTCTGAGCTCATCAGCCTCAGTGGCACAGCACTGTCCTGGTTCCGGTCCTACCTCACAGACCGGAAACCATTCATCACCCTAAATGGCTCCAACTCTGATCAAGCACCCGCCAACCATGGTGTGTCCCAGGGCTCTGTGCTTGGTCCTCTGCTGTTCACCATTTACATACTACCCCTAGGTCATATTATCCTTAAACATGGACTCAGCTTTCACTGCTACGCCGATGACATTCAACTTTATATCAGCAGAAACCACTCCTCCCAGCTCCCACCCACACAACTTGTCAACTGCCTGCAGGAACTCAAATAATGGATGACCACAAACCTACTCAAACTCAAAAGTAATAAGACAGAACTCATGGTGTTGGCCCCTGCACCACTGCTCAGGAAAGTTGGAGACCTGGCCCTGGTTGTGGATGGCTGCTACATTTCCCCATCTCCTGAGGTACGCAACCTGGGCGTCATCCTGGACTCCACTCTCTCCTTCCGGTCCCACATCAACAACATCACCAAGTCTGCCTTCTACCACCTCAGAAACATTTCACGACTCCGGCCTTCACTCACACATTCAGTAACTGAGACACTCATCCATGCCTTCATCACCTCCCGTCTGGATTACTGCAATAGTGTCCTGTCTGGACTGCCCACCAAGGCCCTTAGCAGACTCCAGTATGTCCATGAACTCTGCTGCCAGGGTTCTAACCCACACAAAGCCCTGGCAGCATATCACTCCCATCCTCCAACAGCTCCACTGGTTGCCAGTCAAGTCACGCATCACCTACAAGATCCTCCTGCTCACTTACAAATCTCTCCATGGACTCTCACCAAAATACCTCACAGATCTCCTCCACCCCTACACTCAGTCACGTTCCCTGCGGTCAGAGACAAGGACCTGCTGGACACCCCCCGCACCAGGTTGCAGACTTTTGGGGACAGGGCTTTCTCTGCCAGTGCTCCCACACTCTGAGACACTCTGCCCCATCCCTGCCCATGTTCAAAATGCACCTCAAAACATTTCCTTTGACCCCTAGTCCCTCCCCCTATTTGTCAAGCGACCTTGGGTACCATGAAAGGCGCTATATAAGTCCAAGTTATTATTATTATTATAATTATGAATTTTGAACAATACCCATTCTTGTCTTAGGACAACTTTGATGAACTTTTTTGATCCAGTTCAAATATTGACTACTATATTTAGAACCAATTTAAATGAATTGTTGGGTTTTAGGCCCTGTTTTGTACCTTATTTAAGGAAGGAGACATGTGTGAATAAAGAGGATATGTCAGGACTATTAGTTCTGAAATTCATCCGTAATTTCTTTTCCTACGCTCTAAAAGAATGAAAAACGATTTATTGCTCAGTCTGGCATCACATTTATATCTTGAGATAATCTGAAATGGAATCATCTTCAATTTTTCATAAAATCTATGTAGCGTGGATCTCTCTCAAGCCTTAGCAAGAAAAGAAAAAAACAAGAAAACAGAGATGTATGATGAGATGCATTCTGTTGGTCTAAATCTCAGCATTTTAGAAGAGATATTGATCAGTCTCTGAGTGTTTCTCGTCTTCAGATTGGCAGATATGTAGGAATCCCACTGAGAAACAAGAAGGAATGAAGGTGTGTGAGCGTAGTGGCCCATCCATTATTGATCGAGTGTTTTTAAACCCAGAGTGTGATTGTGATCCTGAGAGCTGAGCAGTCATGGCTTGACATGAGCTTGTATTCACACACGTTTACATGCTCCGAGCTGTTTGATGGATCCTCCCCAGTTGGCTGTAATTGCAAGGTCATGATGTTTTTCTGGGAGCCGTACGTGAGCAGAGGGTCTGTATCTGTCCTCTCTCTTCTGATTTATCATGAGGACGTGGAACCCACAACCATATTTCAGCATTTTCCTGCATCCTGCATTGAAGATTTGATTGTCAATTGTAGATAAAACAGAGCTGTTGTTCTCAAGGCTAGTATCCATCTTTTAAACTAGCACAATGTTTAGTGTGCATGTTCACAGGTAATATAACGGCTCTGTGACATTTACTCTAATTAGGCTTGTCCTTGTGTGTGTGTGTGTGTGCTCTGCCTGTTGACTGTTTGTATGTGTGCTCCCATGTGTTACAGGCTGATAGTGTTAGTGTTTATTTGTGTCATTGCCATGTCATGTAAGAAAGGGTTTACAGTGAGTGTTAGCTGCATTTAAAGATGAATGCATGTATCTGCTCAGAACCAAAGGTTAAAGAAAAGTGATTCATCTTTCCATTTTATTTGAATTATTTCTCATTTTAGCTCAGCGTCATCCTACCATCTCTGTATCTTTTCTTTAATGAATGGCATGACATGATTAGACTGTAGCAAAGTAGATAATGAATGCATTTACATGTATGATATCTTACAACTAAGTATTGTTAAAACTGTAAAACTGTGTTATTTTGGTGGGTAATGGGCCTCCTAACAAAACCAGATTGGCATTACTAGATATTTGCCTATTACCGAGATTTCGCTCAGAATAAAACTACTTTAATGCACGGGTTGGGAAAATGTCTGTTTACATTTTGATATCAAACTCAAACACTAGGAAAAGGTATTGTGCACAATATGTCCTCAGATGCGTGGAGCAAGAAGATTTCAATTTAGTGCTGGGATGTTGTTGGTTGCCATGGGGTTTCTATGTTGTTCAGAGTGGTTGCTTGGGCTTTGCTATGGTGTTGCTATGGTTTTTTTAAAGGGGACCTATTATGCCCCTTTTTACAAGATGTAATACAAGTATCAGGTGTCCCCAGAATGTGTCTGTGACGTTTCATCTCAAAATATCCCACAGATCATTTATTACACCATGTTGTAAATTCTCATTTTTGGAGTAGTATCTGCCTGCAATCCCAGAGGCTGCATTTTCAGGACCGCAGTTCTAGGACCGCATTTTTAGAACCCTAGGTTTTTAGTGACAACACCACCTACCGAATTAGAAGACCAATGGTCGCATGTTTTTCTCGAAGATGTACAACAATCAAGAGTGTGAGTATCAAATGTGAATCCATTTTTATTTGTTTAACATTAAAAAACAATTGTGATGCATTTAATTGGAAAGTTAACGCAGCCGTAGTGATCTAGAGATGCAATAGTCTTGAATGCACTACATAGCCATCATTAGCTTCTAATGCTTCAAAATAAATTGTTAGCATATTCGTTTAACGAAACTTTAGCACGACTAGCAAGCCTTTGTTGACTTAGTGACTATGGTATGATCATTAATTCTAGCCAGCACAATAAACTGTAGCACATTCATTTTGAAAGCTTGTTAATTACTCGTTGTTTTTCCATTTTAAGTAAATTACAATAATCGTAATGTTTTAACTGTCACATGTTCACAGTCAGCCTGTTTACCTCACAATACATGAAATGAGCATGTCTCTTTATTTTGACATTGTTTTTATAATGTTGAATGAGACATTTCACATTTTTAATAGTCATGCATTACAGAGAGGCCATCATAATAATTAACTGTTAAAATACCACGTTAGATTGTGTCATGTACTGTATAGTCTATGAAGTGATTTCAAAGAGAGAGAGAGATACAATTGAGAAAAGAGGGGAGAACATCCAATTGATAGGCAGTGCTGCTGCATACTTCACAATCTGGGCTTTAAATATTTAAAGATCAGAAAAAGTCATGTCAATAAGATGTTATTTCTATTCAGATATCTTGCATTTCTCTCTCTATTCATTTTTATTGTACTTTTTTTTTTTTTTTACTCTAAGTTAACTCTAACTCTAAGTTTAGAGGGGCTTTATTCGCATGAAAGTTTCAAGAACCTTTTGTTCCCACAGCATGGAAATAAAATGTTTCCAAATATTTGAACAGTACACAATAACAATAATATGAACATTAATTTGTATGAAGATTGATATAATTATTTTTGTATGGTATATATTGTGTGTGTGCTCTGTGGTCACTAAGATCTTTTAAATATAAAATTTAAAATTAGACAGTTGAACATGTTCAACTAAATGTTCCTTACTTCATTCACTCCTCTCTCTTTCTCTCTCCGCCTTTCTCTCTCTTAGGAGTCAGTAAAGACATCGTCATTGAAGGTCTTTCTATGTGGTTCATGTCATGAACAAATTTGTTTTTGTGTGTGTTCAAATGTTATTATATTTTATTTTATAAAATATACACAATCTTAAATCTACCCCCAGAGTCATCCTTGTGTCTTCCCTCTGTACTTTAAAATATGTGGTTGATCTAGTGACTGAAAAGGCTATACCATGATTCCTTGTTTATTTTACTTGATAAGTTATTATATTATGCTAATTAGTCACAATAATTATTCACCATTCAGCTCTTAGCAACCAGGTTTAATTGCAAGAAAGTAGTATTTGGGTGAAATAAGCCTTTAAAATCCTTTAAAACGTGGAAATACTGCCTTGGTGGCAAAATGCGGTCCTGGGACTGCGGTTCTCCGATTCGGTAGGTGGCACTGTCACAAAAAAAACTACGGTCCTAGAACGGCGCTCCTGAAAATGCAGCCCTGTTCTCCGATTTGGTAGGTGGCGTTGTCACAAAAAAACTAGGATCCTAGAAATGCGGTCCTGAAAATGCAGCCTCCGGGATTGCAGACTAATATTGGGATTTTTGAGTGGAAGGAAAAACGCTGGCTTTGCAATGGCATTTCTAAGACTTACTTTGGGAGTTGGGAAATCTAGGATGGTCTGGTTTGTTACTAGGGTGTTTCTATGAGGTTTCTAGGGTGTTCTGGGTGGTGCTGTGGGATATCTAGGGATATATAACTATGGGAAATCTAGAATGGTCTGGTTAGTTAATAAGTTTGGAGTTTTTAGGTTATTTTGATTGATTGGGCTTTGCTATGGCATTTCTTAGGTATGGTTATGGGTTTTCCATGGTGTTCTGGGTGTTTTCTAGGGTGTTGCTATGGAATATCTAGGATGGTCTGGTTTGTTGGTAGCGTGTTGCTATGGTGTTTCTAGGGTGTTCTGGTTGGTTGCCAGAGTGTTACTATAGTTCCTTATTGGATAATGATTCTGGTCGTTATATATGGCTTGGGTCCCTCTTTTAGTGTGTTCAACATTTTATTGTACATCAGGCAAAAAGTCCATAAAATTATCAGCACATATAAGCTGCACTGGTTTGGGGTATTATTAATAAAGAGTTACATACCAAAGTTTACATGTAATAATGGGTTTCCTCTAATCCATAACCATAAGTAGCCTATGTGCAACAGTGATGCTTGCCTCAGCAAACACCTTTAAAAAGAAGAGAAAGTAAAATAAAAGCTTCAGATCTGAGAAGAAAGTGAGGGAGTGTTGCAGAAATAACAGGTTTTTATTATCTTTTATGAGGGTTCAATTAACAACCGTTGCTGTATTTCTTCTTAAGACTGCACGGATGTACCGAGAGATCTTCTCTCTGCCTTTATCTTTCAGTCTGTTGGAAGCTATTTCCAATATTATTGGTGACACGCTTCCCTTTGTTCCCAAACAAGCCGCAACAGTCAAATCCGCAGATCCAAGACCTTGAAAAATGGCCTCAATCATTTGAGGACCGGTGTGCAGTTGGCAGTTCGGTAAATTAGACTCCAGTGGCCACTGAGATAAATCACTATGAGGGACTACAGACGTCCTTTTGCGTACTTATTCACTATTCCAGCAGCTACTCGGAGGTCTGAGCCCATCGATCGCTCGCATAGAAATTCACACAGTGCTTAAGATTTAAATAATGCAGATTGGGAGGGAAAGGGGAGATGTAGGCAAAAAGAAAGAGAGAGTTACCCATGTGTGCTGTGCTTTCATGAGGCTGTTGAATCATTTCAGTGTGGTTTTCTCTTGTGTTTAATATGAGGCTTAGTCACTGACAGTATCCAGGAGCTGTAAACAACACAAAACTCTCCCCAAGTTAATATGAAGGAGCTGAAGTATATGTGGTCCTAACTGCTGACTGACCTTTATTATGAGTGATATTAGACGATGCTGATGTTTCTACCTAAGTTGTCCCTCGGTTTAAACATGGTGTAGTTCAAATCATGTCGTGTTGACTTTACCTGCAGAAAAAGTACATTTACTTTTACTGGTCCCTTTTTGGAGAACCAAGACATTTTTGAGTGCAGCAAGTATATTACAATTCCAATTAGAGAGCTCTCTAATTCAATTATTATTAGTAACAATTCCAATTAGAGAGCTCTACAATTCAATTATTACTAGTAACAATTACAATAAGAGAGCTCTTTAATTAAATTCTTACTAGTAACAATTGAATTAAAGAGCTCTGCAATTGCATTCTTAGTAGTAACAATTGAAATAGAGAGCTCTGTAATTTGAATTCTTACTAGTAACAATTCAATTGTAGAGCTCCGTAATAAAAAATTAATGGAAGTCAATGGAGACATATGACTAGTAAAAATTCATTTGTAGAGCTCTCTTATTGTAATTGCTACTAGTAAGAATTGAATTGTAGAGCTCTCAAATTTAATTCTTACTAGTAAAAATGCAATTACGACGAGTAACGCTGGGTACAATTTAAGCTAAAACGGCTTGCCATAAACAAACCAATCAGAGTCTAATCTCCCATTCCCTTTAAAAGCCAGTTGTGCTCGCTCCATGGCGGATTTGCTATTTACATGACGGAATTTGCAAGCTGAAAAACTGACGCTTCTCTGCATGATAGGGCCCATAATGTAACATAATGTTAATATACATAATTTACAACAAAAAGATCACTCGTCATTTTTTTGGTTACAAAACTTTTAACAATATTTTTCTTTTGAAGTATTTTGTTGAATATAATATAAATTTAAGGGTGAAGTTGTTTTGTTACATAATTTACACTGTAAATTGTATTTTGTACAATTAGAGAGCGAGAGAGTATTCAGTAGCCTACTCAGTAATGAGTTCTTCAGAAAATGCAAAAGCAAAAAACAAAATGCATAAAAAGAAGCTGCCCACATATAAAGAAACCCATAGTTCACATTGCATTCTTGTTCTGATCCAACAGCCAGACATTTCTCTATACTAATGAGTATTACAAGACAGCCATATCTCGCCTCTGTAATTACGTTTCCTTACTGCTCGAGAGAGAGGAAGAACGATTGAAAACAGCTATAGAATGTAATTAAGTGGAACTGACAAGTGCACCATGTTAGAATCAGCAAAAAATAAATAAAATAAAATAGCTTAAACCAAAACAAGAAACAAGCAGAAAGTAATTTAAGTAACAAAAATTTCCTGCACAATATGTGATCACAAATGCATTTTGACATCTTTAATGTCACGTTTGATGTAATGGGTCAGCGTTTCCATCGTGGTCATTTCACATTTAGGCCTAATACATCATTATGCATTTGAGTGTGTGAATGTATTTTCAACCTGTGGGGGGGGGGTCTATCCTTATATCTGACACACACTCACAAACATACGTTACACACTGCCAAACCTTCCGGACTCCAGCGGTCCTCAGCCACTCATATAATCAAGACGAATCATCTGTTTGATTTTTATAAAGAGAATGACCTTCTACTAACGCCAGAAGCATCAGAGGCATGAGAGAGACAGAACAGGAGGGCTCCAGTCCAGAAGTCAACGGTCCCCTCAGGTTCCCTTATGCTAGCAGTCAGTCATTTGGTGCAGATATAGATGTAGACCCGGCCCTTTTTTTGTTCTGTCTTCCAGTTTGTGTTTCCACATTATGAAGGTAAAATCTTACGTGTCATGACAAATCGGGTCCTCCCTCGAAACTGGGTCTCTGTCAACTATAAGTAAATGATTATACTTATTAAATATGAACAATATTAATTTAAAATATGTAGGTAACTATATAGTAGTGCATAATAACACAAATTGAACGTTTCTTTCACTTGATAAACTGTTAATTAATAAATAATAATATAATAATAACCTATTACATAAATAAATGAAAATAATTAAATAATAGTAAAGCTACATTAAATATGATTGTAAATAGCCTATACATGTAGGGCAAGTGCAAACGTGTGTATTAACTAAGCTATCATGCTAATCGGTATCTGTATGCTATGCTAGTACATAAGCTAACTAATACAGACATTAATGGTCATTATAGTTCAAACAGCATTTATCATTTTGTAGGAATTGTAATCATGTGCTAAAGAGAGTGCATTTGAGCCAATGGGATTGTTTGGGGTCCTAATAGAGGCTGCATCCAAAATCATACTCTGAGTAGGGCCTAGGCTACTTATTTTGAAAATGTAATAACTATAAGACTGCTAAAAAAGCATGTTCTATATAGTGCAAGTGTATGATAGCTGTCATCATCATGTAACCTATAGCTACCAGCCTCAATTATCGCATCACTGACATTCACAAATCCTCTCCCATGGCCTCGTGGGATAGTAAAGTGTCCATCCAATGCACACTTCAGAATCTCGCTGGAAGTAGGTCATCCGGTTATTTTTTGCGTATTCTTTTATTCGGACATCCTTCTTTCATGCGTTTTTCACCTATTAGTAAGGAAGTCTGCGATTTCGTATGCAGACCAGGTTTGGAGGAGGACCTGTCACCACAGGGCGCACCCCCTGTTTTCACAGGATTGTAAATGCAACGCATTTTTTTTTATTTTTTTATTTACATGTATTCATTTTTAGCATTTAGTAATTTATTTGTAATAAACACTATAAGTGGTTAATTTAAAAGTGTTATTTAAAACATACGCGCAGAGTGTGACGTCATATCGCGACCGTTGCCGTGTATGTAACGTACGTTATAGAAAGAATGTGTCCTGTCCGCCGTGTAGGCTCTATAACAGTGTAAACAGCTCAATAACCCTTTTATTTAAAGGCTTAATTTATGTCTCGTAGACCGGTCCGTAATATGTAATGTAAGAAAAATACAGGGCAACCGCAAAAGTTCAAACTCAAAATTCTAAAGATGGCTGCGCGCTTGTTTCTCTGTCTGTCAGGAAGCTTTTATATTCACATCACAGCTCTGTGTGCTTAAATTAATCAAATGCTTTATTGGTAAAAAGGACAAATATAATTAACATGAGAAGAATGATAAGAGGAAAAGGTCTCGTTGACTGAATAAAAGTTTCTCCAAACAAAAAGAAAATAATCTCTGGCTCTGTCTCACTCTTTCAGCATGCAGTTTAGCATATTCTTTCATCTTTTTTCATTTGCTAATTTTTCATTCTCTGATTGAGTTGCTTAAAAGTTAAGTTCCATGGTTAGCACAAACACAAACTTTTCAACTTTTATAATTTTAAGCTCTCTTATACGAAAGATAACAAAATAATAACAAAAAAGTAATAACAAAAAAGTGGGAATTTACACTGGGAATTTGACTACAAAAGTTGTACTTCTAAAATTAAATATTAGTATCTATCCTAATAATAAACAGTTGGGTTGAATTTGATAAAACAATTAATAAATTAATAAAAATAAATTCTGCAAGGCCAGAGGTGAAAGGTCATAACATGATACATTTGAATAAAAGTTAATATTTCCTTTTTTTGTGTTTGTTTTAGACATTCTGGACATGTCGTCTGGACATTATCGTAATATTTACCGGAGAGCGGATACAAGTAAAAAAATTAACAGAAAACAATAGAATGGTTAATTAGCCTACAATTCGAATTGCATACAAATCAGATATTATTTCAATCGTGTGATGGATTTAAAGTAACCTTACACTGATTTAACGTTGCGTTCATTTGAGCGCCTGGTCAAATTTCGACGCTCCCTTGGCGGCGCTTCCTTATTAAGTATCCCATAATGCACCACGTTGCTGTCATGGCTGCTCACTGATGACACTTACAGCACATGGGCAGAAATCAAACACATCAGAGTGAGCACACGAACCCTTCGCAATCGCTTCTTACATTCACACAGAGCAGGTCTCGAGCGACGTGACGCGTGTTTTAGTTCTCTTCTGAGGGTTGACGAGGATGATGATGATGCTGCAGCTGGAGGCGGCGGTTCTGGGCGGACTGAGTCCAGGTCCGGACTGGAAACAGATCGGCTTCAGCACCGCAGGTAAGAGACAGCGGCAGAGATCTTACATCATGTGCTTTTGAGATGACGATGTTGGCTGATGTTGATGGTTTCGTCCAGCTATGGATAATACGGGTTTGGATCTGTTCGGTTATTGTTGTGGATGTTTTGCGTGCAGTGTTTGCTGGACGCAGCAGTTATTCTCACGTGGTTGAAATGTGCCGCATGTGTGTTGAAATCTAAGCTCCGCGCCGACGCACAGGACTGAGTCCAGACAGACTGTGAACCGAGCGGCATTTGACAGCGTTCTGACAGCATAACTTCTGTATCTGTGTATTGACTGATTGGAGGATTTGTGAGGGCATCTTTAGCGCATCTGACAGCCGGACACATGAGGATAGATACCTGTGTATTCTATTGATGTCGAGGTGAGCATGTGCATGAGAGAAAATGAGCTGTTTTTTTTAGCTCACAGTTTTAGAACAAAGCCGAATGTACACACTCCTATGTGCCCGTGTTAATTTAAGTGGGCGTCCACTCAGGAGGACGTGTTATTAACGAGGGGCGCAACACATTTGAGGTGTTTTTTTTTATTTTTTTATTAGCGGAACTTATTGAACTCATATAGTTAAAATTATTGTCATTTAAAGAATGTTGTTTAAATTATTGTTCCGTTAACTGTTCCCCCGAACCTATTGATGCGGACGGAACGGAACACCGTACTAAATACACGGTATAAAGTGTTTCTTGCTTTACGACTCAGCGGAACCGCAACACCACTACAGATTCTACAGCGCGAAACATACAGCGAGCATGTAGTGCGATTCTCGAACGCATGACTTTAATGAGCACTTACTTTTATCGAATCTAATCCGTGCAGCGAATGTAGTTCCATTTCGAACAGATGACTCCGAGTTGGTTCTGAATGACGAATCTAATCCGATTCCTGAATAAAAGAGTCTTAAGAGTCGATTCTTTTGGTGAATTAAGCAAATATAGTTATTGTTTCCGGACAAATGACTCTTTTAGCCGGTTCTTTTTAGTGAATCAAAATACAGCGTTGCTAATGTAGTCCGATTCCCGAGCAAGATATAATTAAGGGGTCGATTCTTTTAGTCATTCAAGCAAAGAGGGCGTGTCTCATTCCGCTCTTGAATCAGTATATCTGCTCAATGATTAAATGTAATGTAAACAACTTACGCAATAATTATTAAACAAACAGACAGTTGATGGCCCCCATTGACTTCCATAGTTTTTTTTCCCCTCCCTATACTATGGAAGTCAAAGGGTGCCATCAGCTGTCTGTTTACCAACATTCTTTAAAATATCTACTTTTGTGTTCAACAGAAGAAAGAAACTCGTACAGTTTTGGAAGAATGTGAATTTTTTTTATTTTTGGGTGAACTATCCCATTCAGAAATGTGGCGTCATTTCTAGTAAGGGAGCATAGTGAGCATTGATGCTTCCTAGTTTTTGCGGTGCATTGTGGGATATTTTTAGAGAGCGAACAGTCTAGTGCACTGGAAGGATTTCGCGATTGAGGCCCTGTCCCAAATGGCACCCTAAGCACTTGCGGAAGGCTGCACCATAGTGAGGCTGGGACTTTCCTAGTCCAGTCCTCCGGAGTCTTGTGGGCTAGAGTCATCCTCTGCTTTAAACGATGAGAAGTCTTGACAGTGCACACATGGCTACATCATAAATGTTTCTGCCCCCGTGTTTTATATTTAAAAAAAAGCTTTATTAAAACTGACCTTCTATTAATGCAGTACAGGTAATTACAACCATCTGTGGTCTCCCAGTGGATTACATTTTATGCACAGTTTAACATTATGTGATTAATTTACAAAATAAAAGAAAACATCATGCCTTCATCTCCAAAATAATTTTTTTGTCTTGCATTACATAGTGAAATTGGATGAGTTCAGTGCCACTTCATTTTCCGGTGATTCATTTTGGAATTGGAATGTGTGCAAAGGATTGCGGGTAAATGGAGGATGCGAAGGATAGACTTGATGCATCCTTGAATGCTGCCTTCAAACGATCCTTCAAATTGAAACGTCCTTCGACAGAGCTTGATGGTGTGGCAGCCGAGATATGCAGCCTTCCGATTGAGAAGCACCTGTCCTGTAGTCGGATTGCTGAAGAAAATAGGCATAAGAGATGATTCTTTTGGTAAATCAAACAAATACAGTGAAGTTCATTTCCTGAACAAATGACTCTTATGAGACGGGTTTTTTTAGCCAATCAAAATACAGCGTGGCCAATGTAGTCCAATTCCCAAATTATTGACTCTTACAAACTGGTTCTTTTAAAGTAGACCACAAACATAGACATGAGTGCATGCGCAAGTGTAGTATGATTCCTGAACAAATGACTCGAGTGAACCGGTAACACCACGGTTCTGGATTTATCTGACTTGCTTATTACTGAACCGCAAGTTATTCATCATGCCGGACTGGAAGTTAACCAAGATCTGTTACGATGTCAATGGCGGTCTAATGTTGATGTTGCTGGTTATATTAGTATTTCAAGTATAGGCTACTGCTTTGATTATACAAGTTGTCTTTAAAATGCAACACTGATGGTGTGGTCTGGATGTGAAGCATTGGCCATAGTGTACTTAATATTTATTTATTTTTTTAAACCCGGCCCGAGGGAATGCAAGAACGCCCCCAATTAGTCTATATTATGATTTCATTACTTCTTTTATTGCTTGCCTCTCATTTCATACATTATCTATCGCCCCCATCTCTCTGTCAGTTTAATGTGCTGTAGTGGTGTGACAAATTGCTGTGTACAGTGTATTATGTATATTGTAACTGTTAGTAATTTGTATACATCCTACATTGCATATATTGCGTATATACTCATTGCATATATACTCACTCTCTCTCTCTCTCTCTCTCTCTCTCTCTCTCTCTCTCTCTCTCTCTCTCTCTCTCTCTCTCTCTCTCTCTCTCTCTCTCGATTTTGAACATCAACCTCAGGAGTGATTAATGTGTAACTCATAGGATAGTGTCTGAAATGTCAATCTGATCTTCAGTAAAGCTATATCAGTCTGTCCTCATTCAGTCACATTTATTCACTCCAGTTTCTCTCAGAAGAGATCAACGAGTGAAGTGGCTCAAAGCTAAGTATTCTTCTAGAAATAGTGCAGCTTTCTTCATCGTATCAGAGGTGACACCATTTTGTATCTGCAAAGGGAAGCGAAGTAATCCCAAGATCTAAACTGAATTCAAGGCACTTTATACTATTATCAAATAAGGGGGATCCATTTAATTCAGAGTCGCTCTCCATATATAATGTCCTCGTGGGTTTATTATAACTGCCTGAGGATAAAACAAAAATAAGTATTTGCTTTTGACTCTTTGTGGCATATTTGCAGCATCGTTCACCAGAAAAAAGTGCTTTAAAGTAACTGCATGTTTGGTATAAATAAATTAAATTTGGTTTTTCTGAGTGAGAGCTTTTTCAGGCCGGTTCTTTGTGTACAATGAACTCTTTAATTTCACGGTTCACACATTTCTTGCAGGTGTACTTCTGCTGCTCTCCGTTTTGTTTATGAGTTTCCTTTTTTCCTCTATTATGCAAGTGACTGAAACTGAATTTGAGTTTGATCTTGAGGAGTTTGGAAGTGAACTTTAGTTGTATTTGTGTAGTAGACATGGACATTTAAAGGGATGGTTCACCCAAAAATGAAAATTCTGTCATTAATTACTCACCCTCATGTCATTCCAAACCTGTAAGACTTTCGTTCATCTTCGGAACACGAATGTGTGTTACGCAGCACGTTTGATCTTCCACAACAACCAATGAGGTTTATTGTCATGTTACGCAGCACTTTTGAGCTTCCGCAAGAGGTTTGTTCTTGCGCGTCAAGCAAGTTCGGTTGAGCTTCTGTTTGTTCGCTGATCAATGTTTATATGTGAATAAAAGCCTAAATTCAATCTGTTCATCATATAAAACAACCAAGTCTCTTCAGAAAATTTGGACTAAACACCTCAATTCATATGAATTAGTTTTACAATCTCTTTAGGAACTTTTGAAGCGACAAAGTGGTAGTTGTGTAGCTGTCAATGGAGGGACAAAAAAGATCAAAAAGATCTTCATTTGTGTTCCAAAGATGAACGAAAGTCTTACGGGTTTAGAACGAGGATGAGTGATTAAAGACAGAATTTTCATTTTGGGTGAACTAACTAAAGTCATCTGTTTACACATTTGTGAGTAGATCTCTTTGTTAGTCGCATCACATCTTGATGTACTACTTGATGTACTCGGATGTTGGTAGGTTTATATATATATATCGCAGCCACCGCACTAGCCATTCTTTTTAATCGAAGGAGATGTAGGCCCTTATACTTGGGAGCGGCCACAAATGAGGTGTTTCTGGATGTTTCTTCCTCCTATCTGCTTTGAGGTCTTGATAAATTGTGGCATTTCTTTGTTGTTTAGAATCCAGTATTCATGTAATTCTTTTGTCTTTGAGTTTAATAAAGAACACTGTCTCGTCTTCTGTCCAAACATACCGCACCTTCTCTAAAGAATGATCGACTTTTACGTACGCCAGGTGACCTGTAAATGCAAAAAAACTTTCCATTGCAGTTTTGTGAAATCTTCCTTTTTTCAAATTGCCTGAAAATTCACCTCATGCTAACGTAAACTTTTTTGCGATTTATAAATGGGAGTTTTTGCGAAATGGATGTTGGTTTCCATTGGGCATATTTTCAATTCACAATTTCAGTTTGCGCAATTTGAAGGGTAATGGAAACGCAGCTAATGTTCACTCTAAGAAAAGTCTGTAAAAATAGGCCCAATATACTGTTTTAATATGAATTTCCCGTATTGAATTTTCACAGATGTTTGAATTACCCATTAATTGTGTTGTTTGTTTAGGGTTAAAGGAAATTTTCTTTCCTTTAAAGGAAAGTAAACTTAATGTTGTCCTGGCAGGATATTACCAGTATCTTTTAATTTTTTCCTATTTTACAGTAAAATGACATAATGTTAAACCATTTACAGTTTTTCACTGTATAGAATATCATAAGGTAACTTACCAATTAAACAATTTTTTCCTGTTTTTTTACTTAATTTTTTACTTCTCTTCTGTTAAAATATAATAATAATAATAATAATAATATTATTATATTATTATAATGATAAACATTTCAGGTTAAAATGTTGTTTAATAATGTCTAAAATAAAAAAAAACTTTAGAGCACAAGGTACCTTTCAAAATTAATACCATAACCAATAACAAAAATGTGGACAATCATTAAAAATAAGGACCCTTTGTGACATCCCACATTCTCACAATTGTATTTTCATGATCGACCACTTTTTCTCTGCAGTCAAGAAGCCTGTATCAAATATTTTAATTCTCTTCATACACATACACCTAATGCTCATAGTTGAGATCTCATTAAAGAGCTTGAGAACAGAATATTCTGCATTTGTTTCAGTTTTTAAATATGACAGTGAGGTGAGAATCACGTTTCTCTCTCTATTAGGCACTGGCACTTCAGAAATGAGTGCTAAAAGTGATTTTCAGGAACAAACCATACACGCATTGGTGTGTCTGAACGTATTGGTGTGTCTGAACGTATATCTTTAGCTACTCTCCCCTTGTGTGTGTTCAGATGGAGGTTCGTTGCTGCAGTTGGTGTGTGAGGGAGATTTCGAGGCTGTGCTTTTCAGCTCTGCGGTGCAGGGGCTGCTGGGAGGTGCTCCTGAAGAGGATGACTGTATTGAGGCCTATCTGGAGAGACAGGTGCTGTCTTACCTGAGCAATGCCACTGAAGACCAGAGGAGTGACAGGTGAGGATTTATGACATATGATGGCTTTCCTTCAGATTTGAACTGTACTTGCAGAAAGATCATGGCATTTTTAAATGTGCTGTTCTGCACTACTGAACTCCATGAATTTCACTATAATGAGAAATATTCATTTACATTCTTTTTGTACTTCTAAATGCTGCAGGCACATGCATGTTCTGTGTAGCACATTTAAGTGAGTTAATTAAATTCATTAGAATCTAAATGCAAATGAGGACACATTTAATTAGTGAAACTGTAATTCTATTCATTTAAATTACACTACTGGCTAAAGATGTCCTCAATTAGATACACTTATTGTGCCTGTTAAAATACAGGACATTTTTTTTTTTTTTATTGCAGCAGATTTACTGTTAAATAGCGCTATTTAAATGAGTTCTGTTGTACAGACTGAAATGTCTTATTTATTGTGATTTAATGGTTTTATTTGTACTGTCTCCTATAATTGGCTATGAATTATTTAGCACTGTGATTGTAAATACAGCACCACTTATTTAGCACCTCTGAGGTTGTAAATACAACATTTCTGATTTATTGATGGGCGAATTGTTATAAATTCCTTTCTTAGATCATTAAGTAGACCACAAACATAGACATGAGTGCATGCGCAAGTGTAGTATGATTCCTGAACAAATGACTCGAGTGAACCGGTAACACCACGGTTCTGGATTTATCTGACTTGCTTATTACTGAACCGCAAGTTATTCATCATGCCGGACTCGAAGTTAACCAAGATCTGTTACGATGTCAATGGCGGTCTAATGTTGATGTTGCTGGTTATATTAGTATTTCAAGTATACAGGTGCTGGTCATAAAATTAGAATATCATCAAAAAGTTTATTTATTTCAAGAATTCAACTTAACAGGTGAAACTAATATATTATATAGACTCATTACATGCAAAGTGAGATATTTCAAGCCTTTATTTGTTATAATTTTGATGATTATGGCTTACAGCTTATGAAACCCACGAAATCAAAATCCCAGAAAATTAGAATATTACATGAAATCACACAGTAATTACACAGTAATACCATGGTCATTAAACCAGGTTTTGGTTCTTTTGGCAGTGTGGGCAGGTGCAAATCCTGCTGGAAAATGAAGGAAGCATGAAGTGCTCTGAAAATGTCCTGGTAGACGGCTGCGTTGACTCTGGATTTAATAAAGCACAGTGGACCAAAGTCCTCTTTTCTGATGAGAGCAAAGTTTGCATCTCATTTGGAAACCAAGGTCCCAGAGTCTGGAGGAAGAATGGAGAGGCACACAATCCAAGATGCTTGAAGTCCAGTGTGAAGTTTCCACAGTCTGTGTTGGTTTGGGGAGCCATGTCATCGGCTGGTGTTGGTCCACTGTGCTGTCCACTCAATGCAGCCGTCTACCAGGACATTTCCAGAGCACTTCATGCTTCCTTCAGCAGACAAGCTTTATGGAGATGCTGACTTCATTTTCCAGCAGGATTTGCACCTGCCCACACTGCCAAAATAACCAAAACCTGGTTCAATGACCAGGGATTTTCTGGGATTTTGATTTCGTGGGTTTCATAAGCTGTAAGCCATAATCATCAAAATTATAACAAATAAAGGCTTGAAATGTCTCACTTTGCATGCAATGAGTCTATATAATATATTAGTTTCACCTGTTAAGTTGAATTCTTGAAATAAATAAACTTTTTGACAATATTCTAATTTTATGACCAGCACCTGTAGGCTACTGCTTTGATTATACAAGTCGTCTTTAAAATGCAACACTGATGGTGTGGTCTGGATGTGAAGCATTGGCCATAGTGTACTTAAAAAGAAAAAAAAGAAAAAAACAACCCCGGCCCGAGGGAATGCAAGAACTCCCCCAATTAGTCTATATTATGATTTCATTACTTCTTTTATTGCTTGCCTCTCATTTCATACATTATCTATCGCCCCCATCTCTCTGTCAGTTTAATGTGCTGTAGTGGTGTGACAAATTGCTGTGTACAGTGTATTATGTATATTGTAACTGTTAGTAATTTGTATACATCCTACATTGCATATATTCTCTCTCTCTCTCTCTCTCTCTCTCTCTCTATATATAATATATCTGTTTTTTTTTTTCTTTCCTAAATTATGATCACGCTATCATTCTTTTAACTACTAATAAATTATTCAAGCGCGATAAGACGCAAAAAAAAAGAATTCAAATCTGTACTGGTGCACGTTTACATTTTTTCCAAAATATTTCTTTTCCGTTTTAATTTTTTTGGGATTGTTTTTTTCTTTTAATGTTTAATTTGTGTTTTACATTTTTTGTACTCCCATTTTAAAGGTTAAATTAAATTTTTGTCATTTATTAAAACATTAATATATTTCTGTCATAATTTCATCAGGTTAAACCGAACTTATTTTGACTGGTTGCTGTGAAGACCTTTGAGTTTCTGTGTGTATATAAAATGATCGTTTTTCTCGATAGTTTGTTAAAATGCTGATGAAGTGACTCAGAGCAGCTCTGGAGATGAAATTCATGCAGTCATGTACTCGTATAGTGAGTGAGGCAGCAGAGGATGAAAACTCCGAGCATCACACGTGCTTCTGTGTGTGTGTGGGAAATGCGACAAACTGTGAACAAACACCCGAAATGCGAACACTGAATGCCACTTCAGAGTTCCCTTTCATGCTTAAACTGACAATAACACAAATCTGTAAAAATTGCTGTTTTGTTGAGTGTCTTAAATGAGTTAAAAAGTGTTAAATGAACGTAAACAGTTGTGAGAAAAATAGAAAGTGTATCAGAACTGCATCATGTGCTTCAGATCTTAAAGTGACAGCAGCCTAAAAACGTGCTGCTGTCTGTGTCATTAATGTAAAGACAAAGAGAAAATCACTCACTGCTCTTGACAGTTTAACTTTCGTAGCTTGAAAAAGGATTAATCTATATTTAATTTATGCAGTGAAGACAGTGCAGTGTTTGATTATTCAGTTTCTATATATTTACCTGTTAGACCTACCTGAAAAGGTTACATGGGTCAAAAATAAAATAAAATTGGTGCATTTTAGCAGGGCAGGGAAAAGTCTGAATCGGCCAGACTGGGCCAGCAGAAGAAAAAAAAAACTTACCGTTGAGCCCTGATTTATTAAAGGCACAGCTACATGTGTGTTATGTGAAGATTGTTTTATGTAAACTTAAATTAAAAGTTGTTATAAATTGATAGCTTTCAATTATACTGCAATGTTGAATGGCTTAATTAATGGTTAAATTTGAGGAAAAAAAAATCACAACATGATGAATGTTGTATAACACTTATGTATGATCAAAATGATTGGAGTATTTTGAGTCTCTTTTGCACTGATAAAAAAAAAAAAAAAAACGAGGTGATGGATGACATGAGGGAGTAAATGATGAATGTTCATTTACACACTTAAAGCAAGAAACAAATTTAAAATGCTCACATTAGATTTAAGGAAACTGACTACATGAAAAGTTAGCGTAGATGTGTTGTGTACTGCTATGTAAGGAGTTTTAGCGGTCGGTGGCTTCAGCTGAGTGGAGCGTTTTATTGTGTAGAGAATGAATAAAACCATACAGAAGGGTTCAAACACTGTGCCCTTCCTTTCAGCCATGAATTATTAATTTTCGATAAGCCCATTTTAACATCCTTTCTCTCCAGAGAAAGAACGAGTTGAGGAAGGGAAGGTTGCGCTGCGCTCCTCAGCCGTGCTTCTCTTCTTATCTCTCCTCTGCTCGATCACGCTCCTCTTGCTTTATTTTTCTTTTTATACAGCCCCTCTCATTGTTGCATCTGTTAGAGAGGCAGAAATTGGTTGTAAATGAGCAGAATGCCTTGAATAATGAGTGATGCTTTTTGTTGAGAGATTAGATGCTGGTAGATTGATGTTTGTGTGCTGTTGATTGCAGGAGAGATCTTTTCTTTTTGTCCTCATCTTCTCTTTCTGTTGTGTTGTGTGCATTCTCATTTATTTTTCATGTAATATTTTAAAGGCACCAAAATACACAATGAGATTGAATCAACCATTTTCTTTCTCTCCTGTGAGAATAGCGTGTTGTAGATCGCAGCAAAACATGAATCTGTGAATTTGGGTTGCATGTAAATGTCCTTTCTCAATGGCATCTGGGGACTGACTCTACTGTACAGAATTACTATCTCAGGTCTTTGATTTCAGCGGGTGGCACATTGCTGGCACCTGATTCATCCGTTCAGGTCTATATATTTACATCAACTGTGTGTGGAAACGTTATCAGAAATAAACAACGAACGTTAACCTGATGGATGTTTTGGTGGGGTCAACCTGTGTATTTCAGCTCATTAAATCCAGTGTCTGTAATAAGATTAGCTGTTAAAATGCATTTTTCTGAACCTGATCTCTTGTTTGTTGTAGAGAAACTGCTCTGTTGGCGTTGGCAGTGGGGTGTCTGAAACTTTTCGCTCAGAGTAATTGGACCGGGCCGCCAGTTGAGCTTCATATCTCTGATTTTCTGCCTGAGGCCTTGCTCCAGAACTTCTCAGAGGTGCAGTACCATTATGCACCTGTACATCCCATCCATCCAATCCGCACATCCATCCATCCTTCCATCATCCGCACATCCATCCATCCATCCGCACATCCTATCATCCGCATGCTCATCTGCTCATCCGTACGCCCATCCATCCGCACGCCACGCCCATCCATCCGCACACCCATCCATCCATCCGCACGCCCGTCCATCTGCACATCCATCCATCCAACCATCCGCACATCCATCCAACTGCATATCCATCCATCCATCCATCCATCCATCTGCACGCCCGTCCATCCGCACATCCAACCATCCACACATCCATCCATCTGCATATCCATCCATCCAGCCATCCATCCATCCGCACACTCATCCATCCATCCATCCATCCATCCGCATATCCATCCATCCATCTATCCATCCATCCATCCATCCATCCGCATATCCATCCATCCATCTATCCATCCATCCATCCATCCATCCATCTGCATATCCATCCATCCATCCATCCGCACATCCATCCATCCATCCGCACATCCATCCATCCATCCGCACATCCAATCATCCGCACGCTCATCTGCCCATCCGTACGCCCATCCATCCATCCATCCGCACATCCATCCATCCATCCATCCATCCGCACGCCCATCCATCCATCCATCCATCCACACATTTTTAATGAGGAAAAAAAAACCACTAAATGCTCAAGTGAAATTATGCGACATGTGTGATGGATGGAATGGAAGAAGATGGCGACACTGGGCAGGTCAGTGCTCTGGATAATGAGTGTGTAGAGGGCTACAGGGTTGCTAATGAAACCTCTCAGGGCTTCTAATTATACAGAGGTGAAGAGATTCTTGTAGATCCCTGGAGAGGCTCTGTTTGTGTGTGTAACGCTTTCTAAAGCTGCTGATTTATCAGCCTTGTCCTAGAGAAATTAGACTGAGAGTAGCGCACATGGAGAGATGGGAGAACTGAAGGCATTTACCACAAGTAGGGCCTGAATATAAAACCAATGAAATGCGTAAATAGAAAAAAAGTAGGGACTAAAACTCTTTCAAGTCATTTGTTCTATTTTTTTCCCTTTTTTTATACAATGAATTGAATATGAATTTAACAATTTTGTATGCATTTTTGCGAACCTGTTACAATCATTTGGTATGGTTGAATACAGTTTAAACCACATATTTTGGGTTATTTTCTAATGATAAATATATAAATTAAATTGAATTTAATGTAACATTTTAAAATAAGAAACCTACAGAATTGGTAACAGGGTTGAAAATTAAAATCACTATCACTTAGTCAAGTTTTTGATAAACTTATTTCCTATAAATTATAAAAAAATATTTTCTATTACATTAAATATGTTTATCAAAAACTATAAACCAGCTTTTTGTCTAAAACTAGGCTTTTTTATGTAATAGTTGAGGAGATTAAATAGGAAATTTAGTATTTAACAACATACCATGGTGGTTACAGTTTTCATTATTATTGTAAAACCATGATAAATTAATATTAGATGTCCCTAATAGTAGAACATTTATTTTCTGTAATCTTGTTTAATTTCTCTCTCTATCTCTACTTTTCCTCTATCTCTCTCTCAAAAACACACACACACACACACACACACACACACACACACACACACACACACACACACACACACACACACACACACACACACACACACACACACACACACACACACACACACACACAGCCTGCTGCCCTGAACATGGCCGTGTTGTCCAGTCTTCAGCTGGATGGAGAGTCTGTCTACAGTCTCGTGTCCAATCCCCTCTTGCTGCTGCTGACCAGAGTCATATTCGTCAACTGCGGTGCCAAACTGGAGACCCTTCAGGTGAGATACATTCACTTTTACACCACTGCAGGAGAATTCACCATGATTGGGAACACAAGATGACACACCAATACAGTGCAACACCAGGACACTATAACTTCCCACAATTTCTTTGTGGGAAACTATTGTTAGTGACAAGGGTGTTCTGTAGTTTAAATTCACTTGAACAGTTACTTAATACACCAATATGTGTGTTGGTAATAAGGAGCCATCTCTTTTTAATTTTTAATTTTAATTTGTTTGCAGTCATTACTCTATGCTCATTTGTGCATTACTGAGAGAGACGATGAAGAATTATGAGGCTGTTAAAAATAAAAGTTAAATAATGACCGTGGTTTCCTTTTTGGCTCTCTGTATGTATGTGTGTGTGTCAGGGTCTCACCCATAAATTTCACAGCAGTGGAGCATTAGGATGGATGTGTGTCTCCTGATGTTTGTTAGTCCTATACTGATCCATATTTATGTTACATGATTCTCCAATAGCAGGCTAAGTGTTTGTTTGGATCATTGTTCATTAATACCTGCATTCCCATTGAAAAACATCTACTGTCTGGCTAAAGGTGCAGTGTGGAATTTATTCAGGTGGAATTGAAAAAGTTTCCCAAAAGAGTTATTTACCATTATTTAAAATCACCCTATTGGTTGAATCAGATGTCATTATACCGATTTTCCAGGTCATTACTCCAGGCTTCAGAAATCATTCTAATATGCTGATTTGCTGCTCAAGAAACTCTTCTTCATCATCTTCGTCTTCTTCTTGAAAACAATTGTGCTGCTTAATATTTTTGTGGAAACCGTGATGCGTCTGTCAAGCTCAAAAAATTCATAAATCATAAATGATTAATTCTGGTTAAGCCCTACAAGTGTTTTTTTTTGTGTGTGTGA
Source organism: Abramis brama (assembly GCF_963993115.1). Taxonomy (NCBI): domain Eukaryota; kingdom Metazoa; phylum Chordata; class Actinopteri; order Cypriniformes; family Leuciscidae; genus Abramis; species Abramis brama. Next base: position 18,650,327 of record NC_139983.1, read on the forward strand.
GGGACAGACCACAAATTTAAATGTTAAAGGGGTGGTTGATTATAATTTAACTTTTTTAACTTTAGTTAGTGTGTAATGTTGCTGTTTGCACATAAACAACATCTGCAAAGTTATGAAGCTCAAAGTTCAAAGCAAAGGAAGATATTTGCTTTTAAAGAAATCGTTTTTAAAGGACTACAACAAACGGCTAGGGCTGGTAGGGACTACACAACATTCCTCCGGGGTTAGAGACATTGTGGCAACTAAAGATTCAGCTCTCTTCTAAAGCTACAGCTAGAAAAGTAACATTCCAGCTACCTTTGCATTGACAGGTGCAGTATGGGAATTAATAGTGCAAATTGTAAAGTTATATGGCCCACTTCCACAGGAGCGGAAAAAGCACTTCCACACGGAATGTCATCACCAGTATTGATGCTATAGTTCTTGACTGAAGCGTCCGCCTTTCAGGTTGTCAGTCAGGATTATTATTTATGTGTGCACAAATACACAATTTGTGTGTGTGTGATATGTGACTCAGGATTCTCCCTTTCTCAAAGCAGTAAATTACAGCCTTAAAATCCTGCAGTCTTTTATTAAATTGTAAATATTAAAAAAGCGTATTTTTCCCAGCTGTGTACAGTCTTTTAAAGTATTTTAACTGTCTGTGATGAAGACATTACACATGCCGTACTGTCTTTTTTTCCCTTTCTTTCTGTGAATATTTTTGTGGTAAGATGGGCGTAACTAATGCTTTTATATATTTATTATTTCCCTGTCTCGTACAGCTACAAGCACAGGGATGAAAATGTTTCTGCTGCGATTAGTTGAGAGAAAGAGAGGCGCAGTATGTCACACCCCCCCCACTGCCTCATGTTCCAGAACGTTGTTTCATTAGTGCGAGAACAAACGAACACACACACTTTGATTCTGGTAATTTATAGGGCAGATACACCAGCATACAAATTTAATGTTTGTGTTGTGTGCAAATACATAAATAAATGTTTCATTCTGAACATTTACTGCTCTCTGTGCTGTCTTGTTTGCACACTCCGTATGACGCCAGGTTCTCCTGTTTTGTTTCTTTTTAGAGACATTGCAGATAACACTTGACTATGTGAATCCATTCACCCTTGACTGTGTAACTGAGTGAAAGTGGACCGCATTTACTCCCCTATCGAAACTAATAAATGTTGCTTGTCTAGAGCTGATGGACTAAAAGTATTGTGTTAAGAAATTACGTTTTACCAGTTTCACCTTAATATATCAAACTCTGACTGATTGTAATTTGTGTTGTTTTGCCTATTTGAGATTTCTCCTCCTCCTCTCTCCTCTTTTTCCTCCTCTTTCTCCACCACCTCTTTCTCCTCCTCCTCTTCCTTCTCCTCCTCTTCCTTTTGCTCCTTGTCCTTCCCCTCCTTCTTTCTCCTCCTCTTGCTCTTTCTCATCCTCCTCCTTCTCCTTTTCTTTCTCCTTCTCATTCTCCTCCTCCTGCTCCTCCATACAATATATAATTAATGTGTATATACACTACTGCATTTTTTTATGAAAGAAACAAATTTTAACGTTGTTTTTGAAAGGATGCATTAAATTGATCAAAAGTGACAGTAAAGACATTTATAATGTTACGTGAGATTTGTTTCAAATGAATGTTACTTTTGAACTTTCTATTCATTGAATTCACTGTTTCCACAAAAATATTAAATGTTACTCAAATATTAAATGCTCAAACACCGTAGTTGTAGCTGAAAGTGGAAGAGTTGTGTTTGTGTTGTTGACACGTTGAAAATGCGCTGTTTTCAGGGTTTTGAATCCACTTTGCATATGTTTTAAAAGGATGAGCATACACAACACTTTAACAAACTATTTTCAGACTCTTTGTGAAATGAGGTGGCAGTATATGTTTATTATGGGAAAATTACCTTGGATGCATGTAAACCTTTTGTACGAGAACTCCAAACCAAACTTAGGAACCTTTAAAATAGCATAATAGGGACGCTTTTCAACATTGATAATAAGAAATGTTTCTTGAACAGCAAATTAACTTAATACAGTTGAATGATTTCTGAAGCATCATGTGACACTGAAGACTGGAGTAATGACTGTTAAAAATTCAGCTTTGCATCACAGGTAAATTTAAAAACCTTTTTTTAATTAAAATAGAAAATGTTTTTTAAATTGTAATACTGCACAATGTTCCTGTTTTACTGTATTTTTGATTAAAAAAATGCCTTGGTGAGCATACGAGACTTCTTTCATAAACATTAAATCCTACCAACCATAAAATGTTGAAAGGTAGCATAAATGTAAGTTGTCACATCTCTCTGTTTGCGTGTGTGTAAATAGCTGCTGCCCTGGTGGACCCTGCGATATGTCACTCTACATCAGCAGATACTGGAGGAGAGATCCCCACTGCTCTTCAACCTGGCGCTCAGCTGCATCGAGAAAGGCAAGAAAACACACTCACCGCGGTGTAGTCCTTTTACCTGTTCAACTACATTTGGATTTACTGAAGAAAATAGAGTGAAGCAGTAGAATTCTACACGTAAAAAATCCCATTTCTCCAAAGAGAAGTTTTAGAGATAATGTAGCTTTGAAGACAGACCAATCATGAACTTCAAAATTGATTTTGTAAAAGCCACAAGGCACTGATTTAAATATTAAAAAAAACAACATTTCAAAATTCCCAGTGAAGACCTACAGTGCTAATGATCCTGAAGTGAGATCCAGCAATCAAAGAATTTGCTGGTGCTGTGTAACAAGCGTACATAATCTTGTACCCACATAAAAAAATTAAAAAATCAAATAGTTTTTGCATCAAGCCAAATGTTGTGATTAATCTCATGTTTGTTTTGGTTCGAGGCTTGAGGATTTTTTTTTATTTTGAAAGGCCTGTAGAGAAAATGTACAGTATGTGTATTCAGTTCTTCTTGAACCCAGGCTGCTGAAAAAGTACACACTGTTGCGCTATGTGCCAACATTTGCAAGGTTTTTTCTTTTTAAAGAAATCATTATTTTAAACATCTTGGACTGAAATTGACAAAAACAGTGTAATGAAGTAATTACGAAAAAGCATTTAAGGGAATAAAAAAAAGTCAGGGATTTTAATACACCTTTTAATACAATGCTTTTTAAACAATTAGGTTTAGTATCTTAGCTTGACAATCAATCAGCATCATCAATTTTTTGTTTACCCTTGTGGCAGTAGTTTTTCTTTTTTTCTTAATGGATCATAGGTCTTTTTGGGCCTGATATCTCTTGGAATGTAATGTTTGAACTTACTTCAGATTAGGGTGTGGGCTTTTTTAGTGGAAACAAATCCTTGGGGAAACTGGAATCCTGAGTGTCTAAAAGGATTTCAGATCCCAGTGCTGCCTCAGATTTCTTCACAGCTCAGATCCTGATGTCACTTCAGCTGCTGAAGGCACATGTCAGCGACGTGAGACGCTCTTTAGTGGAGAGATGACACAGCTGTCAGCTCTTATTAAGTGGGTCATCTTTAGAGAAGCTGATGTCAACTAGGGGGCGACGTGGAGATTCAGGCTGTGTGTTTTTTGCAGTAGTGTGTGCGTGTGTTCATATCTCTGTGGTGACAGTGACGCCGTCACTTTGATGATGTCAGCACTTCATGTTTGTGTGTGAAATAGAGACGCAGTGACATGCCAAAGGTGGAGTAATGAGGTTTCCCAAAATTTGTGATCGGAGCATTTTCGTGGGCAGTTCCCTTTGGGCTCATATATTGCTTCTGTTCATTTGTTGATCGTTTCAGAAGGATTTGGATTTTTAGGTAGAGGATTTCACACTCAGGATTATGTCATCTCTGACATAACTTGACACCCTTGTGTCAGACGGACCTCTTTCAACACAGTCAGATTTAATAATCTCTCTATATGAATGTGTATATTTATTTACACTATCGTTCAAAACGTTTGGGGTCAGTATGAATTTAAAAAAAAAATTTGTGGATTTTTGAAAAACATTTATTCAGCAAGGATGTGTTCAAAAAGTGATGGTAAGTAAATGCTGTTCTTTTGAACTTTCTGTTTATTAAAGAATCAAGAAAGAATCAGTTTCCTCAAAAATATTAAGCAGCACAACTGTTTTCAACATTGATAAAATGAAAATGAAAATAAATATTCCCTGAGCACCAAATCAGCATATTAGAATGATTTCTGAAGGATCATGTGACACTGAAGACTGTAGTGGGTGCTGAAAATTCAGCTTTGCTATCACAGGAATAAATTACATTTAATATAAGTAATTGGTGTGTAATATGATATTATTTAATGTAATTAATGGGTGTGTAATATGATATTCTTTAAAGTACTATGTAATTGCCATAATTTGCCAAAATATATATATGGAAATAAGCGGAGCAATTCCAAGAATTCCTAATTATTCCATATCATGGCATGATATAAGTACAAAAGTCTGAAAATCTGGGAAGAGGGACAAATCAAATGCTAAGACATAAAAAGAGAAGAAAATCAAATAATATATACATAATAATAAAGCATATTCACTAGTGGTCTCGGTCTTTTGGACGCCTCTGTCTCAAAGATTTGACTGGCAGTCATTCAGTTGCTCCGATTAGGAAAATGTCTCTCTTCAGCTTTGGAAAAAGATTCTGTGACAAATCTTTGACTCTGATAAGCTGCTCAGTTTATATTTATGCATTTAAGAATTAAAGTGCTATGAATTACACATGTTTTAAACATGTTGATGAAATTTAAAAGGTCTCAGCATCATACATGAGGTAACTATTTCCTTTTACTTTGTGTGAACTGAAGCATTCATCATAGACGCCCATGAAATGGTTTCTGAGAGGAAAAGGGAAGTCAAAGATTGCATTGCTTTTAGTGGCAGGATATAGACCCGTTCCTCTGAAGAGTTTTGGTTGTTAATGTGGATTCACTAGGGAATCGTGGACTAAATAATGAGCTCTGCAGCAAAGCAGCATCTTAATTGGGTTCCTGTGCCTTCGGAATGAGTTTCCTGCGCTGCCTTTTAATCAGACACGCATCAGCTATGCCCCAATATAGATAATCAGCGTAGATGTTCAGATGCAATATTTACAAGAGGATACAGGCGATAATTCTGTCTTGTGTTGGTGAGTGAATCTGCTTCAAGAGACCTCAACATCATGCCTGTCTCTAGTTTCACTAGGCTTTTATTTGCAGAATGATGTTATATTTGTGAAGCTCTCAAAGCTGAAATAACACCTCGTTGATGTGTGTTGTCAGTTTCAGTATTGACTGCCAAAAGCATTCACTGTCCTTCACAGAGAATTGTGGGGAAATTAGGGGATCGCCATGGATTCACGTCAGCCGACTCGTTGACTGATTGACCTCAGAGGCATTTCAGAGCGTTTTAAACTAAAATAACATGCAGTTAAATATCAGAGCATGGACATCCCTTATATAAGTTTAGAAGCTAGTCCATTTTTATGGCTTTGTTAATTCTTTAATTTGTAGTATAGCTTAGGCCTGTTGTTTTCAAGTTATGAGAACCCATATTTTAGAGGAAAATAAAAATCTCAAGTCTGCCAAATTGAACCTGGCATATAGACAGACTATACAGTTTCCTCTCCTTATTTGACTGAGTGCGATCAGCTTTTTTGCATACCAAGATGTTCCTGAAGGTATTGATTCGCTACATTTTGATGCCTGAACACAGCTGTCATATGACTTTACGAGAGTTGATTGTAACCTTTTGTCCTTTTTGAGAGACTAGTTGTGACAATCATCACAAACCAGCTCCTTTTGTGTTCCACAGAAGGCGAGTAGATATCTTAAATTTTTAGGTGAATTATCCCTTCAGTAGTACTTCACAGCTGTATTGTTTAAAATCAGAAATCAAGTTTTTAATGTTGTTTATATGTCTATGTGGTGTTTTTAATGTTTTAAGACAAACCATGTGCAAATTCATGAGTCAACACCATTGCTGAGTATTTTCTCCTTAAAACTGCTGTGAAAAAAAGTCTCAAAATTGGCGGTGTTTCTTACATCACAAAGTATCTTTTAACCAATCATGTTAATGTGTCGGTGGGCTTTAGCATATCATCATAACTGTGCTGCAAAGCAGTGGAGTCTCAAGAAAAGCCAGGTTCCCCGGCTCTCATTTTTGGTTACTTTTGTGAGTCTTGTGTTGTAATAAAATACTTTGGAACACGTTAGTCGTTGTCCATCTCTTACTGTATGTTATGTGTCCCTTGACTCCTAGACATTTATGTTAGGGACCGTAACACCGGTATATTTTTCTGTTGATATGAAAAATTGGGTACATTTATCAATATAGTGGGTGATTTGTGTATATGATGTATATATTATGATGTTATGATGAACTATATGCCTTTCTCCACTGACGTTGTGAGTTGTTCAAAGCATTTCTAAAGCCCTATTCGGACGGGATTAGTTTTCCAGGGGGTTGGTAGAAAAATTGACTCGTCCGAATCTGCCTAGTCTTTTCCTCACACAACCTCTGTAAAAATTCCAGGGCAAATTACCTACTGTTTTTCGGCAAACTCAACGGTCATCTGAAAAATCTAATCCCGTCCGAATGCTTGTGATTGCTGATGTTGTATTATCCTACCGTTTTTGACCTACCTGAGCTACCGTCTGCGCACCAATCTTCAGCATGCTTTAATTTAGTTTCGATATGGATGGTATCAGACGAAAAAATTACAGATACAATTAATAAATTGAGCCAAATCGTGGAAACTGTCAAGACTTCCCATTTAAATATCAGTGTCAGGTAAGAGTAAGATACTTGTCTAGATTTCTCTGCTCACTTATTTATTATAAACAGCCACTGCTATAAACTTGTGAAGTTTACTTAAATGTTTTAAAATCATCTCAACAAATAATAGAGTAAAAGACGTGACGCACACACAGCACATGCCCATCTGTGACGGCCACGTCTAGAAAACACACACTCTCACTTCTGCAATAAACATGGAGATGTTAGTCCCGTCCGAATCAGTACATGAAATCACAGACGTCAAGTGATAAGAATTGTAACTCAAACGTCGTTTAGAAAACTTGTCCCATCCGAATAGAGCTTAAAGATACTGATTTTTAGAAGGCAGCTGTCGGACTCTGAGATGGTGAGCGGGAACATGGTTTGTGTAACATTAGCAACACATTATTAGCTGTTTGATATGATTAGCATTTTGCTTGACTATACGTTTATTATCGCTATGTCTCTGATGTTGTAGAGAGTGATGCATAAAACGCATTACCATTCTGATACATCGACTTGTAGACGACTGTGTGAGTGAGTGGAGGCGGGTCTCATTTGCATATTCATGTTAAATGATGACAGAGCGATTCCTTTAATTTTTGACTGGTTCTGCTTAGTCAACTTCAGATTTGTATTTGTGGAACATTTTAGGAGAATACAGCATAGTACTTTTTGACGTGTGGGAAACTTTGTATTCAGTTACTCTGTAACTGCTTTGTTGATCAGAAAAACCTTTCTTTTACATGACTGTTTTGCCCTTAATGCATCCACACACACATACATGTATATACCTACAGATTCTTTCAGCCTCCGGGCATCAATTTGCTGCAGCAATGGCTACATCTAAACAATCAACACATCTGCCTCTCAAACCCTCTGGACTGTTAAATTCATTGCTCAAACAGCTATACTATATATTGCTTTGTCCTTAATCTATAGCTGACTGAGCTGTGTGGAAGGTAATGTCTGAAATATCTGGTTTGCAATTGCTTTCAAACTTTAACCAGCAAGGTCAGCTTATGGACTGGGCCAATGGGACTAGAGTCCCTGTACTTCTTGCTACCAGGGGCCTCAAGCATAGAAAACCTAGATATAAATGACCTGGTATGTAAAATTGAAATGTTTGTGCCTGAATGCATGTGATTTTGTTGTTGCCACATGTGAAATAAACAAGGTGATATGTGTTCATGACCCCTCCCCATGCATCACTACTAAATTGCAGCTTGTGGTTTGTTGTCTGTTTTTAAATGTACATTTATGCAACTTTATATCTTGCAATTGCAAGTTTATGTCGTATTTGCTATCTAATTTCATTAGTACATCACTCACTGAGGTCCTTGCATGAACATAATCTGTCCTTGCTGACCAGATGGCATTATGGAGCTCCTAATGGCAGGAATTGATACTCCCACAAACAGAATCTGTTACTGAAAGATCTGTTGCAGCTGAAAGGCCAAACAAGCTTGAAATGAAACATGGCATTTATATTCCATCTAGAAAGTGTCTTGTCTTGAATCTTCATTGATATCTGAAGACCTTTTTAAATGTAGGTTCTCAAAGCCAGTACGATGTCTGAATCCCCACCCCACCAATTTATTCAAACTTCAAATTGTTCAAATTTATTGTCTTGTGGGAAAACAGACTGTTTTAACCAGTATAAATAAGTACAAAATTATGTTCTTCACAGTTCAGTCTGAATAAAAGTACACTGTCTGATAGTGTGTTTACCCTAGCAGTCATTATCTACTCATGCACCCACAGGATATTGAGTACTTTTGTATTTCAAAAAGTTAAAATGATCAGAAAAGAGAAGCTCTGATTTCTCAGAACAATAAGGTTATATTTCACTTCAGAGCTTAGGGTTTATGTTTCGAGCAAATTTGTCTGAGCAGTTTATTTATTTATCACTGACTTTGAAGTCAATGAAGCATTTTATTAGTTGGTAAATGATAAAGGTGAATAATTTTTAATCAGCGTTTACATTCAGTGAGTTACATGGGTGACTGGATATTGGAGCAGGTCTTCCATCATTGTGGTTAGTAAATGTCAAGCTTGCACTGGGATTTCACTGGTCTACTGAAGATTTAAACGCAGGTTTGTAGGTGACCGCTTTCAGGAGGGTGTCTGTGGGGAACTGATTTGGTGGTGTTTTTTTAATATTCAGTAGCAAAGGTTTAGAAGTGTTCAGTAGGGCTGTCAATCAACAAAAAATTGAGTTGCATGATGTGTTTTTATTTAATTTAGCCATGGACATCTTCGTTATAGAGTCTGCATATTTACATATTTACAAAATAACCAATATGCAGACATATTTTTAAAAAAGTCTAATGTATTCAGAGTGAACACATTATTTTAATAATAATAGTTAAATTATTACTTTAATTAATTTAATTAATTGTACTTGTTTGTTTAATGTTAAGTACAATGAATTGCACATTATTTGTATTGTATTAATTTTATTTTTTATTAATTGCTGTAAAGAGAAAAAAAAAATAACAAAAAAAATATTTATTTATTTATAATTTATTATATATTTATGTAATCAGTTGAATTTAACATTATTTAAAAAAGAATTCAGAATGAAACTCCATCTAGAAATAAAATATCATCTCTCTTATCATATCTGTACCCAATTAGTCATTGCTTTCGCTTTCTAGAATAAAACCTCAAATACCACAGGCAGAGATGCTTCTTCTTTAATGACAGGCTTTCATAACATTTGACGACATTTGAAGATGTGACATTGAAAAGTAGGCTGCATGTATGATTAATTCAAAATCAGGATTTCAGCTATTTTAGTCAGTATACTCGAGGCTCACTGTGATATTTTTATGACTGCCTTTCTTGCTGCTTATTTTTTTGTTAACACGAGGTAATCGCTGTTTGTGTGTCATCTCTTTGTGTGAGCAGAACAAAGAGAAGCGCTCATTTCTTACCCTTCACAGATACATGTGCGTGACTTGCCCGTGAATGATGTGGCGCTCTGTTAGTATATGAGAGGAAAGGTGTTGCTTTTCCATGCTAAATGAGTGGACTTTAAAACACTCAGATCTTCACACAGATCACGCTGAAGGTCACATTAAGTGTTCAAGCTGAGCTTTTTATTTCATACATGCAGTATTGCTGAAAGTGCATATACAGCTGTGGACTTTTGGCTCAATTATCACTACTTTATTCTTTCATTTAGTTAGATTTCCTTTATCGTTTTTACTCCCTTCTATTTTTCTTACTTTCTCCTTTCTTCCTTTATTTATTCCTCTTCATTTCTGCTTCGTTTCTTCCTTTGTTTTCAATCTTCATCCTTTTTCTTCCTTTCCTCTTTTCTTCATTCGTTCTTGATTCATTCTTCCTCCCATCCTTCTTTAAAAGGGGTGTGTAGCGCAATGGATAAGACACATGCCTTTGGTGTGAGAGACCCGGGTTCGAATCCACTGTGAGACACCAATGTGTCCCTGAGCAAGACACTTAACCCCTAGTTGCTCCAGAGGCGTGCGACCTCTGACATATATAGCAATTGTAAGTCGCTTTGGATAAAAGCGTCAGCTAAATGAATAAATGTAAATGTAAATGTATTTGTTTTTTCCTCCTGCCTATTTTCTTCCTTCATTCTCTCTTCCTATGTCTTTCTTCCTCCTTTTCTTTATTCTTCCTTCATTCCTATTTTCTTCATTTTTGTTCTTCCTCATCTCTTTCTACTTTCCTCCTTCCTATTTTTGTCCTTTCTCCTCCTTACTTTCTTTGTCTTTTTTCCTTTGTTTCTTTCTCTTTTCTTCCTTTCTCCCTGATGTTTTTCATCCCTCCATCATTTCTACTTTCTCCTTCCTTAATTCCACATTCTTCCATTCATCTTTCTTCCTCTTCCTTCCTTACTACAGTACCTAATTTATGCTTCCTCCTTCATTTTTCCCCTTCCCTTCTCTGTTTTTCTTTTTCTATTTCCTTTTTTGCATTCCTTTCCTTACTTCCTTCCCTCCTTTCCCTTTTTTCCCTTTTTCCCTTCCCTTATATGTGGCAATTTAATAAATGTTGAATGTGAAAAAGTGTAGATGGTGCCTCTCATGACCTGGTCCTTCCTCTGTTTCTGTAGTGTGTAAATGTGAGGAGCTGTTCACCAACAACACATACAGGAGCCTGGCCATTCAGTTCCACCTGGAGTGCAGTTATACCTGCCTGACCTACTACGAGTATCGCAGGGCCAAAGAACACTTGCACTCAGCCCGCGATCTGTCAGGACTTGATGTTAACATGACAGGTAGGCAATATAACTAGAAGAAAAATGATGATTCTGTGCAGGTGATTGAAGGATGGATATACGGCAATGCATGACGGAAGTAATTGGAAGATGGAATGAATGAACGAATGGACGGAAAATATGGATTACCTAGCACTGCGAATGAGGAAAGAATTGATGCAATGCATGAATGATTAAATAAATGTTTGTCTCCCTCAGGTGCCCTAGGGAAGAGAACTCGTTTTCAGGAGAACTTCCTTGCTCAACTCATCTTAGATGTCAAACGGAAGGACAACTCGCCTGTTTTTAATTCTGATAGTCTCTCCCTCACACCAACACCCAAAGAACTCTTACCAAAGGTACATGGGAGTGTCTAAAAGTAGCTTTTGTTATGAATTATGTCATGACAATGGTGGTTAATTGACAAATCTACAGGCCATAAACTATTTAGTTTGATTTAATTGAATTTTTGTATTATTATTATTATTATTATTATTATTATTATTATGTTATTATAATTTTTAATCAGCTCAGGTCATTGTCACCAGAGCATCATATGCATGATGGGTATATGTAATTTGAGTTTTCTTTATTTGACAATTCATGTCATTTGAATTACTTGCATCACTGTACGAGTGACGGTCAGAATATTATTAAAATTCGACTTTTTATGTTGGCGTTTCTACTGATATTCCACTAAAATTTGGTGAATAACTTCTATTAACTTTCAAAAGTCAATTTCCACTCTCCTTTGGCTCTTGTCTTGTGCTCATTTTGGCCCCATGGTATGTAAATACCTGTCACAGTCCTTTTGGGGGCAAGAATTGTGCATTACTTTTCCCATCCATCAGGGGGCGACGTTTATTTTACTTCTGACAGCAGACATGACATTGAGCTGCAGTGAAGGTCGTGAAAAATATATTTTATGCAGATTTCCATCTGTCCCATTCTTTCCCGTCTTCCTCTCGCTGTCTCTCTCCTCTCACCCTGAGGCAGTGCTTTACTTTTATTGCACATTTTTGGACGGCAGTTGAGTTTTATCTAGTGTTTGGCTGATCTGTGCAGTGGCAGTGTGGTGTCTGGTATTATCTGCTTTGGCTGCAAATATGACAAATTGGGGACAGACAAAGATTTTACGGAAAATTCCCGGACCTTATCTCTGTTTCCCCTTAGCTGGCCTCGTTTTAAAAGTCCAGTAAATCATTTTTTCCAGGATTGCTTGAGTTTTTGGATTAAATGTGATAAGATCAGTATTGCTTACAAACTCTGAGCTGATAGCACTCCACTAGGTCTTTGTTATCGTTTGTCGTGATGGCTTTTCAGGAAAAGTATACGTGTGTGAGCGGTCTTCGTTTCATGGGAATAGAATGTAAATGTCAACGAATTAGATCTTAAATGGGCTAAAGCAGAGGACCATGTTCATTTGCATATGCCCCGCCCCAGCTAATAAGTATCAATGCTGACTATGATTGATTTTTTTGATGCATGAGCTAACATCATTTGCTCATTTGAGGTAATATTTCAGGAAATAACCCTTCTAAAGGGATTATAAAGAGCTAAATGTTTGTTTAATGATTACAATGTAAAATTCGACAGGAGAGTGGGCTTTATAAATGCTGTTCATAATACAATATTAAATATGTCATGTTGCCTCTCCTTTTTTGCTCATCTAAAGTGTGATCTGTGTTTGTCATACCTCTAGCATTTTTAAGGTCTTTATAGGATCTGCTCTGATTCTCATCATGTGTTTATAGGATCTTCAGTTGGGTGATGATACAGTCCTGAACCAGATTAACCTGGCAGAGCCGTCTGAACATGAACTCCCAGACCTCAGCGCTGAGGAACAGGCCCTTATATTGGCCACATGGTGAGTGTCTCAGTTGATTTGAATCGGTCCTGTTTGAATTGTGACTGTGGTAATAGGATGGGCACTCTGAAGTGACAACAGCGATCGATCATGAAACGCAATAATCGCTTGAGTGTCTTTTTCAAATGCACTAATGACTATACACAGATACACAAAAGTGACCTCATTTCTGGATGTACCTTGCGGTCCAATTCACCAAACTGCAATTTGTATCAATCTTGTTCATGGCGACTTTCACTCTAGTGCTTCATCAGCGCTCAATATTTAGACGTTCCTCCTTTTAAGAGATGGTAGACTGTCCTCAACACAATGATAAAAGTTTTCAGACTCTTAGTTTTTTTTTATAGCATTTATTATACATTTATTTTTTGTTAAATTATGCCTTTTTATATTTTCAACTTTCTTTAGTGTGTAATGTTGCTGTTTGAACATGAAAGAGGGCTGTGAAGTTACAAAGCATAAAGTCTACTCAAAAGGGAGTCATTCTCTATATCAGTACGCACTGTTTCTGAACTCCATTGCAAAACGCCTCAATTAGTCTTGAGTTTTCTTCCGGGAATGTACACGTCACAATATTCATCATTTAAATAATTTCCGCTTAATTGATATGCAAAAAAGGGACAAGGCCTGCTTGAATTGTGTTAGTAGCATGTTGAAACTCGCTGTTATGGTGAGGGGCGTGGCATTTCTAAAACCCTTTCAATGCGGTTTACCAATCATAACACACTGGTCCAGCTGACCAATCAGAGGACATTGCGCTTTTCAGATGGGAGGGGCTTCATAGAGACAGAAACTAAAAAGAGTATTACTGACAGACTAGGAAGAGAGGTGCTGCAACAATGTAAAATTTGTGAAGAAAAATGTGTTTTTTGAACATTCAAGCATGAAAACCTTTTTCAGTAGACTCCAAAAACAAAATCGAAACTTAAAAGAAAAGGGCATATAGGTCTCCTGTAAATAAAATTTAAAAAAAAGTTTATTATTTTACTGTGTTAACTTTTATCAGAACTTTCAGTTTTATAAAAATGTATTAATTGTATTAAATACATATGAATATGTGAGTAGCAAGGTTGTCACTGTGAAGGTAAAAGTTTCACTTTTATGGAAGTTTTAAGTCTTGCAGAGGAAATACACATACTGCCACTGTCAACAGTTAAATGAATCACACATACCAGAAGTACATAGAAGTATGTGTATGTTTCTTGGTTTCTGACACTTTATTATAGACCGTTTTAAGAGTCTACCTTGTGCATGTGATATTGAACATACTTCTGAAAGTCAGGTTGTCAAAGCCCAAGCCAAAACGCTTTACGAGTATGACTTAAACAGGTCCTCTGGCTGAAATGTGCTTAAATTCATACAGACAAAAATCTTCTGTCTCCTTATCCTTGAGATAAGTTTTATAAGCTGTAGTATTTTAGTTCCAGTCGACATTTAATCATGTCCGGGATGTGTAAATCATTGTTATTTAGGCATGATTTATCTTGGTAACTTTGAAGTGCTGCATCAGGCCTCTGTTTTGCAGAATATTGTTTTGTTTTTTTATTTGTGGCCAAGTGCGCATTGAGAGTGGTCATCCACCCCCATCTTAGCCCCGGGAGGAGGTGCGGGGTTCTCCTACACTGCTCTCTAATTAGTGTTGTACCAGCCTGTGCATCCTGTTCGTTGTAGAAAGGTCGTCATCTTGCCCGACTGGCTGCTAGGAGACAAATTGCAGGCGTGGAATAATTAGCAGGGCGTAATTATGCAGGCCAGGGACCTTAATTGGGCTGCATGATGGTTGAAGGTGAATTATGGGCCGTCAGTGATGCAGTCAAGCAAAACCGCACGTACAGTTTAACGGGGTTCTCTTGGAATGCGAACAGCCTGCTGTACATTTATTATCCTCTGTTAACGTAAAGAACTGTGATGCAAATGAGAGATGGTTGTGCTACGTTATAATAATGGGGTTAAATAATTGAACTGCTGAGTTATGTTTGAGATGTGCAACCTCATATTTTATACTTTTGACTTTTGTGACAACTTTTTTTTAATTCCTCTAATGAAATACATGGATTGTATTTCCCAAAAAATAAATGGGGACTATGCACCCAAAAATGAAAATTATCCCATGATTTACTCACCCTCAAGCTGTCCTAGGTGTATATGACTTTCTTCTTTTAGACGAACATATAAACGTATAGATATGTCGAACATATAGATGACATATTAAAAAATATCATTGCTCTTCCAAGCTTTATAATGGTAGTGAATGGCGGCCCTGATTTTGAAGTAAAAAAAAAAGTGCATCCATTCATCATAAAAGTAATCCATATGACTCCAGGGGGTTAATAAAGGCCTTCTTGAGCAAAGCGATGGGTTGGGTTTTGTAAGGAAAATATCCATATTTAAAACTTTCTAAACTAAAATAACTAGCTTCCGACAGACGTCCTTTGCAAGTCGATTTACGCCAAAAAAGACTACGGATGTAGGAGTAGCGTAAGCTTTGACACCTCTCGCGGTTCAAACAAATAGGACTGGGCAACAAACTCAAGCTCCTCTTCTTATATTGAAATCCTCTATCTTTTTTTTTTAAATCCTCATTTTAGACTTCTAAGTCGTGACCGGTGTTTTGTTTTGCTCTATCCTCTGTGCTTCCGCGTTCATCAATACGTCATTCGTCAGGTCCATTGAATAAGGAAATATACATTAAATATGTATATTTTTCTTACACGAATGCATCACTTTGCTTCAGAAGGCCTTTAGTAACCCACCGGAGCCGTGTGGAGTACCTTTATGATGGATGAATGGGCTTCAAAATTTCAACGGCCATTCACTGCCATTATAAAGCTTGGAAGAGCCAGGACATTTTTATTAACTCTGATTGTATTGGACTGGAAGAAGAAAGACATATACACCTACAGTAGGATGGCTTGAGGGTGAGTAAAGTGACTATCCCTTTAATGTTCCCCATAATTTATCTTTACATTTTATCTCCTTACTGTAATACAAGCAAAAAAAAAGCAATGGGTGTGTATATTCAAGAAAAAATTTGTTTTGATTAAATGTAGCACAGCACATACTGCAGTACCATTATGTACAGTCATTTTACAATTTTACTGTTCTAATCTATACATTTATAAAGGAGCTGTATGTAAGAAATGTATTTCAATTAATCATAAAATGGCCCTGATATGTCACTAGACATTAAGAAATCATGTTCATTTCAAATACTTATATCACTGACAACAGTAGTCCGGCCAGGATATTGTCATTTAAAAAGTGAAGTTGCAGCCCTCAACTGATGTTGATGCTGTCATCTTGTGTTTTGGCCTGAAGCGCCACCCTCCACCTATCTACCAATCACGAAGTCAGTAGTGTTTCGGCATCCGGGTTGCCAGCTCTGCTCTAGTTGAAAGCTCCTTGTAGCAGCCTACGTTCCTGCTGGATCCTGCAGCCTATCTGGCAACCTCGAGTCAGGGGGAGGGGGAGGGGATACACCGCTCTACAGTAATTTGAATGTGATTGCAGTACCAGTTTTGGCCACAATCTTACATACGGCTCCTATAAATGTATTATACATTTTAAGGTTATTTATTTATTTTTCACTCCTGACCAAACAAATGCTTTTATTAGACTACTAATATTACTGGAGTCTAATATAAATGAGATGGTCTTACATAGATTGTACTTGGTTTTCATTAATTTCTTATTGTAAAACTTTTTTTTTAAATGAACAAATTACTAAGAGTAAAGATAAATTAGATTTTTTTTTTTTGCATTACATTTTTTTAGTCTTTTGATTGTGGATTCATGAGATACCCACTCTAAAATCAGCAGCAATGTTAATATGGTAACATATTTTTGTTGAGGTTATGGCAAGATATCCAGCAAGTACCTCACAACTAGAAAAGCACTCTCTGGTCGTACAGTAATATTCATGCAGTGAAATCCAAATTTCTCGAATAAAGGATGAGACATGCAAGCTCTCTGTTTTGCATTGCAATCATTATGAGGGACATTTTTTTAAATTGTGTCCTTGACCTGTGAACTAAAAGAAACTTAGGCTTATTTTATATGCAGATTTTTTGAATATTGTGTTTTTTTGCTTTGCAGCATAGACTTTCAGAAGAATAATCCTGTTCACAAGCTAAATGATGAGGAGCTCCTGGCTTTCACGACGGTAAGACGCACTGTTTTCTTTCTTTCTCTCACAGCCATGGTACATTTGACACATCTCAGACACATCAGTACATGCAGTTGTATTTTCAGTCTGACAGACGGAGTGTATGTGAACAGGTTTTTCTCATTTGGTCACAGTTTAGCATCTACAATGTGTCTGTTACACTAACAAATGCAAATGGATGAAATGGTCTTATGGTTGCTTCTGTTAATCTGCTCAGAACAGTAAAAAAAGAAATGAGGGGCCGTGCTCTGGTAAAATCTTCCACGCATAGTTCTGCTCATAAGGTTACATACCCCTTGCAAAATCTCTTTTTTTCAATTTAGAACTACAGACTTTTTGACCAAATATTTTTAAATTTACATACAATTTTTTAGTTAAGTTCACAAAAATAAATGGATTTACACTTGTATTTTAAAAATACATTTACATTTGGTTTAAAAGCTTTCTAAGCTTAATCTTGTAATCATGTTGTATGTGGCATTTTTGATATTGCATAAAAAAAGAAAATACATTTTCCGGTCCTAGTCTGGTTGAAATAAAGGGTGAGGAAAGGATTTCCAAAATGCATAACTTGCTTAGGAGCCATTCACACAAACTGTGAACGTGTTTTTGCTTTGAAAATCGTGAGACGTGGGCAGTGGAATGGGGAAAAAAATTTCGTTCAGCAAAAATGAAGAATGTTGTGTCATGCACGAGACGCAAAAAACGTGAGATGCGAGCACAACGGTTAAAGACTTCCGTCTAGTACATGTTTACATTTAAAAACAATGTAAACGTAGTGCAGTGAAATTAAAAAACGCGTTCTGTGTGAATGGCTCCTTATAGTGGATAATTTTTTGTGAAAAATTTGCTAAATGTGTTAGAAAATGTGCATAAACCTCCTTGAAAGTGATGTTTTTTTTTCTCTTAAACACATGGAATATTCTGATATTGATTTATTTAGCATAAATTAAATTTGCAACTTGGATGGAAACTAATGACAGTTTGTGGCCTTTTGCAATAGGGGTGTATGAGTATTTGGTTTGCTGCCTGCTGTTCTTAAAAATCCTCTAAGTTCTGTAAATTCTTCAGTTTTCCCCAACATACATTGCGAATTTCTGTTTTTCTCCACTTTTGTAAAGTTTGATCAATCTGGACATTTATGGGCTCATACACAACAAAGCCCAAAAGTCATTAATTCATGAGGAGACAACACACAATATTAAGAACCAAGAGTATTAAATGCAGTATAGTTTGTTAATTTAAACTATTATTTTGTAGAACATATTAAAATATATGCAACTCTTTCTATGCAAAATAAATTTACATTTCCATTTACATATATATTTCTTGAACGCTAATCTTAATCTACAGGGGTATGTAAACGTCTGAGCTCAGCTATTCAAGTCTCTTTCTGACATCTGTGTGCTGTTGAGGATTTGACTTCCAGACGTTGTCAGAAAGAGGGAGATTTATTATTTTGACGTCTTTATATTTTCAAGTGTAGCAGTTTTTGACAGCCTGTGTGAGAATGATGGACAGATTGAAAACTGCCCATTTCCTTTCAGCTCATTCACTCAAAACTCGCGTTACAGGAAAGTGAAAAGCCATTGGTCTGGTCAGGTATGAGGAGAAAAAAACTCACTGAGCTAATGAAGACACTTCTCTGCCGGCAGGCCATATTGTCTTCCCGATAATCTTTAAGCCACTTCCTGGTAATTTAATTAGTTCAATGTTTCAGACACTAACAATTTAGGAAGGTACCCCGAAAGTCACTACTTTTAATCTGTTGCGAGCTTCCCACCATTAAGATGTGAAAACAACGATGTGGCTATTCTTTTTAGCAAACACCCTCAACTGAAGCATCACATACTACATGTTCTGCTTAATCATTATGTACCGGTAAATGAAATAATGCCCTACGGCAGAGACGCGTCTGTAAAAGCAAGCCAAGTGCTCAATGCGAAACTGTCTACATCTGCTGTGAACATCATTTTTAACCACCAGCAAATTAGCATACAAAGAGTTTTTAAATCGGCAACCTGTGCCCACCAACAGCCTCAATTATTTATAGTCTGTTATTGCTGAGGACAGTTGTGTGTGATTTATATCCATTTACAAATGTCTCTGACAGCAAAATCAACCACTTTAGAATCACGCGTGTCTTGCGCTATTGTGGGGGTGCCATGTTAAAGTGGTTGGGCGCAGATGATGAAAACATGATACTTTTACTATAGGGGTGAGTGAGGTAAGCTACTACAGTATGTTTTACTCAAGTTGACCACTAGGCATGGAGTAGTAAGAGGAGGTAAAACTAATATTCTTAGTTATTTAAGCATGTCTGCAGTTAGCTATAGAGTTTTAGAAACATGTCTTGTCAGTTATTTATTTATTTATTCATTTATTTTATTTTGTTATGCTTTGTAGTAGTATTTCCTGTATTTTGAAAGCAAAGCGTACTCTGCCAATGCTTATATAAACACTGTATAAATGTAGTTTATAAAAGCATTTATATAAATATTTTCTTACATTAATATATTTTATATGCTTTTATGTATGCGTTTCAGCATTTATAGAAAGATTGATATTAAAAAATAAATCAAACATACAAAAGGAATCTAAGATAAATTCATAATTTTCCAATTAGTGTTGGATGATTTTATTTATTTTACTATATTTTTCTATTATTATTATTATTATTATTATTATTATTATTATTATTATTATTGTGGGGGTTTTTTTGTATATTCATCTATTATATAAGATGATGTGTGCCCTTGTATGCTACGGTACTGAATGATTAACAAATTCATGTACTGAGATTTACTTTGTTTGCTGAGGTACTTAAAAAAAAAAAGACCTATGTATTTTTGTTGTATATGTTTAGATTGTCATTTCATTGCCATGATACACGATCTATAAACCATTGTATTGTCTTTCTGTCTTCTGCTGCTGTATTTACACACAAATAATCTGAATCTGCACTTGTATAACTGTGTAATGCTGTTTATTTAACCGTTATTTTAACATTTTCAAGGGTGATGTTTCAGCTTGTCCTCCTCCTACGTTGTTTTCTTCTTTTCTAATTTATACTTGGGTTACTGCCCTACCCGTCTTCCCAGACTCCGAATCTATTTGCATTCATTAGAAGTTGCCTTTCTCTGGCTCTCGGAGGACCTCGGCTGCTCCGCCTCACTGTTTAAAGCTTGATATCTTCATTTGTACGAGCAATGAAGTGAGTCCTCCGATCTTATACGTTCGGCTGTGTGCACTTCTCTCTTAAACTCTCCCACATTTTGGAATGAGGTCAGTTCTTTTCAAGTGTTTTTGTGTTATGGCCAATTGCAATTTTCCCCAAAGTATTAAGTGACTTTCCTAGACAACTTTAACCTTGAGAAGACATGTTTCAATACTTGACAAATACACAAACCTGTTCTCATGGCCGCTGAGATGTTGGTGGTCTCTTCTTGAAGTTAAACCCTCCTAATCAACACCTTTTAAGATCACAGGGTGTTCAGGAACCCAATTAGGTGTGGTACTGTGAAATATGTGTCTCCATCTTTGGAAGTTTTGACTGTCTGACAGCTTTAGCAAACAATTCTAAGCCAATTCGAATGTGTCAACACCCACCCCAAAGACGTCACCGTAAGTCATCAGATATGCCAATCTCAGGTTTGCTTAAAGGTACGAGGCTCTGACCGACAGGGCGAAGCAGTGTGATGGATTGGAAATGAGAAGTAAAAAGGGAACAAGAAGGAAAAATGTGTCTCCAGAGTCTGACCCAGAGGTTTGCATCATATTCGGCAAAAGCTGTTAGAGTCAGGTCCCTCTGGAAAAATAATCTACACTTTGAGCAAAGAGTTCAAACAGCAGTTTCCTGTGCCTGATGGAGCTCTGCTTTCTGCATGAACTCTAGAGTCCATATTTTAAGCAGCTTGGAAACCAAATTAATGGGGTAGAATAGGTCTATGAGTCAGTTTGGGATGAGGACATCCTCTGCTTCTGGACATAATTCAATAAAAATCACTGTAGTTGATGAATTTGTACTCATAAACACTAGAATGAGATGAAATGATGATTATTTGGGTGGTTTTTCAGTATGGTTGGGAAAATTGAATCATTTCAACACCGTATGCAATACAAAAGGAAACTCTAAGAGAAAATTATTCAGAATTTGTCCAAGATTTCAGTCAGTGTCAGCTGGTTTGAATTATTTATTTTCCAAAGCCTCTTTTTTTTTTTCTGTAGTTGTCTAATTGGGTGAGTTTCGTTTTAATAGAATAAAAGAAGCAGTCTTCTGATTAGGTTATGGTTCATTTCAAAGGTTAAAAGTAGTAAGATTTTCAGAGCTGTAATAACCATGTTCATCAGTAGTCTGGTGTGTGCCAAGCTCTTTTCTGTACTGTTTTATTAAACTCCCTGAATGTCATTTCTAAATGTTGCGATGAGCTTCGTTTTTAAATGCTTAAGCTATACAGCGTTTTCTTTTTAACCTGCCTTATAATACTGGCGCTATCCAAGAATAACCAGCGAGATAGAGCGTAACGAGGGGTGGGGACTATCATTTATATGTCAAGATTATTTATTTTCTTCATCCTCAAAATGAAGTCTTTTCAGGGAAGCCAGGGAAGGGGATGTGTTCGTGGCTGAGTTAGCACTTCTTTAGGAACAGCAGGGAATACTTTCATAGCCCAGCCGTTTAACACTGCAAACACTCTTTCCTCTCATTTAATCATTTTGTGAAGGGTGGGAGGATGATAAAAATGTGTGCTGTTAGAAAAAATACATTGACGTACACGCCCTAAAAGGATGAGGGTTTGTTATATGTTTGTGTATATGAGAGCACATTGTCATAACTCATTGCAGAAATGTCCCTTCACCAATGGTTGACTTTTGGTGGTGAGAATGATCCTCTGGTTTTAATGATCAAGAGTCATTGATTGACCTCAAATACTGTTGCACATACAGCTGATAATGATTGTATTGAATGAAACATTCTCATCATTCACACGTGAAGTGATAAATCATTTAGGACATTACTGGGATCTTTTGGGCATCAATAGGCATTGGCTGCATCATACACAACCCATATCCCATACAGCAATGTTTATATGCTTCAAGAAATCAATCCGATGCCATGTTTGGCTGCGTTCCTAGATGCATATTAAGCCCGGTGCTGGATTATACTGTTAATTGGCAAATCTGATTTGAAAAACCCTTTTTAGTTAACAGTATGTCCAGGGAAACTAGCTCTTTAAATGAGTTTGTTGAGATCAATAAAGCTTTTTTTTGTTGAAGTTTCAATTTCTGCCATTTTCATCAATTTTAAAAGGAGTTTGCTCCAGACTGCTGTCTTATTTCTTTTCTTGATCCTTCCCTAAACCGCTGGTCTTGGCCGTGGGAAGAGTAACATCATTCGCATCAAAATCCCCCCTCGTAAGTGCCAAACCCGCTTCAGTTTCAAAGAGCTCCTCATCTGAGATGAATCATAGAGGTTTTGAGGCTGTTCTGGTCTGATCTCTTTGGTTTGTGATGTCATGGGTGGTAGCATCTCTACTAGTTGCTGTCAAAACCTAGCCCAGCAGTTTGCAAACCCACATGGGGAGTTTGTACTTCCTCTATCTGTCAGCACTTTCCCGCTCTTTTGGCCACCAGACCACATGAGGTAACCTCCAGGGTGTGGCATTTCAGCTTGCGTAAGCGGTTTAGTTTCCGATGATCATTGAACCCCCATCAGGGATCTCAATTCCTCCTACACTACAGTAGGTCAACGTAGTGATGGCATTATGTATGTAATGTGAGCTTGTGTTTGTTTGGTTGGAATGGGTCGTTTCCTCGCTGTGTTACCCATGAGGCCGATACTTGTGTTGATCTCACCGATGATCTCTGGCCAAGGGCAGTGCACTGTTGGCTGGACTGTGTGCCTAAATCCAGTGCAGCCGAGTGTGAACGCATTGGCTCTTCCAGGGCAGTGTGTCCTGTCAGATCTAAGGTGAACACCTGCTGTTTAACTCATAAATCTTTTGTTCACAGAGATGGGCGTATCCGTAGGGCAATGCCAGGTCTGTCAGTCAACAGTGGCTAATTTGAGCCTGGACATGGGATGGGCATGTTGCTTGCTGTTCATGATGTCATTTTGTGTGGGTGTTTCTTAAACTTTGGGCACTTTTATGTCCCAAGGGTTGATTTTTATTAAAATCAACAGATTCAACTTTTCTTTTTTGTCATAGGAAGACCACATTAACGTTTTACCATGCCTTCATTCAGTTTTGACTACTATTCAAATGACGTTTATGTATAGATTTTGTTTTAGTCTTGTCCTAGACCTAGAATGTCAGAATTAACCTGAAATTTGTCACAAAAATATCAAAAATATGAATTATAGTAATTTAAATATGTGTGATCATGAATTCTATAAATTAATTTGTCATTCCAACTACACAGAATTGTAATAAATTCTGTTCTAAAGTTAGTGTACTTGTTTGCCAAGGAGATGGTAATGTCATAGAAAAGCTTGAGATGAAATATTACACGTAATGTGAAGAAAACTGAGAAATTTTTTTTTTGAGATGTGGTGGAAAAAATTACACTGTGGTGGGAAATAAAAAACCCCTAAAAAGACTAAAGAACTCTCCTGCGATGTACACTACCATTCTGTGAAATACTTTTTCCAGCAAAGATACGTTAAATGTATCAAAAGTAAAGACATTTATAATGTTACAAAATATTTATATTTCAAATAAATGCTGTTCTGTAACTTTCTATTTATCAACAAACCCTGAAAACTGTATCATGGTTTCTACAAAAAATATTAAGCAGCACAACTGTTATCAGCATTGATAATAATTGAACATTGAAAACATTGACATGTTTCTTGAGCACCACATCAGCCTATTAGAATGATCTCCAAAGGATCATGTGACACTGAAGACTAGAGTCATGGCTGCTGAAATTTTGTTTTAGGAATGTTTGTTTCCTGAAAGTTTACAGGTTTAAAAATGACAATGGTTGTATTGTCGTCGTCTCCCAACCCCCCAATACCCCTCCCAATTCTTACTGAAGGTTCTGTCAGAACGAGAGAGAGCATCTGGTTGTTTTTTTTACCAACAGTGTTCAGAGAGCATGTTGGTGTCAGCTTGGTGCTTTGTAAAACACACAAAACAAACACAGTTGAGATATGTGGAACAGAAGCAGATTTAAAACATTCATGTGTGACTTTCAGTTTTAGTGGGCTGTATATTTGTATAACACTCTAAATGCAGTTAGTGTGGTTTGAATGAGAAGATTCCTTGCAGTCAGGACAAGAACAGTTGGATTAATATAAAAAATAAAAAACACATTGTTTTCCCTTCCGTGTCTGTGCATGGAGTTTATTTATGAGAAAACAGTGTGAGGTTTAATTTCCCCTCCATTCTCTTTGGTGACATATTCATGTTACATGTAACCACAGGCCACATTTTCTGGTCATTTTCCCTAAACTACAGTCCATGTGATCTGGGCTTGTCCTTGTGTCTTCCTGAAGGTCAAAAGACCAGCTATGACGATACAGGCAGAGGACAAACAAGCCCTTTCCTTCCACTTTAGTGATTTACTTCATCTTCATGACTGATTGATTGCACCCGATGCTCAGTTTGATTCAACACCTGTGTTCTCACAGCCACTGTTTTTCTCTTAGACATCACAAAAGATGTAACAGTCAGTTCATTGAGGGCGTTTGCCAACAACCTTTCTATCTTCTGCTGATCTGCAATCTGCTGTTGCTGGTCTCCACTGGCTGGTTGTGTGTGCAGGCATCTTTCCAGTCTACATGTGGATCCAGGAGTCTGCAGGCTGGTTAGATGGTTGTCACGTGCCCAGCAAACATCACAGTTATTTGTCCGCTTTTTATCTTTAAGAATTTGCTACATACATTGAATGTCTACACTTCTTGAATCATTTAGTGATGTATTGCATGAAGTGAAGTACATGTACATTTATGCATTTGGCAAGTGATACTATCCAAAGCGAGTCGTGACTCGTATTTACGATTTACAAGCGACTTGTATTTCATTCAAGGTATACATTTGATCGGTTTGTGCATTGTTGCCATCCTCTACTGTTTGTGCTACAGGAATGCAGGTATTTTTAGTTCATGCTTTGTTTTTGTACAGTACTTTTTCTTTAAGGGGTGGGTGGTATGACAAATGCTTTTGGTTTTTTATTCCAGTAGCAATACACATCACAATATATATATATTTTTACTGCAAATTCAACCAAAAAAAGTTTGAGGTTACATAATACATCCTTTTACATTTACAATAGATTCAAATACAAATGCACCTTGTGACATTGAAGAACTATCAAAGATGCCTTTGTTGCAAGTCATATGCTAAAATTTCATTTTATTCATGCACACTCTCAGCACTGATCTGACATTGATTTGTTTGGTAATGAATCCCAGAGAAATGACTTTCGCTGCTCGGATCTTGTGGGGTGTGTCATCTGTAATATGTCACCTGACAAGCAATTTCAAATACTTGTAATGCTGAATCCATCCAGAAGATCATAAATGTCAAAAACAATTTTTTTTACAAAGTGCAGAGCATCTGTCTGGTCCCTCATAAATTTACAACACCCTTACCAGCAAAGAAATGAATAAACAGGTTGTAGTTTTTTGGGGGATGTTTGCTTGTGGGTTAAATTGTAAATTGAGGACATGGTGTTGGAGAGCATTACTGCTGACATGGTGTTAAAATCTATAATATAATATGATATACGATAATAAATATTTTTTATAATATAATAAATATATATTTTAAATATAATAAAAAAGTAAATGATATAAAGTTTTGTTACCGGACTGAACCAGATTTAACACAACTATGTTACCTGCCATTTTCAGTTTCTGTTTATAGGGTGATAAAATATTATTTGGACCAAAGGTCTGTCTCTCATTTTGTTGATCATTTGGGATCTTCATGTGGCTCTTCATTCACTGAAGGGTTTATGTGTCTGAAGCACCTGCCGTAATCGGAATGATATCATGGCGGCGCAGACGTGCACTGGCTCAAGTAGTCTTATTGGCTTCAGGATGGTTTCCAGCAAGGACTGGCTAGTTCAGGCTGAACTTGAGCTCTCAAATCTGTTTGGAAAGTGGAACCGTTCTGATTGAAAGCAGGTCGGCCGTTGGGGTTAATTTATAGCCGCGGCTTTTATGTGACTGTCTCACCATAAATCTTTTAGTTCCACAAGAGCCTAATGACTTTACCAGAGTCCTTGCTTTTCATGTATATCTCTAAATAAATACATGTTGAATTAGGTCTTTGCAAAACTTTATTACAAGATTAAGTCATCGTCTGTTAAGAAAATAATTATTTTTGTTCAGTTTGAACTCTTACGGTTGAGTTTTCCATTAGGAGCTACAGGACTTCTCTCCAAATAAGATAAAGCACAGAAGGAAGAAAAGGAATGTACCTTTCATCCAATAGAGAAAGACGTCGTCCCTCCCGTTTACCTGAGCTGTCCTGTCGCTTTTGAAGACTTTTATATTGTTCATTGCTCACCAGTCAACATGTTATAAAAGGGTTAGGATTTCTTTCTTTCTTAATGGGAATTTTTCTCCTACGTCTAGTCTGATCAGCAACAAATTCTCTCGCTCTCTCTCTCTCTCAAGGCAAGACCTCTTTTCCAACACTGTTCTGTCGCTCAGGGGTACATTTCGGACTAAAGACATGTCTCACCACCCTATTGCCAACACTGAGCTTGTGTACATATAGATCACGGTGTGTCTGGGATTTCAGTCTTTCTGAATTAGCTTTTGTTCACTGCTAGGGACCCTTGCCATATCCAAACACCTCGAGGTGCTTGAATCATAGCAAAGATGGTGCACCTTCAAAACCGATTATTCATGCTTTCATTGCCAGCTTAAGGACATTGGATTGGACTGTAACCTCACAGGTTGTCTGCTGTCCACCTTTAGTTTTCGTCATGAGTCTTTATTGTCAACATTGTTCACCAGAACAAATTTAAAAACTGAGAATTTTATGGTAGATTATCCAGCCACTGACAGAAGCGTGCTTTGACTGTTTAGTAAACTGCATTTAGGTAAAAAAGGAGCACATGTCTTACAAATGAGCTAAAGCCATTGTGACATAACAGATTCATTCAGATGCAAGAGGACTTCAGGTTAACTTCCTTAAAAAGCTTAAAAATCTTGACAGTTGTATCAGTCAGAAGTCCTTAGCCTTTTGAATGAATGATGCTGTGATCAGATGTATTCAGATGTGTTCAGAGGTCAGCACTCAAGTGGTCTCAGTGCCAGTCAAAATTCAGAATTGAAGAATTGGCTCATATTGTTTGAGTATTAATTTGAATCAAATTGGCTGCAACACACAGGAATTACAGTTACAAAAATTAAACGGGTAATTTAATTCTTGGAAAGTAGTTCCTAGTTTCGTGACATCATCGCATACAGTAGAAGTCCCATTTCATTGGCTAGGTGCCAACCAATAAAACAGCTCCTTTGAACACCCTCGCGCCCGCTCCCCACCCCCCTTTCTCTCTCGCCACCACTGAGTTTCAAGTGCAGTTTTTTCAAGTTAGTTTTGCACCTAATATATCGCAAAAAGAATAGCAAAAGTCAAGGTGTGAAATTTGAAATTGCAGTGACAGATTTGAGAAGTTGCAAGTGCCTAATTGAGGTTGTACTTTGAATGTAAGATTAAATGCAAATATATATTACGAGTTTGTGTCTGTCATTGTATTTCTGTGAATGGCATTTTACACATCTGTGACTACTTGTCTGCAGCTTCAAATTCAGAATACAGGTTTGTGACTATTGTCTGCGAGTGCAAATTTCAACATTCAACTTCAGAATTTTATTTTAGAGGTTTTCACATTGGAGCTGTGAGTGTAAATGTTCACAGAAGTACGAATATTTATTGCACAAGTTCTCAAATTCACATCTACGTGCTCTCGAGTTTTGCTACTCTTTTACCTTCATAATAAACCTTCAATCAAGACCTTTTTGAACATGAAACCTCAGAAAAGGGTCTGTCAAACCATCATTTAAAGTTCGTCCTGACATATCTTAATTTTCTATTTAAATGTTTATTTAAAAGTCTATTTAAACTTGAAACTGTTTACAAGTTTCTTTGAATATTACTTTTATTGCTAAATTGTGGGTTAATTCATAGTAGGAAAAAATACTATGGAAGTCAATGGCTACAATCAACTGTCTGGTTGCCAACATTCTTTAAAATATCTTCTGTTGTGTTCAACAGAAGAAAGAAACTCATGGTGTTGTGACATTACTGTCAGATTCAGTGTAGTTGGCAATACATCATCTTTTATTGTCAAACTGCCTCGTTTAAAAACGGATCCACAGTAAAAAGAAGCGATCAAACGGACAGTGTCTTACTAATGCGATCTGACTGGAACTTTGTTAAAAATGAAAATTTCATCTATGCTTTCTTAATGTTAGAATCACAAGAATGGCAATGCAAAGATTACTGGAGTAATCCTGTTTGCGTCTTTCTCGTATTTACTACTACGTGACATGCATTAATTAGTGGGCGGGGCTAAAGAGGGAATGATGTAGAAGTAGGCATTGATCTTCCGCTGAGGCAGTCTTTTATCGCATTATGAATTAATAATGTGACAAAATCCGATACTAGTCTCCTGGCTTCAATAAAAGCTGTTTTTGGACTAACAAGAAAGTTTTGAGTTTTGAAACTTGCAGGATATTTTTATAGTACAATGACATCTAATATGTCAAAAGATCAAGGAAAATGTGGCTTCTTAATTCATGATGCCTTTAACTTTGTCATCATTAGTGACCATGGGTTTGCTGAATATCTTTAAACTGAGGAGCTATAACCCTGCTCTGATACATTACCTATGTTTGAACCTTATTTTTTCTGACCCAGGTGGGTTTGAGTGGGTTAGAGTGTGTGCTCTTCTCTGCAAAAAGTTGACATTGTCATATTTGCCTCAATCATGTGTGTTTAGCCAGCAGTCCCCCACAGGTAAAACTGCTAGTGAAGAGGAATTGCATCAGAAGTATGTAGCCACAGATAATAAACTTTATTTTTTCTTTCAACAGTTTAACACAAAATTCGTTCTTTGTGAAGTCATGGTGTCACATCACAGCTGTATTATATTTGGCTGTCATTGACAGGTTTTAATGATATAATGCAAAAATGAATCTCTTTGCAGTCTGCGCATGGCATCATACTTGGGCCACCTGCTTCAGAATGAAATGGCACTTGAACTTTGAAGATAAAGATGTGGTCGAAATGAGCTCATGTCTGACACTTCGTTATTCAGGGAACCTTGATGATTTTTGTACTGAATTTATAGCCTCTTTTTTAGGTTTCTTCCTATATACCTAAGATTAAATTAATATCCATGTAAATACTTTGCAGCAGCCGTATCATGTTACAGTAGCGGCTCTGCTAATGGTAACTCTTTTTTTCATAATAGACGTTGTGCAGATACACATTAGTGATCTGACAGTGAAGGACTATTTACACAGGCTTACGGAGAAGCTTTGGCAATTTAGAGTTGGTTCAAGATGAAATGGTAGGATATTGTTTTCAACAGATGATAGTCCTCACTTGCGTCATCTGTTTGGTAAGCCACCTTTCGTCTAAGTGCTTCCTGAACAGTGACGCTGATGCAGGATTTTGTGGTGACCGTTTCATTCTGATGGACTAAGAAATATTGGCCCAGTGGCAACCAGTTACTTGTACTTGGATATTATTTGTATGATTTTTGATTTTTCAAATCTATCCTTTATCAGCTTACTTTAAGAAATGAATCTACTCCCAGAGGTTTGTTTATTAAAATGTAAAAGATTTGTAACATTATTTATACAGTGTATAAAACTAAATGGTTATTTATTTTTTACTTAAGATATTGTTGCTCTATTTAGGTGAAATTTAAGAATGCCAGTGTTTTTTGTTTTGTTTTTTCATAAACACATCCATACCTAAACAAAATGATAACACTGGCTCTGCTTCCAAGCAAACCATGTCGTCATGGTCAACTATAAGTCACAACTGTCAAGATTGTAATCAGGATTTCAACACAACATTTACCAGGTTGTATAATCATTGTACTTTTGTACCCCAAGAGAATTCAGTGTTGACGTAAATTGTCACAGAAAATGATCTAACATTCCCTTTATTGCTCAATTCAATGACATCTTAGACTCAGAGTCTCCTGCTCTCCTGCCTTGCCTTCCACCACTTCAGCTGTATTAATATGAAGGATTAATGTTTTATATTGCTAGTGGTTTTGTTGTAATTAACTAGTAAAAAGTAAAGACTGATTTTCAGGGAGTTTCACAGCAGCGTTTTAGACTCAGTCATGCCTTCATCTTCTACAGAAAGAACCTTAAGTCTTTTATTCCCAGAAATGAGGACATTTTGCTCTTTCTTTGTGTAATTAAAGTAATAAAGGTAAAGACTCGGACCGCTGAACATCTCATTTAGGCGCCTCTTAAATTTCCCTCTCCCTCCATCTCTCATGGTGTCTCTCTCTTGGAAAGACCTCTGAAGAGCTGTGCTGCTACTGCTCACATCTACTGTTCTGTCTCTCATCTTTGGACGGGTGTCTCTAAAGGCAGCCTGCTGTGGCTTTAGCTCATTTATTATTCCAGCTGTGCTTTTATTAGTGATGTCAAGCTTCTCAGTGTCTCTCAAAGTCTTTTTATAATCTTATCCATTAGTATCCAGAAGATTGGCTATTCTATATTTTTTGCTTTTTAAAGTCCTCTTGAAATCAAAATTGACCCTATTTACTTTGTTAGCCCACATTACTAGTCTTGTGGTGAACAATTAATCCACGCAAGTTAATGCACAGAAAATGTTTTTTTTTTGTCGTGGTAATCTTTAATCAAAATTTGAAAACTTGCTTCCGCTCTGGAATGGCGCTCCTTCCCTGATGACGTCAGTTTGGCGACTTGGGTGTATCCTTAACCACTCCCCTCCAACCGTCAGTCTGCTATGAGCGAGGAATGGAGAGGATGTGCGCTAAAAAACCCTGCCCTTTATTCAGTATTCCCTTTCACTTGGAAATGCGTCACAACACGTAAATACTGGGAAGTTTGTCAGTTTGACTCGTTTTTGGTTGGTTTGAAAGTGGTTTTAAGCTTAAAACGATGCTCTAAAGTTTTGCTTAAATTCATCAGATGAAAAATACTTTCAAAATTTTGATCTTTTTCAGTAGTTACCGTTAAAGACCTCCATAAATATGGTTTCCTTCACTTGAAGTTGGAAAACTAGACCACTTACATCCACTAATTTGTATTTTCATATATCAGAGTTGAAGCTCTACATAAAGTCATAAAAAATCAAAAGGACTGTTGACTGATCGTTACGCTACTTCTACGCTATTAAATTCAACTGAAATGTTGGGAATGTGAACCTACAACATTGAATGTAATCACAACAGTCAAAAGTTATGCTTTTACGCTATGGTTATATGTATAAAAAAGACACAACAGGGCAAAATGAAAAATTAGAAAGGGCTACGTTGTTTATACAGTTTTTCCTATATGTTTAGACTTTAAGTTGTAAAACTATGAATGTAAAACTAAATGTGTCTTGCAGCACAGTGTGAAGTCAGTATGTTAATGATGATTTGGGACAAATATAATCTGATTTAATGGGAAAACGATACTTGGTTACTCACGTAACCTCGGTTCTCTCTAGAGAGGGAACGAGTATTGCGTAAGCTGTGCTTACGCAGCGGGAAAAGCCTTCTTTTCTCGAGATACTGAAACCAAAAATTATCCTTAATTTCATATATTGTCAACGCAGTGCAGCTGCAGGCAGCTGAGCTAGAGCGGCATACTGCGCGCTCATTGGCTGCCGCGTGGCAACTGCTTAAGCCTACCAGTGAGCCTGGCGTGACGTCACGCCCAATGAGGTCGCGTGCGACCTCGCGCGTCACAGCCCGCCAGAATGGGCGGCGTCAGAGCGTATATAAGGAAGGCTCGTAGGCTATATTCTCTGTTTTCTGTCGACTGAAGCGACACGAGCGATAGGCTCAGCACGGTCAGGGAACGCAATACTCGTTCCCTCTCTAGAGAGAACCGAGGTTACGTGAGTAACCAAGTATCGTTCTCTTACGAGAGGTTCTCTCGTATTGCGTAAGCTGTGCTTACGCAGCGGGAACCCTTTGTCCACGCCGTGCGAGCCTAACAATCACATATGACTCATAGAAAAACATAGAGGTGATCAAAACAGGTGGCCAGCGGTGCGGGCCAGCGCATGTTCATAAGCACACATAGGGAAAAAACACAGAACGGCACTGCCGGTTCATGTAACTGATACCCTGAGCGTGCAGCTCAACAGACAAGCTAATCGGTAATACAGCCTGACCCTTGGGCAGGACATGAAACACGACTAGACTGACAGAAGTTTAGCCTGCATAGCGGGAACTTCCAGGTTATAAAACCTAACAAATGTGGAGGGGGACGCCCAGCCCGCCGCCCTACAAATGTTGTCAATGGAAATCCCACTGGACCATGCCCACGATGAGGCCATGCCTCTGGTGGAATGAGCCCGTATGCCTAACAGACATTGCAGGTCTTTGGACGCATAAGCTGCTGCAATCGCGTCTACATAACACCTTAACGCCCTGACCGGGCAAAGGCGGTTAACCCCTTCCTCACTGCTGGAGGACGGCAGGGCCGATAGGGTAACGACCTGAGTCCTGAAGGGAGTGCCTAACACTTTGGGGACATAGCCGTGCTTCGGTTTGAGAATGGCTAACGAGTCGTTAGGTCCAAACTCGAGGCACGACGCGCTGATGGACAGCGCATGTAAATCTCCCACACGTTTAACTGAAGCCAGAGCTAGCAGAAAAACGGTCTTAAGCGTTAAGTATTTCAACTCCACAGAGTCCAAAGGCTCAAAGGGATGCACTTTTAAGGACTCCAGGACCAGAGACAGGTCCCAAATAGGAACCGACGGGGGCCGCGGAGGGTTCATTCTCCTGGCCCCGCGTAGAAAGCGGGTAATGAGTTCATTTCTGCCCAGTGCACGGCCGCGCGCCGACTCAGCGAACGCTGCTATGGCCGCGACATAAACCTTGAGCGTGGAGGGGGACCTGCCCGCGTCCAACATCTCTTGGAGAAATTTCAATACCTGTGGAACTCCACAGGTCCGAGCATTAGAACCCATATTCACACACCACTTGTTAAACACTGACCATTTAGACGCATAGAGCCGCCTCGTCGAGGGGGCTCTGGACTGCGTGATCGTGTTAATTACCCCTTCTGGCAGGCCAACGAGTAATCGTTGATTATCCACGCATGCAGAGACCAGTGCTCTGGATGGGGATGCAGAATCGAGCCTCGGGCTTGAGAGAGGAGATCTCTCCTCACCGGAATCGGCCATGGGGCTGTGTCTGCTAGTCTCATTAGCTCGGGGAACCATGGTTGGTTTACCCAGCGCGGGGCTATGAGGAGCACTGCGCAGTTCGCCTCCCTGATCCTCGCTAGCACTTGAGGTAGCATCGAGATCGGTGGGAACGCGTACAGCGGAGCGCTGGGCCAGGTCTGGGCCAGCGCGTCCTCCTGTTTCGAGAAAAACCTCTGGCACTGAGCGTTCTCGCTCGTGGTGAAGAGGTCGATCTTCGCTTCGCCGAAACGACGCCAAAGCGTCTGTATCGTCTGGCGGTGTAGAGACCATTCCCCTGGGGGAACGTTGTCCCTGGACAGTCTGTCCGGGCCGTCGTTCAAACGACCGGGTACATGAGCTGCCCTTAGGGAGCGCAACGGGCCTTGAGCCCAGGATAGGAGGCGCTCTGCGAGCGCGCACAGGGTTCTGGATTTGATTCCGCCCTGGCGGTTCACGTACGACACCACTGACATGTTGTCCGAGCGAACTAGCACATGGTGTCCCCGTAGAAGCGGTAGAAAGTGGTTCAGCGCTTTCTCGACCGCCAGCATCTCTAGACAGTTTATGTGAAGGTCTTTCTCCGTATTCGACCACGGGCCGCAAATCGGACTGCCTTCGTGAGTCGCTCCCCAACCCATGTTGGACGCGTCTGTCGAGATCACTTTGCGGTGTGCGATGGTTCCCATCGACACTCCCCGCTGATACCATTCGGCCGCCAGCCAGGGCTGCAGGGCTGTAACACAGCGCTGAGTCACTCTGATTGGAGCACGGCCCGAAATCCATGCTTTGCGGGGCATTTCCGTTTTTAGCCAGCGTTGAAGCGGACGCATTCGGAGTAAACCCAGCTGCAGGACAGCTGCTGCTGATGCCATGTGGCCCAGCAACCTCTGAAAAGTTTTCAATGGAAAAACTTTTCCCTCCTGAAAGGAGGCGGCGAGGTGTCGAACACAGCGCGCGCGCTGTGCGGACAGTCTGGCCGTCATCGCCGCCGAGTCCAGATCTATACCCAGAAAAGTGATAGACTGGCTGGGGGCTAAAGAGCTCTTGTCCCAGTTCACGGAAAGACCCAAGCTTTGCAGGTGACCGAGAAGCGCTTCTCTGTGGGAAACTAGTTCCTCCGCTGAGTGCGCTATAATGAGCCAATCGTCCAGATAGTTCAGGATTCGCATTCCCCTCGATCTCAGGGGTGCGAGAGCCGCATCCATGCACTTCGTAAATGTACGGGGTGCCAGGGATAGGCCGAACGGCAGGACGGTGTACTGATATACCTGGCCGTCGAAGGCGAATCTCAAGAATGGCCTGTGACGGGGTATAATCTGAATCTGAAAGTACGCGTCTTTCAGGTCGAGAGATATGAACCAGTCCCCCGGGCGAATCTGCGCGAGGATTTGACTGGTTGTGAGCATTTTGAACGGCCGTTTCATAAGCGTTTTGTTCAAATATCTCAGATCCAATATAGGTCTGAGTGCTCCGCCCTTCTTGGGTACGAGGAAATAGCGGCTGTATACGCCTGCCTCGGAACCCGGAGGGAGAACCCGTTCTATCGCCCCTTTGTGCAGCAAATTCGCTATTTCTGTGTGAAGCAGATGCGCTGCATCCGCTTTCACTATAGTCTCGGCCCGAGCGCGATAGCGCGGAGGGCGGCGAGCGAATTGAAGCGAATAGCCCTTTATCACTGTGTTCAGTACCCACTTCGACACTCCCTGAATAGCTTTCCATGCATTCGCACTCATAGCTAGGGGTCGAATCGCCTCTCGCCCGCCGCTCGGGCTTCAGCGTTACCTTAGGCCGAGGCCCACGCGGGGGCGGCGGCTTGTGCTGGCTGGTGGAGCGGGACCTAGGGCGGCCGCGCTGGCGCTGCTGGGAGGCTGGGGGTCGAGATGGCCGCTGTGCGGAGCTGCGTGCAGGAGGCTGGTTAGAGCGGCCTGCAGCGGAGCTCGAGCGGCGGGGCAGGAAGAGGTTCATGGCCTGTGACGCTTTCTGTACCTCAGAAAAACGGTCCACGAGGCCACTCACTGCAGGGCCGAAGAGACCAGTAGACGAGTTCCCCCATGTCGGCTAGCGTTAACCAAAGGTGGCGCTCAATGACGGTCAGCGAAGCCATGGATCGTCCGATAGCTTGGGCCGCTGTCTTCGTCGTGCGAAGGGAAAGGTCCGTCGCACTGCGCAGGTCGGTTAAGGCCGATCTGTCCAGTTCTCCCTCGTCGAGCTGGCGGAGGAGGTCCGCTTGGAGAACTTGAAGGACCGCCATTGTGTGCAGGGCTGAGGCGGCTTGCCCAGCGGCGGAGAAGGCGCGGCTGGCGAACGCCGAAGTAGTCCTGCAGGCTTTAGACGGGAGGGCAGTCTTTGAGCGCCATCTCTTGGATGGGGGGCAAAGATGCGCTGCAACCGCCTGTTCGACCGGTGGAATCCGGTCATACCCCTTCTCCGTGGCTCCGTCCACGCGGGAGAGAGTCGATGAGGCTGGAGAACGGAGTCTGGCCGAAACTGGAGCGTTCCTCGATTTAGCAAGCTCGTCGTGAAGCTCAGGCAGAAACGGCGCTGGTCTAGACGCTGGGGCCTGGCGACCGGAGGTCAGGAAGCATCCATCGAGCCTGTTAGGCGGGGGTACCTCTGGCGGTGACCACTCGAGGCCCAGGCGCTCGACTGCCATAGTGAGGAGGCGGAGAAGCTCGGCCTCCACCCCGGCGGGAGCCCTGCTGGAAGCTCTGGTGGAGGAGGCGGATCGGGCGGAGCCGGACCACACCTCGCTGTCCGACGCCATCAAAGAGCACGTGTCCAGTCGATCGTTGTCATCTGCTTCATCCGCTGTGTCGACGGCATCGAGGGCGAGAGCCGTCGGCTGCGCGTCGGGGAGCGGGGGCGGAGAGGGAGAGAGCTCGTGTCTCAGGCTCCGGTGGGCGTTGTGAGCGGCGTTTCTTCTTACGCGGCCCAGCAACGGCAGGAGCGGTGTCTGTAAAGAGGGCGAGTCGAGCCCGCAGGGTCGACATCTGCAGCTCTTCGCAGAATTCGCAGCCGCCCGAGGAAAACGCGACGGCTGCATGATCCCGTCCCAGGCAGAGAGCGCAGAGGAGATGGCGGTCTCTGTCGCTGAGCGGCGAGCGGCATGAGCCGCACGTGGTGCGAGGCATTTGCAACAACGCCTCGTGCTCTTTTAGAGTGCTGCGGAGAAAAGGCAAACACACACAAAAAGAGCTTATCAAGAAGGATATGTATCGCCGGATAGCTGAGCTGGCACGGCAGGCTGAAGGCGGCGAAGAGATCGTCCGGCTTCCTCAGGCTGTCCTAAGCTGGCTCGTTAGCTTGATCCAAGAAGGCCACGGCGACGGTTTCCTCTCAAAGATCAGCGATGCGAGTGCTTCGCTGAAAAGACAGAAATCAGAGAATATAGCCTACGAGCCTTCCTTATATACGCTCTGACGCCGCCCATTCTGGCGGGCTGTGACGCGCGAGGTCGCGCGCGCCCTCATTGGGCGTGACGTCACGCCAGGCTCACTGGTAGGCTTAAGCAGTTGCCGCGCGGCAGCCAATGAGCGCGCAGTATGCCGCTCTAGCTCAGCTGCACTGCGTTGACAATATATGAAATTAAGGATAATTTTTGGTTTCAGTATCTCGAGAAAAGAAGGCTTTTCCCGCTGCGTAAGCACAGCTTACGCAATACGAGAGAACCTCTCGTAAGAGAACTGTTAGTGGCGCAGCAGGATTTTGAATCGTAGCTGAGCGATGTTGACAGACAAACGTTTGAATTTTAAACTTAGCGCAAGGCAGCACTGTGCTTCTCGTTCGGGGTGCGACCCACTTTATAGTACAGCAGATTAATAATTTTGGGTAATGAATTGCCATTAAGGACGGCTATAGTGATTGGTGAAAAGATGATCAAGGACGTTTTGAGTGAGTCATGAGTGTGACTTGGCATGTAAATTGAAGCCAGCATTAACTGAGAATTCTTTTACTAGAAGCATGTTATTGACCTCGTAATTTTAATCAATCTCATAACTTGATCTTCTCTTTGGTGACACATGTCAGATCTCTCCTGTCATTTCATCTACATAAACCATTCCCCCTTCTTATTGCAAGCTTGCGTTCAGATCTGCCTTATCCAACCAACAGTCAATTTATACAAACAAGTCCCTGCCATACATTCTTTCCTTTTTCTTTAATCAGATTCACTCAGATATGCATCACAATATGGAATAAAATGTTGCTACCCCCATTTCATTGCGACTTTAAAGCTAAGGAAACTGGAGTCCAATATAGTTATTTTCTGCAAAAACTAACCATTCTCTGTCTCAGTCTTGGGCTGGTCTGGTGATTAAAATGCTTCCCCTCCCATTTCCGAGCCCTGATACTGTTACCATAGCAACACAGGTTTTTCAGAGCGGCAGAAGTGTGTGGAGAGGAACAGAGGTGCAATTCTGGAAGGAGTGGGAGGGGTCACCAGCTTGAAAAGTTGTTTCTTGGTGGTTTCTTCTTCCCGAGGGAAGGAAGCTGCTTTGTGATAGTCATCTTGTCAACTTGGCGTTGCAGTGAGCAATGAGAACTCTTAGGGTGGGAATGTTTTGTGCAACCCCCAAAAGTACACAGAGGCACAATTTGTATAATATATATTACAAAATACCATCTTATTATCTTTTCATCAGCTGAGAACAGTGCTTTTCTCTCTTGTGTGTGTATTCTCAGTTTAATGTCACCCCCTGTATGGCATATCCTCCTGTGCTAAGAACAGTCTCTACTTCCCCTACTTTGTGAGGCTTTGTCCTAGTATCACACACAAAATCAGACCTGTTGAAATGATATCCATCTACAAACTAAATGGAGACAGCTGACTTATCTCTGGAAGTCCGCTGCCTTTTCAACACACCAGCATTTGGGGGCTTTTCCTCTCTCCCTGACTTGTTCATCTGTTTTTATGCTTGTTTTGTAGGTGTTTCTGGAATTTTAATGCGATTTTGTGCATGCCAATGTAGTTAGTCGGAGTGAATTTGGGTTTTGTCTTAGATTCTGCCTGACCTCAGGCGACGCTGCTCGTTCCTCGACCCCCTCAGGGATCTTCTGTTATCAGGTTCAGATCTCAGATATGCACCCTGGGTTATGCTCCTCTGAAAGATAGATAGATAGCGCACACACTTCGAGAGAACTCAGGAAGTTTTGCTGGGAAAAAGACAAAATAATCCATACATTATCAGCTTGAGTTTTCAAAAGATGGACTGCCAAAATGCTTATGTCACTAACAATTTCTGCCCCTCCATCTGATACTTACAGCCCATTGGGAGACAGCCAAAGTGTCTCTGTTATTCATTATGTTCATCAGCGCTTCAGAGACATAGCCAGGTTTATTTTATTGAGGGATCGTCCAAAAATGAGATATTTCTGGCTCTGTACCAAACCTTAGTGAGGGTCTTGATATCTAGTGTCTAGAATATATCTTCTAATTTATCATTCTGTTCTAACTGTGCATGTTGAGAATCTCAATTGTCACTTTTTTCATTGTTTTATTGACTAAACACTTCATATTGTTGCTTATTTTGTTCAAGAACCATTGTTCCTTTATCATTTAGAATCTGTTTTCTATCAATTTTTAATGCTGAATGACATTTTTTGGATCCCCCTCCATACTGAGCTAGATGCAGTGCAATGAGCCTGCCTTATCTGTTATGATACATGCCATAGCTCAAGTGTCTTATGAGGCAGCATAACTTTTTTGCCTACTGTTCGGAACAACCTTCGCATTGTGAGCTTGCCAAATATGCTTAAAAATGCTGTCTGGGTAGGCAGCTCAACTGGGCACTGTAGTCTTCCTGGAGCCCTTGTGTCTGTAGTCTGTAGACAGAGTTGGGGTGAGGCCTGTTACAGTAAGCGTGAGTTTAAATATAGACGTTTCCACACAGATAAATACAGACCCCCCCCCCCTCCTAAAAATAAATCAGCCACCATTGTGCAAGTTTTGAAAGACAAAATCAATGTTAGCAGCACATTTAAATGTCAGATGACTTACGGTAGTTTCTGCATTTTCTAACAATATGATTCAAAATAAAGTCAGTACTCATGATGTCAGTACTTCACTGCTTTTTCTGCATTTCCAATCACATCATTTCAAATGTTTATTCCCCTCCCCCCCATTTTTTTCTTTTTGAAGATAAATATTTGAAACAGACTTTTGTCTAAATAAATAAAAAATGTTTTTGCAAAATAGTAAAAATTTGTAATGCCTTACAAATACTGAATGCCTGTAAAACAGGGAGGATGAGGGTGAGCAGCGTTTCACAGCATATCTGATCTTTGAAGTTAAGAAAGGAAGATGGGAGTGCTTTGATGTAAATGTCAGGTTTAAGAGCAGGAGTTTGATGAGTCAGGCTTGAAGTCCTCATAAATCACACTGAGCCCTCCAGTGCTTTTTTCCCTTTCCTTTCTTCCCCTGTGTAGGTCAGAGGACCGAAGTTGTGTTACCCTTTCCTGTAATAAATGCTTTAAGGGGAGGAGGCCAGACATAGTGCTTGAAATCACAAGACTCATGTGTGTGTACACACACAGCCACAGTCATTCTCGGGAACTGACCTTTTGTTCGTTTACTACATATACTCCATTACTCATACTCTCTCTTGCTGTCCAGGAAGACCAGAATCAACCCTCTCTCTTTCTTTCTATCTCTCCCCAATTGGCTACAAAAATGGAGCTGATCCTCACTGGGTAAAAATGCTCAAGGGTCTGACAGCAGTTGACTATCTGACAGCGGTTCAGTATCTCTTATTGAGTTACTGTACTCCGGATAGACTCACCAATGTCTTTCTCTTATCATTGGCGCCGTGATCTCATGATCTGATCTCTGCTTCTGCCACTTATTCTTCTGTTTTTAAGCATTTGTATCATCCAAATAGTGAATATTTCTGGCACTTCAGGTGCTCCAGGTACCAGTATCAAGTGAACTTTTAAGTCGCATTGAATCTGCTAAATGACTGCTTATTTAAACTAATATTTAATTTAATATTATAAAGAATTGAAAGCACATATATTTTGACACGATATGACTTGGGTGAGCAATGCATTTTTACATTGAGTGTAAGATGACAGAAAAGGCCATCTAAATGTAATTCTTTTAAAACACAACAAAAATTATAATGTTGCGATGCCTTAATTACTTGTAGCAATTACTATGATTTTAATTTATTGATTTATTAATTTTTTTTATATATATATATATTTTTTAAATATATTAGCCATTGATTGGTTATTAGCCATAACACAATTATTGCCTTGTCAGTATTAGCCAGAATTTTTATATTCATGCGTCCCTAGTACTAGTTAGTCAACAAATAACATGGCCAACTTTTAACTTTTTTTAAACATCAAGATTTTAGTTTAATATGTAAATGTTTGCTCAGTAGTATAAATAGCCTTAGCATTTAAAGCCTTTTTCCCAGTGCAGATGTATATTTCCTAATTTCTTGACTGCCTTGTGCTGTTTTAAATAGTGCATCTGAGACGCCTCATATATTTTAATTCAGCATTGACGTGTCGGTCTTGCTCCAGTTAAGACAGGATGCTTTTCCAGTAACGTGTGTCGGAAAGTATTTCCATCTGAGTCCTCTGCCCCTCGGTTACCTGCCGCTCTGCTGATGTGATACAGGCCAGTGAACGCTCGCGTCTCTGTATGCAGAGCGTGGTATGTGTTTGTCGGATTGTGTGCTATAGATTCCTTTTTTATTTGTGTGGTATGCGTCTTGGTTTGCGATGTAGTTGCATATTCATGAAAGTGGGACATGAAAAATCTGTATGTCACCATGAGTGATATTTTCATCTCTTTCTCTCTCTTCCTCAGTGTTTGCTGTCTCAGCCAAAGTTCTGGGCGGTGGAAGTGACATCACTGTGCCTGAGGACTAAGCTGGAGAGAGGAAGCTCACGGAGAGTTGAACGTGCCATGATGCAAACTCAGGTAGAATGTTGTTCAGAATGCACATCCATTTACAATATTATCATAAATAATGGTTCAAATGCAATCAGGATCACAGTCTATGTGCTACATGTTTCTTAAGCACCAAATCAGCATATTAGAATAATTTCTGAAGGATCATTTATTTTACACTGAAGACTGGAGTAATTCACCATCACAGGAATTAATGTATTGTTGATCAAATAGCATAGACATCTTTTAAAAATATAAAAAAACTCACCAAACGCAGACTTCTAGTGACTCTGTTGTCATTCTTTTAGTCTGAGGCTCTAAGGAGTGTACAGTTCTTGTCTTTTAATGTGAGCTGTAGGGTAGTGATTACTTCATTCAATTTGTTGATTTACTGTTTTCAATATAATGCTTCCAAAATTTTATAGCACCTGGAGAAACGAGATCCCAGATTTCCTCCTGTTGTTTTTGCTGCATTTGTGTATGTGTGCAAGAGAAATGGACAGATAAGCCCGAGGGAGAAGAATGCTTAAGCTTCCCTTTGGCTGCTTCCCGTTTCCTCTGTCATTTATCATGACAGTTTGTCTCCATGTTTTACTGAGGAAAAGCCAGAACAGTAAAACTGGGAAAGTGCTGATATGTTTGGTGTGTATTCTTGTTCATTTGTGTGTGGATTTTAGGAAGGATTGGAGAATGGAATTTGTTGCTTTATTGAAATTTGCTGAAACAAGTCAGCCTGGTTCTTCCTGTCCTCCTGATCAAATTTTATTTTCTGGCTTCCAGTGACATTCTGAGGAGCAGAAAGACTTGTTAGCCATTTAGTCTGTCCATTATGCCAGATTAATTTTTAATTAGTGATGTTTGTTCATTGTAGAACTGTGAAAAATTCTAGCCTCTGCGTTGGCCCATCTCACCACACAGAGACATCTGCTGTATGACTGTTTTGAATCATCTGTTCTGTTCTGAGAGGGGTTTACTGCTAAAGTTATGGTTTAAGTTAATAGTGTCATCAGTCCTCTTTCAATGGAAGAGCTCCTTAAATTGTCATAAATGCAAAATATAACCAGTAATTTTAATATTGGCATAAAAGGAAGTGCTCTTGAATGGTTTAAATCTTATCTTTCTAATAGAAGTTTTAAAGTTAACATG
Source organism: Abramis brama (assembly GCF_963993115.1). Taxonomy (NCBI): domain Eukaryota; kingdom Metazoa; phylum Chordata; class Actinopteri; order Cypriniformes; family Leuciscidae; genus Abramis; species Abramis brama. The sequence continues at coordinate 18,692,723 of NC_139983.1, forward strand.
GGTGAACATTCATCTGAGGCAGCTCCTCTGTCATGTGGTGTTCCTCAGGGTTCCATCTTAGCTCCTATTCTTTTTTCTTTATATATGCTCCCATTGGGTTCTATTTTTAGGAAGCATGGTCTGTTGTTCCATTGCTATGCAGATGATACTCCAAATCTATCTGCCATTAAAACAGACTTTGAATGGTCTGGAGGCGCTTATGACCTGTTTGTCTGATGTGAAGGCCTGGTTGTTTTTAAATTTTCTTCATTTTAATGAGAGTAAAACTGAAATAATGGTGTTTGGTCCTTCAGATTCTGTTAGTACACAAAAAATTAATTTTGGTGAGTTATCCTCGTCTGTGAAGCCTTGGGTTAAAAATCTAGGGGTTGTCTTTGATGATGGGCTGAAATTTGACAAACACATAAATACAGTGGTCAAATCATGCTGCTTTCAGCTTCAACTACTAGTAAAATTAAAACCTATTCTGTCAAGAAATAATTTCGGAAAAATTAATTCATGCTTTTATTACTTCTAGATTGGATTACTGTAACTCACTTTATTTTGGGATTAGCCAGTCAACTTTATCCCGGTTTCAGATAGTTCAAAATGCAGGTGCAAGACTTTTAACCAGTACTAAAAAAACGGCACCACATTACGCCGGTTTTATGTTCTCTGCACTGGTTGCCCGTGCGTTATCGAGTGAATTTTAAAATTCTTCTTTTGGTGTTTAAATCATTAAACGGTCTGGTCCCTCCTTACCTCTCGTATTTATTAACTGAATTACTATTATTATTAACATCGTCCAGTTCTGTATCTCCGGTCGTCCAACCAGAGATTGTTATGCATTCCGAAGTTGAAGCTGAGATGCAGGGGTGACCGCACCTTTTCAGTAGCTGCCCCCAGACTGCCTATTAAACGTGTGCATGAGAGAGCATGCACAAGCCTAGTTCTCCTCGTGCACGCTCTGTTTACAAGTTGCTGCGTGACTTGTGCCAGGGCTAGCATCTCTAATCATAGCTTACATTAACTTTTACTAGCAGTGATTTTAAATGGATTTCTCCAAATAGCATGCCAAACTTTACCTGTCGAGTAGAAACTTCGCGACTGAGGCATCAGTAGGAAGCCCAACCTGTGCTTTTAGCGCACGCCAGTGTGTGAAATATTCTCCCAAAAACATTCTGGTCTTGTTTCTTTCTTCAGAGGCCTTTCTCTTCTTGTCATACAATTCGTAGACACTTTTTCTCTTGCGACCCTCAGACATTTTGAAAAAACCCGGTGAGAACGGCGAGCTTCAATGAATGGCTGAAACCGTAGCTCACTACACATATACACCTGAAAGTGCGCATGCGCAGAAAGCGAAAACTACCTAGGGACGAGCACGTACGACGGCCTTACGTAAACATATCACCAGAATGATTGACAACTAGGACCACCAATAGCTTGATGATCCACCCGGAAAAAGAAAATCCTCCACTATACCTTTAAAAAGGATGGTTCACCCAAAATTGAAAATTCTTTCTTCATTTACTCATCTTCAAGTTGATCCAAACCTGTATGAACTTCTTTCTTCTGCTGAACACAAAAAGAAGATATTTTTCAGAATAAGGGTAACCAAACAGTTGATGGGCCCCATTGGAAAAAAATGGTGGGGGAAAAAAAATACTATGGAAGTCAATGGGGTCTATCAACTGTTTGGTTACCAACATTCTTCAAAATATCTTCTTTTGTGTTCCTTTTGCTGTGGCTGATGGCATCCCTCCTTTTGATCTCAAGTGAAATCCATGGATGTGACCATGAGCACTACAGGTGATCATCAGTTAAGAGCTGAGAATTGAAGGGTGCGATCAGACACTCTCTGTATGAACATCTGACAGATGGAAGGTCATCAGCGGGCAGAGTTTGGTTTGACACATTGCCCTCTACTTTTTTGATTGCTTTCTTTTTTCCTTTAAGTTTTAAGTGTTTGCCCAGTGGAGCTGCTCTCTGACATCCCAAAACTCAATGTGACAGATCATTGGGGGAGTCTTGACATTAGGAGGCCACCCTGAGGGGCAAGTTTGAGTCCGACAGGAGATCACTGCAAGTCACACAAACACCTGTCCATCACAGAGTTAGAGAAACATGAAGCGCTTAGCAAATCCCACTCCTGACACCAGTGAGTTCAGTCACCCTGAGAAGGATCCCAGCTGAGCAAGGCCCCCGGAGCGACGGCGAGAGAGTGACAGCACACTCTCCGAGAGGACGAAACACTTTAACAAAGTTCAACAGATGTGAGAGAGAGAGGGAGGTTGTAGAAAGAAAGTCAGGTAGCGCGTTGTAGAGGTACAAATCCACATATTCAATTTGCACACCCCTCTTTTCTCAAAAGTTTGAATGCCCTTTTTAAGTCAATCTTTGAGATGTTGAGCTCTTTTGTGAGTGATTTAAATATTGAAAATATCATGAATCAGTACTGCCCTGACATAACGGATTTTGACAAACAAAACAAAAAATGACTGACTTGGTACAAATTGACCTCCTCAAAAGTTAACATATCCTTTGTTTTTCATATGTTGTGTTGCCTTACAGTTGACTGCTGTTTGCAGTCCTTTTGTTTTGATTTGGATAAAACTGTAAATGTCATACAGGCAATATGGCCGTCCTTATAAGGATTGTTGGAGTCAAAGAATAGAAACAAGGCTCATGACTTTAGGCCAACTAACTGGAAAATGAGCAGTGTAATCTTTTTACCTGGTCGTCAAACTTAACAGCTCCGTGACTGTGATGTCTATAATTTGTGTTGCTGAAATAAAATCAGACATCCAAAATAAAATTTTAGATGTAATTCTTAATAGTTGTGGAAATCAAAAATCTTGCTCTTGATCATTGTCAAGATCTCATGAGCTAATTAAAGATTTTTTTTTTAGATAAATTGTTTTCTAATATTGTACAGTCAAGACTGTCCATCTGGTTTAAGTACTTGGTTCAATCAACTCAAGATAAAGTGAGAAAGCAGAGTTCAAGGCCCGGTTGCATAAAAGCCCTTGAGTTAAGGAAACCCTTAGTTATAAGGTTAAGTGTACTCTTAGTGAAACATGGATTGCAAGAAAATACCTTAAATAATTAAGAAATTAATTATTTCTTAATAATTAAAATTTCCTTAAGAAAATAATTTCTTAAGGGTCCACTTAAGAAACCTTAAGGCTGTCATTAGGTATTTCCCGTAATTACTTAAGTTCTGTTATGCGTTGCAACAAAGTCCTTAGTAACCATTTAGCCCTAAAAAAGAAAAAGAGATAAAAACGGGTCCCTTAAGTCATCTGCTGAACTCGAATGCGATGATGTTAATTGAGGAGGAAGTGCATTTTTAGCGATCAGAATAAGCCAGTTAAAAAGTACGATGTGAGACCGTGTGTATTGCCAAAAATAAAATGGCTTGGGTGTTTTTCCTCCGTCTTTTAAAAGAATAGTTTTTTTTGTCCTTGGTCCAGTTAGGACTAGGCGTTGAGGACACCGAACGATCCATTCTGTACTTTCATGCTTAATTTCAAGGCTGCAAAATCTAACCAAATCACCAAACAGACAAAGTGGCGTTGATGGATAAGTACAATACAATAACGAGTTGGATAATAGAATGCTATTTAATGGAAAACTATGCGAATTGCACGGAAGGATTTTGAGTGTCCTCAGGTGTCGTAGCTAGAGTCATAGAAACAATGTGCTCGAATTTTAGGACGATGTGTGTCATCCGTCAGACTGCCTTTAATAATCTCCATAACTCAAAAATTGTAGTTACAGCTATATACTTTAGTAAATATAAAATTTGTTTAAAAGTCAGTGGTCCATTATGTTCTGTTTATTGTGGGAGATTACATACAGTAACTATAGCAACTGCTGCTTCATTGCCATATTTTGCCAGAAACTAAAATGCTTCGTATAAACACTTACATAAGAGTGACAGTTAAGACGTTTGTTGCAATGCTCTTAAATCTCTTGCCTCAGGGATTTTATTCCCCCTCTGATGGTGGCGCTACAGAGTTTCACTACCAAAACCCTTAATAGATAAAGGGAGTCCTTTGGCCACCCCAATTTTATTCCAAATATTTGGAATATTTGGGTATTTGGATTTGTTTTTAATGAACTGAATCATCTACTTGACTGCAGACTCAGACCTCCATTAATGGCAGAAGTTCTGGATGAATTCCAGGCACATACTGAACATTTTTACAGTCATTCATAAATGCTCATCAGCTTCATTTAAAGTGTCACGACACCCCCCTCTTTCAGCTCAAGTCTAGCTCACAATCTTTTTGAAAAATGCAACTTAATTGGGCGTGGTGGCTGTGAGAAGAAGGGAGGGGAGAGGGTGTGGTATGGCACGGCAGGGGAGGGGGGGGAACTGTCATCGACTGTCACTAAAAATCAGTGGTAAAACGTGAGGAAATGCTAGATTTTTTTATAGCTGCCAAAGTTATAGTCTAATGAAATACACTGACACCTTATAATTGTATTTAAAACATATAAATGCACATGTATATGTATAATTATGTCATTATAAAATATATATTTGTTAATATACACACTATAAATGCATATATTTGAAAATAATAAAAAAATTCGCTTAAAAAAAAAAACGTTCAGTAGCCTACATAGCCTAGATCTACGCGCCCCCTAAACCCACATAATAAAGATGTACAGTGACATACAAATTTGCACAAATTAAGCATACGTTCCATACAATTGAGGTATTATCGAAATATCTAAATTTTAATAACGAGTGATTTAACAGAAGGCAAGTAAAACGGTCAGGGTTACATTTTAGACACACACACACACACACACACACACACACACCTCTGAAGCGATAGAAAAGTCCTCGGGACCGCATCACTCGCAAGACAAAACCTGCATTGGTGTACAAGGCGGAAGTCCACCATTCTCCCGTTGAATGGTTGCTACACACACACATAGTTTAGATGTGTCCGTGGTTGATGGCCAACCAGCCGCCCGCAGTCAGAGTCCATCCCGGGCAGCATCGCGGGGAAAGATCTATTTTTTACAGTCTATGGGAAAGATGCACTGGAACTTTTGCACCACGAAAACAAACGCGCGTCCCATCATTACCTCTCTCATCTACTACGCGATATCATAGTTTGACATGTCTGTCATTGGAAAGTTCCACGTGGTGTCATGAATAATTAAGAGAAAGTGTCTTCTCATCGGATAAAAAACTCAGTCTCGTTAATAATTATGAGACACCGATGAGTCATCAAAGTACTATAGTGCTCTGCCACGTCACAGCCTGTGACGTTGACACAATGAAGATTTTAAACCCGGAAGACGAAAATAGCGTATAAAAACTAAAATTTAACCATTTTCCCCCTACTATTAAATCTAACAGATGCTAACATTGTCTTCAATGGTGTTCAACACACACACCTCTGTTAAAATCTCAGAAATTTTGGTTTAGGGTTTCATGACCCTTTAATGTAATCAATTCAGAAAGATTTTTGTTTTGTCTTCAATATTATTCCCCTTCTATTCTGAACAGTCGTGACATTTTCATGAATATCGCACTGACTCCTTATCTCCACCTCCTTGCTGCTGTTCAAGTTTCACAGCGGTACTTGACAAACTTCATTTCCTCGGCCTCCTCTGGTCTTTCTTCTGAGATCAAGAATGTAAAGTGTGTATTCAGAAATGGCAGAAAGGCACTTCGCCTATGTGCTCTGCATTTTTCTCACAGTTTAGAGTTGCCGGTATCTAGGCCACTGAGTGGGCCAAAACTTCAGAAAAGTTTTTATTCCCTTTGTGTATTCTGAATGGCAGAGTCTCTGGTGCATTGTTGGATTAGAGGCGCTCTTTGTGACTACACAATTTGCCTGTTTGGGGCTTAACACCACGCGCTATCGACTGCTGCCCTTTTATTTTTCGTTTAGGACTCCGATCAGGCCCTGGCTGAAGTAGATTTCTCTGAACGTAAAATTCAATTTCAGTGCTTAATCAATAATATCCCTGAAATAGAAGTTGGCAGCTTGGTTCTCGGTATGGATTTAGGCATCTCACGGCAACGCTGAAAGAAAAAAAGACTCATACACATATGACGTACGGTATTTTTGGAGCAGAAAAAACGTTTTAAGTAATTCAGCAGAGAGATGTTTAAAAAAAAAAAAAAAAATCTACAACAGATGCACACTGCAGTAAATGTATGACATTAATTTTATATGAATATGATGCAGCCATACACAAACAATGCATATATAATACATTACATATAGTACACACTAACATCATATAGCCTAGATGGTCTCAGTGCTATACAGACATGGACTGAAAGCCTTTTGGATTCTAAAGCTTTTGGTTTTTAAAGAGTACTACTAGCCTAGTACTACACTAATACTAAGAGCTAAAGCAGCCATTGTTCTGCTTTAATGCGAGACTACAGTTAAAGGCCCCCTGAGTTCTTTTTAGCTTTTAGTATGAATATGTTAGCCTAAAGGTTATGAATAAGCTCGTGTGTTCAAAAACAACGACAAAATTTGCATTTAGGAGATATAAGCATTCAAAACTTAGTCTCTCTCTTCCGCTAAAATGGATCACATATTTTTATGACATCACCGCTGACTACATCTTCTGTCCAATCAAATGTTCTATAGAATCTAAAGCTATAAATACCCACTGGCCAAAGGGACCGTTGACACGGAGCAATATGGGTTGGAGATGTGTGTTCAGTCGCTCAAATGATCAATTTTTTATTCCGTTTTCCAACTGTACGTTGGTTAAGAATGAAATGTCTGAAATGTATTCACACCTCTACTATTGAATCCAACGTATCATCAGGATTCACTTCCATGGTGCTGTCAAGTACGACTTGCAGACTGAGAGGTAAACGAAACGCTTTTGGCTATTTGAAAAGGGTGAGGAGCCATTCAGTATGTCCCGCCTTAGCTTCCTGTTTCAGTGGAAATTGTCAAAGCTGCGCGTTCCAAGGCACTTCAGTGGGCTTTTGACTCCATGGGGCTTATCCTCCTTAAAAGTATGCTGAGTCATGAAGCATGCTCAGTGATGTCATTTCCTTCTGTCGCTGTATTTGGCTCTTGGAGTTCCTCCATGGAAAGGTTTATGTGTAATTCAAAATAAACTGCCAAATTGTCAACTGTAGGGGAATTTACTTTGCCCCATTTTGTCAAAAAGCACACAGCCTCCACAGCTGTATCCCTCAGCCCTCCTGATCGGAAGATTAGCATTTATATATTTCAGGCATTTTTCATCCATGGAAATGCTAAATAAGTAATTAGTTATCTGCTACCCGCAGACAAGCTTTGCCATCCTCCATAGAAACTGATTGTATCTACTCAGTTGGAAGTTTTATTTCCAGATGAGTTTCTTCCAAAGTGAACCCCAACTAGAACTGGAAAATTACATCTATATTGGATTTTTTTTCATCAGTTTACAAAATGCATTTTATGGAATATGTAATGTTTCCTTACTTCTGCTTGATTCCAGAATGTTCTGGAACTGAAATATTGCAGACATCAGTTCCAAATTAAGTTACTTACAGCATTTTGGGTGGACATTATTTAAGCTGGTACAGTTATAATTCCATAATGTGTTTAGGCCTTCTCCTATTAGTGCCAGTTGCAGTCCATATGTTCATCATAATTGACAGCTGGGGGTGTCAATTAAATATTTGTGGGGTAATGCGATATACATCGTTCTGTGCATTTATTTTCACTATTTAGCAGGCAATGATGGCCATCAGCTTCTATGAATGTGCATTTGTGGACTAGTGTGCATGTTGTACACAACTGCATTGTGTTATTGTGTTGTGTTTTGTCTTGTTGCTTTTTGAAATATTGACACTTGTTTGTGAACAGAATGAGTGTTGATCTTCTCACTAGAGACTCAAACAGCAGGCCTGCACATGCTATACCAGTCAAACCCTGTAGCATTTCTCAGTGGAGAGTAGAGAGGCGTCTTTAAAATGAATAAAAATGCTATCATTTTGGCATGTGCTGGCACATCTATTTGTTATTGCTCTCACTCTTGGAATTTCTGATTTGGGTTTGAGTTGTTTTTTAATGCTTCTAGATCACTTTTTTCCATCTTGTTAATGATTGGAAAATACATTTAGGTCTGTGTGATGAGCAATAAATTAAAGCAAAATGTGAAGGGTTGACTCACTGGAATAGTTTTTAAGTTGTTTGCACCACACTTCATTTTAATTGCTTGGGGGTGTTTTTATCACTGTCAGATATCACACCAGACACTAAGCACATTAGAAATACTCATTATATTGATGCCTTTGTGTTCCAGGGAGGTCTGTAATTCATGGAGATTTGTGTTAGTGATCAGTGTTTGCATTCCTATCTTCCTATTCATCTTAATGGTACCTTCCAAAAGTATATGATTTGAGATTTTGGCTCATAGGTGCTCAATTCAATTTACTACCTTGTTTTGCTTGTAGCAAACTCTAAGGAAAATCTGCATTATTGTTAGAATAACACCGTGCCATAAACAGACGTGCCGCTATAAAAGTTATCTTTTCCATGTAATCAGAGTTTTTGTCCTAACCAGCTGTGACAATTCTATTTTAGAAATGGTTTCTATCTCTGCGACGTCGTAGCTGGAACAACAGAAAGTATGATATGATAATATAAGGTACTGCTTATGTGCTTTATTTAATGTTAAAAGCATCTAATGTGAGTTTGAATATCATTCTGTCTTATAGCAGTACTGAAAGCAACAATGGACTTTTTTGTATGTATTTATGTATGTATTTTTGATAATCAGTATGTATTTTTGATAATGTTAAAATTGTGTAATATTCATGAATTGGATTATGTATTATCCATTTCGTTGCGAGTGCCAGAGAGAGCCAGACCACGCGCTCTTCTGACTGGCTGATATTTTTGATTGACTTTATCGCATCTCTGGTGTGGCCAGACAAACTATGTGTCGCTGGAATCGTATTGCATCTCGTCTGGTTAGGACATGGTGTAATCGCTATGGCAAAGAAGAAAATGTTAATTAGTGGAAGTAGCAATGCTTGAAAACTGAGAATATATGTCCCCTAAATGTCACTTTGTTCTGTTTCAGACCTTGGTGGATTTCTTTAGTGAGAAGAAGTGTCCCATCACTGAGAGGCTAAAGATGTTCTACACTTGCCGGGCGCCTCCTCTCTGGGATCTACAGGTGAACTGAATTCCTGTTTGTTTAATTGAGGCTTCTGGTTTCTCAAAATGATTGTTTTAGAATCACTCATAATGTTTTACATTAACATTTATTCATTTAGCAGACGCTTTTACCCAAAGCGACTTACAAATGAGAACAATAGAAGCCGTTAAACTAACAATAGGACAACAATATGCAAGTGCTATGACCCTTCCCAGTTTAATCTAACACAGTACATGTTCTTTATTATTATTTAGAATAGAATAGAATAGAATAGAATGGAATAGAAAGTATTAAAGTGGGGACTTTCCATAAACCTTTTTTTTTTTTTTTTTTCAGTGACACTAATCCGAAGCAGTTGACATTTTTAGATGATTAAAGATGGTTTGTTTTTAAGATGGTTTATTTATTTTTGAAACTTTTATCTTTCACAAAATGTTTTTTTTTATACATTTACTCTCCAAAGTTGGTCAATAAAGCAAACAGACAATAAATACAGACCAAGAAAGAAGTTCTTGTGATGTACATGCACAACATTTCTAATCAATCTCTTAAAGTTCTCATTCTCTCCAGTGCTGGAATAGGAAGATATCCTTCCTTAGGTCTTGAGAGATAAGTGCTAATGAACGAACGAACGAACGAATGAACGAACAAACAAAACTGTGTAGTTGATCATGACCTGTCCTGTGAATACATGAAAGAGAATTTTGGGTTGGGTTTAACTGTGACCCATTTGAACCTTGATTGAGTTTATTTTCCACACATTTTCTCATCTTAATTTTGTCTGAATTTATTCCCATGTAGGGAATAATTCACATATTATAAAGCCAGATTACCTGAGTTAATTTGAAATGGAAATGATTGACTCATTTGTTGGTGCCCAAATTGATTTGCTTGCATATTTTCTCTCATTACTAGACTCACAAGTGCATTGAGCTAATCACCTCAAATGAGCATGGGCAGCCGTTATTTATTTATCTACTTCTCAGAAACCCATTTCGGTAAACACAACAGCTGGGTTATACAACCAGTGTCGTGTCAATAAGAGCTTTGGCAGATAGAATATGAAATTAATTTCTCATACACTGTGAGGGCATACAAGGATACGGGACGATGAGTTCATTTTGACAGCGTTTGTCAGGTAATAGAGCAACCTGGAACTATCCCTTCCTGTCTGATTGGGCAATAATGGAACTAATGAAAACAAACAAATGTTTCCTGAAGTGAGAGATTGTTAAGCAAGTGAATAAATCATGGAGAAAAAAAAATATGTTTGGTCGATTGTAACAGGCCAGCATGGATGAAGGGATTTGAAAGAAAAGGAATGAAATGACTGAATGGAGAAAGAGAGTGAGTGGGTGGAGGGAGGGATGGATAGATGAAAAGAAGGGAGGGCTGATGTGATCAGTCCTGTGGATGACATTGCTCGCGCTCTGTGTAATAACAGTGAACAGCAATAAAGCTGGAATTGAAGTCACTTCTATTGCTGGCAGGGGAATAGAACGCAGCAAAACTGCAAGCTAGAGAGAGACGAGAGCAGCATGCAGCCAGAGAAAAGTGTGTGTGTGTCGGTAAAAGAGATGGCAGAGCGTTGTTTTTGTTTGTTTTTTGAAAAGAACAGATTTCTGAAATTGTCGGATTTGCTTTCAGACTGGATCATGTTGGCATTTAAATGAATCAGGACAGCGTTCAGTGTGGCAGATGAAGTGAATGAGAAAATGAAAACAGAAAAGTTGCACAAATGGGGCTCTGACAATACTGTACCACTACAGATTAAACTAGCAATTAACAAATTAAAATAAGTAACATTAGGCAAATAAATAAGAAACAAACTTGAGAAAAATAAGACTATAAGTGTTGATACAGAGCACAGCTCTTTCTTGTGTGTCTGTGTGTGTTTGTGTTTCTCTTCCTCCAGATTAGTTAGTATCATCACGTTTTGTCTCCTGGCTGATAGATCACATGATCACCGGCAGCCTCACCGGTGTATATATCTAGATTTATAGTTACCCATAGTGCCTGTGGGACGTGATATGCCACTGGAGGTGGGGGATGGGGGGGATTGTCACAGGACAGAAAGGTGAAGGAGAAATTGAGCAGGAATTAAACATTTCCTGCAGTGAAACTGCTTGCAGCTACGTGTCTGATGTCTTGCTGATATCAGATGTCGAGGGTGAAGTCAGTTCAGTGCATGTTTGCTGTCCACAAATATAGAAGTTTTATACATCATAATCATCAGTACTGTGTATGATCTCCAGTGGGGTCGGTGCACATCTCAGTATGTTTATTAACAGAAATACATGGACGTGCAGTGGACACAGCCTACGACTCTGGATCTCAAATGATCAGGGCTGCGTTTCCCAAAAGCATTGCAAGCCTAAGTTGATCATAGAGACCTTTGGTGGCAGTGGTTCTATGATCAATCTTGCTTTTGGGAAATGCAGCCCTGAATGACAAAAGGAGTTGAAAGAGTGTAAACACATTTGACCTGTAGCATTCCTTAGAGACAGACGAGGGTCATTAATAGTACAGATGTGTATATAGCTGCCTGTGAAGCGTGACATCGTGGAGATAGATAGATGGTTGTCTGCGGAATGCATCCTTTTAGAAAGAGGGTGAGAAAAAAAGACAGAATATGAGAGAAAAGATGGTGAGAGTGTACTGTATCCTTTTAATTTATTTTAGATTTTATTTTAGCATATTTAGCATATAAAAATTATATTTATATATATATATATATATAAGTATTTGAACACCCTGATATTTTGCAAGTTCTCCCACTTGGAAATCATGGAGGGGTCTGAAATTGTCATCGTAGGTGCATGTCCACTGTGAGAGACATAATCTAAAAAAAAAAATCCAGAAATCACAATATATGATTTTTTAACTATTTATTTGTATGATACAGCTGCAAATAAGTATTTGAACACCTGTCTATCAGCTAGAATTCTGACCCTCAAAGACCTGTTAGTCTGCCTTTAAAATGTCCACCTCCACTCCATTTATTATCCTAAATTAGATGCACCTGTTTGAGGTCGTTAGCTGCATAAAGACACCTGTCCACCCCATACAATCAGTAAGAATCCAACTACTAACATGGCCAAGACCAAAGAGCTGTCCAAAGACACTAGAGACAAAATTGTACACCTCCACAAGGCTGGAAAGGGCTACGGGGAAATTGCCAAGCAGCTTGGTGAAAAAAGGTCCACTGTTGGAGCAATCATTAGAAAATGGAAGAAGCTAAACATGACTGTCAATCTCCCTCGGACTGGGGTTCCATGCAAGATCTCACCTCGTGGGGTCTCAATGATCCTAAGAAAGGTGAGAAATCAGCCCAGAACTACACGGGAGGAGCTGGTCAATGACCTGAAAAGAGCTTTCAAGGTTCCAAGGTTACTGTTGGTAATACACTAAGACGTCATGGTTTGAAATCATGCATGGCACGGAAGGTTCCCCTGCTTAAACCAGCACATGTCAAGGCCCGTCTTAAGTTTGCCAATGACCATTTGGATGATCCAGAGGAGTCATGGGAGAAAGTCATGTGGTCAGATGAGACCAAAATAGAACTTTTTGGTCATAATTCCACTAAACGTGTTTGGAGGAAGAAGAATGATGAGTACCATCCCAAGAACACCATCCCTACTGTGAAGCATGGGGGTGGTAGCATCATGCTTTGGGGGTGTTTTTCTGCACATGGGACAGGGCGACTGCACTGTATTAAGGAGAGGATGACCGGGGCCATGTATTGTGAGATTTTGGGGAACAACCTCCTTCCCTCAGTTAGAGCATTGAAGATGGGTCGAGGCTGGGTCTTCCAACATGACAATGACCCGAAGCACACAGCCAGGATAACCAAGGAGTGGCTCTGTAAGAAGCATATCAAGGTTCTGGCGTGGCCTAGCCAGTCTCCAGACCTAAACCCAATAGAGAATCTTTGGAGGGAGCTCAAACTCCGTGTTTCTCAGCGACAGCCCAGAAACCTGACTGATCTAGAGAAGATCTGTGTGGAGGAGTGGGCCAAAATCCCTCCTGCAGTGTGTGCAAACCTGGTGAAAAACTACAGGAAACGTTTGACCTCTGTAATTGCAAACAAAGGCTACTGTACCAAATATTAATATTGATTTTCACAGGTGTTCAAATACTTATTTGCAGCTGTATCATACAAATTTCTGGATTTTTTTATTTTAGATTATGTCTCTCACAGTGGACATGCACTGACAATTTCAGACTCCTCCATGATTTCTAAGTGGGAGAACTTGCAAAATAGCAGGGTGTTCAAATACTTATTTTCCTCACTGTGTGTATATATATATATATATATATATATATATATATATATGAGTATAAAGAGAGAGTATAAATAATGTACGTGGATTTAGGTCGAGATTTGAACCTTAGTCCCCATTCAGTCTATATAAAATGTAAAAATGTTTAAAAAACAAACAATTTTAAAGTGCTGCTTTGGTCATTTCAAATAGCTCACAAAGTGAACTAGGGCTGCCTTGAAAAAAAAGCCCCTGGTGATATCCTTAGTTTAACTTTTAGTGCAAAGATAAACCAGAGTGAAATGAAAAGCACTGAATTTTCAATACGCTTATTTGTGTATTTTTGATTTTTGGGCTGTGTCCACATGCTAAATATCTATTTTTGTGTGCCTCCCACATGCTGTGTGTATTTACAGGCAGGTGGGCTGTATGTTGACTGATCTTGGCTTACTGTTTGTGTGTATTTAGAGGCAGTTGGCAAGTCTGTTGACTGATTTGGGCCTGACGAGTTCTGCGCTGCTGATCTATGAACAACTGGAACTCTGGGAGGATGCAGTTGTCTGCCTGGAGAGGATGGGACAGCACGGCAAGGTACGCTACTCGCATGCAACCAATCAGTTCAAATGAATAGTCCTGCCCCAAACTTATGCCATTGGTTGAGCCAATGTTGCTGTGTCAGACCGATCGTAACGATCGTTCGAATGAACAGATCAGTGTTTTGATTGTCCCATTTTTCAGTGTTTACTCTTCAGGGAAATCAGTCTACAAGTGAATTACTTACAGTTGTCTCTACATATTAAAATGAGATTAGAGAAAGTGACTTCTTTTAAAGGTCTTGAAGAGCAATTGATTGCAAATTTTTCCCTCACATACATCTCTTCTTTTTTTCCTCTCTGTCTCCCCATCTATATGAGCTCCATGCTCTAACAACACGTCTGTGTGTGTGTGTGTGTGTGTGTGTGTGTGTGTGTGTGTGTGTGTGTGTGTGTGTCTGTCAGTGCAGTTTTCTGGGAGCTATTTCAGAGTTTTATTAAGTTACCGTCCACTTTGTGTACCAATCAGATTATAGGGTACCTCTGAGGTCAATAAAACCACCCAATCACCCCCAATCTGAGTTGTAATAATATAAAAATGTACTCCACTCTACTGTAGTACCTGAGGTACTGACTCACTCTACTTTTCCCTGCACTCATGTTAAATTTTAAAGTCATAAACTGCAGGTATGCATATAAAAGAATGTATAGGATAGAATACAGAGACAGGCGTAAGGGAGTGACACTTCATATGAGAGGAAAGAAATTGGTGAAAAATGAGAGAGAAAGTGAGATAAGAAAAAGGTGTCTACACAAAACAGCAAGGCTGGAATAAGGAGAATATTTTTTCTCTGATGGATTAACCCATGAGATACTGTGTTCGTTTAATGAGTCAGAGCATGAGGGACTTTGGGATATGTACTGATGTTTATTTGATTTGAGTTAATTTTATTGTCCCATTAGAGCTTGCATGTGTAGTTGCAAATTACTGTTGGAATTTACCGTTTGGTGTCCTATTACATTTTACATTACATTACATACATTACAAGAGCCAAAAATCCAATTATTTAGAATTATTTTGCATTATTTTCAATTATGTTGTAGTTTTCTCAACAAAAAACAGAACGTCCTTTTAGTTTAGATTGTTACAAAATAGTGTACAAAAAACAGACATTACATGGATTCAATTTGCAATAAATTCCGCCCCCTTCCTCTTTAGGCAATTATTGTCCATCTGAGTCTAAACTGCATTGAATACCTGAAGCTCTAGATGTGTTCCCCATTTCAGCACAAAGGGATGATAATTTAGCAGTTTTAGGATTTATTTCATTGTAATAAACTTTTGAATTAACTGATTTTAATTAATAAAATCTTCTTTTTTTTCAGTTTTCTGTCAATTGTTTTTAGATGTACATCCAAAATACTGCAAAAAATGTAGATCATTAAGATCTCATTTGAAATTAATAGAAAATAAATGGTTATGCAATATTTAGTTTGACCTCCTGAAGTTGATGATGAAAGTTTTCTGAAGGTTAAGCACCTACTTTCATGACTTTGTTTGTGATATCTTCTCCTCATTGTCCTCCTCCTTCTCCTCCTCCTTCTCCTCCTTTTCCTTCTTCTCCTATTTGTAGAAAGCACCTAGAAACGTGTGGCATTCTAAGTTAAGAAAACAGTTGTCATTATAAATAAAGGGTTTTTAAGGGGGATTTCTTGTAGTTGGCCCCAGACTATTACCAGAATTTACCATGGTAAACAGGGTATCGGCACCAGAATGTTTCAGTTTCCCTTCTGAAAGTGAAACTGGCCACCTGGCTTGGATTAGCATCCATTTGTGGTGTTGGCAGTCATGAGATCCAGCCGCCTGCAGCCTCACCGTGCCTGACTGGGCTACACAAACTTTGTTGTTTGTGGCCAATGGGAAATGTGCAGTTAATAATGGCCCCAAGGAGCATTCAATTGCTGTCAAAACCATGGGGCTCCCTTTCTCTTCTGTATTTCTCTCTCTTACCTCGTCTTATCAGTGTTGTTCTAGTAAAACGGAAATATGAGACTTTTTGTACCCAAGTAAATAGCTTATTCATCCTCTGTCTGAGCCTTCAGGTTTTACTTTTTTTATGTAACTATTGTGTCGAGTAGGAAGAGATATTGTTCCCACTTCTCAAATTATTTGTACCCATGAAAATAAATAAGCACCCAAATAGAAGTGCTGGCCAAGCAATGTGAATTTTATTGCCGCCCACCCCCTCTCTCCCACTACGGCTTCAGTTCCTAAGCGTTTGCAAAAAGCCCTTTATCCTTCCATCCCCATGAGCACTAGCAGGGGTGGAAGGGCAGGAGCCGATGAGAGATGCACTGTGTAATATAGCGCAACGTCCAGCGTATTTCAGAGTGAAGCCACATTCACAGTGACTGTATAAGGGCATGTGTTAACGGCAGCAGAATTTCACCAGCTAGATCTGGAGAATTGACGAATCCTATCACGTCAAGTTCTCATGTTTATATGGCTTTGTGGCCATAGCCTAGTGGTTCTCGCACTCTCAATATATGAAGGTACTTGTTTCTTATGTTGGAGACAAAGGTTTAAGACTGCCTCAATCTGTTCTCCAAAATAGTAGTCTGTCGTCTTTCTTGTTTGAAATTTTATTAGAGATCTTTTTTGGCCTTTGTCTACTGAATTATGATTATTGTTAATGCTTATTGCTAGAAAATAACAAACACTTGTCAAAACTATAAACTGCATATATTGGTTTTTTTTATGTTTAGTTTGGTTGATTTTGGATACTAGCAATGTCTTCAAGTAATTTTTTTTTTTTTTTTTTTTTTTTTTGGAACTGTTTTAGTAATGTGCTTAATAATATAAAAAGAATACAGCAACATACTTGTCATCAATTGAATCCTTACACACTATATGGCCAAAAGTATGTGGACACCCAAACGCCACACCCAATTACAAAACCATTGGCGTTAATTGGGACCGAGTCCTTTGTAACAGCTTACACTCTTGTTAAGATTTTGCACAAAATTGATTTATTAGACACAATTATCAGTAACACTTTACAATAAGGTCCCATTGCTTAACTTAAGTTATACTACTGGGCAGTTGAATGCTTGAATCTGATTGGTTGACGAATGTTCTAAGGTGTGCAATTATTTTCAGGGAAACGTACAGCTAAAATAGTTTCAGTTATTTCAATGGTCCTTACAGACTATAGCAAAAGAACCAAAACCCACAATGACACTGACTATAGTACTAAACATAGTAAACAATAGAATAAAAATGCCAAATTATTTCCATGTTTTTTGCACATACTGTCTTTCTCCCACTCAAACACGCACACACACTCGCACAGAAACGTGTTGTCAGCTGCCCTGACGATTTTATCTGTAAAATAATTTAACTTGTATAATAATAACTTACAAACTACTTGAATTTCTCACTAGCTAGGTAATAACGGCCCTGTTCTTGGAGCAACTTCTCTCAGTTTCAGCACACAATTCCTAAAATGTCTTTATATTGGATGGCATTTTAACTGGAATTAAGGGGCCTTGTCAAACCCAATAATTAGAAAAAGTTATCCACATACTTTTGGCCATGTACGTTTTCCAATTTGAGGATTAAATTAGTCAAAGTTGCTTTAATCTGTTGGAACTTTCTCTCTCAGGCGGAGGAGATTTTGAGACGTGAGCTGGAGAAAAAGGAGACGCCGTCGCTTTACTGCCTGTTAGGTGATGTGCTGAAGGATCCGCAGTATTACGACCGTGCATGGGAGCTTTCCAAACACCGCAGCGCACGTGCCCAACGGTCCAGAGCTCTGCATCACCTGCGCCACAAAGAATTCCAGCAGTGCGTGGAATGTTTTGAACGTTCACTGCGAATCAACACAATGCAGGTATGATGTACACTTGTGTTCTTTCCTGTAAACTTGAAGACGTTAACCACCCATACCCCTTTTCCACTAAAAAGATGCAAGTGTTCAGCAGGGGAATCTGCAAACTTTTGTCAGAATTGGCCAGCATTTCTATAGACAGTTATTCTGTCATTCGGATCTCAAGTCAGTGTTCCAACAAGTCTTACAAGTTTTTAAAACAAATGTACATTCAAAGTAATTTGAGTGTCTATTTACAGTCATTTGATGCAACCATCAAAAGTTATAATGAAGAAAATTCTTAGCAATAAATAATAATATTATAATAATAATAATAGTAATTGTAAATAATAAATGAAGAGTCTTAAAGGAGTAGTTCACTTTAAAATGAAAATTCTGTCATCATATACTCACCCTCATGTTGTTTCAAACCTGTATGAATTTCCTTCTTCTGCTGAACACAAAGGAAGATATTTAGAAGAATGTCAGTAACCAGACAGTTTTTGGGTCCCATTGACTTCCATAGTATATTTTTTTCCTACTATGGAAGTCAATGGGACCCAAAAACTGCCTGGTTACTGATATTCTTCTAAATATCTTCCTTTGTGTTCAGCAGAAGAAGGAAATTCATACAGGTTTGAAACAACATGAGGGTGAGTATATGATGACAGAATTTTCATTTTAAAGTGAACTACTCCTTTAAGAATTGTGAAAATATTTAACATTCATATGCATTTATTTAGTATTTTTGTGGCACTTTCAACATAATGGTCAGCACTTACTCAAATAACTAATACAATTCATAAAATCATTTGCAGATATGGAAATTGATTGCCATTTTAGACAAACAGGCACAATAAAGTGGCTGGAGACACTTGTGCAGCGCAACATACTTTATATAGAAACAAGGTTGTAGTTGTAATGGGAGCAATCTATTTTTTTTAATCATGTGGACATTGTGGTCACACAGCTTTAGGGATCATTTATAAAGAACATGTTGTGTTTAAAAATGTGAGATGCAGGGCAGTGGAATGAAAAGAGAAAGGTCTAGAGAGCTTATTTAGAATTCTGTGCCATGCGTAAGACTCTGCAGAACATGAGCACAGCAGTCAAACACGTCCATCCAGCATGTTAACATGGAAAAACAATGGAAAAGCAGTGCAGTGGAATGCAAAAACGTGTTATGTGTGAACGTGACCACATGTTGACCACACATGCACAAGATCACAAGGATGGATGTATAGAGAAGATTGGCAGAGTGCTGACGGAGAACATGAGAAACACTGGGGTAGATAAAAAGCTAGACAGCAGCATGTGGATGAGTGCTATCAGGTTCATCCACCACAGAGGCAAAAAAAAGTGCACAGCTCCCTCTTTTTTTTCCCTTACTCATTCTTCATTCCTCCCTTCATCCATAATGCAGAAGCACAGGCAGCAATAAGACAGAGTAATCTTCCTGAGGGACTCATTGATGACCCCAGCGTGATCTTTAACACTGGCTCGCAGCGCTGCCTCAGGGCCTCTCGGAGCTAATACTGCCTTCAGGCCTTGAGATGGAAGTTAGGACAGAGGAGTGCCTCAGAGATGCAAAGATTCCAGAAGAAACTGAAGATTTAAAACACTAGAAAGAGACCTATTCCTAGAGGTTCATGGGCTCAAAGAACATCATTAATTTTTAGGACAGAGTAACACTTTTAAAAGAAGAGCGAAGCACTTGGAGTCTCATCAAGTTTCTCTCCACCTTTTATCTCTACAGTTGGGTGTGTGGTTCTCCCTGGGCTGTGCGTATTTTGCACTGGAAGGCTACGAAGGGGCCGCCAAAGCTTTTCAGAGATGCGTCGGACTGGAACCAGATGTAAGTCACACGGTCCTTGAAAGGAGATCAGTGTCATATGACCATAATGAAAAGGGCTTGTGCTTAGTTATTCAGTACTTGTGCTGTCAAATCTGATTTATGCGTTTCGTAATCAATAGATTGTGTCTACAAATGCCTCTCCGTTTTTATGCTTTCAGGCTTCTACTCACTTTTATGCATCTATAAAGCTCCATAAAACCAAGAACCCTATTACCCTTAGCACAGGAGCCTCTTATGCTCCTAATGGTGTACTTAAAATTCAAATGTAGTCAAAAGGCAGGCTTAATACTCCATCCAGGAAATGAGTAAACAAGCTGTTAGGAAATATTCTCTAGATGTCTACTTTCTTATGTATTTATGTTTTATTTTGATAAATGATTTTCACCCGACTCTGATCGTTACTCTCCTACATTTAGAATTCAGAAGCATGGAACAACCTCTCCACGGCCTACATCAAACTGAGAATGAAGTGAGTATGAGTGTCAGCACTAAAAAGAAGGTCTACATAAAAAAAGCTGTGTTTTTCTAGCGTTTTATTTCGAATATTTTTTATTTATTGCATGTTTGCAATAAATACGCTAATAAGCAGCCAGTTAAGCTTTCTGTCAATATTTGGATGAGCTGTGATTCCAAAGGCATAATAATAATAATAATAATAATAATAATAATAATATCATAATATCATAATATTATAATATATGTTAGTATTTTGTCAGAATACATGACATCTTTTGAAGACTTAGCCATCAGAGTGGAAGAATTTTCAGAGTATTTTGAAGTTATCTTAATGCAACCATTATTGTTTTTTTGCTGGCCATTTAAAATACAGTAAGGATGCATTATATTAATCAATAGTGACAGTAAAGACATTTTAATATGAAACATTTCGATCACACTTTAGGGTCCAATTCTCATTATTAACTAACTATTAACTATGACTTTTGCCTCAATAAACTCCTAATTACTGCTTATTAATAGTTAGTAAGGTAAGTTTAAGTTTTACGTAATGTCATGCAGAATAAGGCATTGATATGTGCTTTATAAGTACTAATAAACATCCAATGTCCTAGTAATATGCATGTTAATAGTGAGAATTGGACCCTAAACTAGTGTTACCAATATTTATTTTTCTTTCTTTTTTTTATACTTTTTAAACTTTATATTCATCAAAGAATCTTGAAAGAAAAGAAAAAGTTTTCACAAAAAATATTAAGCACAAAAAAAGAAAAAGAAAAAAGAAACGTTTCCTGAGCAGCAAATCAGCATAATAGAATGATTTCTGAAGGATCATGTGACACTGAAGTAACACTGAATGGCTGCTAAAAATTCAGCTTGTCCATCACAGGAATAAATTACATTTTAAAATAAATGAAAAGTTTTAATTGATCAGTTATTAGCTAAATAATAGCTCCCACTGCTCCCACACACTTATCTCTCACAGAAATCGCCACCATGTACAAACTGTAGATAAGCCCCTATTCGGGTTCTGGTTGATCTGATTTATGCTGCGTTTCTGTGTTTCCTTCATCCTGCATCCGCTGGGGACCCTCAGAGGCCTCCTTGCTTTTCAATTACTGCAGGAATGACTTTGGCAGCTGTAATTGCAAAGATAAATCTCCTCCGGGCTCTTGCTGTGTCTACCCCAGGAGCCAGCGCTTCACTACGACCACCAACCCGCCAATATTAAGCAGATTTGGGAAGCTAAATGCCAGTTAGGATATTTGTTGCATGACATGATTGGTGGCTTTTGCTGATTTCCTGCGAGGAACGAAGGTGTTTCCTGGAACACCACTGTAACGGCGTGCACCTGAGGGATTCTGGGAATGATTTCTCTCCTCGTCCAATTAGCCCTGTGCACTCATCCCTGAGATGAGTCTTTGGAATCTTCTATTAAAACCTGATTAATGCTCCTAGGGACCATCTAGAACAGTGAAGTGTGTGTGTGTGTGTGTGGGGGAGAGATTGTGCACACACCTGCATGTGTTCAAAGGAAACCTGGCTTTAGATGTTATAATGAAACCCGTGTCTACCCTTGTGTCATAGGCTTTTGTTGACAGCGCTTGCAAAAACATGAGCTCTCTTTCAAAACCTAGTGATCTGTGTTGCTGTCCACAGCCTATACAGGCAGTGTGTTAACTGAAACCTCATACTGTAAGTGATTGATTTGGAATGCTCTGTTACACACACAACTCTTCTCATAAAGTGCAACTGGAGACTCGCAGCTGATTCCAGTGGAGTTTGATTTTAGCATGTTGCAAAGCTAATGATCCAGTACTCTAAGCATAGAAATAAACCGTGTATGTGAATGTACAGTATGTGTGTGTCTGTCTATCTATCGTTCTCTCCATCTATCTGTCGTTCTATTGTCTCTCTTTGTCTGTCTGACACCTTTCTTTTGTTCTTTCTTTCTTTTTGTCTTGCTTTCTGTCTATCTCTCTTTGTCTGTCTGTCGCTCTTTCTGTCTGACGCTCTTTCTGTCTGACGCTCTTTCTTTCTTTCTGTCTCTGTTGCTCTTTCTTGTCTGTCTGTCTCTCTCTCTCTCTTTCTGTCTGTCTGACGCTCTTTCTTTTTGTCTGTCACTCTTTTTGTCTGTCTCTCTTTCTGTCTGTCGCTATTTCTTGTCTGTCTGTCTCTCTTTCTGTCTGTCTGTCGCTCTTTCTTTTGTTTGTGTGGCTGTCAGTTGCGCTTTCTCTCTGTTGCTTTCTTTTGCTCATTTCTTTCTTGTTTGTTTAATTTTCTTCCTTTTGGCTTTTGCACATTTCACTCTGTCTATCTTTTTAACTCTTTCTTTTACTCTTTAGATCTATCCCTCTTTCTTTTACTCATTTCATTTTCTTGTACTTTTTCGCTATTTTGCTTGCTTTGTCACTTTCACTCTTTATTTTTGCATTCTCCCTATCTTTCGATATTTTGCCTTTTTTTATTATCATTTCTTGTGCTCTTTCTTTTGCTCTTTTTCTTCTGCTCTTTCTTTCTCTTTCTTGTTTTTTCACGCTCTTTTGTTCAATTGCATAAACTATCGTTTTCAATGTCTTTGACAATACTTTTGATTTTGTGTTATTGTAAAGGTTTTAAAATGTTAGATCAACTCGACCACACATCCTGAATGATTGTTTTCATGCTCACCCCAAAGCATTCCGGGTTTGCCATATCAGTGTAGGGTATGTGTTGAATAGATTCCAGAGTTTGATGTTACAGAGTTTGTCATTTTTCTGACTACCTGTAACTTTTGGAGCAGCCTTTGTACCTAAAATGCTCTCTATGCAGGCAGCTCTCTAGGTTTTTGGAAGAGAACAATTATACTTTGCCACATGGGTAGTTTGCCAAAAAAAACTTTTTAGAGAGGAAAACACAAAACTTGGTTCTGCCATACAGTTTAATCCATCCATGAGCAACTTCTGCTAATAGTAGTTCTGCTAAACACACTGATTTTTTTGTTTTGTGTGTGTGTGTGTTCCAGGGAGAAGGCGTTCCGCACCCTTCAGGAAGCGCTCAAGTGTAATTATGAGCGATGGCAGATCTGGGAGAATTTCATTGCCGTGTGTATAGACCTGGGCGAGTTCAGTGAGGCTATCAGAGCCTACCATCGGCTCATGGACCTCAAGGACAAATACAAGGACGTGGAGGTGAGTCAACGTCACGCTTTTTCTCAGGTTAACCCAAAACTCTAGGGCTGCCCCGACCAAATATTTTAAAACATAAATGAAGCTCTTAAGCCCACGCATAAAGCTTGCCACAACGACACCAGCAAAAGTAATGATTATGAATGTGTTGTGGGAAAACAGCAAGGAGAATGTCTGAACGTTTAAAAAATGTATGCAAAGAGGAAGTTGATGCTGACTAGTCATCTCCACAGTAAAATGGAAGCTTGTATAGAGAGAAATGCACGTTAAGTTAAATGTCATGCAGTAAATGCTGTACTAATATAGCTTCCACACTTGGATATGCGCCTAATAATAGCGTACATTTATCTTGGTTAACATTAGAGAGAGCAGCCATGTAAAGGGTTTCAAAACATGATTTCCTGGCCAACATAATTACCACATGGCCCATCCTTGTTAATGACCTGTCCGTTATGGACTGCGTGACTTCACTTCCTGTGGTGTTTTCTTTCTTTTTTTTTCTGTGACCAATTAAAATTTGGTCAACCAAACCTCTTTTCATCGACTAACGTTTGGTTGCCTATTAGGAAGCAACCCTACAAAACTATTTCTTTTTGCATACATCTAACAACAACATAAACGTGAACTTTTTTTGGCTTGTGTAACCAGTGTAAAGCAGATGAAGTCTGCTGTCATCATGTTTTCGACCACAGTAACAGCTGCCCGACTGCATGCGTAGAAGAAACGGTCATGTGAGAGGCCGTGTGTGTGTAAGTGAGAGTGACTGAGAGTTTTGATGAGTGAATGTTTGTGTGAGAGAAGAGAGAGATGATTTCAGCCTAATCTGCCAATATAGCACACACAAAGTAATTCTTACCCCAGATGGGCTCCTGTCTGCACACATTCATCCAAACAGCTCTGTTTTAAATACGCACCCCTGTATGTCCCTCTGCATCCGTGGCCCCATCACACCTCTCCTCTGAATCTAATAGCGCCGCTGTCATAACACGCATGTCTTAAAGCTCTACGCCATTAGACACGTTTGCACTACGGCTGGTTGATGTACCAGCTGCTACATCCTATTAAATGCGTCGTTTGTTTTATCATTTTGTAGTCAAATTGCCCGGTAGTTGTTTATCTCATTCACTTTACGGCGGCTCTGGGGTCACCATGTGGCAGTAAATTATCTTTTATTTTCACAGAAATTATGGCCTCACCTTAAAAAAAGAAGCTGTTTCATGCATCTCTAATTTTTAAACTCCCACCCTTCTACTTTGTGAACGATGCAAAATAGCGAGTAGCGAGTAGCAAATCAGTCCCAGAATACACACATCTTTTTTTTTTTGTATTGTCTTAATTCGGAGCAGTTATGTTGAAGAGAGATATCCAATGGAAACCGATATATCTATGTAACTAATCTATATCATTTTTATTTTATTTTAATTGTGGATATTTATTTTCAGCATATAAAAATTTTAAAAGTAGTATTTCATATATATACTACAGTTCAAAAATTTAGGGCCAGTAAGATTTTTTGTTTTGTTTTTGAAAATCTCTGCTGCACACCAAGGCTGCATTTCTTTTATCAAAAAACAGAAAGAAAAACAGTAATATTGTTAAATATTATTACAATTCAGAATAGTTTTCTTTTTTAATATATTTTAAAATATAATTTATTCCTGTTATGGCAAAGCTGAATTTGCAGTGTCACATGATCCTTCAGAAATCATTCTAATATGCTGATTTGCTGCTCAAGAAACATCTGTTTTCACTCTAAAAACATGTTTTTATTGTCAATTTTTATTTATTGCAGTGTGACTTGATTTCATTGGAACCAATTCTAACAATTGTCTTTATACCCTAAACTGTGACTATATCTTGCAGTATGTATTTATTTCTTATTTTAAAACAATGAACCGATATCACACACTTTCCCAGATGATTGATTACCTTAAGAATTGCAACAAAAAAAAAATAATCCTGAAATATTATGTTTAAATATGCAAACGAAGCAATTAGATATGTATCAAATATCTAATTATGTTAATTAAAAGTATAATTAAATGTGCACTAATCTTACTAGATTAACCCAGGTTAAAAATTTGTTTAATTTTGTGGACATAAGTTTTTTAGAGAGGGGATTTTGGATTTCTTTTGGATTTTTTAGGAATACAATGTTATATACAATCAGGTACATTATTTATTTTTATATATATATATATATATTCTATCTTTAGAATATGGATAGGAATAATAGTATGTAAAAAATTGAGAAACCTTCCTTTAAAGATACAGAGGGGAGAACAAGTATTTGATACACTGTCGATTTTGCAGTTTTTCCTACTTACAAAGCATGTAGAGGTCTGTAATTTTTATCATAGGTACACTTCAACTGTGAGAGACGGAATCTAAAACAAAAATCCAGAAAATCACCTTGTATGATTTTTAAATAATTAATTTGCATTTTATTGCATGACTTAAGTATTTGATCACCTACCAACCAGTAAGAATTCCGGCTCTCACAGACCTGTTAGTTTTTCTTTAAAAAGCCCTCCTGTTCTCCACTCATTACCTGTATTAACTGCACCTGTTTGAACTCGTTACCTGTATAAAAGACACCTGTCCACACCTCAATCAAACAGACTCCAACCTCTCCACAATGGCCAAGGCCAGAGAGATGTGTAAGGACATCAGGGATAAAATTGTAGACCTGCACAAGGTTGGGATGGACTACAGGACAAGAGGCAAGCAGCTTGGTGAGAAGGCAACAACTGTTGGCGCAATTATTAGAAAATGGAAGAAGCTAAACATGACTGTCAATCTCCCTCGGTCTGGGGGACCATGCAAGATCTCACCTCGTGGGGCATCAATGATCATGAGGAAGGTGAGGGATCAGCCCAGAACTACACGGCAGGACCTGGTCAATGACCTGAAGAGAGCTGGGACCACAGTCTCAAAGAAAACCATTAGCAACACACTACGCCGTCATGGATTAAAATCCTGCAGCCAAGTCAAGTCAAGTCAAGTGTATTTATATAGCGCTTTTCACAATACAGATTGCATCAAAGCAGCTTCACAGCATTAAACCAAAATAACACAACAAGGTTGTTTCTAGTGTAAATTTATTGATTGATAAAATTAAATTAATATCCCCAAAATATCCCCAACTGAGCAAGCCAAAGGCAACAGTGCAGCGCTCGCAAGGTCCCCCTGCTCAAGCCAGCGCATGTCCAGGCCCGTCTGAAGTTTGCCAATGACCATCTGGATGATCCAGAGGAGGAATGGGAGAAGGTCATGTGGTCTGATGAGACAAAAATAGAGCTTTTTGGTCTAAACTCCACTCGCCGTGTTTGGAGGAAGAAGAAGGATGAGTACAACCCCAAGAACAGCATCCCAGCCGTGAAGCATGGAGGTGGAAACATCATTCTTTGGGGATGCTTTTCTGCAAAGGGGACAGGACGACTGCACCGTATTGAGGGGAGGATGGATGGGGCCATGTCTCGCGAGATCTTGGCCAACAACCTCCTTCCCTCAGTAAGAGCATTGAAGATGGGTCGTGGCTGGGTCTTCCAGCATGACAACGACCCGAAACACACAGCCAGGGCAACTAAGGAGTGGCTCCGTAAGAAGCATCTCAAGGTCCTGGAGTGGCCTAGCCAGTCTCCAGACCTGAACCCAATAGAAAATCTTTGGAGGGAGCTGAAAGTCCGTATTGCCCAGCGACAGCCCCGAAACCTGAAGGATCTGGAGAAGGTCTGTATGGAGGAGTGGGCCAAAATCCCTGCTGCAGTGTGTGCAAACCTGGTCAAGAACTACAGGAAACGTATGATCTCTGTAATTGCAAACAAAGGTTTCTGTACCAAATATTAAGTTCTGCTTTTCTGATGTTTCAAATACTTATGTCATGTAATAAAATGCAAATTAATTACTTAAAAATCATACAATGTGATTTTCTGGATTTTTGTTTTAGATTCCGTCACTCACAGTTGAAGAGTACATATGATAAAAATTACAGACTTCTACATGCTTTGTAAGTGGGAAAACCTGCAAAATCAGCAGTGTATCAAATACTTGTTCTCCCCACTGTATGTATTGTAATTGAAATCTACATACGCAAATAGATAGTGTAATAAAAGCAACACTTAATGTAAAACTGTATTTTGGATGTTTTCTTTCCACTAGTTTAATAAAACACTTTATGAAAATCAAAACAGCCCAAAATCTAAAAATTGAAAACAGTGTTTTTGTCTGTACCAACACTTCCAACATCTAAACATTGTTTGCTATTTTGAGAATCACTGTGTGTTGAAACGTTTTGATTTCTTTCTAAATACAGTTTAAATTGGTAGACTCTAGGCATATACGTTTCCTCTCCTTACGTTGTCGCATCTAATTTCGTTTTCCGTTTTTCCCTCCATTTTCAATTCTTCTGATTATTCGTTTACGTCTGGTGAGCAGCTAGTAGCTCATCAATTAAAAGTTGTGATGTGAAAGCACAGAAGTTGAAAAGGTCACCGCTAGCGTTCGCCTCCAGCCCCTGTGAGAGTTTCAGATGGTAATTGGGATCTCAGCGCTTGGCTGGACTCAAAATCATCACTCACTTCTCTCTACTGTTCATTTTACTCTCTTCATCATCTTTCTCTTCATACAGAAATCCTTCAGATGCGTGTTATTGGGAAATTAGATGAGAACATCTGTTAATAAGGGGAAATGCTGTGCGTGTGTGCGAACATCTCAGTCTACAGTCATAAGACTCGTCTCTCTGTCATTGATCCCACCCATTAATTCACATTCCACAGAGACGGAGAAAAGAGCGACCCATCCTCCCTCATCCTGAGCTAAAAAAAGGATTGAGATGGATCAAGTATCCCCCCTCTCTCTCTCTCTCTCTCTCTCTCTCTCTCTCTCTCTCTCTCTCTCTCAGTACCATTCTTCATTCCTTCGTTCCTCCCTGGAGAATATTGCCTCTCTCCGTAATTTCATGCTGTAAGGGGATCGTGCAGAAATTACACCTAGACACCCATTCAATTTCCCCTTTAACGTATCACTTCCCCATCTATAGTCTTATCCAGTAAGCCCATTTAAGCTAGTAATTTCACATGTTCCATGATACCAGCAAACAGTCACAGGTACCATACTGATTCTCATTTATTT